>NC_080728.1:4373750-5022500 GCF_019097595.1 Hemibagrus wyckioides
GTTGATAGTTTTTTGGTAGTTTAATGTAGACATGTAAATGATTCCACTACTGACATGACTAAAACAGATGAAAGAGGGAAGCAGGTAAAAAGACAGATTGATACACAACAGAAAGAAGGAGTTTGTGCTCATATTCACTCATTCCCAGGTAAAGTCTCCTCATAAAGTTGCAGTCTAAAATTACTGAGATAAACATAACCAAGTTATGCCCAGTTATGGTCAATTCTGAAATCCAGCACTGGGTACAATGTGGACTGATCCAGACTGAGTTGTTTCATCTCAGTGAGGTTGGGTTATGATGACAACCCTGCACGCTGGAGTGATTTATTTTTATTTATTAAAAAAAAAACATGTTTCTCTTCAGAAATAACTGATCTAACAATATATTGTGTTAGTAATAAATTTATCTTTGAAGATTTATATTTATATAGTTTATATCTTTTGGAGAACAAACATTATTTTACTACAAAAATGTTAGAATATTAATTTTACAAAACAGAAGACTGAATGAAATGGCTGATGTGTTTCTAAACATCTTCTCTATTCCCCAACATGCAGGAACACTGGAGTCTTCATCACACACAGATATTCATTCCATCCTGAATATAAAAGAAAAAGATGTGAATTAATCAGCACAAAGTGGACTGTGGTACTTCATGATCAACAGCATGTAATCATCTCTGCTCCAAGAGAAACATTATCATCTCCTGTTTATAATGAATCCTTCAACATTTCTTCATTCTTACTAACATCTGTGTTCTAACTTTTAACCAGAACAAATGAGAACTTCCACAAGTTCTAACAGGATAATGAGCAGATATTTACCCATCACATCACTGCTCTTATCCAATCACAGGAACACTACTGTGTCATTTAGCTCTTGTTCTACATTTATATTTAAGTGCAGACTTTAAGAAGAAGCTGAGGTGAATTTTACAGGAATGACAGAAGGCACAATGTTCATTTACAATCACTCTCATGCATTTTGTAGACTCTGTCTGAATCCCTGTTTTCTGCCACCACATGAATTTTATATCAACAAACTTTACTGAACACAAAACAGCATTAAAGACAATTGTTAGAAAAATTCACATTAAATAGAATATGGTGAAATTTTCTAAAACTGAGGTTGAACTTTTATTAAAAAAAATTTATTACTTCTTACATCAGTGTCTGTAGTTTGTAATGTTCATCATCTTTAAGAGCAGAGAGCAGCTTCTTTCCTGAGTCTGATAGATTATTAAAGGTCAGATTCAGTTCTCTCAGGTGTGAGGGGTTTGATCTCAGAGCTGAAGTCAGAGCAGCACAGCCTTCATCTGAGATACCACACTTACGCAACCTGTAGAGAGACACAGTCTTCATCAACAGACTTTTATTATATAAAGTATAATTAATACTGAGCAAAACAGAGAAGGAAAGAAATCAAAACTCAAAAGCCACCAGAACTTAAAAACTTTCAAAAGAACTTGGAAAGGTTCATGGAGAGAGAGAGAGAGAGAGAGAGAGACAGTAGTAACACTAGTAAGCTATCACTACTATCCACTTCCTTGGCATTAACTACACAGCTACAAATCCAGAGCAGCTCCAGAATAATGGACACTGAGGTAAGTGCTGAACATGTTCACTATGAACACACATCATCATCTCTTCTCAAATGAAACTGTTTACAATCTCTGTGTGGAACATTCAGGGAATTACATTTTCATGGTTCGGGTGCAAAAGTAAAAGCTGTGACTTTGAGGAAAACCCAAAAGACAGACTCCAGGAAACCTGGATTAGATCAATGTCTCACTGCTCCTCTAACTATAAAGAATGAATTCTCCAATCTATTAAACACACTACTGTTAAGAAGGGAGAGACTCGGGTGGAACCATCATTTAGATCAGATTTTATGGCACCACAAAAATGAAATAAATCACACATTGAGCTTAAAAATGAAGAAAGATATTTTAAAAAGAGCAAAAGACATTTTCTTGTGTCCAGTGAACATCTCTCCCAGTGACTCCCCTTATTATGATGAGGAGATCCTACTCCAGCTCCACACTGAGATCTGCAGCTTCCAGGCCCAGGGAAGTGTGCTGATCTGTGGAGACCTGAACTCCTGCAGCGGCTCTCTCTCTGACTTTAACACAGAGCATGAAAACTATTTTAGATTTGGACATCATTAGCCCAGAAACCTTACTAACCTTCCCTGCCATGACTTTGACTTGCAGGTCAAAAGAAATGGAAATGATCTGCTGCAGCTCTGTGAAAGCCTGGCTCTGTACATTGTTAATGGAAGGACATGAGGAGACTCTTTGAGAAGATACACATTCTGCTCAGCTCTTAGCAACAGCACAGTAGAGTATAATGATAACAGACTGAAACCCTTTCTGTGTCAGCGCATTCACTGTTAAAACACTAACCCCTCTGTCTGATCACAGCCAAATTCATTAACAGGACAAGAACTAACCCCACTGCACACACACACCTTTCTGGACACTACATACACTCACAGTGAGGAAGACATCAGTCTCACACTTAGAAATATAAACCCTGATTTCATTAGAACTGTACAAATTTGTCAAGATCCAAACAATGCAGAATCACACCTTACATTACTGTGATATTTTAATACAATATACATCTACACTCAGAATCTAAAAATCCAAACACAACTGACACACAAACTAACACACAAACACAACTGACACACAAACACAACTGACACACAAACTAACACACAAACACAACTGACACACAAACTAACACACAAACACAACTGACACACAAACACAACTGACACACAAACTAACACACAAACACAACTGACACACAAACTAACACACAAACACAAATGATACACAAACTAACACACAAACACTGACACACAAACAAAAATGATACACAAACACAACAGACACACAAACTAACACACAAACACAAATGATACACAAACTAACACACAAACACTGACACACAAACAAAAATGATACACAAACACAACAGACACACAAACACAACTGACACACAAACTAACACACAAACACAAATGATACACAAACTAACACACAAACACTGACACAAACTAACACACAAACAAAAATGATACACAAACACAACAGACACACAAACTAACACACAAACACAAATTTCTGGAAGCAGTGGAAAACTCTAAATAAATCTATATTAGTATTACAAAATGGTGACATGCATCAACCACTTTAAATCAGTCCACACACACACACACACAACAATTAAAAAGCTGAACACATTAGAAATGCCTATAAAAGATTCCCCAGACCCCCTGAACCTGAATCTGTAATTATTCCCCATGATCCTGAGTGTAGGTTATTTCCCTGAGATCTGAACCCAAGGTCTTATAACACCCATTTTCAAAAGTGGAGATAAAGTCACTCCTAATAAGTACAGAGGCATCTGTGTGTACAGTAAAAGAAATCAATTCTTCCCTCAGGAGCATGGAGTGAGACATGGGTGCTGCCTAAGCCCAACACTATTTAATTGTACAGTGAGGGAAAAAATTATTTGATCCCCTGCTGATTTTGTACGTTTTCCCACTGACAAAGAAATGATCAGTCTGTAATTTTAATGGTAGGTATGTCTGAACAGTGAGAGACAGAATAACAACAAAAAAAAAATCCAGAAAAACACATTTCAAAAAATGTATACATTGATTTGCTACATTATTTCACTCATTTTATTGAGTGAAATAAGTATTTGACCCCTTTGCAAAACATGACTTAGTACTTGGTGGCAAACCCTTGTTAGCAATCACAGACGTCAGACATTTCTTGTAGTTGGCCACCAGGTTTGCACACATCTCACATCTCAAGGAATTTGGGCCCACTCCTCTTTGCAGGTTCCTCTCCAAGTCATTAAGGTTTTGTGGCTGACCCTTCAGCTCCCTCCACAGATTTTCTATGGGATTAAGGTCTGGAGACTGGCTAGGCCACTACAGGACCTTAATGTGCTTCTTTTTGAACCACTCCTTTGTTGCCTTGGCCATGTGTTTTGGGTCATTGTCAGGCTGGACCATCCATCCACGACCCATTTTCAATGCCCTGGCTGAGGGAAAGAGGTTCTCATCCAAGATTTAATGGTACATGGCCCCGTCCATCGTCCCTTTGATGCGGTGCAGTTGTCCTGTCACCTGGGGATGGTGTACTTGGGGTCATAGGCAGCATTCCTCCTCCTCCAAACATGGCGAGTTGACTTGATACCAAAGAGCTGGATTTTGGTCTCATTTGACCACACCACTTTCACCCAGTTCTCCTCTGAATCATTCAGATGTTCACTGGCAAACTTCAGATGAGCCTGTACATGTGCTTTCTTTAGCAGGGGGACCTTGCGGGCGCTACTGGATTTCAGTCTTTCACGGTGTAGTGTGTTACCAATTGTTTTCTTGGTGACTATGGTCCCAGCTGCCTTGAGATCATTGACAAAATCCTCCAGTGTAATTCTGGGCTGATTCCTCGCCGTTCTCATGATCATTGAAACTCCATGAGGTGAGATCTTGCATGGAGCCCCAGACCAAGGAATATTGACAGTCCTTTTGTGTTTCTTCCATTTGGGTCTTGTAGCTCATTTCAGCTTTGTGTAGGTCTACAATCTTGTCCCTGACATCCATGGACAGCTCTTGGGTCTTGGCCATGATGTAGAGTTTGGAATCTGATTGATTGCTTCCTTCTGTGGACAGGTGTCTTTC
This sequence comes from Hemibagrus wyckioides, assembly GCF_019097595.1. NCBI lineage: Eukaryota > Metazoa > Chordata > Actinopteri > Siluriformes > Bagridae > Hemibagrus > Hemibagrus wyckioides. The sequence goes on from NC_080728.1 coordinate 4,378,456, forward strand.
ATACAGTTAATGAGCTGAGATTAAGAGCACTCCCAGAGAGTGCTCCTACTGTAATCTCAGCTCCTTACCTGTATAAAAGACACCTGGGATCCAGAAATCTTTCTGATTGATAGGGGATCAAATTCTTATTTCACTCATTAAAATGCAAATCAATGTAGAACTTTTCTGAAATGCATTTTTCTGGATTTTTTGTTATTCTGCTGCCTTTCACTGTTCAAATACACCTACCATTAAAATTACAGACTGATCATTTCTTTGTCAGTGGGCAAACATACAAAATCAGGGGATCAAATAATTTTTTCCCTCACTGTATATATTAATGAATTTTGTTTCTATATTAGATCGATCAGCAGCACCTGATCTCACTCTATACCACTCAGTGGTCAAATTCCTGCTGTATGAAAATGACCTGGTCCTGAATTCCCCAGTGTTCAGGGTCTACAGCAGAACCTGGACCTGCTGCAGCAGTACTGTCAGACCCGGGTCCTGACGGTCAACCAAAACTGACCAAATCTATTATTATTACAAAAAAAGAAACACCATCCAGATATGAAGGAAATGCAACACAGTGAATGACAGGACATTCTACACAACTAAAAACAAATTCACTTTCAAATTCCAAATCCAGTCTCAAATGATATGAATCAGTAACTGAACCTATTCTACTGTATGGTAGCGAGATCTGGGGTCACAAACCAGAATTTCACACAATGGGGTAAACACCCAGCTGAAATGATACACGATTCTGTAAATCCACTGAAACTCCACAAACAACAGCTGTAGAGCTGAATTGTGCCGATTCCCACTGCTGCTCAAACATTCAGAAAAGATCCATCAAATATTGGCTCTATTATACAGCACATTATAACACTACAGAAACAAAACTCCATCACCCACTGGAACACACAAACACCAGCACAAAGTAAAATGCAGTGCTATCTGACCCTAAATGGACAGGACACTGTAGCTGAATACCTGAGCACAGTGACTGACCACCAACACAGAACCAAGACGACTAAATACAGACTCAGCACACACACTGGCCATGGAGACGAGCTCGCTGACAGAATAAACACTAGTTCAGCTTTAAGAACAAGAACAATGCTGTTTATTTAAATCTAATTTGCTCTATTTAGTTGTTGACCTTTTCAGTCCTATGGAAGAATTCTTTTACACCATTTCCATGTCACTGCTGATTTTAACCCCTGCAGCTCACACAGTACGTTTAGTTTGTGTCTCAGCTGCAGTCCGTGTGATTAGTTACAATGTTTTAGTAAATCTGTACAAAATCATCAGTGTGCAGTAAAAAGAAACAGGAGAACCAGAACAGAAGAAACAGAAATCTTCCTCCTCAGGACATTGATGATGAAGCTAAAACTTCTGCTTCTGTCTCACTATTAGAGAATGTGTCTTACTGAGGAGCAGGAAATGAGATTTTCAGAGAGATGATCTTACCACAGTGTCTTGAGTTTACAGTGAGGATTCTCCAGTACAGGAGAGAGACTCTTCACTCCTGAGTCTCCAAATTTATTATCAGAGAGATGCAGTACTCTCAGGTGTGAGGGGTTTGATCTCAGAGCTGAAGTCAGAGCAGCACAGCCTTCATCTGAGAAACCACAATCCCACAACCTGTAGAGAGACACAATGACACAGTCTTCACTGGTTGTACACAGGGATGTTTCTAGAGTTTAATCCCTAGTGGAGTACAAACCACCAAGAATTTTACAAAAGTAAAAAGTCTGTTTATTTATTTAAATTCTGGTGACTTTGAGAGCATTGATTTATTTATTTGTTCAGTTAATTGTTTTTTTTTTTTTTATTTGTTTATCTTTAATAATGTTATGGAGCCAACATTAATGAAAGTATGTGCTGCTGATCATTTCATTCGCTCAATTTTACATTAATTTACTGTAAAGACTTTTGATAAAATTGTTTATGTAAACTTTTCCAGATCACACACAAGTATATTAAAAAAAACTTTAAATCCACAATTTCTCAGTCCTCAGCTACAATGTTGTATTATGATTTATCTTCTGAGTGCAAGTCAAGGTTTCTACTGAGAAAAGTTTAAGAGAGGAGAAGTACAGTCAGGGGGCACAGTGAGAGGGACGGGCTTTATGAAGATGCACAGGGTATTTTCACTTCAGCTGCTGTTACAATCAGCCTTTCTTCAAAATATGTCAAATAATATAAATGTTTGAAGAGGAAAGCCTACTTTCAGACGTATCTACTGTAATCTTCCTCATCAGACACTGATTTATCAGCAACATTTTACTGGGGCTCGAGTGACCACCCTGATTGTAGACAGTTTGTCTTATTGTGGACTCAGTAACACACACTATGTCTTTAGAAGGACAACACATAAGACTAGAACTTGGACTTTTCTATTCTACTTCTAATTCTACATGAAGTATTCACTACATATACACACTGTGTATGGTTATGTATGGGACAAATCAAATTTGACTTTAAAATGTTTTCAGTAACTTTTCCCTGCTTTACACATAATAATCTATATAATCTTTCTTTCTTTTATTTTAATCAGAGTTCACCTGAGAAGATCAGACTGTCAGTAATCAGACCTAAAACAGGATCAGACTCTAAATAGTTGTTGGAGAAGTTGTTAGTTCATTGGTGTATTTTTTAACCCAGACTGTGAAAGTGTAAATGGTTTATTCAGTATTGACAAGAACAACTGTGACTGTGTTTTATTTATACAGAATGTCTTTATCTATTATTATGACCTGGATGAAGATTAGACCATGATTTATAATATGATCTTACCACAGTCTCTCCAGTTTACAGTGAGGATTCTCCAGTACAGCAGAGAGACTCTTCACTCTTGAGTCTCCTAGTTTATTCCAGGACAGATCCAGGACTCTCAGGTGTGAGGGGTTTGATCTCAGAGCTGAAGTCAGAGCAGCACAGCCTTCATCTGAGATACCACACTCACGCAACCTGTAGAGAGACACAATGACAGTCTTCATCAACAGATTTTTATCTTGGTTTAAGACTTCCTTTAAAGATGATGTGTTTGTAAATGATTTTATTATTCAGAACGACATGAGGATTTAATATCACCTGTTTATTCTAATGAACAATGTCATTAAAATGATCCCCCTGAGTGTTAGATTTAGTTTCTCTCATCTGTTGTGTGTGATATTAAACTATCAGCAGCTGAAGCTGAACAGAGGACAGCAGACTGACCATCAACTTTAACTTTAATCACTTCACACAAAGCCTCTTTATAACACTAAAATAAAAAGAAGCAAGCTCTTTCATGGTTTTATTATAGCGGAAATTATTATAGGGAAAGATAAGAGCTAGTTTAAGTGTTTCAGGAAAAACATCGTCGTTTGAAGACGGTCAGAGACTCTGCTGTATGGACATCTAGGGGAAGTTTATTCCACCACCTCGGTGCCAGAACAGAGAAGAGTCTAGATGAATACCTACCTTTTACCCTGAAAGATGGTGGGACCAGTTGGGCAGTGCTAGTGGATCAGAGGGAGCGAGGTGCAGTGCGAGAAGTAATAAGATCTTTGAGGTAAGATGGTGCTGGTTCATTCCTGGCTTTTTAGACAAGCATCAGTGTTTTGAATCTGATGAGTACAGCTACCGGAAGCCAGTGGAGGGAACGCAGCAGTGGGGTGGAGTGGGAGAACTTAGGCAGGTTGAAAACAAGCCATGCAGCTACATTTTGGATCATCTGCAGTGGACGAATTGCATTCAGAGGAAGACCTGCCAGTAAAGAGTTGCAGTAGTCCAGTCTCGAAATAACCAGAGACTGAACAATCACTTGAATAGCCTGTGTGGATAGGAATGGTTGAATCCTTCTAATGTTGTACAGAAGAAACCGACATGAGCGTCTCTCTGAAAACAACATGGACATCCATGTCTAACACTGTAAACTGTTATTGATATCAGATTGAACTCACAGCCATCTTTACTCTTTTTCCTTCAGCACACATGACTCCCACCCAGACCCACTGTACATGATGATGTCACATCAATACACAACATCTAACACCAGGGTTTAATAACTGAAACAAATGCATTAACTACAACTGCACCATGAACATGTCTCCACTGTACGTCTCCCACTTTCTTAGATAAAGGTGACTTATATAAGGCTCTCCACTCCAGTGTCACATTCTCCCCCAAATGGAGGACACTACATCAGGGTGTCCAGGCCTAGACCTTTAAAGCCCTGCAAAGTAGCACAGGCTACACATTTCCAGAGTCCACTGGTCCAGAGAGACCAGTTCATCTCTGTACAAATTGTACTTGAAAGGCTGCTGATCTGCTCTGTACATGTATAAGACAATGTCCTCTTTCTTTTTTGGGGGGTAAATACACAGCAGTTTTTAGAATCCACTGCAATTTCTCCCAAAACAAAGCAACTAAATGTAGATGTATTTTTGCCTGTAGTTATGCTGGAGGATCAACACAAGCTAGCTGATGCCAGACAGCAGATGTTACTTACTTACTGTAAGTTGTTAACGATCAACATTCAGTCTTCATTTATATTATGACATTTCTGTAATTTCCATTTATCAAAGAGATTTTTACCTTTTCAACAACTCCTTCAAAATTTTCTGCATAAACATTCCATCTTCTAAAACCCTCCCTGGTCAAAGTTACACCCTACACCAGGGGTGTCAAACTGTATCCACAAATGACCAGTGTGGCTTCTGTTTAGTTGGAATGAAAACCTGCACCCACACCAGCAATTTGTGGATACGGTTTAACACCTATGCCCTACACCCTAGGTTCTTTGTAGCAGAGACGATTTTAAATTCCTTTAATATTTCCAACATTAAATTTCCATCTCTCTGACAACTAATTAAAACATCATCATATGCTAATAAACACATTTTAAACCTGTCAATATACACTACCAGTCAAAAGTTTGGACACATCTTTTAATCCCATGGTCTTTCCTGATGTTTATTTCCTTCTACATTGTAAAACAATGCTGAAGGCGGCCGAAATACACAATGTCCTCTGAACAGTTGATATTGAGATATGTCTGCTACTGATGCTCTGTAATGTCTTCATAACAGCTCTAATCTGAGGTGCTGTTAATTGGTGATTTCTGAGGCTGGTAAACTCTAAATGAACTTCTCCTCTGCAGCAGAGGTAAGTTCTGGACCTGCTTTACTGGGATGGTCTTCATGTGAGCCAGTTTCATTTAATATGATCTTACCCCAGTTTCTCCAGTTTACAGTGAGGATTCTCCAGTACAGCAGAGAGACTCTTCACTCCTGAGTCTGATAGTTTATTCCTGGACAGATTCAGGTCTCTCATGTGTGAGGGGTTTGATCTCAAAGCTGAAGTCAGAGCAGCACAGCCTTCATCTGAGATACCACACTTATACAACCTGTAGAGAGACACAATGACACAGTCTTCATCAACAGATTTTTATCTTGGTTTAAGACTTCCTTTAAATATGATGTGTTTGTAAATGATTTTATTATTCAGAATGACATGAGGATTTAATATCACCTGTTTATTCTAATGAACAATGTCATTAAAATGATCCCCCTAGGTGTTAGATTTAGTTTCTCTCATCTGTTGTATGTGATATTAAACTATCAGCAGCTGAAGCTGAACAGAGGACAGCAGACTGACCATCAACTTTAACTTTAATCACTTCACACAAAGACCCTTTATAACACTAAAATAAAAAGAAGCAAGCTCTTTCATGGTTTTATTATAGTGGAATTCACTGAAAATTCTAGATTACACCAGATTAAAAGATACTATTTACAAAAGTACAAAAGTGCTTTAAGTCTCCATCAATGAATATATTAACACTGGTTCAATAGGTTACAGACTTAAGATACCAATAGTCTAAAATTGTTTTTTAAACATATAACAATACATAAAAACAGGGAAAGATAAGAGCTGGTTTAAGTGCTTCAGGAAAAACGTTGTCGTTTGAAGACAGTCAGAGACTCTGCTGTACGGACATCTAGGGGAAGTTTATTCCACCACCTCGGTGCCAGAACAGAGTGAGTCTAGATGAATACCTACCTTTTACCCTGAGAGATGGTGGGACCAGTCGGGCAGTGCTGGTGGATCAGAGAGAGCGAGGTGCAGTGTGAGAAGGAATAAGATCTTTGAGGTAAGATGGTGCTGGTTCATTCTTGGCTTTGTAGGCAAGCATCAGTGTTTTGAATCTGATGAGTACAGCTACCAGAAGCCAGTGGAGGGAACGCAGCAGTGGGGTGGAGTGGGAGAACTTAGGCAGGTTGAAAACAAGCCCTGCAGTTACATTTTGGATCATCTGCAGTGGACGAATTGCATTCAGAGGAAGACCTGCCAGTAAAGAGTTGCAGTAGTCCAGTCTCGAAATAACCAGAGACTGAACAAGCACTTGAGTAGCCTGTGTGCATAGGAATGGTTGAATCCTTCTAATGTTGTACAGAAGAAACCGACATGAGCGTGTCACAGTTTATTACAGTGCAGAAAAGCATGAAGCACAGTTTCTCTCAGAAAACAACATGGACATCCATGTCTAACACTGTAAACTGTTATTGATATCAGATTGAACTCACAGCCATCTTTACTCTTTTTCCTTCAGCATACATGACTCCCACCCAGACCCCCTGTACATGATGATGTCACATCAATACACAACATCTAACACCAGGGTCTATAACTGAAACAAATGCATTAACTACAACTGCACCATGAACAAGTCTCCACTGTACGTCTCCCACTTTATTAGATAAGAAGATGCTGGGAAGCTTTTATAAAGATACTGAACAAACCTTACAAAGTCCATCTAACAACCAGGAACTAAGTGTAGCCTGTGAGCTGCAGGCCTACCTACAGTCACGTAAGCTGGATAGTGAGGGGGATCAATTAAAATGGAGGAAAGAACAACAAAAGATCTACCCAAGGACCTAAAAAGACTACTTGTGCATATCAGCCACAAGTTCTAGTGTTCACTGTTCTCCAGAGCAGAGAGTGTGTACACAGTGGACACAGAGCTACACTTTCTAACAGACTGTAAAAAAGTTCAGTTCTCTCTCATGCCCAACACTGACAAACTGTTTATTCTGTTAGGAGAAATGAAGGAGAGCTGCATTTTATCAGGACAGTATATATCTGTCTGTCACAACCTGAGGGACACTGAGTAACACACCCAAACAGATCTGGCAACCCTGTTCATAGCAGCTAGACGGAGATGCACTGAACAAACATTCACTGACAGAATAAACACTAGTTCAGCTTTAAGAACAATAAAAATGCAGTTTTGTAAGCTCCTCTTGTTTGCTCTTTTGGTTGTTATGTAAATATCTAATTCTCTATTTTACATAATTCCATTTTCTTTTTACACCATCTCCATGTCACTGCTGATTTTAACCCCTGCAGCTCACACACTACATTTAGTTTGTGTCTCAGCTGCAGTTTGTGTGATTAGTTACAACGTTTTAGTAAATTTCACTGTAATTTCAGACACATTGCAGACACATCAGAGTCTGTGAAAAATCATCAGTGTGCAGTGAAAAGAAACTTTCACTTTCCTCCTCAGGACATTGATGATGAAGCTAAAACTTCTGCTTCATTCTCACTATTAGATTATGTGTCTTACTAAGGAGCAGGTCATATGACTCTCAGAGAGATGATCTTACCCCAGTATCTCCAGTTTACAGTGAGGATTCTCCAGTACAGCAGAGAGACTCTTCACTCCTGAGTCTCCTAGATTATTATCAGACAGATTCAGTTCTCTCAGGTGTGAGGGGTTTGATCTCAGAGCTGAAGTCAGAGCAGCACAGCCTTCATCTGAGATACCACAATCATGCAACCTGTAGAGAGACACAATGACACAGTCTTCATCAACAGATTTTTATTATATAAGGTATATTTAACACTGAGCAGAACATTAGTGTCAGATTGTGAACAGTGGGTGGGCCTGGGTAAAACAGGGTGGGCACAGGTTTGAAAAGAAACTCAAAAGCCAACAGCCACTAAAAAGAACTGAAAAGTGACCAATGAGGTGAAAGAGATTTTGTTTTTAAATTATCAATTCATGTAGCATGTATACACACACACACACACACACACGCACACACATACACACACACTTTAGATATTAAAGCAAACTAGAGTTTAATTTTAAAGAAAATAAATCACACATTTTGAGCAACTTCCCCAATCAATAACTACACAACATAAACAAAACAGGGTTGTGTCGCCTTTCATCATTTTAACATTAGTGTGTATGGACACTTAACATAGTCTACATACAAACATTCTTTATTTAAACATTTTTTTTTACGCTCTATGATGTTAAATCATGAGGGAAAATCTAACCAACAATATAAGGACAAAATATTGTTTCAGAAGAAACCGAGAAATCACAAATGATTTTCTTTTCAGTCTATTAGGAGAACTAGTCTGCTACACGGATACACACCACACAGAAATGTTACTGAGAAACGTCACTCAATGCAGCTACTTAAAGCAGCAGCTCCTAGAGAGTGAGAACAGGGCTTTATGAATAATGGTGTAGCGTCTCCAGGTCAGATCACTCGCTCATGGAGTCAGCCACATCCTTCCCAAAACTATTACACCGCTCACAACTGAGCTATCACTACTTATAATCATCTCATTGTACCTCAACCGACATGCTATAACTCATGAGAGCCAGGCGCCGGGATGTCTGATGGCTCTGGATAACCAATGACCCCCCCACCCAATGAGACTGGAGACAAAGGAGGAATCCTGCCTCCATGAATGTTGGAGTTCTGCAGACCATCAGTGCTGATAGCCCAGCCTCACACCTGGAACTCACCATCAACTTGTGACCTTACCATACAAATCACCCTGCGCCCAGCAGTTTTATGGTCGTTAAAAGTCAACAAGAATTCCCTAATCTAAACCGAATCAATGCCTTGACCGGGGGATGACCAAAGCTCTGACTGAAGACACACACACACACCCACACACCCAAAGCGTCTGGAAACGCTCATCCTGACCCCCACATGCACACACATAAGGAGAGTTCCTTTATTCAACTTTCAATAAAACAATAGTAAAACCCTACCTGACCCATGCCTAACACACCTGTATATGTATTCCCCTTTTGCCTTTATACCTTTATGGTGGTATTACCACTCATGACCTGTTGTTCTGTGTTTTCATGAAACAGAACCATGTTTTATAAGATAAGAATGTATGTTTTAATTGCTTATACCCAGTTTCCTTTTATAAGCAATAGTGTATGCCATATGGTCATCCAAGTACATAATATGAGCCTACGATACTTTACTTGAATCTTTATCCATTCCTGACTTCATCATAAAGTATGCAAATGAGTGACGGAGCGGAGACAAAGAAACTTTTCCCTCGAAAATTTTCAGGTATTGGATTGGTCACTCTGAAAAACTGGGCGCGACCATGGGATCAATTAAAACCCTAAGCACCCATCTATCACAGCTTTTGGCTTTTTAGCTTTGGCTTTTTGCTCAGCTTTTTGGCCCTGCTCAGCTCGGCTTGCGGAGGGGGCCCCCGTGCGCCTTTTCTTCCTGGCACGACCTCTTCTATCGTTGCCCGACTCGACGCCGATCTTTCTTCGGGACAAGACACTTTCTCTTGAGACTTTGCCGGCAGCTTCAATCGAGGAACTTTGCACCACCGAAACCTTTTTCGTTCCAGCAGAATCTCTTGCTTGCTCCGAGGACTTTGAATCTCCGAACCTCCTTGATCCACTACATCAGGATGCTTGTCAACAAACCAATGCAAGTAAAAGCTACTAATTATTTTAGATCCGCAATTTTAAGCTGAAGCCCCTTTATTAAGGCGAATCCTAATTACCTTGACGATTCTCACACGTGGTAACTAAAACTCGATCTGAAACTTGCCATATTTGATCTCTTCTCTGTTTCCTTATCTCTTTCTCACTCTCTCTCTCTCGCTCGCTCTGATTCCTTAATCTCAATCTCTCTTCGCCTACTTATCCCCTCTCTATAATCCTTACCCTGTCTTTTATGTATGTGTCGTAGTTAGTATGTGTTGTGTGTTTTTGTTTTATTAAATGCATTTTATTCACAAGTGATTGTATCTGTGCTTTGCTCACAATTTCGGGGTCCCTGAACATTGCTCTTGCTACATGCTAAATTAAAACTAGTACTTTATTAAGTAGTTATTCTTTCTTGGCCAGGAAGATAACTTTCCTTGGAATTAATGCATAATTATACTGTCTGTTTGCTGGACGAACAAATCAAATAATTGTGTTATTGATTCTCTGACAGTTAGTTCTAAGAACCCCCATTTGAATATTTATAATTAATTATAACCAGTTATAATTACACTTAAATATTTAAATGTTGAGCTAGATTTGCTACATATTATGGTGGAGAATGCAGGCATATTCAAACTCTGTTCTGTGAGCACACTCAGGGTTAATTTTTTATTTTTTTTTTATTTATTTTTTGTTTTGTTTGTTTTTGTTTCGTTTATTATTATTACTAGGTGCGTGCTTAGAGCAGCCTGAGTAGCTGTTAAGAAAAAGAAATCAAGAGAGAATTTAAACTGCAGTCCATAATATTAAAAAATCACCCAGTAAAGACAAAGAAGTCTCTTTACTGTCCGTTTTAATATTATCAGAATCGGCTGTTGGAACGAAGAAATCGTCCTTCAGCTCAACAGAGATTTATTGAGAGCAACGCTCCTTTTTTTCATATATGGGCCTCGTTGAAAATACCGCTAGATTGAAGTTATTGCAAAGTCCAATTTCATTCAGCTAGACGGACTCACTACCTTGGATTTAAACCATTAGGCTAGCTACCTAATGCATAAGTTTTAATCGCAAATGCTTTGCGGATTATTGTTGCGAATAATATGTAAATGGGAGTTTGAAATCTTGATCAAGTAAATTAAACTGGTTTAACAGTGATTTGTAATTTGGCCGGTGAAAAGAATCCCATCCATTCCAGTTAATAACCACAGGGAAGAACCCTGCGTCGCTTTGCGGATTATTGTTGCGAATGATATGTAAATGGGAGTTTGAAATCTAGTCTCGTCTAGTCTTGAATCACAGAATTTGTGACCGAGAGTAACCCGTCACACATGAAATTAATTTAAAGCGCAATACCTTCGAGTAACGCTAGAGGCGGTATAAGTGCCTTACGCTTCACCATCTCCTCCTACTGACTCTTAACCTCAGTGTGTACAGACTCACTAAATCCACCTGGTGGACCCCCTCCGCTAGGTCATCTTTCCTTTCTACCTCCTTCCCTTGTAGCTCACTTAATTTTTTTTGACTTCTCCAGTCATTCTCTGATTAACTTATCTTATCATTATTAGTATTTTGAGTTAATTTATAGTTGATTCTTATTCTAGATTTGACTATTATTATCTTTGACCCATTTAGTTATTTTCTCTCCTTTTCTTCGTTTCAAGCTTGGGTTTTATACTTTATCATCATCATTATTATTATTTTATTTTATTTTGTTTTATTATTAATTAATTTATTTTTTTATTTTATTCATTTTTAATTGAGTTACTTTATTTAATTCAGTTACTGTTATTGTATTATATTTTTTTTATTTTATTTTTTGTTTTTTTTGTTTTTCTTATTTAGTTAGTTTTTCCCTTTGTCTCGTTTTCCTCCTCCTCTCAAGTTCCCTCACGCTAGTTTGAATTTAATTTAAAATGAGTTTTGAACCTGATTTCAAAATAAGTGGGTGGAACTGGGGTGTTTAGGTTTACCTTGGTTTACTCCATCAGTAAAGGAAGGTTGCCTCCACAGTGCACCACAGCAAGCGGAGCCACCCGTCCTGCTGTACCTATCGCTGGCCAGAGTGGAACTTAGATATTACTTTCCTGCTGCTACTAGTCCAAAGGCGATTAGCTGATTTTCCTCATAAAATTTAAGGTATTCAAGCCGCTCCCGCTCCACAAGGAAGGTCAACAATCTAAGTTCCACCCCAACAGCAACCCCTTTCCTATAAGATCTAAACCCTTAACAGCATTAACAGGCTTAGGCTTATTCTTCCCCTGCTGATTTAAATAGTTGGGTCTTTATTTTTCACCTTTTTCTGTGTATCTGTGCGGGAACCTAATGTGTGAGAATCATCAAGGTAAAATTTGGCAATCTAAGAAAACCAAACCATTTAGGTGATCATGCCGTCAACCTGACCTAGTTCCCACGTCCGGCCTTAATCGTTAGGGCTAAGTGTGCCCATTATCAGATATATATATATATATATATATATATATATATTCGCCGAGTAGTACCATCACTAGTACGGCAAGGAATTGCATTGGTCCTCGCACCGTTTTTCTCTCTTCTCTCTCCCCACCAGTGAGCCAGCGTGTCTCGATCATCAAACTCTGATGCACACTGGGACCAACTAGAGGCCTGGCTGAACGCCATGACCGGTGCCCTCCTACAGGAGGCTGCGAGAGACATACAACCCCTGAGCCCTGAGCAGCTGGATGACAACTTAAGTGCCCTGATGGCCTGTGATCCCACGCATGACTACAGCCACAAGGAGCTGGCCAAGAGTCTGGGATCTCTGGCAAACAACCTCTTCCTCCAAACAAAAGGGGGGTGAAGCAAGCATGTCCCACCGGGAACAAGAATCAGCAGCACTAAAGATCCAAGCTGGAGAGGCTCAGAGGAATCTGGAAATTGCTCACGTACAACTGGACCAGCTAACGACCAAAATGGAGCACCGGCATCGGACAGCAGGTCAACAGGAACCAGAGCTGCAGGGGGAAGTAGTGAAACTACAGACAGCCCTGGCTGAGCTCCAGGTGGACACAGCATGGCGCGAGCAACAGGAAAATGACCTGAGAGAGAAGCTCAGCGAAGAACTCCAGCGAGCCGAGGGCCTTTTAAAAAGAGCAGAGGTTGAACTGAAAGAAAGAGACGCCAAGGCTACAGCCTACGAGGGCCATTTGCAAAGTGCCCGGGCCGAAATCAACGCCCGGTCAAAACAAAGAGACCATTTGAAGGATGAATTTGACAAAGTGCACAGGGAACATGCATATAAGTTGCAAGATGAACCCGAAAGGGAAAGGCACCTGTGGAATAAAATCTACTGTACTCACTACTGAAATCTGACTCCAGCTCCACACTGACCCGACAGCTCAGTCTAAGTAAGACTCATAGTTAGTAAGGCTTCAAAACTAAATAAGCCAATCAAGCAGACTAGATGAATACAGATAAGAGATTTTATTTTGTAATCAGCGCTGATACAAGAATTGAGATGCTCACGCATGAACGTCCCAACAACCTCTCCTCGGGGAACTCCAACTACAGCCTTTATATACATTTCCCTTATCTTCCCAATGCAACACGTCACTGGTTCTTTGCCTAGACAATCCCACCCATCTTTCTTTTTTGACCTTTTAGATTCTTTTTTTTTTTACACCATTATCTTTGGATTTACAACTTTTCGAATACCATTATAATTAAACTTTCCTGAATCATTATATTAAAAATTGGGCGTTTCCGCCCCCACCAGTGGGATTGTCTTTGGCCTCACTCTCGCCAATACCTCATTCTTCTTCAGGAGACAGCATGGGTAAGTTCTCAGTTCTTCAGGGACCAACACCCCTTTCTTTTATTAACTTTTACACCTCACGGATTTTCTGATTTATCCGCTGTCTTCCACGTATGTTCTCTAGATATTTCGCCTGGTACCACCATTGCCATCCAACACGCGCTGCGTTTACTTCATGATGAGCTCACTACCGCTCAAGGTACCAATGGAGCGAAGATTGACCATAACAATCTAGGGTGCGTCTCTGCCATTAATTGGTCCAAGTTTGGAAAGCCTGGTACCGCAGAGAAAGCCTGCCAGACTGACATCATTGATACAACTATTTGTTCTTCAAAGCCCTTGCAGCCTGTGTGCAAGGCCCGTGACAGGCCAACATGCCGTGTTAAACCTTATATTGTTCTTAAGCTCAAACGACCTAACGAATAAACCTTTACCTGAGAACTCACTCCTGCTGTCCCCCTGATTATTTCACACATACCTTATACATATATTCTCATTTACAAAATTATCTCCCACACACCCCATAGAATTTCCCTCAACCTCAAAGGGTTTCCACCCTCCGGGCCAAGAATTTCCTGTCCAAAGGGGGGGGGGGTGCCCCCTACTCAAGACCTCACCTGCTAGCATCATCAAACCCCCAACAACAGAAAGGGGGTGGGAGTCCTTTCAAGGAACCCCATATCCCAGGCACAGGGTGGCCCCGAGGGAACTGGACAAACTGGTTAGGAATATTCCCACTTTCACGCCAAACCCCATGGGAGGCCACGACGTCCACGCCTACCTCCAAGACATTGACTTTCATTTGCAAACTTTGACCAATGTGACTACACAAGACAAGCTCTACCTTCTCAGGATCACTTCCAGCCGGGAGGTGTGGAGCTTCCTAGACCGGCAGCCAGAAACGATCACCACAAACTACCAGAACTTCGACAAAGCTTTAATTAAAGAATTCTCTGAACCAGAGTCAGAACATGGACTGTTTGCAGCCATGGACTTAAAACAGGGCAAACTAGAAACCCCACAGGCCTACTACAACAAGCTCCGACAGGCCTACTTCGGGGCACGAAAAGAGCCAGGAATGGAAGAGGACGTCAATTTCAAGACTCTGTTTCTCTGGAACCTGCACTCCAGTGTGAGCCAGCACCTGGGGGTCCTGGTCTGCCCACGGAGCATGTCCACCCAACAGCTGAGAGACTTGGCACACAAAGCCTACACTAAGCAAAGGACTGTTCCCGAGAAAGCTGTAAAAGGCCCAACGATCTACCCCATTTCCGAGCAGAGTTTGGAACTGGCACTAGAGGGCATCCAACCATCCTGATCCACCTGCCCTCTAACCCTCATGAGCCACCTGCTAGCCGACCTTTCCGACAATTGTTGGCCGAGGATGTCCCCTACAAGTTACTCCTCATCCAAAAGGGGGGACTGTAGCATCTCCAGGTCGGATCACTCGCTCATGGATTCAGCCACATCCTTCCCAAAACTCAATTAACTATTACACCGCTCACAACTGAGCTATCACTACTTATAATTGTCTCATTGTACCTTAACCGACATGCTGTATCTCATGAGAGCCAGGCGCCGGGATGTCTGATGGCTCTGGATAACCAATGACCCCCCCCAACGAGACTGGAGACAAAGGAGGAATCCTGCCTCCATGAATGTTGGAGTTCTGCAGACCATCAGTGCTGATAGCCCAGCCTCACACCTGGAACTCACCATCAACTTGTGACCTTACCATACAAATCACCCTGCTCCCAGAAGTTTTATGGTCATTAAAAGTCAACAAGAATTCCTTAATCTAAACTGAATCAATGCCTTGACCGGGGGATGACCAAAGTTCTGACTGAAGACACACCCACACACACACCCAAAGCATCTGGAAATGCTCATCCTGACCGCCACACGCACACACAGGAGAGTTCCTTTATTCAACTTTCAATAAAACAATAGTAAAACCCTACCTGACCCATGCCTAACACACCTGTATATGTATTCCCCTTTTGCCTTTATACCTTTATGGTGGTATTACCACTCATGACCTGTTCTGTGTTTTCATGAAACAGAACCATGTTTTATAAGATAAGAATGTATGTTTTAATTGCTTATACCCAGTTTCCTTTCCTCTCATACTGTTTCTTTCATGTCTACTATCAAAATGATCTGCTTTTACTTTTATAAGCAATAGTGTATGCCATATGGTCATCCAAGTACATAATATGAGCCTACAATACTTTAATTGAATCTTTATCCATTCCTGACTTCATCATAAAGTATGCAAATGAGTGACGGAGCAGAGACAAAGAAACTTTTCCCTCCAAAAGTTTCAGGTATTGGATTGGTCACTCTGAAAAACTGGGCGCGACCAAGGGATCAATAAAAACCCAAAGCACCCATCTATCGTACCTTTTGGCTTTTTGGCTTTTTTTTAGCTTTGGCTTTTTGCTCAGCTTTTTGGCCCTGCTCAGCTCGGCTTGGCCCCACGGGGGCCAACCCCCTCTCCGCTCTGCGGTCGGGGGGGGGCCCCCGTGAGCTTTTTCTTCCTGGCACAACCTCTTCTATCGTCGCCCGACTCGACGCCGATCTTTCTTCGGGACAAGATTTTCACTTTCTCTTGAGACTTTGCCGGCAGCTTCAATCGAGGAACTTTGCACCTAAACCGAAACCTTTTTCGTTCCAGCAGAATCTCTTGCTTGCTCTGAGGACTTTGAGTCTCCGAACCTCCTTGATCCACTACATCAGGATGCTTGTCAACAAACCAATGCAAGTAAAAGCTACTAATTATTTTAGGTCCGCAATTTTAAGCTGAAGCCCCATTATTAAGGCGAATCCTAATTACCTTGACGATTCTCACACGTGGTAATCAAAACTCGATCTGAAACTTGCCATATTTGATCTCTTCTCTGTTTCCTTATCTCTTTCTCTCTCTCACTCTCTCTCTCGCTCGTTCTGATTTCCTCCATATTCTGTTCCTTAATCTCAATCTCTCTTCGCCTACTTATCCCCTCTCTATAATCCATACCCTGTCTTTTATGTATGTGTCGTAGTTAGTATGTGTCGTGTGTTTTTGTTTTATTAAATGCATTTTATTCACAAGTGATTGTCTCTGTGCTTTGCTCACAATTTTGGGGTCCCTGAACATTGCTATTGCTACGTGCTAAATTAAAACTAGTACTTTATTAAGTAGTTATTCTTTCTTGGCCAGGAAGATAACATTCCCTGGAATTAATGCATAATTATACTGTCTGTTCGCTGGACGAACAAATCAAATAATTGTGTTATTGATTCTCTGACAGTTAGTTCTAAGAACCCCCATTTGAATATTTATAATTAATTATAACCAGTTATAACCAATTACACTTAAATATTTAAATGTTGAGCTAGATTCGCTAAAATGGTAACATTAGAACAGAGATTATTTGGGTGGACCAGGACTCCAAATGGGTGGGCCCAGGCCCCTGTAGCTCCACCACTGCTGCTGTTATTTAGAATTAATGATATTAAGTTTACTATCCTTTAAATCCAGCAATACCTTTGTAGCTAATGAGTCAGGTTTTGTAGAAACTTTTCCCTAGTTATGGAGAGAATTCATTATCACTTAATGACTAATCTATTTGTTCTGAATGTTGTGCTTTTAGTGAGTTAATAAGACTCTCAGAGAGATGATCTTACCTCAGTTTCTCCACTTTACAGTGAGGATTCTCCAGTCCAGCAGAGATACTCTTCACTCCTGAGTCTCCTAGATTATTACTGGACAGATCCAGTGTTTTCACAGTCAGATGCAGTTCTCTCAGATTGGAGATTTCTGATCTGAGCGCTGAGTCCAGAGCTGACCAACTTTTCTCTCCAAGTGAATCACACCTGATACTGAAGGAAATAAAATAAACATAATGAACTCACACTAGCATAATAATGAACCTTCTCATTTTCATAAATGCTGAAAGTACAAACACCAGATAGAAAACATGATTTAAGGGACACTGCAGACAACATCTAAAACTGAACCATCAATACATCTGTTGTAAACATCCTCAGGGCCGTTTCTTCCTGTAAGTGGTATAAGTGTTAGCTTAGGGCTCCTGGACCACCAGGAGACACCATGAGTTTACTATCATTTGGTGAGATATCTGGTGTGTAAAAACTAGGGGTGCTCCGATCAGGATTTTTGGGGCCAATCACCGATAAATAGAAGCTGTATCGTCTGATACCGATTACAGGATCTATTTGAAGCCTTAATGTAAATTAAGTATTGAAATTACGAGAAGAGAAATATCTTGAATTGACAACTGTATTTATTGGCAAGCTAAAACTTAAAACATAGCAGCCTGTGCTTGGTTAGTAATTAGGAACAGCTAGGAGCTGGACAAATACAACTTTCCTGCAGATTCTACAAAAATAAATAAAACAACAGACAGAACAAACAGAGTCTAACTAGACACTAACTGATGTTATGTGGTCCTTCATAAGGCTGTGGACATGTGTAAACACTGTTTGGTATAACTGCGGCAGGCATACATCCGTGAAATATTTTCACTCTGGCATAGTGTAACGTGAGTCCAAGTAGGACATGAGTCGCTGGAACCCTTCATCCTGATGATTGAGGAATATGAATTCCATTATTTTGTCTGATATTTCTTTATGCTTCTTACTCTCCTTGCAGTAGGGTTGCTGTCTTTGAAACATCTCTGTTACCGACAGCTGAGTGAGTGGTGCTTGAGTTGCTGAACTCTCCCGCAATCTCTTAGTGCTAGCCAACTTTGAAAACTGCTCATATTCCTTTACGTGACTAACCTTCAAATATCTGATGAGGTTTGTGGTGTTAAAATGCTTTGGGTGCTTCCCACCTGGTGGAATTTGCTTGTTACACAGGTTGCAGATTGCTAATATATTGTCTTTTTCACACACTATGTAACTGTACTGTAATTGCCAGACCGGTGAAGCCATTTTAGCAGTGCACAAAAAAAATGGTCTCAAGTTTTGCGTCATCTGATCGGCTTTTCTAGATCAGCCATTATAGAGACCGCGGATCAAATTTCCCAAACCAATTATCAGCCGATTATGATCGGCGACCAATCAATCGGAGCACCCCTAGTAAAAAAAAAAAAAAGCAAAAAAACCCAGAAAAACCCAAAACAGTACAAAAACAGTAAAAAAAAATTGACATTAATTAATTAGTTTTAGTCAATTTGTTCACTTTCTTGCTTCCACATGTTGATGTCATTAAAATGGGTAAAGTTAGTGGTCAACTACAGCTAACTAGCTAGTATCTAGAGTAGGGTTGCCCCCCATCCTGTATAATATGAGATTGTCTCGTATTAAAATAAAACACTGTGTCTCTTACTGAGTTAATATGGGATGTGATTTGTGTGTGTAAGGACGCACTCAAGGCAGGCGTAGTAGAATCCATAAGCAGATCTTTAATTCACAAAACTGCAGGCAAAAATCGTAAATGGTGTGGAATAGCAAAAGTGTCAAAAACTGGAAAACCAAACACACTCGAAACAGAAACCAAAAAACACTAAACCGAAAACTCGTGGTCGAACTGGAACAGGCAAGGATCATACACAGGAATCAGAGGATAAATATTCTAAGGCTTGGTATGCAATCTAGGGAGAATGATACTTCACAGAGAACAAAGAATCACGCTGCTTAAATACCCGAGTGTACCGGAAATGCGTTCATGTTGTCAATACTCGGGCGATGGTTCCCTCTGGTGTTCCGGTTCAGCATGTGCTATGACAGTGTGTTTCTATTAGAATATTTCTAATCACTTCATAGCATATTTCCTCCTTTCCTGGGAAAGTGTGTCTCAGTCCCACTAACACTTGCTTCAATTCAAATAGAGAAAATACTGCATCTGTTGAGGAAAAAACCTTCTTTTCTCCTCAAACTTCCTGGTTCTCTGCCAAACACTGCTCTCTGTGCCTTCTCATTTCATTCATTCATTCATTCATTCATTCATTCATTCATTGTCTATACCCGCTTAGGGTCACGGGGGTCTGCTAGAGCCTATCCCAGCGCACATAGGGCGAAAGGCAGGGGTACACCCTGGACAGGTCGCCAGTCCACCTTCTCATTTCATTCGATATATATTTCCATTACTGTGTACTTTACTAAATGTTTTAGCTAATTCTTCTGCTTTTTCACTATTAGATAGAAATTGCATACCATCATTAATTAATGCAGGAAGGTTATTACACCTATTGACTCCACCCATTTTCTTAAACCATTCCCCATAATTCACTTCTGTCTACCTTTTCTCCTAAAGTACCTATAATTTTTTATCTTTTATCACTTTTCGTACCTCAGCCTGTCCTCTATTTAATAAAACCTACAAATGTTCTTACTTTTTTCTTACTTTTTTGGATTCATGGTTTCTTTCTCTTACTATTACATTACATTCTTCTGTCCACCATGGGTCTGCTTTCTTCTTATAATTTCCTGTATTTTTCCAGTAATCTTCTGCAATATTAATAACAACTCCACATATTTTATCATTAAGTTCCTTAATGTCTACATTCACTTAACGCTTCACTCTTTCCCTTAAAATCATTCCAATCTGCTGTTTTGAACTTCCCCCTAGGTATAAATTCTCTATTTGCTATAGCTACTTCAACCCCTAATTTACATATAATAAAGTGATCACTTCCCATTGTTAGATCTAAAACTGATTTTTTCCCCCTGTTGTCAAATCCATTCTTGTTCCATCATTAACACATTAAGTTCTCCAAATCTAGAAATTCTTCCACAACTTTCCCATTTTGTTCTGTCCATTTTCTCATTATTTCTAACATACTTCAGTCTTCTAACATCCAGTACTGATGCCCCAGACATATTTCTTTGTATATCCTCAGTTGTTAAATCTGTAGGCACTCCTGTAATGACTCCTCTCACCCAATTCCTTTCTTCCATTATCATTCATACTACTTTTTACCCATTAAAGATTTTAGACCAGCTGATCTTATGTGCTGTTTATTGTCTGATTGAAGATCAGTGATTTCTATCTTGTACAACCTTAGTGCTTTTTATTTTACCTACTGCTTCCTGCAATGCCTTTGTTACTTTGATTGGGTTTAGTGTATTCATTGATTCATTCAGAAACTTCCCTTTAATTGTTCTTGTCCCCTTTCACTATCCGATTCAGATATTTGACTTCCAGCTTTCTTCATTTTCCTATTTTTCACTACAGTCCAGTTACAAATCTACCCCTTCATAAACCACACAAAACAGCCTTTCTTCCACTTCTGAATTGCTACCAAAAGCAGCATCATTGCCTTCCATCTCAGTCACACCCCAGTGTTAGCAACCGGCCACCTTTTATTTTTGAATCATCTATAAAGGTTTATCCTCATGACAGACAGACTACTTCCTGAGATTCTGGAAGTGTCATGAGTTTAACAAATAATCGATTACTTGTCTAATTATTATAGGAAACATTTGACAAAATGAATTAACTTTGAAAACAACAATTATTTCTAGTTAATCTGTTCTCCATTAGCTTTAACGTTTTACTGAAGTATAACAGAACACTACCTCTTGGTGCAATTATTCATAAACATGGTATAAGCTTCCACTGTAACGCTGATGACAAACAGCTATATGTTTCAGCTAAATCAGATAAGAGACACCAGCTTATTAAGATAGAAGAATGTGTAAAGGTGGATGGTCACTAACTTCCTCCTGCTTAACTCTGACAGACAGAGGTGCTTGTAGTAGGACCACATGCAGCTAGAAGTAAGCTTTCTGATTACAGAGTAATGGTGGGTGGTCTTTCTGTTTCATCATGTCCAGCAGTCAAAAGATCTTGGTGTGATTATTGACTCTGGTCTTTAATTTGAAGCTCATGTAGATAATATCACCAGGGTAGCCTTCTTTCATCTCAGAAATATTGCTAAGTAGGAGCATAAACAAGCTCCAGTTAGTCCAGAACAGAGCAGCTAGAGTCCTAACTAGAACCAGAAGATATGAACACATCACTCCTATCTTAGCCACACTACATTGGCTCCCAGTCAAATTTCATTGATTATAAAATACTATTACTGACATAGAAAGAACTGAATGGTCTCGTGCCACAGTACCTGAGTGATCTTTTGGTTATTTATGATCTGCCACGCCTACTCCGATCAAAAGTTGCATAGGGTTAGGGTTATCTCCTGGAAATGCACAGAAGAGGATGAGCTGCGCGGTCCAATGCGAATCACCGTGCTGAAACCTTAGTAAACCTTTCTTAAACTGCTGTTGAGAAATTACCTCTCAGAGCACCTAGCGCTCTGATACAAATACCGAGAAGAGAATTCAAGGGATGCTTTTAGTAATCCTAGACCGCTAGATATTACCTCTCGCCGCGCTATGCGCTTCGATACAGCATACCACTCTAACTCTAGCACAGACTATGTCCGCACATGGAGTGAAGGAATTCTGAGGTTTAAATAGCAACGCATGCAGGTGCCGTGAGTTGCGCTAATTGCTGGTACATGAGCCGGAGGCTATAAGAGAGCGTGCTGGTGGCCGCGTTTTTGCCTGAGCAGGCACCGGCAACGTTACAGTACCCCCCCATCTAGGAACGGCCCCTGACATTCCCAAGTTTGCTGCTCGGTCCCTTCGAAAGGCCCTAATCAGCTCTGGGTCCAGGATGTGCCGGGCTGGGACCCACGACCGTTCCTCAAGGCCATAGCCCTCCCAGTCGACCAGATACTGGACACCCCTCCCACGGCTTCAGGAGTCCAGAATCCGCCGAACTGTAAAAGCTGAAGCCCCATCGATGAGACGCAGTGGGGGTGGGACCTGGTCATTAGGAGGTGCTAAGGGGCTGCAAAGGACTGGTTTCAGCCTCGAGACGTGGAACGTGGGGTTGATTCTGAAGGAGCGGGGGAGTTGCAGGTGGTATTCAACCGGATTTATCTGCCGCAAAACCTTAAAGGGCCCAATATAATGAGGTGACAATTTCTTGGACTCCACTCACAAGGGGAGGTCTTTGGACGCCAGCCAGACCCTCGCGGAAGGTGGGGGCCGCACGCCTCTTGCAGTTAGCTGTACGGGCACTCCTCTGAGCAGCTGTCTGGAGGGCCATTTTTGCCCTCTGCCAGACCCTGTGGCAGCGGGCCACCATATGCTCCGCTGCTGGGACCCCTAGGTCCCTCTCCTGCTCAGTGAACATGGGGGGGTACCCGAACTGGCACTCGAAAGGCAACATGCCCAGAGCAGAGTGCCAAAGGGTGTTGTGGGCATACTTGACCCAGATCAGGTGTCTGACCCATGTTGCCGGATTGGAGGTAACCAGGCACCGGAGAGAGCGAACCAAGTCCTGGTTAACTCTCTCAGTCTGACCGTTGAACTCTGATGAGAGACTGGCAGAAGCACCGATGAGGCGGCAAAAGGCCCTCCAAAAACGGCTAGCAAATTGGGGCCCCCGATCCAATACCAAGTCTAAAGGAAAGCCGTGTGTTCGGACGACATGCTGAAGGAGGAGTTCTGCCGTCTCTTTAGCTGAAGGAAGTTTAGGCAGAGGGATAAATTTGGCTGCCTTAGAGAACCGATCCACTACCACTAGTATTACACTCATTCCCTGGGATCGTGGCAGGCCAGTGATGAAGTCTAATGAGAGGTGTGCCCAAGGGCGAGCTGGAATAGGTAGGGGGCGAAGCAGGCACTGTGGACGAGTCCGGGGTTCCTTGCTTTGAGCACATGTCTGACAGGCAGCCACAAAGGCCCGAACGTCTCGATTCATGGAAGGCCACCAGAATCTGCGGCGCAAAAACTCTAAGGTTCTTACAACACCTGGGTGCCCAGTGAAAGGTGAGGCGTGGCCCCAGGCAAGAACCTGTGGTCGGACCGGGACGTAGAGTCTATCGGGTGGGCCGCCCCCCGGATCGGGCTCCTGTCGGAGTGCCTGGTGAACCACCTCCTCTAAACCCCAACGTAGAGGTGCCACAATCCTAGACAGTGGAATTATGGGTTGGGGTTTTGGGTTCTCTGCCGGGGCATCCCACTGGCAAGAGAGAGCGTCTGGTTTGGTGTTATTCGAACCGGGTTTGAATGAGAGGGTGAAATCAAACCGGGTAAAGAATAAAGGACCACCTGGCCTGCCGCGGGTTCAGGCGCTTGGCCTGCTGGATGTAGGTCAGATTCTTGTGGTCTGTCTGAATGAGGAACGGGTGCTTGGCCCCCTCCAGCCATTGCCTCCACTCCTCCAAGGCCAACTTGATGGCTAAGAGCTCGCAATCCCCTACATAATAGTTCCTCTCTGGTGCCATCAGTCTGTGAGAGAAATATGCACAGGGGTGCAACTCTTTCTTAGAACCGGACCTCTGGGAGAGGACAGCCCCTACTCCTATGTCTGAAGCGTTGACTTCCACTATGAATTGGGCCTCTGGGTCCGGAATGTGCAGCACTGGGGCTGAGATCAATCTCTCTTTCAAGGCCTCGAAGGCCTCTTGTGCCTGGACGGGCCATGTGAACCTGCCCTGAGACTTCCTGGTCAGGGCAGACAGCGGGCTGGCCAAGGAGCTAAAATTGTGCACAAAGCGCCGAAAGAAATTGGCAAAGCCCAGGAAGCGTTGTACCGCACGGACTGAGGAAGGCTGAGGCCACTCTTTGACAGCCCTGGTCTTAGTTGGGTCCATGCTGAGACCGTCTCGAGAGACGACGAAGCCCAAGAAGGAGATGGTGCTCACGTGAAATTGCGATTTTTCAAGCTTCACGTAGAGGCCGTTCTGGAGGAGAAGCTGCAGGACTCGACGGACATGTACGATGTGTTACTATAACGAATTGCTAAAGATTAGAATGTCGTCCAGATACACAAATGCATAGTGGTTCAAAGTCTCCCTGAGGACCTCATTTATGAGGCATTGGAAGACTGCCGGGGTGTTCATTAGGCCGAAGGGCATCACTAGGTATTCGTAATGCCCTGAAGGTGTGATGAAGGCGGTCTTCCACTCATCCCCTGCCCTGATACGAATAAGGTTGTACGCACTGCGGAGGTCAAGTTTTGAAAAAAACCTGGCCTGTCGCAGGTGGTCAAAATCTGAGTTCATCAGGAGAAGGGGGTGGCGGTCCTTACGGTTAGCGCATTTAAGCCGGGGTAATCAATGCAGGGACGCAGGCTCCCATCCCTCTTTTTAACAAAGAAGAAGCCTGCTCCCGCTGGTGATGTGGACAAGCGGATGTGCCCCAAGGATAAGGCCTCTCGGATATATTGGTCCATGGCCTTATGTTCTGGTGGGGAAAGGGAGAATAACCTGCCCCTGGGGGGAACTGCACCTGGAAGCAGGTTGATAGCACAATCAAAGGGTCGGTGAAGAGGCAACGCCTGGGCCCTTTGTTTAGAAAAGACCTGTTGGAGATCCCAGTAATCCTCTGGGACTGCCGTTTAATCTACCGGCCCCAGTAGGGGAGGTGTAGAGGTGTATAATTCTTTGAGGCAGCTCTGGGGGCACTGGGATCCCCAGACAGAAACAGACTGTGTGACCCAGTCTATGAGAGGATTATGCTGCTGTAACCAGGGGAAACCCAGGATTAGATGTAGCTCAGGAGCCTTAGTCACGTACAATGACAGACGCTCTGTGTGGCGCCCAGTACGTAGGACAAGTGGAGCTGTCTGCGCGCTTATGGGGCCTGCGGCCATGGGACGCCCATGAACCGGTAGCGGTTGTGCTAGCGGATCCAGCCGGATCCCCAATCTGCGGGCTAAGCCCTCATCAATAAGATTACCTGCTGCTCCCGAGTCAACAAAAACCCGGAGGTCCATCTGCCTATCCTCTCCGAGGAGGAGGATGGCCTCTAGGAAAAGGCCAGACTTGTGAGGGTCCACACCTAGGGCCAACCCAGGCCCCTCTACCTGGGAGGGCCGGTGCCTTTTAACACCTTGATTGGTTGGGCCCCCTTGGTAACAGGCCTAAAAGTCTGCGACAGGGGCGGCCCTAGATGAGATGAGGCGTCTTGTGTTAGACCCGTAGCCCCCAATTGCATGGGTTCTGAGGAAGTCTCGTGGGGCCCATGGTACTCGGAAGATGCTCGAGGATGGGCGGCCTGACTTCTGGGACTGCCTGCTTGCCTGCCGTTCAATTCTGCGTTCATGAAAGCGATTATCCAGGCGGATAGCAAGATGATACAGGGACTCCAGGTCATGAGGAGGATTACGAGCTGCCAACTCGTCCTTTAATTCCTCAGAAAGGCCCTGTACATAGGCCTCCTGGAGGGCCTGATCGTTCCGGCCCGAGGCGGCCGCCACGGTTCGAAACTCAACAGTGTAACTAACCACTGAGCGGACACCTTGGCACATGCGGAGGAGGGATAAGGTTAGGCCCCTCGCCCCAGATGGGTAGTCAAAAGTGGTCCTTAAGGCCTCTATAAATGAGTCGGCCATGGGGAGGTCTGCTAGGCGGTTCTGCCAGACGGCCGCGGCCCAGGCCAGTGCCTTGCCTGTTAGAAGGGAGATCATATATGCTATTTTAGCCTTCTCAGAAGGGAATTGGGAGGGCTGCATCTCAAAGGCCAGTGTGCATTGCATAATGAATGAATTGCAGCCACCAGGCTGCCCCGCATAGGGCTGTGGGGGGGTAATCGGGGTTCAGATGGCTGGCCTGCTGTGCTTCCGCAGTAGGGTTGTCTGCCACGGAGGCCCCTTGGGGCTGCAGCAAGGCCTGGATCTGCCCTATTTGTTGTGAGATCTGCTGCACTTCTGTGAACAGTGAAGCCAAGGCCTACTCATGTTTGCCCAGAGCTGTGGCCTGCCCAGCCACAACCTGCCCTATCCGCTCCAGACTAGCCGGCTGACGGTCTGGTGCAGACATACTGTTACAGGGGGAACTTCGGTAACGCTAGGACAGGGAAGGTACCGGGTCAGCCCCATCCTCTACGAGGATGCTGAGGGGAGAGCGGACTGGTGTCCGGGGCAGATAGAGAGTGTGTGCGACTGAACAGGGGAATTGTTGGATGTACAAATTATAAAGGATGGGGAAAATAATATAATGGGATAATGAGGGTTTAATGGAGTACAGATGAAAAGTGTTTGGAAGGCACGTCCAGAGCGGGGTTCAAACCGAGAACATTGCAATCTCTAGACACATGCCCAATGCTCTACCACTTCGCCAAGCGAACCTGGAAGAGCCTCTCTTGGAAATGCGCAGAAGAGGATGAGCTGCGTGCTCCGACGCGAATTACCGTGCTGAAACCTTAGTAAACCTTTCTTAAATTGCTTTTGAGAAATTACCTCTCAGAGCGCCTAGCGCTCTGATACAAATACCGAGAAGAGAATCCAAATGATGCTTTTAGTAATCCTAGACCGCTAGAAATTACCTCTCGCCGCGCTATGCGCTTCGATACAGCATACCACCCTAACTCTAGCACAGAATATGTCCGCACGTGGAGTGAAGGAATTCTGAGGTTTAAACAGCAACGCATGCAGGTGCCGCGAGTTGCGCCAATTGCTGGTACATAAGCCAGAGGCTATAAGAGAGCGTGACGTTACAAGGTTATGGAAGGTAGTGGAAGTTTGTGAGCAGCAGTATGGCTTCATGCCCAGAAAGAGCACAACAGATGAAATTTTTGCCGAGCTGGAGGTAGCAAAGCTGAAGATTCTCTTTGGGAGTGACAAGGTTGGACAGGATTAGGAAGGAGTACATCAGAGGGACAGCTCATGTTGGACGTTTGGGGGACAGAGTTAGGGAGGACAGATTAAGATGGTTTGGACATGTTCAGAGGAGGGAGAGTGAGTATATTGGTAGGAGAATGTTGGACATGGAGCTGCCAGGAAGGAGGCAAAGAGGAAGGCTAAAGAGGAGGTATATGGATGTAATAAATGAGGACATGAAGCTAGTGGGTGCAAGTGTAGAGGACACAGAAGATAGGGGTAGGTGGAGAGAGATGATTCGCTGTGGTGACCCCTGAAGGGAAAAGCCAAAAGAAGAACCCTAGACTGGGTCATAACAAGGGTGAAGAATAATCATGAGCCAGGGGCTCCAACACCATACTACAGTCCAGTCTGGTTTTCCCTTTATGTGTGTTATACTTCCCCGTGTGTGGTCATAAAAATCATAAAATATCAACAATAACAACAATATTACTATTATTATAAAAATATGAATAAAAATGTTTCCTCTAACAAGTATAAGGCTTTTTAAAAGTCAACTTTCTATGAAAGGCCATTTCCACCTCACAACTAAAAACTAATAATAAATCAAAATTGTTTTGGGATTAAAATTCAAAATTAACATGGTTCTGTCTGTCTGGTGGAATGTCCACATATTTAATAGCTGACCTTCAGACATTTTTATTCTCTATTTTATTTATTTACATTAACTCCACTCTGTATCACTTTCAGGTCAAAACATCTCAAAGTTCATATTACTCAGAGTGTTTTCAGTTTCTCTCTTTCTAACACTGTAACAGTAGAACAGTTTTATTCAGCTTTACTTACATTGCTTTTCTGGAGGCTGTGATCACAGGCATCATCTTCACAACAACAGTTTCTGTTACCTTATCTGTACTGATATATTTACTCAGGTCAAACTCTTCCAGCTCCTGTGCTGAGGTCAGTAACACAAACACCAGAGCAGACCACTGTGAAGAAGAGAGTTCACTTTGTTTTCCAGATTTCAGGTAGTGCTGGATTTCCTCCACTAGAGAATTATCACCCAGTTCATTCAGACAGTGGAACAGATTGATGGATTTCTCTGTAGGAAGATCTTCATTGATTTTCTTCTTAATGTACTGAACTGTTTCCTCTATGTTCTGGGAGCTACTTCCTGTCTGTGTTACTAAAGCATGTAAGAGTTTCTGATTGGACTCCAGTGAGAGACCCAGAAGAAAGCGAAGGAAAAGATCCAGATGTCCAGTCTGACTTTCTAAAGCCTGATCTATAGCACTCTTGTGTAAATTCCACTGTTTAGTGATTGGATACAGATCACTAACAATTTTCCCTTGAATCTTGAATTTCAGGAGCACATACAAAGCTGCAAGGTGCTCCTGAATGCTCAGATGAACAAAGCAGTACACTTTACTCTGGTGAAGTCCAAACTCCTCTCTGAAGATCTGTGTACACACACCTGAGTACACTGCTGCTTCTGTCACATCAATGCCACACTCTCTCAGGTCTTCCTCATAGAAGATCAGGTTCCCTTTCATCAGCTGCCGAAAAGCCAGTTCTCCCAGTTTAAGAAGCATTTCTTCATCACTCTCCTGCTTCTGTGAGTATTTTTCTCTTATGATGTTTGTCTGGATGATGAGGAAGTGTGTGTACATTTGAGTCAGAGTCTTGGGGATCTCTCCACTCTCTGCTTCACCCAACATTCTCTCTAGAACAGTGGCTGAAATCCAGCAGAAGACTGGGATGTGGCACATGATGTAGAGGCTTCTTAATGACTTCAGGTGTGTGATGATGTTATTAGCCAGGCTCTGATCACTGATCCTCTTCCTGAAGAACTCCTCCTTCTGTGGGTCATTGAACCCTCGTATCTCTGTGACTCGATGCACACACTCAGAGGGGATTTGATCAGCTGCTGCTGGTCGGGAGGTGATCCAGATGAGAGCAGAGGGAAGCAGATTCCCTTTAATCAGGTTTATCAGCAGCACCGGCACTGATGCTGATTCAGTTACATCACACACTCTCACTGTGTTCTGGAAATCTAGACGAAAACGACACTCATCCAATCCGTCAAAAATGAACAGAACCTTTTTCAAACTGGACATTTCTGTTTCTTTTGTTTCCTTAAAACAGAACTGAAGGAGCTCCATCAAACTCAGTTTCTGGTCCTTCATCAAATTCAGCTCTCTGAAAGGAAGTGGAAATATGAGGTGGATGTCCTGATTTGCTTTCCCTTCAGCCCAGTCCAGAATGAACTTCTGCACAGAGACTGTTTTTCCAATGCCAGCGACTCCCTTTGTCAGAACAGTTCTGATGGGTTTGTCTTGTTCAGATAAAGAATTAAAGATGTCGTTGCATTTGATTGGTGTTTCCTCAGTTGTTGTTCTCCTGGATGCTGCCTCGATCTGCCTCACCTCATGTTCATTATTGACTTCTCCACTGTCTCCCTCTGTGATGTAGAGCTCTGTGTAGATCTCATTCAGGAGGGTTTGGGTTCCCAGGTTTATTATCACTCCATTCAAACACTGAAACAACTTCATCAGATTTAATTTGAACCTTTTCTGGAGTTTATTTACAGCCACAGATTCTGGGTCATGCCTGTGATATGGTGAAGCAGGAAGATGTGGTGAGACATGGGCTTCAATTATTAGACTTTAAGATCACTTTTTTCTGACTGGTTACCACAGATAGTTCTTTATAATGTTCTCACTATGTGTTTACTTTCATCTACTGTATGTTTTCTATAATCTAATCACACTGTAGTTAATAACAGCAGAGAGGTTTATAATACCAGTGTGTCAGAGTCACAGTCATGTGGGTTTGATCTTACCCTGTATCTGTGGTGATCATTTCTCTTCTGTCTCCTGCCTTCTGTAGAACACTGGGAACAAAAAGTGGAGTTGATCAGATACATCACTTCACCTATTTTAATTCTAGTTATTCTAGGTTTATTTCTGTGTCTCTGTTAAGGATGTGACTGAATACAGCACTCTGAATGAACAGGTAATGTGTTCTAAACAGATACAAATACAGATACAGTTTTTAAGAAATCTTGTCAGAAAGCTTCACAGGTATAAAATCCCTAACTATAGCTAGTATAATACTACAGCCTGGATGTGACACCAGTCCATCAAACATAGGGGCAATTTATGTTCACCAATCCTCCTACTGGCATGTGTTTGGGAGGTGGGAGGAAACTGGAGAACCTGAAGGAAACCTACATGGACAAGGGGAGAACATGTGAAACTCCACACAGACAGACACTGGAGACCCTGGAGCTGTGCGGCAGCAACTTGTATTTCATCAAAATAACATTTATTTAATAATAAAAACACATTTCTGTCAGTCTGCAGATACTTTTATTATCTTTCTGTATGACTTCTGA
This sequence comes from Hemibagrus wyckioides, assembly GCF_019097595.1. Lineage (NCBI taxonomy): Eukaryota > Metazoa > Chordata > Actinopteri > Siluriformes > Bagridae > Hemibagrus > Hemibagrus wyckioides. The sequence goes on from NC_080728.1 coordinate 4,408,946, forward strand.
AATTTTCATTCACTGCTTTTCTCTGTCTCAGTATTAAGTCTCAGATTGAGGGATTAAATCTGTGCTATAATGTCAGGTACATGATTTAAGGACAAAAGGTCATTGCCTGTGTCCATATGTTAATGTTTATTTTAATTAATCACAAACACATCACTCTTCATGGATACAACACAAAGCAATGGTGACCTCTTTCCCTAGAGTTTAATACAAAAACATATCCTTAATTTGTCTTTACTACTAATTTTAAACTCAGTGTTCAAAATTTACACTACATGGATTTCTATATTTAACAGAAATATTTAAGTATCTATATTTACAGTAAGTATAATCACTAAAACCATTATATTATAATATAACTATCATAACTATTAAAATTGCTGCTAATGACTGTGTATTGTGGCCTTTAAAGGGAAAATCCAGATAAAATTTAAAATTGAACACTGAGTGTTTTAAACATCCTGCTCATGTCTTACAGTGATCACGCAGCAGCTCTGTAGATTTACTGACTGAATTCTGGTGTAACTCTAGAAGATTCTTATGGCTTGGTATCCTGTCACTGGATAAATGATGCTAAGCGGTGGTCTTGCCTACAATTAGCCTCGCATACACATAATGCATCCCATAACCTCGTACTACAGCACATCTAAACGCACATCATCATCTAGTTCTGCTAATATAATGAACGGCAGCTATGCTAATTCCTTTTCATCTGTTCATTTTTCTACCCATCCCGAGGCATCTGGAGATGCCAGCTCCAGCTAGGTTCTGTTTCGTGAGGATTTGGGTATATCAAAGCAATGCTGCCAGCCCTATGTGGACTTCAAGGATGACAACAACCTCCTAATTAATACACATTAACATTATACATAAGCTGTATCTGTAGAACACTGTACACTGTACCTAACTGCAGAAAGGACATTGTTCATATCACACTCTCCGGTGTTTAGAATAATTTATATTCGGTGTTTAGAATAATTTATAATCACACTCTCCGGTGTCACCCAAATGAGGAGGAGGTTCCCCTTGGAGTCTGGTTCCTTTCAAGGTTTTTTCTTCATACCATCTAAGGGAGTTTTTCCTTTCCACAGTCTCCACAGGCTTGCTCACTAGGGATGATTTTGTCTAACAACTTGGACTTTTTGCTTTTTTGGGTTTTTTGTTTCTTATGTTCTGTAAGTCTGCTTTAAGACAATGTTCATTGTTAAAAGCACTATACAAATAAAATTGAATTGAATGACCCAAAATACAGCAGTGAGCAGTGTATTTGGACACTTAACACTTACAAACATGAAACTCACAGAAAGTGGCATTTATTTTAACAAATTACACATTTACAATGACATTCTGCAAAAAAGACAAAAAAAAAAGTTTTAGACTCTTAATAGTGGCTTTATTAAGGTCACAGTTACAGTGTTTTAGTATGTATTTTGTTATTCTGTTTATCTAGTTAAATTTCTCTTTAAGTGTGACTTTAGCAGTGACATTAACAGTGAGGAGACGTGTGTATATTTTATATTAAGAGATCCATTGGTCAGCAGCTCTAGAACTATCCAAAGGAGATAAAGAATTAGCTCCCTATTGGAAACATGGAAATGCTGATTTCAGTTGGCTGCTATTTAGATATTTATTAAAAAAAAAAAAACAACAGAATTTAAAACCAGTGCTTCCCAACAACTTTCTATTTAGATATCTCCCTTGTGTGACACTTAATTCAGGTCTTGAAATCAATTTTCTAATCAACTGATAAATTGTTATACAGTGCATCCAGAAAGTATTCACAGCACTTCACCTTTTCCACATTTTGTTGTGTTACAGCCTTATTCCAAAATTGATTAAATTCATTATTTTCCCCAAAATTCTACAAACAATACCCCATAATGATAACGCATTGACAATAGACTTACCCATCCCAGGATAAAGACAAAAAACGACCAATAAAGATGTGGCATTATCAATAAAAATTCATTGTTTTGTTAGTGTGAATGATTAGCAGCATCTGAAATGATGATAGTAGATGTGTTGATGTGTCTAGAGCAGTCAAATGGGATATTTATGTATAAACAACTATGGGATTAACTAGTAGCCAATTAGCTTGTCTTGTAACCCACTTTGTCATGGACATTCTGCTAGCAGAGATAGGATGTTCTACCTTTCCAAGCCTTTGGTACACTGCTTTTAATTGCTTTTTTTTACTACACAGTATTGTCAAGTGCATTTGCAAAACCCATCAAGCACCATGATGAAACTGGTTCACATGAAGACCATCCCAGTAAAGCAGGACCAGGACTTACCTCTGCTGCAGAGGAGAAGTTCATTTAGAGTTACCAACCTCAGAAATCACCAATTAACAGCACTCAGATTAGAGCTGTTATGAAGGCTTTACAGAGCATCAGTAGCAGACATATCTCAATATCAACTGTTCAGAGGAGATTATTGTGTATTTCGGCCGCCTTCAGCATTGTTTTACAATGTAGAAGGAAATAAACATCAGGAAAGACCATGGGATTAGAAGATGTGCCCAAACTTTTGACTGGTAGTGTACAGTTTTAAGTTTAGAAGCCACTTGTGTCCTGCACATTATTTCTGCCATTTTTACACATGTGGGTTTGAGCAGAGATTCCCCGATGGTGTTCAGCTTTTTTGACTGGGCAATCAAGAGAGTGCACTCGAAGGATGAAACCGTTGCCTGTCTATTTTCATTTCCAACTTTAGTCATTGCATCTCTGATATTCTGGGGCCTATCTGATATTACAAGTTCTTTTTTCCTTTGGTAAAATTCTCAGGGTTTACCAACCGTCTGTGGATGTTTGGTGCTCTGTTTGGTGCCTCCTCAGTTTGCAGGACTTTCATTAGCTAGTCTCCCTCCACAGATTACACACTCAATTCTCACCTTGCCCATTGCTTCAATGAAACCAAAATCAAGATAACTGTCCAAATAAATCCTTGGAGGTAGCAGAGCTGAAGATGTTGAGGTTCTCTGTGGGAGTGACACGGTTGGACAGGATTAGGAAAAAGTACATCAAAGGGACAGCTCATGTTGGACGTTTGGGGGACAATGTTAGGGAGGACAGATTAAGATGTCCAGAGGAGGGAGAGTGAGTATATTGGTAGGAGAATGTTGGACATGGCAAAGTGGAAGGCCAAATAGGAGGTATATGGATGTAATAAATGAGGATATGAAGCTAGTGGGTACAAGTGTAGAGGATGCAGAAGATAGGGATAGGTGGAGAGAGATGATTCGCTGTGGAGACCCCTGAAGGGAAAAGCCGAAAGAAGAAGAAGATCTATTTTTTCTATTGTTTTGGAAACTTCTACAGTGATTTTATTTCAGGCATTTTGAAATTGTTTAAGCTATGCCATGACCAATAATTTAAGGGACTGGTTTGTCATCATATTCTGAAAATGACTCTAAATGTAGTCTGTCGGTTCAAGAACAATATAAAGCCTATATACACTGATCAGGCATAACATTATGGCCACTGAGAGGTGGGATATATAAGACAGCAAGTGAACATTTTGTCCTCAAAGTTGATGTGTTAGAAGCAGGGAAAATGGGCAAGCGTAAAGATATGAGCGAGTTTGACAAATTGTGATGGCTAGACAGCTGGATCAGAGCATCTCCAAAACTGTAGTCCTTGTGGGGTGTTCCCGGTCTGCAGTGGTCAGTATCTATCAAAAGTATCCTTCAGTCTTGTAAGTATCTTTTAAGTCCTGTAAGTTGCCTCAAAGGATCTGCTGCTAACATCTTGGTAGCAGATACCACAGCACACCTTCAGGGATCTAGTGGAGTACATGCCTGGATGGGTCAGGGCTGTTTTGACAGCAAAAGTGGGACCAACACAATATTAGGCAGGTGGTCTGTCTTCTGTATGATTTTAAAGCTATTTGTGGGCATTACAGAAAAAGATTCTTGCTACATTAACTGAAATGTTTTCCAAAAGCAGAATCTCCTCAGGTATCATAACAGATGGCTGTTGAAGAAAACTAAAATGTTCATGTTGGTCAAGTTTTTGTCAATTAACACTTAGAAACTCTGTTTTCTGTTGGCTGGATGTGTGAAAGGCCTTTATCACACCTCCCATTTACACAAAAACTCACACACTCTATTTGTATCATTTTATTCAGCACCAGAGATATCTTTAACTGTCATACGGTATAAAATGTCATTTGATTTGTCTGATTGACCACAAAGGTGTACATGATACCTGACACCTAAAATGACAAAAACACTTGAAATTATAGAAATGTTTTACATAAATGGAGCAGGAGGTAAACCAGTTTAAACAGACCAAAAATAAGTATTGAGGCATCTTTATCGGGGTCTGGACACCAAAGGTTCTGTGCCGAATAGCTATGGGGTTCATGACTTGATCAAAATCAGCTCTGTAATTCAGTAGTCAGAACACTAGTCAGAGAACCAGGCATTTTAAAGGCTGTCTCAATCACAACATCCTTCGATTGTTCTGAAATGTTCCCTTTCACACTGAGATTGGAATACACATGGTAAAGCTATGATATGACAAAGATGAAGAATCCCCTGGTTAATCTTTTTTTTTGGCTCATGTCAAAAGCTATGCAGAAAAACACACTGGTCCGAATTCTCTGGTCTCCGGTTTGCTTACTTTGTTGCAGGTTTCAGTATGGAAAAGACCAGTATTATGATAATAATTAAGAAATATTAACAGATATATTGTGCTGCATACCTGAACAATTACAAACACACAGAAGTTTAATCAGTGATAAGTATCTCTAAAGGTGTAACATTACAAAGGCATTTTATTCTCCACATTTAATTAAAATGAGCAAATGAAGTATATTTGTAAATGAGGAATGTTTAAAATGTCAGCTGTATCCTGGTAGGTAGAGTTTCAGTAATCTTGGATACTGGACTTTTACATTTGATTACAATCTAGATGCTGCTGGCAGTGAAATAAGGAAAGTAAGGCTGTGAATGATTGTAAGCCTATATTTGTCTTACAGTTAGACACTTAACCATATGTCATGTGCTAATGTGAAATGTGAATGTTTTTTCCTAGCCACACATTTTGTATGCTTGTACTCCGGGACATTAAATCATTAAGATGATTATTAACATGAGCTAAGTGAGACAAGATTTCTGACAGCAGTTTCCTTCTTTAGGTTAGAGAGAAGTCAGGGGTATGTCTCGGGGAGAAGGCACCACCTCTGGTCTCCGTTTCCCATGGTAGCAGTGTGTATGAACTGCCCCGTCCATTTCAGCCTCACACACCGGAGGCATCACTGCCATGCCTGTGGCAAGGTCATTACACACACAAAAGTGCACACACACAATTTGTAATATTTATTTAATATAATGCTACAGATTGGAAATTGATCTATTTAAAATGCAGGTGATTTACATGTAGTTCCAGTAAAGTGCAGTGTGCAGAATTACAACAGATTTAATGAGTCCCTATGGAATCTTACGGGATTTGTAAGTTGGACATGTCCATGTTGAGGAGTCTGATGGCCTGAGGGAAGATTGTCACTAATTGCTTTCTCGAGTAATTCCTTTTACTTTTCTTACATTTTTATTTACATTTTTATGTGTTCAACTGAGACAAGTAATCAGAAAATAATTTCTTTAGCTGAGGAATGCATCTGTGAGCAATCAGCTAACCAAGTGAGTTATGCTGAAACAAACACCACATCTGTTATCAACAGCTAGCCAACACATCCAGATGCTGTTGAAATTAGTAGCTTGCTAGATTCATCAAGTAGTTGGATTAAGTAGTAAGTCATGTTAATTCGTATTTCTAGCTACATACACTGTATTGCCAAAAGTTTTGGGACACCCCTCCAAATCATTGAATTCAGGCTTTGTTTTTCAGGGGTTGGGTTTGGCCCCTTAGTTCCAGTGAAAGGAACTCTTAATGCTTCAGCATACCAAGACATTTTAGACAATTTCATGCTCCCAACTTTGTGGGATCAGTTTGGGGATGGCCCCCTCCAGTTCCAACATGACTGCACACCAGTGCACAAAGCAAGGTCCATAAAGACATGGATGAGCGAGTTTGGTGTGGAGGAACTTTACAGAGTCCTGACCTCAACCCCATAGAACACACCAAACTCGCTCATCTTGCAAATTCTCCCAAGCTATGTGTGTTTGTGTTTTAAATCAGTGTCTCCTTACTGCTCTTTTCCACCTGCACTTTGAATGAAATCTTCCTGCACTTTAAATTAAAGCTTGGAAGATAGAACCACATTACACAAATGATAGATTACTAACAAATGATTGATTTAAAATACATAAGAGTATAGCTTTAAAATGTCTTTAATGTCTTCATGCCATTACCATGTGTGCATTATAATTGTGTATTTGCCAATTTCGATTTATGAAAACAAACTTAAGCATGTTTCATATTTAATAACAATATAGCAAAAACAAAAATAAAAAGTTAAATAGAAATATTAAAAAGTGTTGTCTAAGATGGTTAAACCTTTTCTTAGATGCAGTGTTGATGTTACTGTTTACTGACAAGCGTTTATTAACACTCATCATCCATAAAATGACTTCACTGTAATTCCATGTGAAAACAACGAGAAGTGCTTAGAGTGTAGAAAAGAGACACTGGAGTCTTATTAGATTTGAACAAAAAATAATCAGAATTTATTGAATGTTTAAGATTTATTTATAAAACAAATGCAATGAAGGAATAATAAAGAAACTATGTTTATTAACCATTACATACTTGTATATTACACACTACATATTTAACACAAACATGGCTAACCTAAACATTTAATATATACAAATTTGCAGTAAAGGAAACATTAGAAAACTACATTTATTAAATATCACATTCTTACATATAATGTACTACATGACACAAATATGTCTAGCTTAAACATTTAATATATACTAATTTTGATAACTATACATTATATTGATGCATATATCCTAAATACACAATACAAATCCTACTGTACAAAGCCTACACATTTAACAGACATATAAAGTTAGTCTTAATCTTATAATCTATGTAATTGACAAAGCAATTGACATGTTTATGGATTTTTAAAATGACAGAATTAATAATTTTATTGCCTTAATTTGTTGAAAAAATGTCTAAAATTTATAGATAAGGCTAGCGAGGGTGGTAAGAATCACATCCATACCTCTGCAAGCACACCAAGACTTTCATTACAGTCATGAAGATTACAACACAACATAAGGTATCAGAATGATCCTTACCAACCCTCGTGGTTAAAAGGGGTGAAATACTTACCTTAGATTAAAAAACAACTAATTCTGGAGTGGAAATACTTACCACAGATTTTTAAAAGGACAGATTTGTGGAACCTAGAAGTGAAATACCTACCAGAGATTTAGATACATGCCAAATATACTTACCACAGATTAAATAGTGAGAAAGAGGACAGGAATGTGTGGAATAAAACTTCTACTGTACTCACTACTAAAATCTGACTTCAGCTCCACACTGACCCGACAGCTCAGTCTAAGTGAGACTCATAGTTAGTAAGGCCTCAAAACTAAATAAGCCAATCAAGCAGACTAGATGAATGCAGATAAGAGATTTTATTTTGTAATCAGCGCTGACACAAGAATTGAGATGCTCACGCATGAACGTCCCAACAACCTCTCCTCGGGGAACTCCAACTACAGCCTTTATATACATTTCCCTTATCTTCCCAATCCAACACATCACTGGTTCTTTGCCTAGACAATCCCACCCATTTTTCTTTTTGGACCTTCTAGATTCTTTTTTACACCATTATCTTTGAATTTACAACTTTTCGAATACCATTATAATTAAACTTCCCTGAATCATTATATTAAAAATTGGGCGTTTCCGCCCCCACCAGTGGGATTGTCTTCGGCCTCATTCTCGCCAACACCTCATTCTTCTTCAGGAGACAGCATGGGTAAGTTCTCAGTCCTTCAGGGGCCAACACCCTTTCTTTTATTACACTCTACACTTCACGGCTTTTCTGATTTATCCGCTGTCTTCTACGTATGTACTCTAGATATTTCGCCTGGTACCACCATTGCCATCCAGCACGCGCTGCGTTTACTTCATGATGAGATCACTGCCGCTCAAGGTACCAGTGGAGCGAAGATTGACCATAATAATCTAGAGTGCGTCTCTGCCATTGATTGGTCCAAGTTTAGAAAGCCTGGTACCGCAGAGAAAGCCTGCCAGACTGACATCATTGATACAACTATTTGTTCTCCAAAGCCCTTGCAGCCTGTGTGCAAGGCCCGTGACAGGCCAACATGCCGTGTTAAACCTTATATTGTTCTTAAGCTCAAACGACCTAACGAATAAACCTTACCTGAGAACTCACTCCTGCTGTCCCCTGATTATTTCACACTACATCAAACACACACCTCATACATATATCCTCATTTACAAAATTATCTCCCACAAATGGTAAGGAGGTGAATGGAAAGATCTCCAGCCAGGTCAAGACTAATGATGTAGATGGTGATTGGGACAAGTAAGATTTGAGGCTCTCTAACATTCTGATGAAGCATGTTGTCATACGCTGACGTATCATCAAGATCCTCATACCGACTTACCCACGAGGGAAACAGTGGAAGCACCTATAAAGGGCATAAGGTCCAAAGAAGAGGATAAGCTGATGTCAAACTCATCACCCTCTGGCTCCACAGGTTCCAATCTTGCAGATGGAGCCTCTTCATCGTTGGTGACTTCCGCAGCCCTTATCACCTCCCTCAGTCTCATAATCCTCCTCCACCAGAAATGATCATTGCTGGAAGAATCTATAGTGGAGTTGAACTCCAAAGTAGAGGATAAGGTCAACGAAGAGGATGAGCTGCTCCCCAGATTACGGAACCTGTTCCTGGCAGGGCCCTCTTCATCACTGTCCTCCTTCATCACTGTCGCCTCCATCCTCCTTCTCCTCCTCCCACAGAAATGATCACTGCTGGAGTGTGCATCTGTGCTGGGAATGGAGTCAGATGGAGTTTCCTCCCTCCGCGGTCCTGTGTCAAAGGAGATGAAAAGACATACATGCTTTCAGTAACACTTTCATTTTATAACAGCATCTGTTCTGTACAGCAGCAATTTCTCATTTTAATAATCCTTTATAGAGTATTTACACTAGTTATATTATTGAAACCAACCCATAACAGTGAGTACATCTTCAGTAAGATTTTAACACCATGACAAATACACACATTAAAAATCATCCTAAAAACATCTTAGAAACAAGAAACGCCCTGTTTAACACCATTTTATTCCTATTAGTTTCACAGCAGTTGATGAAATTCATAGATTTAAAAATAAATAAATAAATAAATAAATAAATAAATAAATAATAGTTTAGGAAACATTTCATGTTATTTTAAGCCTCTTAACAATTTTACACCTGTTACTGTTTTCCGTAGTGTCTAAGCTATTAGGCTCTCAAGTATTTAGCATTACTGTCTTTTCTAACTAGCTATTAAACACAGCACTGTACTTGTCAGGAACAGCTGGACAGTTCCCTGCCAGGCCAAGAGAGGGCGCTGGCAGGTGAACCTTGGAAGCCTGCTTCTTTGTGTGTCTTTTGTTACACCCTTCCTATTGTTCCTATCCTGATTGTCACCTGTATCCCATTAGCCCTAATGTCTACCCCTATAAATAGGGATCCTTGTGTTTGTGTCCTTGTCCATGATTGTTATCTGTACCGTGGTTTCTGTTGGGGTTTTGTTTGCTAGGTTCCATGTCCAAGCTAAGGTCTAGGTTTTGTTTTGTTTAGTTAACCACGCCATGTCTAGTGTTACGTTTGTTTCCCTATGTCGCGTCTTAAATGTAATAAAAGCAGTGCTTCACTGAATCCTGCGCATGCGTCTCATTACACCGTGTGCGCACACACCACGGGCGTCTGGGTTCGAGCCCCGCATAGGGCGGGGGTCCCAGACGTTACAGAATCATGGACCATCTCTGAGACCCAGCGGGATTCCCAGCTAGTTCCTGTCTTCGGTAAGGATTTGCAGTCTGCTGGCTAGAGCCCTGGACAACCGGTGGATGGCATCCGGCGGATCCTTTTCCCCGTTTCCCCAGGGAGGTGTCCCCATCTTCGTTATGGTCGAGGACGTTGCTCCCTCAGGGAATTTACAAGGAGGACGTCACTCGACTTCAGGCCATGGGGGGCACCCCCTTTTTATCGGTCCCACTGGAGGCGGGCTTCCACCACCTTGTCAGCCGGGGATGCCGCTCCGCGATGGAGTTTCCGTGGAGGACGTCGCTCGGCACCACGGGTGGAAGACGCTTCCCTCCCGTTTCTTTCCAGGGCCGGATGTCAACTTACCCCTGGGACCTGGGGCATCGCCGTAGACTGCATTTATGAACTACATCAGGCCTTGCATCTCCCCTCTATGAACTACATCTTCTGCCTACTCCTGAGGCGTCCCCTAGGCGGAGGTTGGGCGCTTCGGGAGCTGCGCCTTAGAGGAGGGGGTTATGTCAGGAACAGCTGCACAGTTCCCTGCCAGGCCAAGAGAGTGCGCTGGCAGGTGAACCTTGGAAGCCTGCTTCTTTGTGTGTCTTTTGTTACACCCTTCCTATTGTTCCTATCCTGATTGTCACCTGTATCCCATTAGCCCTAATGTCTACCCCTATAAATAGGGATCCTTGTGTTTGTGTCCTTGTCCATGATTGTTATCTGTACCGTGGTTTCTGTTGGGGTTTTGTTTGCTAGGTTCCATGTCCAAGCTAAGGTCTAGGTTTTGTTTTGTTTAGTTAACCACGCCATGTCTAGTGTTACGTTTGTTTCCCTATGTCGCGTCTTAAATGTAATAAAAGCAGTGCTTCACTGAATCCTGCGCATGCGTCTCATTACACCGTGTGCGCACACACCACGGGCATCTGGGTTCGAGCCCCGCATAGGGCGGGGGTCCCAGACGTTACAGAATCATGGACCATCTCTGAGACCCAGCGGGATTCCCAGCTAGTTCCTGTCTTCGGTAAGGATTTGCAGTCTGCTGGCTAGAGCCCTGGACAACCGGTGGATGGCATCCGGCGGATCCTTTTCCCCGTTTCCCCAGGGAGGTGTCCCCATCTTCGTTATGGTCGAGGACGTTGCTCCCTCAGGGAATTTACAAGGAGGACGTCACTCGACTTCAGGCCATGGGGGGCACCCCCTTTTTATCGGTCCCACTGGAGGCGGGCTTCCACCACCTTGTCAGCCGGGGATGCCGCTCCGCGATGGAGTTTCCGTGGAGGACGTCGCTCGGCACCACGGGTGGAAGACGCTTCCCTCCCGTTTCTTTCCAGGGCCGGATGTCAACTTACCCCTGGGACCTGGGGCATCGCCGTAGACTGCATTTATGAACTACATCAGGCCTTGCATCTCCCCTCTATGAACTACATCTTCTGCCTACTCCTGAGGCGTCCCCTAGGCGGAGGTTGGGCGCTTCGGGAGCTGCGCCTTAGAGGAGGGGGTTATGTCAGGAACAGCTGCACAGTTCCCTGCCAGGCCAAGAGAGTGCGCTGGCAGGTGAACCTTGGAAGCCTGCTTCTTTGTGTGTCTTTTGTTACACCCTTCCTATTGTTCCTATCCTGATTGTCACCTGTATCCCATTAGCCCTAATGTCTACCCCTATAAATAGGGATCCTTGTGTTTGTGTCCTTGTCCATGATTGTTATCTGTACCGTGGTTTCTGTTGGGGTTTTGTTTGCTAGGTTCCATGTCCAAGCTAAGGTCTAGGTTTTGTTTTGTTTAGTTAACCACGCCATGTCTAGTGTTACGTTTGTTTCCCTATGTCGCGTCTTAAATGTAATAAAAGCAGTGCTTCGCTGAATCCTGCGCATGGGTCTCATTACACCGTGTGCTGGCGTGCGCGCACATACCACGGGCGTCTGGGTTCGAGCCCCGCATAGGGTGGGGGTCCCAGACGTTACAGTACTAATGCTGCCAGCTAGTTATCTTAACTAATGCTACTCCATAGTGGACTTATCTGACTTTGGTTAACTAACTAACTCTCTTTAACGAGTTCGCTAAAATCAAGCTGGCTAATATTAGGCTAGGGTAATTAGCATGATCTTAAGTCTTTAGCCAAGCGGTTTATTTCTACCCACTCTTTTCTTTCTTATTACTTTCACGTTTTTTGCCGAATAAATAAATCATCGTTTTAACAATTTTCCGACTCGGTGCTATGTTGCTATCGCGGTGTTTAAAGCGCTCGTGCTGAGGTGAAGCCGGAAAAAACTTGGTAACTTACCGCTGCTGTCCAGCAGTCCGCTCCCTCCGGTCTGAGGTCCTTCCTCCTGGAGCTGCAGAGCTTCGTCTCTCCTTTGGCTCATCTCTGAGAAGTGTTGTAGAAATGATCGTAGAGTAAAATCCGTGTAGAAATGATCATAGAGTAAAATCCGTGTAGAAATGATCGTAGAGTAAAATCCGTGTAGAAATGATCGTAGAGTAAAGTCACGTGTGTAATCCAGAGCTTGCGATCTTCAGGACTTTTTGAAAACAAACCTAAAGCCGTTGCTATGATACGTGACATAGCTATTAGGAGCATGCGCTGTTTCCTCAGGACTCAATTACTCATTCAGCCTTACAGAGATTATATTATTTTATGATAAATAAATAAATAATACAATAGATGGATGGCTTTCTCGTACATTTTAGCTTTTTCATATTTAAATATAGATTATATTCGCATAACATATATGCTATGTATAACGTTTTAAATAATGAATACATAGTAAATCCTATATACACTGATCAGGCATAACATTATGACCACCTGTCTAATATTGTGTTGGTCCCCATTTTGCTGCCAAAACAGACATGACCCGTCGAGGCATGGACTCCACTAGATCCCTGAAAGTGTGCTGTGATATCTGGCACCAAGATGTTAGCAGCAGATCCTTTAAGTCCTGTAAATTGTGAAGTGGGGCCTCCATGGGTCCCACCTCGCAACTTACAGACCTTAAAGGACACTATTGATAAATACTGACCACTGCAGACCAGGAACACCCCACAAGAGCTGCAGTTTTGGAGATGCTCTGATCCAGTGGTCTATCCACCACCACAATATGGCCCTTGTCAAACTTGCTCAGATCCTTACATTTGCCCATTTTTCCTGCTTATAACATGAATTTTTAGGCCAAAATGTTCACTTGCAGCCTAATATATCCCACCCACTAACAAGTACCATGATGAGGAGATCATCAGTGTTATTTACGTCACCTGTCAATGCTCATAATGTTATGCCTGATCGGTGTATATCACATATACCTTATGTGACATACAGCTCTGGAAAAAAATAAGAGATCACTGAAAAATAATCAGTTTCTTATATTTTTTCTTACAGGTTCATGTATTGGTGAGATGAACAGTTTTCTTTCATTTTTTGGGAACTGCTGACAATATTTCTCCTAAATTCAAAATATAACTATTGTTATTTAGAGTGTATATTTAAAGGAAATGACAATACATCAAAATAACCCAAGATCATGCAGTATTTGCAGAGCTTTAATAACTCAAATAAAACAAAATGCAAATAATTTGTAAACAAATTGTGTTAATCTTCTTCTTCTTTCGGCTTTTCCCTTCAGGGGTCGCCACAGCGAATCATCTTTCTCCACCTATCCCTATCTTCTGCATCCTCAACACTTACACCCACTAGCTTCATATCCTCATTTATTACATCCATATACCTCCTCTTTGGCCTTCCTCTTTTCCTCCTGCCTGGCAGCTCCATGTCCAACATTCTCCTACCAATATAGTCATGTCCAAACCATCTTAACCTGGCCTCTCTAACTTTGTCCCCCAAACCTCCAACATGAGCTGTCCCTCTGATGTACTCCTTCCTAATCCTGTCCAACCGTGTCACTCCCAAAGAGAATCTCAACATCTTCAGCTCTGCTACCTCCATCTCTGACTCCTGTCTCTTCCTCAGTGACACTGTCTCTAAACCATAGAGCATGGCCGGTCTCACCACTGTCTTGTACACCTTCCACTTGATTCTCACTGATATTTTTCTATCACACAGAACTCCCGACACCTTTCTCCACCCATTCCAACCTGCCTGCACTCGCTTCTTTACCTCTTTCCCACACTCTCCATTATTCTGGACTGTTGACCCCAAGTACTTAAACTCCTGTACCTTCTTCACCTCTTCACCCTGTAATCTTACTATTCCACTTCCCTCCCTGTCATTCACACACATGTACTCAGTCTTACTACAACTGACTTTCATTCCTCTTCTCTCCAACGCAAACCTCCACCTCTCCAAGGTGCTGACCTACAGCACACCTCACCACTGTCCTGCTCCTCTCATACATGTCCTGCACCACTCTGACATACTTCTCTGCTACTCCTGACTTCCTCATACAGTACCACAGCTCTTCTCTTGGCACCCTGTCATATGCTTTCTCCAAGTCTGCAAACACACAGTGCAACTCTCTCTGACCATCCCTATACTTCTCCATCAACATTCTCAGAGCAGAAATTGCATCTGTTGTGCTCTTTCTGGGGATGAAGCCATACTGCTGCTCACAAATTTCCACTAGCTTCCTTAACCTAGCTTCCACTACTCTTTCCTATAGCTTCATTGTATGGCTCATCAACTTTATCCCCCTATAGTTGCTGCAACTCTGAACGTCACCCTTATTCTTAAAGATCGGCACTAATACACTTCTTCTCCATTCCTCAGGCATCTTCTCACTCTCTAAAACCCTGTTAAACAGACTAGTTAAAAATTCCACTGCTGCCTCTCCTAGACACCTCCAGACTTCCACCAGGATGTTGTCAGGACCAACTGCCTTTCCACTTTTCATCCTCTTCAAAGCCTTCCTGACTTCATCCTTTCTAATCTTATCTACTTTCCGTTCCACAGAGTTCACCCCTTCTACTCTTTTTTCCCTCTCATTTTTCTCATTCATCAGCTCTTCAAAGTACTCCTTCCATCTCCTCTGTACACTCTCCTCACTTGTGAGCACCTTTCCATCTCTATCCTTAATAACTCTAACTTGCCGCACATCCTTCCCATCTCGATCCCTCTGCCTAGCTATCCTGTACAAGTCCTTCTCTCCATCCCTAGTGTCTAACCTAGTGTGCAACTCATCATACGCCTTCTGCTTGGCCTTAGACACCTCCCTCTTCACTCTGCGCTGTAACTCCTTGTATTCCAGTCTATTCTCTTCAGTCCTGTCCATGTCCCACTTCTTCTTGGCTAACCTCTCCCTCTGAACACTATCCTGAACTTCCTCATTCCACCACCAACTCTCCTTATCTTCTTTCCTCCTTCCAGATGACACACCCAGTACCTTTCTTCCTGCCTCCCTGATCACTTCTGCTCTTGTTTCCCAGTCATCTGGCAGCACTACCTGACCACCCAGAGCCTCCCTCAACTTCTGTCTAAATTCCTCACAACATTCCTCCTTTTTCAGTTTCCACCACTTGGTTTTCTTCTCCATCTCTATCTTTGACCTCAGCTTACAGACCATCAGAGTCATCCTGCACACCACCATCCTATGCTGTCTGGCTACACTCTCTCCCACTACCACTTTACAGTCACTAATCTCTTTCAGATTGCCTCTTCTACATAGGATGTAGTCTACCTGTGTGCTCCTACCTCCACTCTTGTAAGTCACTCTATGCTCCTCCCTCTTCTGAAAATAAGTGTTAACTACAGCCATGTCCATCCTCCTAGCAAAGTCCACTACCATCTGTCCTTCAAGGTTCCTTTCCTTAACTCCAAACTTGCCCATCACCTCATCACCTATGTTCCCCTCACCAACATGTCCATTAAAATCTGCTCTTATCACCACCCTCTGACCCATGGGAATACTCTCTATCACCTCATCTAATTCACTCCAGAATCTCTCTTTCTCCTCTAACTCGCAACCTACCTGTGGGGCATAACCACTAACAACATTCAACATCACCCCTTCAATCTCTAACTTCAGACTCATCACCCTGTCTGACACTCTCATCACCTCCAGAACATTCCTCACAAACTCCTTCTTCAGGACCACACCTACCCCATTTCTCTTACTATCCACACCATAATAAAACAGCTTGAATCCTGCTCCTATACTACGAGCCTTGCTACCCTTCCACCTGGACTCCTGTACACACAGTACACACCTTCCTTCTCTCCATCATATCAGCCAGCTCTCTACCTTTCCCTGTCATAGTACCAAAATTCAGAGTTCCTATTCTCAGTCCTACACTCTTACCTTTCCTCTTCTCTCTGTCTACACACTCTCCTTCCTCCTCTAGTTCTTCGACCAACAGTAGCCCAATTTCCACCAACGCCCTGTAGGTCAACGGCGCCGATGGAGGTCGTTGTTAACCTGGGCCTCGACCGATCCGGTATGAAATTTAGAGTGCTGAGGATTCGCATGGTTAAATTTGGCAATGTTTATGCCAGATGCCCTTCCTGACGCAACCCTCTCTATTTATCTGGGCTTGGGACCGGCACAGTTGCAGATTTTTTAAAATGTATGGGTAAAATTGTTTACTTTGTTTATGCGGAGTACAGAATGGTTTCTTCAATGACTTATCATTTCCATAGATAGACTTTAAAAATTATGTGATTTCTGAGGAATTGTGAAAACTAAGTCATTTAAGCATTAATTTGTCTTTGGTTTGGAAAATGTTATCCAGTGTTATTTAATGCAGCAGAATGTGTTTAGAAGACAGATATCTAATCTAATAACAAAACAGACATACAACATGTACAGTTTATTAACAATATAGTAGTTTATTAAACTAAACTAAAGTTGTTCATGTTCATTTCAGCTAAAGTCATAAATTCGTCTCATTAAAAACTCAACACTACTTAAAAAGCTATTAAAAAAAAGGCTATTAAAAGGTCAAGTGAAAATCCACTCAGACTCAGTAGCCATTCAGTCACCAGCTCTTGTGTCTTGACGGTGCTGCAGACTGAACCATTAGTTTCTTTGTCTTAGATAGTTCTCAAACTTTTTTTTCATTCCACACACATTCACACCTCTTGTCTGCCTCAATTACCCATCAAAATAATCTTGTCAACAAACATTGTCTTCTGTTCTTCAGATTTACTTCATTTATATTCACTTATATTACTGCCCACTTATCATTAATTCCTTGTATATCTTATTTTTAAATCAATTTTGATGAAAAGCTCTGCTATTTGATGTTAAAGAATTTTTAACTATAACACACATTTTCAGTTTTTTATTCTTTTTGACCAAATTAACTTTATAAATATGTATAAAACAAATATGAACCACTACAGTATCTTACAAGGATACTGTAAAGCACATTCATGTCAGAGACCTTTTACTCTTCAGCTAACCAAATCCCACCCAGATCTCAGCCAAATATTTTTCTTTTTCTGGCGGACCAAACTCCAGCCAGCGCTCAGCCAGACACATACAATTTGCTTTTGGTTGACCAGACTCCAGCCAGAGCTCAGCCTAATGCTGTTTGACACAAGGGTGTGAAAAAGACTGCGCCAGCAGCAAGCCAGAAGTGGCGAATGTAAGCCAGACTCGGCCCAAACTCTGTTATCGAGGTGGATGGTGTGTAAAAGTCACCAACATCCTGCTGATTCAATAAACAATGAGTTTTAAAGCCTGCCCAGAAGAGTGGAAGCTGTTATAGCTGCAAAGGGGTCAAGCTCCATATTAATCTCAGTGTATTTAGCATGTAGTGTTATTAACATCCCTGTTAGTGGAATGATCAGTGTCCCAATACTTTTGTCTATATGGTGTCTATAGGAAATAGCACAGTGTGTTGTTTTAAACTCATTTGTTTTGAGTGTATGAATGCACTTCTTTCCACCATTACATTTGTGAATCAGTGTCCTACCAAAGGAGCTGACTCAAAGAGTCAACTCAGTGCAGAACGACACATCCCTCGTAATGAATCCTTCCAAAGTGAAAGTGTTTCTCTCCGCCCTAGACTCTATTTTGGAAAACCTACAAATCTCCAGGCAGAATCAGGGATATTAATGTCACAGAACAAGGACTGTTGACTAAAGGTGAGTTATTTGTTTATTTTAACGACTTTGTTAGAAGAATGTGGATATATTGTATATTAAAGTTGTGTGAAATCAGATGTAGTAAATCTTTATAGCTGTTCTGATGGTGTATGAACTCTACAGACCTTTCAGCTTCCACTCTTTAATTTATCGTAAAATAAACATTAAGCTGTTTGGGGAATATAGTTTTACATTTAGTTTTTCTATTTTTGCCTCAGTAAAATCGTAAAAGAAGTAAAACTAAACTTTTCTGAAAGCTGCGGCTGTTGTTAATAGATCCATATAACCAGTGGCCATCAATAATTAACTAGTGTGTGCAGAGGTGGACAAAGTACACAACTTCCTTATTTGAGTGAAAGTACAGATACTACTGGTCAAACATTACTCCATTACAAGTAACAGCTGTAAAGGCAGATTTTTACTTACGTAAAAGTACAGAAGTACTTGTTTTTAAAAGTACTTAAGTATCAAAAGTAAAAAGTAAATGTCAACGCATTGTTTTATTATTGTTGCATTATTGTTTGCAATACTTACAGTACCTTTTGTAGCAACCTAGTGAATATACTGACCAGTTTGTAGTATCTGTGGAATTAAGAGCTTTTAAAATGTTACAAAATTAAACAACTGAATTGACAAAAAAGACAGGTATAATCATTTTCATTTTTTTAACACTCCTACCACCCCATTCATGCACATTTGAATCAAGTGGACTGTAAATGCAGACTGATCAGAAAAAAAAAATCCAACCTGCTTTAAAACCCAGCTACACAACTGTATCTGTACAACTGTAGCTGTATAACTATCTGTACAACTGTAGCTGTACAACTGTAGCTGTACAACTGTATCTGTACAACTGTATCTATACAACTGTACTGTATCTGTACAACTGTACTGTACAACTGTATCTGTATCTGTACAACTGTATCTGTACAACTGCAGCTGTACAACTGCAGCTGTACAACTGCAGCTGTACAACTGCAGCTGTACAACTGTATCTGTAGAACTGTAGCTGTATAACTGTAGCTGTAGAACTGCCCAACAGCAACACTGCTTTAACAAAGAGCAAAACAGAAAGACTTATTTGCCATCAAAACAAAAATTTCAAACCATTAGATGTGACAATGATATTATGTCTCAATACTATGTCTGTGAATTAATTGCTCCCCTTCTTGGGCTGAAGATCAATCCAGCTGCACTAAAAAGACTCTCACAGGCCGCTGAGGCAGGGAGGGCTGTGTTCAGCTTAAGTGATGGGTTGGATAAGTCAGCATAGTCATACCTTCAGCTGTACATGTTAGGTATGCGTCCAGTTGTTTGGATGTCTCCTGTGTGTGCACATGCTTGATATTAGAGAAGAAATCCTCTTCTGAAGTGTATGAGGATTAAGTTACCATACACACTTCATGGCACAGGCAATATCCATTTCAAGCTTTTAGCAGAAATTAAAAGTATACGTACCTCAATATGCTTCCGCAGGTTAGATGGAGAGATTTTGTAGGCTGCCAATTTTTCCAGTAAACAAAGCAAACATTTATAACAAAAAGAATCTTTACTCTTTTCTAAAAATTGGAACAGACTGTCTAAGTTTGGCCATGGATGTGTGCACTGCGCCGATGATCTGTCTTTCTCCATTTTGCCACCAAATGATCAGAGTTTAAAAGATGACGGAAAACCACTGAACTTCACGACACGTGACACTACAAGAGTGAAAGAAAATCATCCTCTGATTATTGTAACTACTTTCTACTCAATGACCTTAACAGAAATGTAGTGGAGTAAAAAGTACAATATTTGTCTTTCAAATGTAGTGAAGTTAAAGTAACAGGTTTCCAGAAAAAAATAATACTAAAGTAAAGTACAGATACTCAAAAAGTGTACTTAAGTACAGTACTCAAGTCAATGTACTTCGTTACTGTCCACCTCTGAGTGTGTGTATGCAAATACAAATGTGGAACGGCGGCCCAAAATGTAAAAAAGAAAACACTACTGGGGCCGCAGCTATTGATTATTTTACTAAATACGAATTCTACCGATTATTCCATCGGTTAATCGATGGATCGGATAAGAAGTACTTTTTCTTTATTAAAGAGGAATATTAAAAATGCAAGAGACAGGTCTCTTAAAATGAACAACTAAGTTGTTTCCTATTTAGAAAAATGAAAATAAAATCTAAACCCAATTAATGCATTTCATTGACATTCAAAATACAAATACAAATATATAAATAAAAAAACTTAAATACTTCAAAAAAGGTAAACATAGTACAACCTAAAACAAAATAATAATAATAATAATAATAATAATAATTAATGTTATGGAGGATAAGGACTGTAATGTCTAGTATGGTGGATAAGTGAAACCCCCTGAGTGCCGGTCAGAGCAGTAATGAGGAGACAGGTGATCAGGTTGATTCAGTGTATTAACTTGTTCAGTCCACTAGCGTACAGAGATGTACTGTACATAGGAATACACATGTAGATTATATATATATATATATATATATATATATATATATATATATATATATATATATATATATATATATATATATATATTTTAGTCTGAAAGAAATCAAATACAATAAAGATAATGAATAAAATGAATATACAGGAACACAATCAAGCAGTCTTCTAATAAACTATGACAAAGGAAAGACCAGGCATTATCATGTAGACATTCACATTGTTGTATATAATGACTAAATAAGGAGTAGCATAATATTACTAGGCAGACATAACAATAAACCCACATATCAACATAGGATGAACAGCAACATGATAAATATTATTATCCATCACTAACATGCAACAGCACAGGATATGTCCAGACATGCTAACATCATGGAGGTTAACTAACAAATAGCACAAACCACGGCAAACAAAATATCAAGTAAATAACTTACTTTGTGGTCAATGACTAAATATCTACACCTCTGCATCCAATAAATGAACCAACAAGCTTTTAATGAGCTTAACAATTAGTTTGTGCAGAAACGCGACATCCAGCAGCTAGCGGGAGCACAACTAATAGCACATGTGCTTCAAGAGCATTACCCGGCTCGCAGTATCAAAATAAAAGTCCCTCTTTTCAGGCGCCTTTAATACAATTAACTTTGAGGTTTCAGACTAACTACAGCTCAAGCATGACATAATCCTTTACTGTCCTCCTGGAAGACTTTGTGGCTTTTGTAAGAGGCAAAAATTAGTGGACAGGAAGGAAAATTGGAACAAGAACAAGAGTCCGTACACATCAAATTTCTTAACACATTTTTCTGTAACGTGAAATTAGAGTTATTTGGAGAATAAACCTTCTTAAATATCTCTCTACATACTTTTCAACATACATTTTTACAGGCCATAATTTCAACTAGCAATCATATTGATTTAAGCTAAGTGTGAAGCTTGTGTCGACTCCGTGGACTTGAAGCGGGGACTGTGTGTTTTCGAATGAGATATTGAAGTATGGATCTTGTAGTGTTGTGGTACACCAGTTCAGTCTTACAGTAATCACACTGTACAGAGTTTTCTGTCTGTTTTAGTGTGAAATGATCCCAAACTTTAAAAACGTTTTCTTTGGCCTGAATCTTCTCACCCCTCACTGTTTTCTCCCCAAGTTTAGTGTGTTGTGTGTCAGTAATAATGCTCCGTGGGGAAACGCAGTGCTCTGTGTGTAGTTACAGTAAATGGACCAAACTAAGCTTTGAGGCAACTAATTTGCCTTGATGATTTTTTGTATTCGAATTTCGTTCTGCAAATTGATCCACAATATCCTTGGTGTTCAGTTTATTCGGCTTCGGTTATTTTCAATCTGTTCTGCACCATGGTGCTCCGCAAATAATTTTTTATTAGCTTCAGTTTAGAAAAGGAGCGCCCTGCTGAAGCAACAGTAAGTTAGGACAAAATAAAAGGTTTTACTTGCCCATCTGTTACTGTGTCTGGGTAGTTTCCTTTATCTGTTGGACAACAGTGTGTGTGTGGGGGGGTTTGGGTGTGTGTTTGTTTACAGGTTTGTCTGGTTTGACCCTGATCAGGATAAATCACTGAAAATGAATAAATGAATGACTTGGTGAAAGTGAGAGGTCAGACCCTGTGTTAATTTTTTAAACTAAAGGAGCAGCATTTTTCTTTAAGAATAAAGATGTGAAAACTATTGTGTGAAAGTTTAACTGCACATTTGTTTGTGTGTTTTCTAGGAGTGTGATCCATTCCAGCAGAAGAGATCAGACTCTTCAGGACTCAGCTGTGTGTTTGTGCAAACTTTACTAATATTCAGAGATGGAGACTCCTGATCTAGACACAGATAATGTTTCCCCACCATCAAACAACTGGTAACCTACAACATCCTTGTGTTCTAGTCATTAAATATTCATATCTAAATTATTTACTGAGCATATATGAAATAATTTACTCAAAGGTTTTAATATTATTAAAAATCTAACAGTCACTACTTAACAATAAAAATGTATTCTGTTTACTGTAAGGAAAGTTTAATTAAAAACTAATTTAAAAAAATCTTCATTAAATTAAGAAGTGAGTTAAAACAGTAAGGAGTGTATATAAATGAGTAAAGGACTGTCTATAATGTTGTACAGTAAACTCCAGGGAAAGAGATCAGAATCACCAGCACCCAGCTGTATCTCCATGAAGAGTGATAAGTCTATGAATCCTCCTCTGGGGTTTAAAGATGGAGACTCCTCACTTCTACACAGGTAACGTCTCCTCACTGTTAATGTCACTGCTAAAGTCACACTTAAAGAGAAATTTAACTAGATAAACAGAATAACAAAATACATAATAAAAACACTGTAACTGTGACCTTAATAAAGCCACTATTAAGAGTCTAAAAACATTTTTGTCTTATTTAATGTCTAAAAGTTTTTGCTGAATGTTTTACTTGGAAAGTGTGCTAATGGTGTCTTTAAAATAAATGTCACTTGGTTTCACATGTTGTTTTGTAATGCAGTGAGATTCATGTGTTTGTAATGGCTTAAGTGTCCAAATATATTTTGGGTCATTGCAGGCTAGACCACCGCATAGCATCATTTATCCAGTGACAGGATACCAATCTTCTAGAGTTACACCAGAATTCAGTCAGTAAATCTACAGAGCTGCTGTGTGATCACTGTAAGACATGAGCAGGATGTTTAAAACACTCAGTGGTTAAACTTTAGATTTTGTCTGAAGTTCCCCTGTAAAGGCCACACTACACAGTCATTAGCAGCAATTTTAATATTTTTGATATTTATATTATACAGTATAAGTTTTAGTGTTGATACTTTTAGTTAATATAGAAATATATGTAGTGTAAATTTAAATGCGAGTGTAAATGTGTAAATATTGTAAATACTTAATACTTTAATCTGAGACTTAATACTGAGACAGGGAAAAGCAGTGAATGAAAATTTCAGAAGTCATACAGAAAGATAATGAAAGTATCTGCAGACTGACAGAAATGTGTTTTTATTATTGAGTTATTATTACAATATTATTGTTTTTATTATTTTGATGAAATACAAGTTGCTGCCTCACAGCTCCAGGATCTCCAGTGTCTGTCTGTGTGGAGTTTCACATGTTCTCCCCTTGTCCATGTAGGTTTCCTTCAGGTTCTCCGGTTTCCTCCCACCTCCCAAACACATGCCAGTAGGTGGATTGGTGAACATAAATTGCCCCTATGTTTGATGGACTGGTGTCACATCCAGGCTGTAGTATTATACTGGCTATAGTTAGGGATTTTATACCTGTGAACCTTTCAGACAAGATTTCTTAAAAACTGTATCTGTATTTGTATCTGTTTAGAACACATTACCTGTTCATTCAGAGTGCTGTATTCAGTCACATCCTTAACAGACACACAGAAATAAACCTAGAATAACTAGAATTAAAATAGGTGAAGTGATGTATCTGATCAACTCCACTTTTTGTTCCCAGTGTTCTACAGAAGGCAGGAGACAGAACAGAAATGATCACCACAGATACAGGGTAAGATCAAACCAACATGACTGTGACTCTGACACACTGGTATTATAAACCTCTCTGCTGTTATTAACTACAGAGTGATTAGATTATAGAAAACATACAGTAGATGAAAGTAAACACATAGTGAGAACATTATAAAGAACTATCTGTGGTAACCAGTCAGAAAGAAGTGATCTTAAAGTCTAATAATTGAAGCCCATGTCTCACCACATCTTCCTGCTTCACCATATCACAGGCATGACCCAAAATCTGTGGCTGTAAATGAATTCCAGAAAAAGTTCAAATTAAATCTGATGAAGAAGTTTCAGTGTTTGAATGGAGTGATAATAAACCTGGGAACCCAAACCCTCCTGAGTGAGATCTACACAGAGCTCTACATCACAGAGGGAGACAGTGGAGAAGTCAATAATGAACATGAGGTGAGGCAGATCGAGGCAGCATCCAGGAGAACAAAAACAGAGGAAACACCAATCATATGCAACGACATCTTTAAGCCTTTATCTGAAGAAGATGAACCCATCAGAACTGTTCTGACAAAGGGAGTCGCTGGCATCGGAAAAACAGTCTCTGTGCAGAAGTTCATTCTGGACTGGGCTGAAGGGAAAGAAAATCAGGACATCCACCTCATATTTCCACTTCCTTTCAGAGAGCTGAATTTGATGAAGGACCAGAAACTGAGTCTGATGGAGCTCCTTCAGTTCTGTTTTAAGGAAACAAAAGAAACAGAAATGTCCAGTTTGAAAAAGGTTCTGTTCATTTTTGACGGATTGGATGAGTGTCGTTTTCCTCTAGATTTCCAGAACACAGTGAGAGTGTGTGATGTAACTGAATCAGCATCAGTGCCAGTGCTGCTGATAAACCTGATTAAAGGGAATCTGCTTCCCTCTGCTCTCATCTGGATCACCTCCCGACCAGCAGCAGCTGATCAAATCCCCTCTGAGTGTGTGCATCGAGTCACAGAGATACGAGGGTTCAATGACCCTCAGAAGGAGGAGTATTTCAGGAAGAGGATCAGTGATCAGAGCCTGGCCAATAACATCATCACACACCTGAAGTCATTAAGAAGCCTCTACATCATGTGCCACATCCCAGTCTTCTGCTGGATTTCAGTCACTGTTCTAGAGAGAATGTTGGGTGAAGCAGAGAGTGGAGAGATCCCCAAGACTCTGACTCAAATGTACACACACTTCCTCATCATTCAGACAAAAAACATAAGAGAAAAATACACAAAGAAGCAGGAGAGTGATGAAGAAATGCTTCTTAAACTGGGAGAACTGGCTTTTCAGCAGCTGAAGAAAGGGAACCTGATCTTCTATGAGGAAGACCTGAGAGAGTGTGGCATTGATGTGACAGAAGCAGCAGTGTACTCAGGTGTGTGTACACAGATCTTCAGAGAGGAGTTTGGGCTTCACCAGAGTAAAGTGTACTGCTTTGTTCATCTGAGTATTCAGGAGCACCTTGCAGCTTTGTATGTACACCTGAAATTCAAGATTCAAGAGAAAATTGTTAGTGATCTGTATCCATTCACTAAACAGTGGAATTTACACAAGAATGCTATAGATCACACTTTAGAAAGTCAGACTGGACATCTGAATCTTTTCCTTCGCTTTCTTCTGGGTCTCTCACTGGAGTCCAATCAGAAACTCCTACATGCTTTAGTAACACAGACAGGAAGTAGCTCCCAGAGCATAGAGGAAACAGTTCAGTACATTAAGAAGAAGATCAGTCAAGATCTTCCTACAGAGAAATCCATC
This sequence comes from Hemibagrus wyckioides, assembly GCF_019097595.1. Classification (NCBI taxonomy): domain Eukaryota; kingdom Metazoa; phylum Chordata; class Actinopteri; order Siluriformes; family Bagridae; genus Hemibagrus; species Hemibagrus wyckioides. Next base: position 4,434,643 of record NC_080728.1, read on the forward strand.
AATCTGTTCTACTGTCTGAATGAACTGGGTGATAATTCTCTAGTGGAGGAAATCCAGCACTACCTGAAATCTGGAAAACAAAGTGAACTCTCTTCTTCACAGTGGTCTGCTCTGGTGTTTGTGTTACTGACCTCAGCACAGGAGCTGGAAGAGTTTGACCTGAGTAAATATACCAGTACAGATAAGATAACAGAAACTGTTGTTCTGAAGATGATGCATATGATTGCAGCCTCCAGAAAAGCAATGTAAGTAAAGCTGAATATAACTGTTCTACTGTTACAGTGTTAGAAAGAGAGACACTGAAAACACTCTGAGTAATATGAACTTTGGGATGTTTTGACCTGAAAGTGATACAGAGTGGAGTTAATGTAAATAAATAAAATAGGGAATAAAAATGTCTGAAGGTCAGCTATTAAACATGTGGACATTCCACCAGACAGACAGAACCATGTTAATTGTAATTATACAAAATTTTAATCCCAAAACAATTTTGATTTATTATTAGTTTTTAGTTGTGAGGTGGAAATGGCCTTTCACAGAAAGCTAACTTTTGAAAAGCCTTATACTTGTTAGAGGAAACATTTTTATTTATATTTTTTATAATAATAGTAATATTGTTGTTGCTGTTATTGTTGTTGATATTTCATGATTTTTATGACCACACACGGGGAAGTATAACACACAAAAGGGGAAAACCAGACTGGACTGTAGTATGGTGTTTGTCCTTTAATGTAGCTGTAGAGCTGTGTGTGTGTTTGTGTGTTTGTGTGTGTGTAGGAAGACTTGGGAGGTGAGTCTTCCTACATGACCCAGGTGGAATTTCAGCAGAGCTCCTGGCTCATGATTATTTTTCACCATTGTTATGACCCAGTCTAGGGTTCTTCTTTCGACTTTTCCCCTCAGGGGTCGCCACAGTGAATCATCTCTCTCCACCTATCCCTATCTTCTGCATCCTCTACACTTACACCCACTAACTTCATATCCTCATTTATTACATCCATATACCTCCTCTTTAGCCTTCCTCTTTGCCTCCTGCCTGGCAGCTCCATGTCCAACATTCTCATACCAATATACTCACTCTCCCTCCTCTGAACATGTCCAAACCATCTTAATCTGTCCTCCCTAACTCTGTCCCCCAAATGTCCAACATGAGCTGTCCCTCTGATGTACTCCTTCCTAATCCTGTCCAACCGTGTCACTCCCAAAGAGAACCTCAACATCTTCATCTCTGCTACCTCCAGCTCTGACTCCTATCTCTTCCTCAGTGATACTGTCTCTAAACCATACAGCATGGCCGGTCTCACCACTGTCTTGTACACCTTCCCCTTGATTCTCGCTGATTTTTTTCTATCACACAGAACTCCCGACACCTTTCTCCACCCATTCCAACCTGCCTGCACTCGCTTTTTTACCTCTTTCCCACACTCTCCATTACTCTGGACTGTTGACCCCAAGTACTTAAACTCCTGTACCTTCTTCACCTCTTCACCCTGTAATCTTACTGTTTCACTTCCCTCCCTGTCATTCACACACATGTACTCAGTCTTACTACGACTGACTTTCATTCCTCTTTTCTCCAGCGCAACCCTCCACCTCCATTCCTCTTCTCTCCAGTGCAAACCTCAGCTGATCCCTGATGCAGTCCCACCTCCACTTTGAACTCCTCTGTCTGACCTACAGCACACCTCACCACTGTCCTGCACCACTCTGACATACTTCTCTGCTACTCCTGACTTCCTCATACAGTACCACAGCTCTTCTCTTGGCACCCTGTCATACGCTTTCTCCAAGTCTACAAACACACAGTGCAACCCTCTCTGACCGTTCCTTTACTTCTCCATCAAAAATACAATGGAATAAACTTTGAGAGGAACCAGACTCTAAAGGGAATGTCATCCTCATCTGGGTGACACCAGAGAGTGGGATTATAAATCATTATAAACACTGAGAGTGGGATTATAAATCATTATAAACATGGTGTATAAATAATGTCTTTTCTACAGCTGTATACAGTCAAGTGGTGTTGTGTAACCATGAGCTTCTAAGAAACTTCTAAATTAGTGTAATATCAGAATTCATTATAGACCGTCAAATGTTTGACAAGAGCAACAAGACTGACAACAGCAGTTCAAAGCCAGAACCATAGTCTCCAGTTAGTTACATCACACAGCAGTCCCATATATCTCCATAGATAGAGAGAGAGAGAGTGTTTAGACATAATCCAAACATCCCAGTTCATCAAACACTATGCCCATGAACCTTCCAGATCTGCTCCATTATCTAAAAATAAACTATTCATAGAAAGCTTGACTAAACAAATGTGTCTTCAGCCTAGACTTAAACACTGAAACTGTGTCTGAATCCTGAACACTAATTGGAACGCTGTTCCATAACTGTGGGGCTTTGTAAGAAAAAGCTTGCAAAAAGCATGCAACTTTTGATCAGAGTAGGCGTGGCAGATCATAAATAACCAAAAGATCACTCAGGTACTATGGCACAAGACCATTCAGTTCTTTATAGATCAGTAATAGTATTTTATAATCAATGAAATTTGACAGGGAGCCAATGTAGTGTGGCTAAGATAGGAGTGATGTTTTCATATCTTCTGGTTCTAGATAGGACTCTAGCTGCTGCGTTCTGGACTAACTGGAGCTTGTTCATGCTCCTACTGGAACATCCAGACAGTAAGGCATTACAATAATCCAACCTAGAGCTAACAAAAGCATGAACTAGTTTTTCCTGCATCATGAAGTGATCATATTTCTTATCTTGGCAATATTTAGAGATAAAAGAAGGCTATCCTAGTGATATTATCTACATGAGCTTCAAACGAAGGAAGTTCAATGTCCTTTACACATTCTTCTACCTTAATAAGCTGGTGTCTCTGTCAAGGGGTGGCAGGTGAGGACCCAAATGCAGAACACAGTCAAAGTTCAAACTTAGAGTCTTTATTAAGAATGGCACAGAAAATGTTCTCTAGAGAAATGTTAGAGAGAAATGTTAGAGTTCTCAGACAACACCAATAGAAAAACTGAAAACCAGGATAAGCAGGCTGGGCAGAATCAGTAATAGAAACAAAGTCCAATAATCCAAAAGGGGAACAGATAGAAAACAACGCAGGCCGAGTCAGCAACCACATACAGTCCAATAATCCACAATCCAGAGAACAGGTTAAATGTAGAGCAGGCAGAGTCAGTAATAGAAGCAAGGCAGAGACGAAGCAAGGCAGAGACAAACCAGGCAGACAGGAGCCGAAGAAAACGGCAGGATGACTTCTCAGAAGCTCAAGGCTGACTGAAGAGACCATCTGGCAAGGAGCATGGACTGCCCACTGGCTTATATAGGACTGACGAGCATAAAATGGCGGAAACCGGAAATACACTAAACCCAATCAAAGTAACAAAGGCATTGCAGGAAGCAGTAGGTAGAATAAAAAGCACTAAGGTTGTACAAGATAGAAATGACTGATCTTCAATCAGACAATAAACAGCACATAAGATCAGCTGGTCTAAAATCTTTAATGGCTAAAAAGTAGTATGAATGATAATGGAAGAAAGGAATTGGATGAGAGGAGTCATTACAGGAGTGCCTACAGATTTAACAACTGAGGATATACAAAGAAATTTGTCTGGGGCATCAGTACTGGATGTTAAAAGACTGAAACGTTAGAAATAATGAGAAAATGGACAGAACAAAATGGGAAAGTTGTGGAAGAGTTTCTAGATTTGGAGAACTTAATATGTGTTAATGATGGAACAAGAATGGATTTGACAACAGGGGGAAAAATCAGTTTTAGATCTAACAATGGGAAGTGATCACTTTATTATTATATGTAAAAGTTGAAGTAGCAATAGCAAATAGAGAATTTATACCTAGGGGGAAGTTCAAAACAGCAGATTGGAATGATTTTAAGGGAAAGAGTGAAGTGTTAAGTGAATGTAGACATTAAAGAACTTAATGATAAAATATGTGGAGTTGTTATTAATACTGCAGAAGATTACTGAAAAAATACAGGAAATTATAAGAAGAAAGCAGTCCTATGGTGGACAGAAGAATGTAATGTAGTAATAAGAGAAAGAAACCATGAATCAATAAAGTAAGAAAAACATTTGTAGGTTTTATTAAATAAAGGACAGGCTGAGGTACGAAAAGTGATAAAAGATGATAAAAGAAATTATAGGTACTGTAGGAGAAAAGGTAGACAGAAGTGAATTATGGGGAATGGTTTAAGAAAATGGGTGGAGTCAATAGGTGTAATAACCTTCCTGTATTAATTAATGATGGTATGCAATTTCTATCTAATAGTGAAAAAGCAGAAGAATTAGCTAAAACATTTAGTAAAGTACACAGTAATGGAAATATATATCAAATGAAATGAGAAGGCACAGAGAGCAGTGTTTGGCAGAGAACCAGGAAGTTTGAGGAGAAAAGAAGGTTTTTTTCCACAACAGATGCAGTATTTTCTCTATTTGAATTGAAGCAAGTGTTAGTGGGACTGAGACACACTTTTCCAGGAAAGGAGGAAATATGCTATGAAGTGATTAGAAATATTCTAATAGAAACACTCCAGACTCTTTTTTTCTCTCAGGTTTTCTTTTTGTGGATTCCTGCCCACGTGGGGATTATGGGAAATGAAATAGAGGATGAGTTGGTAAAAAACTTCAAGAATAAATGTCAGTGTCCCTCTGGAGAAAGCTGAAATGAAGGGGTTAATTAAAAAGATCATTAAGAAAAGATGGCAAAGCTTATGAACACAGGAAGGAAAGGGAAGATGCAGGAAATAAATAAGAAGTACAATATCAGTGTTGCGTTCTGTAAAGTTTAATGTGAGAGTTACCTCTAAGTTGCTGCTGCTGAAGTTGCTAGCCCGATGCTAATATGTGACTAGCTCATTCACAGTTCATGTGGTGATCATGTGACTGAGTGAATCGGAGATCTCGTACCATACAGTTTTAATTTAAATACACAGTGAATACAATATGTAACGATTGAAACATTTAGATTTAATTCATAAAACTACTCAACGTTGAGATGTTGAAATGTGAGCTCATGCAGCACGTGTACACGCTATTTCTTGTGAAACTGGTTTAATTTTATTCACCATTATGTTTTTCTCACCACTGTGAAGTGTGTGTATGAAATAATGTGAAAAAGTAAACTAACCACCTTTTGTCAAAGTGCATTTTGACAGTTCTAGGTGAAAGTTCATCCAATCAGAATGCATTGTGACAGGAAGTCCCGCCCCCTGTCATCCAATCAGAACGCGTTGTGACAGGAAGTCCCGCCTCCTTGTGACCAATGAGATTCTTCTATTTTCCAGATATCCCGCCCCACTTCCCCCTTCCAATTTTTTGAATATCCATTCACGCGCACCAGGGTTCCGTTCACGCGCTTCAGGGTGTGTGCAAAAGTATTCGGACAGTGCGCAAGGCCTGCCGCGGGAATGTGAGGCCAAAAGTATTCGGACAGTGCGCGAGGCCGGCCGCGGGAATGTGAGGCCGAAAGTATTCGGACAGTGCGCGAAGCCTGCCGCGGGAATGTGAGGCCGAAAGTATTCGGACAGTGCGCGAGGGTGCGTTTCACGCGGTTGTGTCTTGAACTTATGGTGTGATTTTAAACATTTTATTAATAACCTTTATTTTTTCATTTGTGAAACGTAAACAGTTATATGCAAAAAGAGGATTAATGGCGTATCACGGGAGTTCTATTATCAACGAGACCCTTATATCGATTTTTCAAGATTCTGGCAAAGAGGGTCCGTGGAAAAGCAGCGCGTGTCTTCGTCGTACTCAGACACCGCCGTCGGATCTGTTGTGCGAGGAATGTCCTTTGGATTCCGGGGGCCGATGGGGTTATGTGTTTAGATACGAAATAGGGGAATTGCAGCTTTATCAGTTGAACTGTGGCGAGACGGTCCCGAGGCGTCCGGCTTCGTTATCCTCTAACGACTGGGGTGTGTTAAAGAAGGTCTTCCTTGAGAATTTTGATGAGGATGCAGGAAAATGGAGAGGCAGCGGGAGGCTCTCTCTCTCGGAGACCTTTCCCGGTACCTCAGAGGTTTCAGAGCGAAAAGTCAAGTTTATGGCTATCTGGTTGAGTAGAACTTCAGGCACCGCGCGCTGGTTCTACAGGGCTAGTTACAGTGTGGAGAGAGAAGGTGTATGTGAAAAACCCCGAGAGTACTTTGTCCTGGATCTTTTCAGCTCGGACTGCGGCGTTTTTCATACGGTGTTGGACGTGCTGCTTGTAACATGGAGGGAGAAGTTGACGGAGACTGAGTCTAAAATTACTTCACTCTTAGCCCTAGCCGTTCACAGAATGGACCATTGATGAACACAAGCAACACGGATCGTATTACGAGAGGAGAGGGGGGTGGGGGGGTGGGGGGTTAGTATAAGAAGACTTGAACGAGAGAGGAGAAGAGTGAAAGAGAGATAGAAAGAGAAAAATGGACCCCGGCTGCGAGCGAGTGCTTAAGAGATTCAGGCCTACCTGGCTCATACCGAAGGTGTTAGAAGATGTAGAGGAAGAGATGTTCGATCCTTCTTCATCTCCGGAGGATAGTTACGCAGTTCCTTTACCACCAACCCCTCCCTCGACCCCTCAGTCCTCGCAACAGCTTTCACCCCCTCGCTCCAAGGAATCCGCCATCTTGGGGCACGAGGAGGGCGTCGTCGACGAGGGTCCTGTGGGGATGGAGGTTCAGAACGGTCCTTCCAACGAGAACGCATCCTGTGGATCGGATGACCCCGATGCCCCACTCTCACAATGGTTGCAGAGGATCGAGTTTTTCAAATGTCTGGAATCAGCCGTGCTTCATTTACTCAATAGGACTCTGACGTTGTACAACGAAGAGAAATGCAACGGCTGTCGGATCAGACATCCTAGCCAGAGACAGCACACATGTTTGCTTGACCCGCCTGACGACGTCTTTCAGACCTGCTTTCACGGTCTGGTGCGAAGGCTGTGGAACCCTCTATTCATCAGAGCCGTTGAGAAATATATGAACAGCTACGGATTTTGTGATCCGTACAGGAGCGAGGACATTAGCACGGTGTCGGAGACTGTTTTGCTGGGCTATAAATCAGGAGGACCGATCTACGACCGCATCTATCGAATGTACGATGATATAACGCCTGACGAAGAGAGAATAGAACGTTTCGAAAAGCTAATCATCGATTGCCGGTATCTCCGTTAACTTGATTTTATTCAGTGTGTTATCCCTCTATCTTTTATATGTTTTTGTCGATACGCATGTAGTTTGATTTTATTCTATACTATTTATATATTCAGGGCTGCTATCTATTATATATGCATGTAGTTTGATTTTATTCTATACTATTTATATATTCAGGACTGCTATCTATTATATATGCATGTAGTTTGATTTTATTCTATACTATTTATATATTCAGTGCTGCTACCTATTATATACGCATGTAGTTTGATTTTATTGCTGACACGTATATGTATATAGTTTTTGAAAACATGGGACATTACTGGAGAAAACCTGTGATCGAACCTGAGACGACGGACGTCTCTCGGCTGATAGAACTCATGAGACACTCTATCGAGAACAGAGTCTTTTCAAAGAGTTTTCCCGGCGACGCTGACTTTGAGAGACTGGAAAACATGCAGGAAAAAGTACGGAACAGCTCGACTCGGACACCGTGGAACGTCTTGGTACACAACAAATAAAAGTTGAATAAAGAGTATCCCCTTTCTCCGTTTCTTCCTTATTCCACCCTAGGGTGTTTTTTCATTAGGGGTAAAATTAATCTAATTATTGAATTTAATAATTCATTCTTATTTCTAGTTAATTAGTTATTTTTATTATTAATTTTCATTGCCCCTTACAATGTATGTTGTAAAAGGAGATATACAAAATAATTGAATCGAATCTCGCCCCTCCCCCGCGTGTGTATAAAAAAGAATTTGAATAAAAGAATCTCAATCCACGCCTCATTTCGGGTTCGGCCATGGCCGAGAAACGTTCGATGAAAGATGCGTATTATGATCCGGCTAACCCCGGCAGCTTCGGCAGGGTAGGAAGACTACGAAGGGCCGTGCGAGATGAAAAAGGGAAGCGGCCGTCTGTGGAAAGGGTAAAAGATTTTTTATCAGAACAGGACGCTTATACTCTACACAAACCGGCGAGAATACATTTTACTAGAAATAGAGTTTTTGCCCCGTGTCCCTTGAACCAATTTCAAGCCGACCTGTGTGATATGCAGGCTTTATTGAGTTATAACGACGGGTACAATTATTTATTAACGGTTATAGATGTATTTTCCAAGAAAGCATACGTCAGAGCTCTCAAAACAAAAACATCCTCAGAGGTGGTAAAGGCTCTAGAATCTGTTTTCTCTGAAAGTCAGATCCCTGTAAAGTTGCAGACCGATGCGGGAAAAGAATTTTTTAACAAGGCTTTCGAGGATTCGATGAAAAAACACAACATCGTGCATTTTTCCACATCCAGCGATCTCAAAGCTTCCGTGGTCGAAAGATTTAATCGTACTTTAAAAGGTAGAATGTGGAGATTTTTCACAGCTAACAACACACTGCGATACATCGACGTGCTGCAGGACTTGGTGAAAAGCTACAATAAAGCTCATCACAGCAGCATTAAAATGGCGCCGGAGCAGGTGACCCAGGAAGGCTAGATTAAAGATGGGTTTCGAGATTGGGGATCTCGTCAGGATATCGAAATTAAGAGGGGTGTTTGATAAAAAATACGAACAGAGTTTTATGGACGAGATTTTTTCCCGTGTCTGAGCGCCTCCCTCGCGACCCTCTGGTGTACAGACTGAAAGATTATGATGGGGAACCCGTCCAAAGCACCTTCTACGAGGCCGAGTTGCAAAAAGTAAAAACAGGCCGCGACAAAGTCTACCACATGGAGGAGATTCTGAAGAGACGTACGGTCCGTGGTGAAAAGAGGGTCTTTGTACGGTGGAAACATTGGCCCGAGAAATTCAACAGCTGGATCAGTGAAAGCGATTTAAAAAATATATAAAAAATGGGGCTCGCCCGCTAGGGTTCATCATTTCGCAGTCATGTACGGGCCGAAGCAAGGAGATTTTTACATCACCCTGCCGTCCAACACCAGCCTCGATGTTTTTAAAGATACCAAAATCTCCAGTTACCGCGTGGACCTAGCCCAGCATATCGATCTGGAAGGTGAATCGGAGGTCGCCATGACAGAGATTACCTATCCTCATATGTGGTATACAGTTCCTGAAAAACAAGCCTATTATGAATATAAGTTTAAAGCTGAAACGTCGGGGGCGAAGAGCGAGGTGCGTCGTCACAAATTCCCGACGGGGTTTTTCGCTAACCTGGGACAGTTCAAAACGGAGATGGATGCGTCCTTTAGAAAAATCAACTCTGATATTTACCTGTCATACAACAATTACCTGAGGAAATTCGATTTTCAAGCGGGCGGTCAGACTCACGTGCGATTTTACCCACCGCTCGCTTACATTATGGGCCTGAAACCCGGAGAATGGTTCAAATTCGACAGGAAGCTGGCTGATCATCCCTCCGATCTACGAGCGGGATTTTATCGCATGTTCTGTTACTGCGACGCCGTTTGCCCTCAACTGATAGGTGACGCTTACGCCCCTTTGATGAGGGTGGTCGACGTGTGTGGAACGTACGGGGACTTAGTCACGACGCGTTTCGACCTGCCATATTATTTACCGGCGAGTAAACGTCACATCGAGGTCGAGATAAAAACGGATCAGAACCGAGAGGTAGAATTCACCTTCGGGAAGGTCATCGTGACGCTTCATTTTAGGCCGAAAACATACGGTGTATAAATATATATATGTAAACTCATCCTTTAACGCGATCTTCATTCAATCTCCGGCCGGAGAGGACGAAGCTACAACGGCTGAGAACGGAATAAAAATAAAATAAAATAAAATGGCTCGGGTACTAGCGATGGAGGACCCTCACAGATTCGTCCGTTACTACGAGAATCAGGCCGGAGGCAATTTAGGAGGATTTTACGGGGCTCCCGTAATGTAAGGCCGAGGCATCGGCTCAGTATTCTCAAAACTGTTTCGTTTCGTATCTCCTCTGATGAAAAAAGGTTTCGAAATAGCTAAACCTCATCTTAAAACAGCAGCGGCCCGTATCGCCACAGATGCGTTCGGTACAGTCATGGGGGACAAAAAAAAACAAGAGGGGTAGGGGGCATCGTGGTTTTGTCACGAAGGGTGAGGAAACAACCCCTGGGGGAGCGTCTCTCGTCGAGTTCTAATAAACGCTCAGCCAGTAAAAAGAAGAAAACAGTCTCCAGAAGCGCTCGCGCGAAGAGGAAACCCTCCTGGAGCTCAGATATATTTTAACCGACGAAATCATAAACAAATGGTTCTCTTGCATCGCAAATCCCCCGAGTGCACGCTGCGTGAGCTGGATCTATTTTCAGCACCTATGACTCGATCTTCGAGCTTTCGATCGAAGATAAAATTTACAATGAAATCTCCCCCGTGTCGGCCATCACTGACACGGGACCCATCGAGTTTTTCATCCCCGGAGATGGGGAAAAGTATTTGGATCTGAACGACACCCTGCTGCATCTCCGTGTGAAAATCACCAACACCGCCGGGACGGACCTGGCTGACGGTGCGGCCGTAGGGCTTATCGATTACCCTCTGAATACGATATTCAGTCAATGCGACGTCATTCTAGGGGATCGTTTAATATCACAATCGAGCGCAACGCATCCCTATCGAGCGGTGATCGAGACTCTGCTCAACTTTTCACGAGATACGCTCGAAAGCCAATTCACGGCGGGTCTATTCTACAAAGACACTTCTGGATCGGTCGATTCTATAATGGTCGTTAATGGCCCGAACAAATGATTAAACAGGAGAGCCGATTTCACGAGCAATTCGAGAGAAGTACACCTGCTCGGGCCTCTTCACGCCGACATATTTTTCTGCGAGAGGCTTTTATTGAACTCGATCGACCGGAGAGTCAAACTGACACGTGCCAGCGACGCGTTCTGTCTCATGGGAGCGTGTGACTCCGGATTCCGACTGAACGTGCTGGGAGCGTCTCTTTTTGTGAAAAAAACGACCGCGGGCCTGATGAAAGCCAAAGCTCTCTACCCCCTCTCGCGCGTCATCGTGAAAACATACTCTGTACCGGCAAACTCTAGGATATGTAACCAGGAGAATCTATTTCTCGGAACCACTCCTAAATACGTGGTTTTAGGTATGGTGCATCACGAAGCCTTCAGGGGAGAAGAGACCTGTCCCCTTTTAACTTTGTACATAACGACGTGGAATACTTGGCCCTGTGTCAGGACGGCCGACAGATCCCCTCCAAGGCCTTCCAACCGCAATTTAACAACTGACAATCCGTCAGAGAGTTTTACATGTTCATGTCTACCGGGAGACATCTTAAAGATTTACTTCTGTGTATTAACTGCGAGGATTTTAACGCCGGCTACGCTCTGTTCGTTTTTAATCTCAACCCTGCCGACGACAATGACACGTTGTCGGTTGTATCGAACGGTAATTTGAGACTGGAGATGAGATTCAAAGTGCCTCTACCAAACACGACCACTCTTATCGTCTATGCTTGTTACGATTCTATTCTAGAAATAGACGCTAAAAGGCAAGTGCTGGTGGATTATTATTAAAACGTTAAGAAATCACGGATAATCTTCAGTTAGAGAGTCTTTTACGTCGTCTTCCAGGAAAAGTGTTTTGCGGCGTGTGGGCCTCCGACCACTTACCCTCTCTGAGCGCTTCCTTCACATGCCCCGCGTATTTCGTGGTCAACACGCATCCTTCTCACATGCCCGGGGAACACTGGCTGGCTTTAACCCTGGAAAAAGATGGGGAAGCTACCTTTTTCGACTCTTACAGATCATCTCCTGAATTCTGGTACTTCCCCTCGACCATCCTGGAGTTTTTGGAAAAACGCTCCGAAAACATCAAGTATCACACAGGGCAATTGCAACACCAACTGTCTACCGTATGCGGTCAGCACTGCGTCTATTATCTTTACCACCGAGCCAGAGGCTTATCTTTCAAACAAGTATTGTCTCTGTACGACGAGGATGTTATAAAAAATGATATTATGGTGCATGATTTTGTGAAAAAATGTGGGGTTAAAAATAAAAGAGGGGGGCAGCGTTGTTCTTTATCGAATTATGAAAACATGTTGTGAAAATGAAAGACCGTACGCATAATGATTCGTCTAATAAACCTCTTTATTGATGAAATAATTGTCTCTGTCTATTATTATCGTTAATACTCGATCCACCGAGGGGACAGAACGATTCGTTTTCTGCTCCTGAGCTTCTTAGAAGCGCGAGGCTCCGAGGGCGTGATCCAAGGCGAGGAGGACGACGGATTCTTCTTCTCCGAGGTGCTTTCGCGATGTGTTTTTAACCCCTCCTTCAGGGAGCAGTATTGGTCGCGAGCATGCGGGTAATTCACTGAAGATAAAGGGACGTTCAGTTCCGATAGAGTATTCAAAAATAGCGACCAACTGGTGGGAGGGGGTGATTTTTTTTTCTTATAGGAGAGAGAAAGATGTTTGAATAAATCGATCATATGAGACCCTTTCACCGTCTCACCGTTATAAACAAATCCCCCCTTCAAATTCAAACCCCTGCCACTCTTCCTTTAATTTCTCGACGATGTATCCGGCGTTCTTGCGATCCCGAGGAGGCAGGCATTTCGGCCACGCGCGCGCTTTGTGTGCTTCGAGGCGGAGAAGCACGCCCGGCGGGGGGTCGTGCAACCCCCTCCTCCTCTTCTCCATCCACGTTTCTCCCCCGTAACGTCAGAGTAACCCTACGCTCGTCTCGTTGATCCTGCTTCAGCAACGTCAAATATCTCTGTAGCAAAGCGTCGTATTTTTTTATTTTTTCATAAGAACTCAACCCTTGTTCGTTTAATACCTCCCTCATTTTACCGTCCAAATCGTCTTCGGCCGTTTCTCTGACTGTAGGACGTGTCATACCGTTTAATCGACAGGGAGAGATGAGAAACATTTTCTGAGCTTTCTTCAAAGTCTTTTTTTTTTTTTTTTTTTTTACTGTCTACTAGAGAGTCCTCCAATAAGATTCCCGATCAGAGGTATGACGGTCGAGAGCAGAGGTAAAAGAAACCCTCCTGTCTGTTTCTTCAGAACCCTGCGTTTGCTCTTTAAACAGGTTTTCTCATCAGCCAACAGCCATATAATTTTTCTCCACTTTTTGAGTTTTTTGTATTGCGAAGGGGTTAAGGGGATGTTACCCTTGAGAAGGTTTAAAGAGATCTCGCACAATGTTCTGATAAAGTCGTGAGAGCAGTGTTCGAGAATGTCTTTACGTTTCCCAGGGCCGGCGTGGTACAGAGCGGTGAGCAAGGGAGCGTTCCTTTTTATACAAGACGACATGCCTTAGCTTTTTGGGATGTACACCGTTGTTCTCTGATGAGGAAGCAGCCCGGTCCTCAGCCTGTAGCGATCTGGACACATCGGGGTGAGGTCGACGATTAAATACCCGTGAGGATCTCTCGTAGCATCTTCGAGGCTTTCCAGGAAATAACCGTATTGTGAGGGAAAGATCTGATGGGCTAATACGCTCGCCTGTAGTTTATCCCGAGGGTTTTTAAACATTACCAGATAATTACAGTTCAGGCTGATGGTACGGTTGTGCTTACCTCGCTGAAACACGTTCTGAGTCAGCATCATGACGCTCATGTTTCTGTGATGTCTGTACTGGGTGAAAATTTTAACCACTTCAGGATGCTCGGACGCTTGAAAGATGATGTCGTCCAGAATGATCAAATGGTTTAAGTTGTGAGGAAACAACATCTTCGAAAGAATATCAAGCCCTTTGACAAATTTAATCTTTTTATTCATCTTTTGCAATTCATCGTACATAGGCTGGTAAGAAGTGTAGACCCACACAATGTTTTTGGGGACTACGGTCATGACACACAATTTTCCAATACACTTTTCACAAAATAGGTTTTCCCACACCCGCTAGGGCCCGCTATCATACAAGAGAAAGGACAGACAAACCTGTGTTCGAAATCTGTTTCTTCTATAACATCAAGATGCGACATTTTATTTATTAGCCCCTCTATAAATTATATTCGGTTAATATCCGAACGGTAGAGTAGTACCGTCTGGAAAGAGTCGTCTTTTATCGTATACAACCTGAAGCTTTTTCTGAAACGACGAGTTTTTTAACGAGAAGCCCATTTTATCACGAGTTATCCCCTGCTGAGGAATCTCGATAACCCCCGCCTCCCCGGAGATCCTTAAGTAATCCTCCACCAGATCTCTGATGCTGTCAAAGTTGACCCTCTCGCAGCATTCTAGGGTCTGCGTGATTCCTTTGACACGCATCACCACTTTTTTTTTATCCTTCGTCTGATAGGTGTAGGTCTTGGGCCCCGCGGACGCAAACTCTTGTATGCTGTCCCCGTCCAATTCGTTGGTCAGCTCGCCTAGGTAATTTCCCAATTCTAAAGGCATCTCCCCCTCCTTCACCACATAAATCAAACTGTCCGTGTCGGTGTACAGAACCCTCTCCCTCAAGCTTTCCAGGTAACCGTACATCTTGAGACGCGAGTACGCCATTGTGAACGCCGCTATGAAGACGTTACTCATTTTACCTGGAGGCTGAATGCAACGCTCGCCATATCTCCACCTGATCAACGCTCTCCGATCATCCAGAATATCAAAATACTTGACCACATATTTACCGGAAAACAGATAGCTGAAAAACGTTTCAGGTTCCGAGACTATCTCAGTGCGGAGCAGATTGTCTCTCTGAGCAAACTTTCCCCATAGGCTATTGAGACAGAGTTTAGCCACCTGTCTCTTGACGGGATTCGCCTCTATCTTTTCGGGGTCTAAACGGATCCCCTGATGTTCCATATACTCTCTGACGTACCTCTCCCTGCTGTCACAGCGTCGGGCAGATAACCGGAAGCTTCCTGCTTTCCTTTTAAAAACGCGTGTATGTACCCCGTGAACACAGAGTCGCTGGTTTTATCAAAGTGCCAAACCTCAGTGATTTTAGCTACTCTGTAACTCATCTCCAAGGCTTTGTTAAATTCTACAGTAACCCACACACCTGTCAGCGCTCTGGCATCATCGTCGTGCGAGCAAGGGTCATTCTGCATGCAGGATTCTGCGCACGTGCGACATAGAGGAAATATTAATTTACCGTTCTTGCTTTTGTATGGTAAAACGGGGAAAAAGAGACCGCGAGGTGGGTAGACTGTGGCTCTGATAAGACCGAAGTAGTTTCTAGGGTCTCCGAAATCTTTGTATATGATCGTAGGATGATCTAAAGGGTAAGTGCATACGCTGTTAACGTAAGGATACAGAGAGGTTACGTCTACATACAACACCTTTTCCCCAGGCCCCGCCGTGTGTCTCAGCTTAAGAGCGCTCATTCGTCCTCCATAAAGAGCGTCACGAGGGATCAGAGGCTCCGGAGGATTAAACGTACGGAGAAACTCTTTGATGCGCTTGCAAGATTTTTTCATCTCGAGCCACTCGTGTTCTCTCATCACTGTCACGCGGACATCATGTTCGGACTCTAGCGTCCTCACTCTCTCCTCGCTGCTCGTCCACAATTCGCCGAAACTGACGCCTCTCAACAGGCACGTCTCTGCCGGATTGAAACACAACGAGCAGCCGTGGTAAAAGCACCCGTGATATTCCCACGCGTATTTTTCCCCGTCAATCTTGGCGTAACCGTCTACAAAAAAAGGACCAATCTGCTTTTCCCCTATATTTAGAGTGTGCTGTATAAAGATTTTTTCTTTCACCATGACCCATTCTAGCTATTGGATGGACGCGTGCGAGAATCTTTTACACCTCCGTGCATAACCATAGGGACAGGGTATGGCCAGAGTCTTAGGGGTCATATAATTCGTGATAAACACTTTCATACAGGCTGACGCTATGGTGATCGAACCGAACGGGTCCACCCATGTCTCTCCGAAAAACTTATCTCTGAATTTGACACAGCCCTGGGAGAGTATGATCACATCATATTTACAATAACGCAGAGCTTACTAAATAATACTAAACGATCGAGCATATCTTCAAAAATGGGTAGAATGTTACCGCCCGTCTCATCGACGACTACCGACGCATGAACTCTTACATTTTCCCCCTCTACGCTCATCTGCACCAGATCCCCCCGTTCTGCTATGGTTCTCGCATCCTCGACCGATTCTCGAATGAGGCTGATGACGTTTTGATAAAACGTAGCGATATCCAGCACGTCTCCTGTCGGCGGGATCGATAACACGCGTCTCATTTTTACGGCGTTAAAAGAGTCGTGACACTGATTTCTCTTTCATCGGTTCTACGTCGCTCCTCGTCTTCGCCCATACCGCATCCTCCACCTCCCACCTGCATCTCTCTTTCATCCTCTTCCCCACCCTCTCCAACCCCTCCTCCTACACGCATCTCTATTTCGTCCTCTCCAGACCCTCCTCCTCCCACCTGCATCTCTCTTTCATCCTCTTCCCCACCCTCTCCAACCCCTCCTCCTACACACATCTCTATTTCGTCCTCTCCAGACCCTCCTCCTCCCACCCGCATCTCTCTTTCAGCCTCTTCCCCGCCCTCTCCTTCTCTCAATTCTCTCCCATGGCCCGCCGCCCCTCCTTCTTCCTCTCTCTCCCCTGCTTCCGTGTTTATAGAACGAATAGCGGCCTCGATTTCCATAAACGGATTATCGGATCTATTTAAACTGAGGATGGCATTTTCTATCGCCCGTAGAGGATCTTGCCGAAACACGGCGGTATTATCGTATACCTCCTGCCGTGTGTCTATGCGAAAGGAGGGCGGGATAAGCCTTAGCCCTTCCACGCTTAACCTTAATTCGGCAAGGACCCTCTCTAATGTCTCATCCATTTTTTTTTATTTTTTAATGATATATGTATTTATTTTATATGTTTTATGTTTTTTTTGTATGCTTTTTACTTTGAACGAGGGGCTAAATAAAATGTCACAACTCAGGTGTTAAATGATTTTTTATTTTTTCATGCACAATTTTATTATATAATTACCCCCTATCTATAACCTTGCAATCACAACGTCAAAAATATATACCGAGTCGAACATACATTCAAAACATTTCACTCAAAACATTTCACTCAAAACCTTTTCATACGCGTTAGAAAACGTGGCACTGTAGTCACGAATAAGATCGCGAATCAAATCGCTCGTTATTTCGGCGAGATGCAATAATCCTCCGTCACGACGCTAGTGGAGAGGCTGCGGAATTCTCGGCCGTCGGAACCATTCGGGTCTCACTTCCCTGTTAGAGACGTCGCCTGAAAAAAAAATCCCTATCAAAATCTTATACGTATAGGTATATAAAGAAGAAATGTAATCTAAATATATATAAACAACATACCGTTAAACCGTCGCTGAGGAAACCTGCGCTTAAACAGAGCTCTAACGGGACGTCCACGTTCTCTCCGTCGTCGCTCTGCTTCCTGATTCGGTTCGGGGGTGTTCTCCGATTCAGTCTCTGATTGTTTTTAAAAAATAAGGCTCGTATCACAAAAACGTATTCACACACTGTTCTTTTTTAAAAAAAAAGAAGACACACATTCTCTCACACACACACACACGCATAAAACACATCGGCCCGCTTCCCTGGTCGAACACGTGGGTGATTTGGCCGAGTCTGTATGGGGTTAGAAGAACGACCCCTATACACATATATATTTATGAAAAATAAATATCCAAGATAAAAAATACATACCTGTAAACAACCTTTTCACTATCGATGGGCTCTTTCTGACGAATTTCAGCCCCTTCGCTCGCCGGGGCGCGTCTCAGGCTTTTAAGACGGGCGTCACGCTCGCGAGTCGGTAATATTTCGATCGCGGGGTCTCCGCTTCTCGGAGGAGCGTGCTGAACACGTCGATCTCGTAAGATCGCTGGCGAAGTCCTCATGGGTGAAGCCCCTGTTAGAATTAAATCCAGATCCTCCACGAGGCTGTCGTTCCCCGGCTCCCTGGAAAACTCATCAGGATTTATGCCGCGTGTAAAATCTGGCGCGAGTAGGAAAAAAAAGTTTTTTACCAGAGCTATATATAACAAATGGCAAAATACACAGAGAGAGATACAGTACCTGGTTCAGTCTGACTGAGGCTAATACCCTCTAGTTCTTCCGCGGTAACTTTATTAAAGAGAAAAACATTTAAAAAAGTACAGAAGAGTTCAAATTAAAGAGAAATGAATAGAAAAAGCTTACCCTGAAAGTCGGGTACCCTGTGAACGTCAGCTTGAACTTTTATAGCTGTGAATACATAAAGTGTTTATTGAAACAATGTTTTTTAAGATAAAAGAAATGCCTTATAATTTCAACAAGTTTTTTTTCTTACCATGAACCATCATGTTGACCCCCTGGATTTCTTCCTGGAAAATGTCGGAGCGTTTCCTTTCTTATATACCCAAAAGTTCTCGAGCATTTTCCCCCAATACACCTGCCACAAGTTCTCGACCACATACATCTGTCACTTCATATCATCGTTTCAGAAGGTAGAAGAGTACCATCCGACACCAACACTCGGTCTGCGGCCGCGAGGATCAGAATGAATCCTGGTACTTGAATTAAAATATAATTTTCAGGTCGCGAAAGAGAGTATGAGGATATAATAAAATGTGATGCATGATTTAAAAATATTTTTATTTTGCATATAACCGTTTACGTTTCACAAATAAAAAATAAAGGTTCTTAATAAAAGATTTAAAATCACACCATAAGTTCAAGGCACAGCTGTCTGAAACCCGACCTCGCGCGCCAAGGTGGTGGTGGTGGTAGTGGGGGGGGGGGTTCACGGCCGGCTTCGCACACCGTCCGAAAACTTTTGGCCTGACATTTGCACGGGGCGGTGCAATTCTCAAGGAAGACCTTCTTTAACACACCCCAGTCGTCAGAGGATAACGAAGCCGGACGCCTCGGGACCGTCTCTCCACACTTCGACTGATAAAGCTGCAATTCCCCTATTTCGTATCTAAACACATAACCCCATCGGCCCCCGGAATCCAAAGACCATTCCTCGCACAACGGATCTGACGGCGCGCTGCTTTTCCACGGACCCTCTTTGCCAGAATCTTGAAAAATCGATATAAGGGTCTCGTTGATAATAGAACTCCCGTGATACGCCATTAATCCTCTTTTTGCATATATCCGTTTACGTTTCACAAATAAAAAAATAAAGGTTATTAATAAAATGTTTAAAATCACACCAAAAGTTCAAGACACGGCCGCGTGAAACGCACCCTCGCGCACTGTCCGAAAACTTTCGGTCTCGCATTCCCGCGGCAGCCCTCGCGCACTGTCCGAATACTTCTGGCCTCACATTCCCGCGGCAGGCCTCGCGCACTGTCCGAAAACTTTTGCACACACCCTGAAGCGCGCGAACGGATCCCTGGTGCGCGTGAACGGATATTCAAAAAATTGGAAGGGGGGAAGTGGGGTGGGATATCCGGAAAACAGAAGAATCTCATTGGTCACAAGGAGGCGGGACTTCCTGTCACAACGCGTTCTGATTGGATGACAGGGGGGCGGGACTTCCTGTCACAATGCGTTCTGATTGGATGAACTTTCACCTAGAACTGTCAAAATGCACTTTGACAAAAGGTGGTTAGTTTACTTTTTTAATGTGTATGAGAATACAGGACAAATCACATCCCATATTAACTCAGTGTCAGGGTGTGTAGAGGGAAAAGCCAGGAGAAGCAGGTTATGCACACAACAGGTAGGGTTTATCATCTCACAGGCCTGAACATAAATGAACTGAAATAGCTAGAACTACTCAGGAAGATGCGCCATCAAAGAAACTCGGGAGGCCTGTAACAGAGCACATCAGAAAACACACCAACTCAAAACGATAACTAATACTCGCTGCTGTCTCTGGCGAGCACTGCACTTAAATAGTCTTAGCGCTAATTGTCTGCAGGTGCATCGGCGGCGCTCAGGTGACTGGGGCGAGGTGACGTCACTGGGTCCTGCAGATCTGTGACACTTAGTAAGAGACACAGTGTTTTATTTAAATACGAGACAATACTATATTAGGGACCCCACAGGATGGGGGCAACCCTACTCTAGATACTAGCTAGTTAGCTGTAGTTGACCACTAACTTTACCCATTTTAATGACATCAACATGTGGAAGCAAGAAAGTGAACAAATTGATTAAAACTAATTAATTAATGTAAATTATTTTACTGTTGTTTTGGGTTTTTCTGTTTTTCCTTTGTTGTTTTTACTAGGGGTGCTCCGAATGATCGGTCGCTGATCATAAGCGGCCGATAATTGCTTTGGGAAGTTTGATCGGCGGTCTCTATAATGGCTAGAATCTAGAAAAGCCGATCAGATGACAAGACTTGCGAGACCATTTTTTTTGTGCGCTGCTAAAATGGCTTCACCGGTCTGGCAATTACAGGAAGTGTGTGAAAAAGACAATACATTAGCAATCTTCAACCTCTGTAACAAGCAAATTCCACCAGGCGGGAAGCACCCAAAGCATTTTAACACCACAAACCTCATCAGACATTTGAAGGTTAGTCACGTAAAGGAATATGAGCAGTTTTCAAAGTTGGCTAGCGCTAAGAGATAGCGGGAGAGTTCAGCAACTCAAGCACCACTCACTCAGCTGTCGGTAACAGAGATGTTTCAAAGACAGCAACTCTACTGCAAGGAGAGTAAGAAGCATAAAGAAATATCAGACAAAATAATGGAATTCATATTCCTTGATCATCAGCCGCTGTCTGTTGTGGAAGATGAAGGGTTCCAGCGACTCATGTCCTACTTGGACTCACGTTACACTATGCCAGGGTGAAAATATTTCACGGATGTATGCCTGCTGCAGTTATACCAAACAGTGTTTACACATGTCCACAGCCTTATGAAGGACCACATAACATCAGTTAGTGTCTAGTTAGACTCTGTTCTGTCTGTTGTTTTATTTATTTTTATATAACCTACAGGAAAGTTGTATTTGTCCAGCTCCTAGCTGTTCCCAATTACTGACCAAGCACAGGCTGCTATGTTTTAAGTTTTAGCTTGCCAATAAATACAGTTGTCAATTCAAGATATTCCTCTTCTCCCAATTTCAATACTTAATTTATATCATTGTTAAATATAGTTTAATAAATAATGCTACATAATAAGTCTTCAAATAGATCCTGTAATCGGTATCGGACAATACAGCTTCTATTGATCGGTGATCGGCCCCAAAAATCCTGATCGGAGCACCCCTAGTTTTTACACACCAGATATCTCACCAAATGATAGTAAACTCATGGTGTCTCCTGGTGGTCCAGGGGCCCTAAGCTAACACTTATTCCACTTACAGGAAGAAACGGCCCTGAGGATGTTTACAACAGATGTATTGATGGTTCAGTTTTAGATGTTGTCTGCAGTGTTCCTTAAATCATGTTTTCTAACTGGTGTTTGTACTTTCAGCATTTATGAAAATGAGAAGGTTCATTATTATACTAGTGTGAGTTCATTATGTTTATTTTATTTCCTTCAGTATCAGGTGTGATTCACTTGGAGAGAAAAGTTGGTCAGCTCTGGACTCAGCGCTCAGATCAGAAACTTCCAATCTGAGAGAACTGCATCTGACTGTGAAAACACTGGATCTGTCTGGGAATAATCTAGGAGAGTCAGGAGTGAAGAGTATCTCTGCTGGACTGGAGAATCCTCACTGTAAAGTGGAGAAACTGAGGTAAGATCATCTCTCGGAGAATAACAATAACTCATTAAAAGCACAACATGTAGAACAAATAGATTAGTCATTAAGTGATAATGATTTCTCTCCAGAACTAGGGAACAGTTTCCACAAAACCTGACTCATTAGCCACAAAAGTATTGCTGGATTTAAAGTGTAGTAAACTTAATATCATTAATTCTAAATAACAGCAGCAGTGGTGGAGCTACAGGGGCCTGGGCCCACCCATTTGGAGTTCTGGTCCACTCAAATAAGCTATGTTCTAATGTTACCATTATTCATAAAGCCCTGTTCTCACTCTCTAGGAGCTGCTGCTTTAAGTAGCTGCATTGAGTGACATGGCTCAGTAACATTTCTGTGTGGTGTGTATCCGTGTAGCAGACTAGTTCTCAGACTGAAAAGACTGTGTGTGTGTGTGTGTGTTGTTTGTACATGCTACATAAACTGGTAATTTAAAAACAAAACCTCTTTCAGCTCATTGGTCACTTTTTACAGTCATGTAAGTTCTTTTGAGTGGCTATTGGCTTTTGAGATTCTTTTCAAACCTGTGCCCACCCTGTTTTACCCAGGCCCACCCACTGTTCACAATCTGACACTAATGTTCTGCACAATGGTAATTATACCTTATATAATAAAAATCTGTTGATGAAGACTGTGTCATTGTGTCTCTCTACAGGTTGCGTGATTGTGGTATCTCAGATGAAGGCTGTGCTGCTCTGACTTCAGCTCTGAGATCAAACCCCTCACACCTGAGAGACCTGGATCTGTCTGATAATAAACTATCAGACTCAGGAGTGAAGAGTCTCTCTGCTGTACTGGAGAATCCTCACTGTAAACTGGAGAAACTGTGGTAAGATCATCTCTCTGAGTCACATGACCGGCTCCTCAGTAAGACACATTCTCTAATAGTGAGAATGAAGCAGAAGTTTTAGGTTCATCATCAATGTCCTGAGGAGGAAGATTGTTTCTTTTCACTGCACACTGATGATTTTTCACAGACTCTGATGTGACTGCAATGTGTCTGAAATTACAGTGAAATTTACTGAAACATTGTAACTAATCACACAAACTACAGCTGAGACACAAACTAAATGTAGTGTGTGAGCTGCAGGGGTTAAAATCAGCAGTGACATGGAAATGGTGTAAAAAATGGAATTATGTAAAATGGTGAATTAGATATTTAAATAACAACCAAAAGAGCAAACAAGAGGAGCTTACAAAAATTGCATTTTTATTGTTCTTAAAGCTGAACTAGTGTTTATTCTGTCAGTGAATGTTTGTTTAGTACTTCTCTGTCTAGCTACTATGAACAGGGTTGCCAGATCTGTTTGGGTGTGTTACTCAGTGTCCCTCAGGTTGTGACAGACAGATATGTACTGTCCTGCTAAAATGCAGCTCTCCTTCATTTCTCCTAAAAGAATAAACAGTTTGTCAGTGTTGGGCATGAGAGAGAACTGAACTTTTTTACAGTCTGTTAGAAAGTGTAGCTCTGTGTCCACTGTGTACACACTCTCTGCTCTGGAGAACAGTGAACACTAGAACTTGTGGCTGATATGCACAAGTAGTCTTTTTAGGTCCTTGGGTAGATCTTTTGTTGTTCTTTCCTCCATTTTAATGGATCCCCCTCACTATCCAGGTTACGTGACTGTAGGTAGGCCTGCAGCTCACAGGCTACACTTAGTTCCTGGTTGTTAGATGGACTTTGTAAGGTTTGTTCAGTATCTTTATAAAAGCTTCCCAGCATCTTCTTTTTCTTTGGAGTTACTGAATGACTGTATGCTTTAATACGGGGATCTGCTGCTGCTGTGCTGTTCACATGAAGACATGAACTTCTGTGACGCTGTATTTCAAATCATGCTTGAAAACACAACACTGATTGGTCAGTAGTGAACTTCCAAAGAGAGTATGATCGGTCAGTCGAGGTGAAAAATAACTTGTGATGGTCACTTGTGATTTGGTTTATCATCTGAAAACTCAGTCCAAAAGAAGAATTTGCAGCGTCACTATACTGATGATTTTTGCTGCTAACACATCAGTATTGCAGATGATTATGTTTAATTAACTGTGGGAGGCAGAAATCTTGCCTCCATTGCAGATGATTATGTTTAATTAACTGTGGGAGGTCTTGTTGTCAGACTCTTCTGACATTTAAAGAAAAGCAATATAAGCGTGAATTCAGGCCTGAAAAAGTTCTTGATAAAGTTGAACATAATTAAAGCTATAATTTAGAAATAGTATCTTTTAATCTGGCGTAATTGAATCTAATTAATTAATTTAATTTAGAATTTTAAATGATTTCCACTATAATAAAACCATGAAAGAGCTTGCTTCTTTTTATTTTAGTGTTATAAAGGGTTTTTGTGTGAAGTGATTAAAGTTAAAGTTGATGGTCAGTCTGCTGTCCTCTGTTCAGCTTCAGCTGCTGATCGTTTAATATCACACACAACAGATGAGAGAAACTAAATCTAACACTCAGGGGGATCATTTTAATGACATTGTTCATTAGAATAAACAGGTGATATTAAATCCTCATGTTATTCTGAGTAATAAAATCATTTACAAACACATCATCTTTAAAGGAAGTCTTAAACCAAGATAAAAATCTGTTGATGAAGACTGTGTCATTGTGTCTCTCTACAGGTTGTGTAAGTGTAGTATCTCAGATGAAGGCTGTGCTGCTCTGACTTCAGCTCTGAGATCAAACCCCTCACTCCTGATTAACCTGGATCTGTCTGATAATAATCTAGGAAACTCAGGAGTGAAGAGTCTCTCTGCTGTACTGAAGAATCCTCACTGTAAACTGGAGACACTGTGGTAAGATCATCTCTCTGAGAGTCACATGACCTGCTCCTCAGTAAAACACATTTTCTAATAGTGAGAATGAAGCAGAAGTTTTAGCTTCATCATCAATGTCCTGAGGAGGAAGATTGTTTCTTTTCACTGCACACTGATGATTTTTCACAGACTCTGATGTGACTGCAATGTGTCTGAAATTACAATGAAATTTACTAAAACATTGTAACTAATCACACAAACTGCAGCTGAGACACAAACTAAATGTAGTGTGTGAGCTGCAGGGGTTAAAATCAGCAGTGACATGGAAATGGTGTAAAAAAATGGAATTATGTAATATAGAGAATTAGATATTTAAATAACAATCAAAAGAGCAAACAAGAGGAGCTTACAAAAACTGCATTTTTATCGTTCTTAAAGCTGAACTAGTGTTTATTCTGTCAGTGAATGTTTGTTCAGTACATCTCCATCTAGCTGCTATGAACAGGGTTGCCAGATCTGTTTGGGTGTGTTACTCAGTGTCCCTCAGGTTGTGACAGACAGATATGTACTGTCCTGCTAAAATGCAGCTCTCCTTCATTTCTCCTAACAGAATAAACAGTTTGTCAGTGTTGGGCATGAGAGAGAACTGAACTTTTTTACAGTCTGTTAGAAAGTGTAGCTCTGTGTCCACTGTGTACACACTCTCTGCTCTGGAGAACAGTGAACACTAGAACTTGTGGCTGATATGCACAAGTAGTCTTTTTAGGTCCTTGGGTAGATCTTTTGTTGTTCTTTCCTCCATTTTAATGGATCCCCCTCACTATCTAGGTTACGTGACTGTAGGTAGGCCTGCAGCTCACAGGCTACACTTAGTTCCTGGTTGTTAGATGGACTTTGTAAGGTTTGTTCAGTATCTTTATAAAAGCTTCCCAGCATCTTCGTTTTCTTTGGAGTAACTGAATGACTATATGCTTTAATACAGGGATCTGCTGCTGCTGTGCTGTTCACATGAAGCCATGAACTTCTGTGACGCTGTATTTCAAATCGTGCTTGAAAACACAACACTGATTGGTCAGTAGTGAACTTCCAAAGGTGAAAAATAGGTCCATCACAAGTTATTTTTCGAGGTGAAAAATAACTTGTGATGGTCACTTGTGATTTGGTTTATCATCTGAAAACTCAATCCATAAGAAGAATTTGCAGCAAATTTGCAGAATTTGATGATTTTTGCTGCTAACACATCAGTATTGCAGATGATTTTGTTTAATTAACTGTGGGAGGTCTTGTTGTCAGACTCTTCTGACATTTAAAGAAAAGCAATATAAGCATGAGGCTTGAAAAAGCTGTTGATAAAGTTTTCCTTGATAATGTGCCTTCAGTATCTGAAGATGCTGATTTTGAGTTCATTAAGGCTGTAACTTTGGAGGAACTGGAAAGAGCCATCCAGAGTATGGAGTGTGGTAAAGGACCTGGAACTGATGGGTTACTGGTTGACTTTCATAAATCTTTTTCTTACTCTATTAGAGGTATTTAATAAAAGCTTAGCCAATGGAAAACTGATCTAAATGATATTAAAAATTGGATAATGGTGAGTTTGTTAAGCAGAGATTATAAATTGCTCTCCAACGTTTTGGACAACAGATTGAGTTTTAGAACAAGTCCTCTATCCTGATCAGACAGATTGTGTGCCAGAAAGATGTATTTTTAATATTTCTGTTATCAGTGATATTTTGGATATCAGTAAGAGACTTAAGCTGGATTTTGTTCTAGTGTCAGTAGACGTAGAAAAGGTTTTTGACAGTCGAGCACAACTATTTATGGAATGTGTTCACAGCATTTGGGTTTAGTCCTGAGTTTGTTTCCATGATAAAGGTTTGTACAGTGATGTTAGTGTACTGAAAGTTAATTGTGACTTATGCGCTCCTTTTTAAGTTTATAGAGGTGTTACACAAGGTTGTGTCTTGTCTGGTATGTTGTATACTTTAGCAATAGAGACACTTTTAAACAAGTTAAGGACAGATTTTTATGGATTATATACTGAGAGGTTTAAAATGTGTTTATTAGCATATGATGATGTTTTAATTAGTTATCAGAGAGAGGGAAATTTAATGTTGGAAATATTAAAGGAATTTAAAATCATCTCTGCTACAAAGAACCTAGGGTGTAGGGCATAGGTGTCAAACCGTATCCAGAAAGGGCCGGTGTGGGTGCAGGTTTTCATTCCAACCGAGCAGAAACTACACCTGATTCCACCTGTTTAATCAACTGATCTTGGCCTTCAGTAGACTCAGGTGTGGCTTCTGCTCGGTTGGAATGAAAACCTGCACCCACACTGGTCCTTTGTGGATACGGTTTGACACCCCTGGTGTAGGGTGTAACTTTGACCAGGGAGGAGATGGAATGTTTATGCAGAAAATTTTGAAGTTGTTGTTGTAAAGGTTAAAATCTCTTTGATAAATGGAAATTACAGAAATGTCATAATATAAATGAAAACCGAATGTTGATCGTTAACAACTTACAGAAAGTAAGTAACATCTGCTGTCTGGCATCAGCTAGCTTGTGTTGATCCTCTAGCATAACTACAGGCAAAAATACATGTAAATTTATTTGCTTTCTTTTGGGAGAAATTGCAGTGGATTCTAAAACCTGCTGTGTATTTACCCCCCAAAAAAGAAAGAGGACATTGTCTTATGCATGTACAGAGCAGATCAGCAGCCTTTCAAGTACAATTTGTACAGAGATTAACTGGACCAGTGGAAATGTGTAGTCTGTGCTACTTTGCAGGGCTTTAAAGGTCTAGGCCTGGACACCCTGATGTAGTGTCCTCCATTTGGGGGAGAATGTAACACTGGAGTGGAGAGCCTTATATAAGTCACCTTTATCTAAGAAAGTGGGAGACATACAGTGGAGACTTGTTCATGGTGCAGTTGTAGTTAATGCATTTGTTTTAGTTATAAACCCTGGTGTTAGATATTGTGTATTGATGTGACATCATCATGTACGGGGGTCTGGGTGGGAGTCATGTGTGCTAAAGGAAAAAGTGTAAAGATGGCTGTGAGTTCAATCTGATATCAATAACAGTTTACAGTTTTAGACATGGATGTCCATGTTGTTTTCAGAGAGAAACTGTACTTCATGCTTTTCTGCACTGTAATAAACTGTGACACGCTCATGTCAGTTTCTTCTGTACAACATTAGAAGGATTCTACCATTCCTATCCACAAAGGCTACTCAAGTGCTTGTTCAGTCTCTGGTTATTTCGAGACTGGACTACTGCAACTCTTTACTGGCAGGTCTTCCTCTGAATGCAATTCGTCCACTGCAGATGATCCAAAATGTAGCTGCATGGCTTGTTTTCAACCTGCCTAAGTTCTCCCACTCCACCCCACTGCTGCGTTCCCTCCACTGGCTTCTGGTAGCTGTACTCATCAGATTCAAAACACTGGTGCTTGTCTACAAAGCCAAGAATGAACCAGCACCATCTTACCTCAAAGATCTTATTACTTCTCACACTGCACCTCGCTCTCTCTGATCCACCAGCACTGCCCGACTGGTCCCACCATCTCTCAGGGTAAAAGGTAGGTATTCATTGTGGAGTAAAAATTCTACTGCACTCACTACTAAAATCTGACTCCAGCTCCACACCGACCCGACAGCTCAGTCTGAGTGAGACTTCACAGTTAGTAAGGCCTCCAAACTAAATGAGCCAATCAAGCAGACTAGATGAATGCAGATAAGAGATTTTATTTTGTAATCAGCGCTGACACAAGAATTGAGATGCTCACGCATGAACGTCCCAACAACCTCTACCCGGGGAACTCCAACTACAGCCTTTATATACATTTCCCTTATCTTCCCAATGCAACACGTCACTGGTTCTTTGCCTAGACAATCCCACACATTTTTCTTCTTTGGACCTTTTAGATTCTTTTTTACACCATTATCTTTGAATTTACAACTTTTCGAATACCATTATAATTAAACTTCCCTAAATCATTATATTAAAAATTGGGCGTTTCCGCCCCCACCAGTGGGATTGTCCTCGGCCTCACTCTCGCCAACACCTCATTCTTCTTCAGGAGACAGCATGGGTAAGTTCTCAGTCCTTCAGTGGCCAACACCCTTTGTTTTATTTTTCTACATTACACTCTACACTTCACGGCTTTTCTGATTTATCCGCTGTCTTCTATGTATGTACTCTAGATATTACGCCTGGTACCACCATTGCCATCCAGCACGCGCTGCGTTTACTTCATGATGAGATCACTGCCGCTCAAGGTACCAGTGGAGCGAAGATTGACCATAATAATCTAGGGTGCATCTCTGCCATTGATTGGTCCAAGTTTAGAAAGCCTGGTACCGCAGAGAAAGCCTGCCAGACTGACATCATTGATACAACTATTTGTTCTCCAAAGCCCTTGCAGCCTGTGTGCAAGGCCCGTGACAGACCAACATGCCGTGTTAAACCTTATATTGTTCTCAAGCTCAAACGACCTAACGAATAAACCTTACCTGAGAACTCACTCCTGCTGTCCCCTGATTATTTCACACTACATCAAACACACACCTCATACATATATCCTCATTTACAAAATTATCTCCCACATTCCCCCCTTTTGTGACTCAAGTCACAACACACTCAACTTGTTCAGGCGCTATGCATACATGCCTTATATACGTACATAAATCAGCACAAGGATTACATACTCGTATGATTCGTTTTCAGTGATTTACTACTATCATTGTGCTAGTAAACAATTGCATTTGGATTATATACTCGTTAAGGAATGTAATAAGTACTCCAAGCTCTGTGCAGGTACCACTGCATGTAGTTCTTTTCAGTCTTGCTATCGCCCACCTCACTCATTCTCTCACATTCGCCAATCAATTTCATACCTACCTGGATCCCAACCCTACCCACCAGGTATTCCCCTGGTTACACGCAATCCACGTTGTTTCCGTTCCACGCCCCGTGACCAGCAGCACGACCGTGCCTGCCTTAGGTTGTCCCACCCAGTGAGATCTTACCCGTCTTTGGCTAACCGGCCTTCTTCTCTGGTCACCGGCTGCCCCCTGTTTTTTCGGGTAGCAGCTTTCCCCTTGCCCAACACCTCTGACTCTGGTGTGGCCTTTGTGTTGATGGTATGTCTTCTCTTGATTCTTCAGTAGGGCATTATTGGGATCTGTGCCATGAGCCAAATTGGAACCTCAGTCACTCCATCCTCAGTCACTCTGGAGATCTCATCACCTTACCTACCCAGCCACTGTACCTGCAGAGAGCTTCAAGTGTCAACTAACTCTATGTTTATAACACATTCAGTAATGTCTACCACTCGTTCCCACACGACCAATAAGCCTGAATCATTATTATTATTATGTTCCCTTTAACCATAAATCAGCAGTTGTCATTAAGATGCATAAATGAGTAACATTCAATCATTCAGTAGTCATTATAAGACTTCTCCAGTGATTCCGGCACATTTGACACTCGGCATAAGGATAGATTCATATAAGAGGCTGATTACACTTTTCCATCAGTAGCATTTTAAAACACACGTAAATGATAATAGTGATGCATGCATAAACATTAGTGACTTGAAACACAATATAATACGACACGCCGACATAACATAACCCACGTCCTTTTTATGACGTCCCCTGTTGTTCTTCTGCCCATGTGACTTTGCGCCACGTAGAGGGGCCATTGGGGGACTAAGGAGAGGTTACTAGCACATCACTTAGCCCCCGCCCGATGATTAGAACGGCAAGGATCTCAGCAGCTCCATCATACGTCTAGGAACATTGGTCCACAACACATCCTCTCCTAACTTGACTGTAATGACCTCCACCCTCTTTCTAAGAGGTAAGCCTATCCATATTCCGAACCTTCTCTTCCTTCTGTACGCAAGATTAAGTAACCGTTCTACACTATAATGTGCATGTTCTACCACAATAGGTAACTGCGCTGTCTGTCTCGGAGTGTATGCAAATGTTTGTATCTCTGTAATATACATCCTGTCTGCGTAAATCTCCCTTACTGATGTACGTCTGTCTATAAAAGGGTACTCTAGCAATCCTAAATTTGGCTCCCACTCCCCCAAATCGTTTTTCAACAACCTACCCCATAAATACCTCCATATATGCCTCCAATCCCCCTCCATTATGCAATCATCTTTATTAAGTCCAATTCGTCACTGCCATTGCTGGGTTTAAACGGAGACTCGATCTCATGTGTCATCTGAACATATTGGCCAAACAATGTGTGCGTCATCTGTGTAATCATGGAATGCAGTAACGGAATTACACAACACAACAGAACTGCAAGTATCAGCAAAACCACACCTACAACTGTCCCTATCCTAAGTATGACGGCTCTCCAATTTGAGGAGAACAACCATGACAGCCAATCATTTGTCGGTTTATATGTGTTTTCTACGTGCTCATCTCTAAGATCTTTCATCTGCCTCAATATTTTACTCAGATTACCCTCCGGACCAGTGTGCATTGGAATGTAAGTACAACATTGATCTCCAAACATAGTGCACACTCCCTCTTCCGGGGCTCTCATGGTGTCCAGGATAAGCCTGTTCTGTAAGGCCATAGTAGATGTTGCATGTAGTTGTTCTTGAATCAAATCCAATGCTTGTATTGTGTAGTTCATGAACCTTTGTTGATTGCACCAAATGTAGTTAATCCATCTCACGTTTTTACCAATCTGTGCCCATGGCAAGAAAAAGAGTCAATTCAGGTCAATATAGTCCTTCTTCCACTGTCTCCACACGGTAATCTTCAATCCTTTTGTATCTGCCGTCATGTTACAGTCTTTAGAAATGTTGCCGACAAACACCTGTGATCCGTTAGAACATACACAGAATGGGTATCTCTGTCCCTGACGCTCACTCACTCTGATGGGCGGATGTCCCTCAGTCCCGATCTCCGCATACTCACAGGTGCTATTCAACTTCTTCAACCTGGTTGGGCCGTAAGCACATGAGATAGAATGCATAAGACAAACGAATGGGCATAGGTGGCGTAAGTTGTGCTTGGTGCTGTTACAACCCTCTGGTCCTCTCGTCGGAAAAACTCTGGGAGCTCGCGATGTCCTGTCATGGCACACTATGCATGAGGTGTTTCCTGCTTCATGTGCTGTGTAACTTAGCCATTGGTAAAACAAGTTGTTTGTCCACAACTCCTGGTCTAGTCTACTCATGAGGCTCATCGACTGTGCAGTGTCTCTGCGTACTCTGGGCAGTGTTGTTGGTAATTGCTCAATATAGTGTATTCCCCCAATTTCATCATTCATTTGTTCATTATCACCAAAGACTCGTATAAGTGTGTATGTCCGTAGTCCTATACACAGCAGTGCTATTATTACAAGTACCAATAAGCCCCAGTCCGTTCTGTTGATTCGATCACCGTTTCCTTCCTCTTCATTTATTTCTTGCTCATCGTCCCTCTCTCTCTCTTCTCTTTCAGTGTCCTCGCCGTGCACGGGCTCTAGTTCTATAGGCAGGTCCTGTATCCCCCACATCTTGTTGTGAAGGCCCTTCCCTTGGGTCGTCTTCTTCTTGTTCTGCTGGACTCTCCCACAGTTGATACTCCTGGCTCTGCGGGTGGGGCGCTTGTACTGAAGGGGGTTGTGAGGCGGGAACAGCTGGATCATGCCTTCGCGTCTCGAATTCCCTTATCAGTGGATCCTGCTCCTGGCCTCTTTCACATTTCGCTCCAGCCCCTGGATCTGGTGCTCTGCAACAGTGATTTAGATGAAACCAAGCAGTCTTACCTTCGACCTTTACGGCTGTAGGAGTAGCTAAGACAACTTTTAGTGGTCCAACTCGTCTGGGCTCGTTCCATCTTCTCTTGAAGACCTTGACATACACCCAGTCTCCTGGTTTCACAGTCCTCAGCT
Organism: Hemibagrus wyckioides; assembly: GCF_019097595.1. Lineage (NCBI taxonomy): Eukaryota > Metazoa > Chordata > Actinopteri > Siluriformes > Bagridae > Hemibagrus > Hemibagrus wyckioides. The sequence goes on from NC_080728.1 coordinate 4,467,069, forward strand.
CCTCGTCAATTTCGCTCGTCCTTCCCTCCGTAGCACCTTTCACCTGTTGGAATATAGCTCGGTGTATTTCAGTTAAGTGCTTCACATAGTTGCCAAGCTCACTTTCAAGCTGCTCCAGCGAAGGGCCCTTATAGGGCCCTCGTAGATAAGGCACAGGCATAGGTCGTCCTGTAAGCATTTCATGCGGGGTTAGATGCGTCATTCGGTTAGTCTGCATTCTCATGCTCATCAGTGCTAATGGCAAAGCTTGCACCCAATTCATTTTTCCAGCTTCACAAATTTTTGCCAGCTTCGCTTTTAATGTTCCATTGGCCCTTTCCACCATTCCCTGCGACTGTGGGTGATAGACACAGCCCAATCTGTGTCGTATTCTTAAGTACTGGAACACTCTTCGAATCACATTGTTCACAAAGTGAGTACCACTGTCTGAGCTGATCTTATCAGGAATACCAAACCTTGGAATCGCCTCGCGACACAAAAATTTAGCCACTGAATCTGCATCTGCTTTAGCTGTTGGGTGCGCCTCCACCCATCTACTAAACCTGTCCTCCACCACCAAAACATACCTTTTCTTCTCCTTCACCTCAGCCATGTCCATGAAGTCAATGATCAGGTGCCTGAATGGTCCGTCTGGCTCTGGTATGTGGCCTATTGGGGCAGTAAAACTTTTCCTGTTGTTGTATTCTGCGCATATTTCACAATGTGCTAACCTGTGATCAACCATCTGAGCTAAATACGGAGACCACCATGCTCTTTGAATCCGTTTGATCACCTCCCCCCTTGCGCAATGGCTCAAGCCATGCGCATCATTAATCAACGATTTGAGAACTGAGAGAGGAGCCACAAAATGTCCCAGAGGACCACGCCATACGCCTGTTCATGCATTCTTAACCGCCCCCCTTTTTATCCACTTAGATATCTCATACACTGAGGCCGAATTTTGCGCTGCGGCTAAGGAGGTTAAGTCCGTTTCTGGGTAGTCATCGCCTTCAGAGTCCGTCACAAGCATAATGTTGGTATGTCCTAAAGCTGCTGATTTTGCTGCCTCATCTGCTGCAGTGTTTCCGCTGGTAACAAAAGAACCATCTGTTTTGTGCGCTGAACATTTGACGATGGCTAGTTTAGCTGGCAGAGTAATAGCATGCAACAAATCAGTTATGGCCATTCCATGCGTCACAGGAGAGCCATCTGCTCTCAATAACCCTCTCTGGGCCCATGTAGGGCCAAAGTAATGACACACACCATAAGCATATTGAGAATCCGTGAAAATAGTACACAATTTCCCTGCAGCTAGCTTACAAGCTGCGGCGAGTGCTTTTAACTCAGCCAATTGTGTGGAACATGGTTGAGAAACAACTGTAGATTGAACGGTAATAAAGCTAGTCAAATCATTACTGGGCGCTACTATGGCGTAACCCGCCAAGTTCCCGTCTGGGCCTCTAAAGCACGAGCCATCAACAAAAAAGGTTACATCCGAATGTGGCAAAGGTTGATTTTCAAGGTCTTGACGTGCTTTAGAGTATGTGGCTGAAACTTGCTGACAATCGTGCGGTTCACCATCCAATGGGGTCATCATTCTATCAGCTGGATTAACTGTCTGGCATCTTTGAATAGTCAATTCTGGTGAGGAGAGAATTACATCGTAACCCGTCTTCCGCGCATGAGTTATAACAAACGTCGGACTGGTTAACAAGGCGTGTAACGCGTGTGTAGTGTACAGTATAGTAGGATGGCCCATTGTAATGGTTGACGCCTTCTGATACGCAAAGGCTGCTGCTGCTAATCCACGATAACACGGCGGCATTCCACTCTCAATGTTGTCTAACCTGCAACTAAAGTAAGCAACAGGCTGCTTACCTGGCCCCTGTTGCTGAGTTAACACGGCATTAGCGAAGCCTTGTTTTTCTGATACATACAGGAAGAATGGCTTACCGTAATCAGGACTCGCTAGCGCTGGTGCTGTACAAAGATCCTCTTTTAGCATTTCGAAAGCTGCAACGGCCTCTGTTGTCCAAACCAATGCAGCTTTCTTCTGATCAGATGCTTTTATCAACGCACGAAGTGGAGCTACCTTCAATGCAAAATCCACTATCCACTGTCTGCTATAACCAACCATACCCAAGAAAGACAACATCTGTCCAACCGTTTGCGGTTTCGGGGCTTTACGGACCGCCTCTAGATGCGTAGGCAACAGCTTACGACTAGCGCCATGCAAAACTCTTCCTAGATACTCTACTTCCTGTTTGCAGAACTGTAACTTTTCCTTACTCACCTTGTGTCCGTTTTCTGCTAAGAGTCTCAATACTTTTAGGGAGTCTGCCTGGCACTGTTCTTTAGTTGGGCTACAAATCAAGATGTCATCAACATATGTCAGGAGAAGACTATCAATAGCCAATGAAGCTAGATCCCTAGCCACAATTCGATTAAAAATTGATGGGCTTTCACAATAGCCCTGGGGCAATCTCGTGTATGTGTACTGTTGGCCATTATACGTGAATGCAAACAAATGTTGTGAATCTGGATGCAGTGGAATACTGAAAAATGCTGAACACAAATCAATGACCGTGTACCACTTAGTATTGCCTGGAATGTTGGAGAGTAACGTATGTGGATCTGGGACTATAGGCGCTTCTGCCTCAACTATATGGTTAATAGCACGTAAATCATGCACAAGTCACCACTTATCTGAGTTAGGTTTTCTAACTGGGAATATTGGAGTGTTGCAGCGGCTATGTGTTGGTATTAGAACCCCTGCCTCCAAAAACCCTTCGAGTGTGGGTCCTATCCCTGCCTGGGCCTGTGGTGTTAGTGGATATTGTTTCTGATACGGGTACCTGACATTAGGTTTAAGTTTTATCAAAACCTGTCCTGCTGACTTAATGAGCCCTACGTCTGTTGAGTGCTGAGTCCAGAGCACACTTGGGATTGTGGCTAACAGCTCTTCAGTTTCTGTATCCGATTGTTTATCTGTTGCGATGTCTTTGTCGTCTGAAAGTGGTAACTGATAGATAGGTGACATTTTCTTTTCTATCAAAGTTTGTGTGGCTCTTAAAGTGTCTGTGCCTTTTTGAGAAATACGCATAAATTTTCCATCCGGTGAGGTGTGCATGTACTGATTGATGGTTGGTTTCCATTCCAGCACCTGGCTAGTTTCTTTGAGCATTGGTCCCAGGTCTTTCGATTCGTAGCCTCCTGCTACCATCAGTGTGATGTGTGGTATTGAGTTTGTAATCTGGTACCAGCTCTTTAAGTTATTGGGTAGCTGAACTGCCGCTGCCACCCCTTGAGGGCCCACGAAGATGTCTGTTGTCACCACGTCAAACAGTTTTCCTTCCAACATGTCTGACCATAGTGTTGCATATTCTTCATTGGTACTGTCAGGGTCAAAACACATAGTACAGTGCAACGGGCTCTTAGGTTCGGTGTAATCCGGCTGCATAGCCTGTATCCATGGCTTCCACTGTAAATAGCTGGCCTGCAACTCCGATAATGTGGGATTGTCATTCTGTAGCCAATACACTGTGCTACACTCTGTGTCTGCCTGCGTCCCAGCCATGAGATATTGTTCTGCTGTGGTTCTGTCTGGGAATGTCACCCAGAGGCCTGTAGGACTGCACTGAATTCTGGCCTTAAATTTACACAAAAGATCTCGCCCCAATAAATTGACTGGTGTAGAGGGTGAGTACAAAAGTGGTGCCACAATAGTGGTGTCTTCTAATGTTAGTATCTGAGGCTCTGTGAAATGTAAGATCTGTGAGATCCCTGAGAAGCCTGTTGTTTTGATGGTCTTCCGAGCGAGAGGGAGATGCGAGCCTTCGCGCCCTATACATGAATATGTGGCACCTGTGTCGATCATGAATGGAAAAGGACGCTCATTATTGAGTGTTACCATGACAGTTGGTTCCTGTTGCAGATGCAGTGTAGTGGCATACTGCATATTCTCCCCCTCTGGCTTCTCAGGGCCGTTTCAACTCCAATTTGGTGCGGGCCCCAGTCCCGGACCTATCTGGGGCTGATACATATGTGGGCAGTCTCTTCTCATGTGTCCACTCCCTCCACAGCCCCAGCACTCTAGTGGTTGTTGAGGCTGCTGGTACTGAGGATTGGGGGGTGCCTGTGCGTAACTCAGTCCTTGGGGCCCTCCAGGGTTCTGCGGCGCATATCCTTGCAGTGGTGATCCAAATCGTTCCCACGGCTGCCTTCTCCCTTGCCAACGACCTCTCGTTGGGCGTCCTCTAAATCTTCCTTGAGCACCGCCAATGTGGACATTGATGGGTTGGGCCATTGGGTACACCTGGCTATTTTGTGGATGCTGTGAGTTTGGTGCTGCCACCTGCGGTTGTGGCATCATTTGCGGTTGCTGTGGTGTTTGTCCTTGTTTCGGCAGCATTTGGTTATTCTGTACAAGTTCTTGGCCTGCTGGAATAACCACTGTGGCTTGATTTTTCCTGCTTTTTCTCTCTCCTTTTCTTTCTGTCTAGCTCTTGTCAACTCACCAAGCTGTGTTTTATATAGCTGTGTCAGTAGGGCCTCTGAGGCTGTTTTCTCATCCTTTTGTTTCTTTCTGTATTGTTCCACATAATGTATCACATGTGCTTTGTATGTATCCCAAGGCATGGAGTTTAGACCAACCACCTCATCCAACGAGGTTTGGACTTGTTCTGGTAGACATTTCTTTAGCATTAATTTAAACAGTCCCTTACTTGTGTCCGTCTCATCCCATGTTCCACCCGTCTCTTCCTTCCATTTATTCTGATAATCATGAATGAATTTTACTACATTTTCTTCTTCCTTCAGAATCATGTGTTCCAGTTGCCCTGGGTCCATTTTCGTGGGGTAGGTTTTCCTTATTTCATTCCACAACCTATTTCTCCATGTCCCCAGTGCTACAGCATCCCAGCCTGGTAGATCCATTGCTCCTTTTAGTCCAGCTTCATCCAGTATTACAGCTGTCTTTGCTTTCCCTATTGTTTGGGCTAATATGGCTTTCACATCTCCTATCGACAAGGTATGTCCTGCTGTCTTTTCTTCAAACTTTGTAATCCACCTCTGTCCTCCACTACACATCTCCGGTAGCTGTGAGCTTAATCCTACCATATCCATAAATGTCCATGGAACATATTGCACATCTCTTCCTTTTGTCACCAGGGGATTCATTTGAACCTCTTCCTCGTCATCAAACCCTCTGCGGTACTTTTAATGACTTCTTGTCCCTTAAGGTTTTTGGTTGCGTGCGCTCCCGTTCCAGCTGCTCCTCTAACGCTGTAACTGAATTTTGTAAGCGCTCTTCTAAGTCTTTCAGCTGCTGCACAAAATTACGAACACTATCCCTCACCTTCTGCTCTCTGGTGTCCCTCTGTCTCTTTATTGCATCTTCCCTTGTACAGTACTCCTCTAACCTGTCTCTCTGGATCTTCTTGCCAGTATTCAGCACATGGTTGTTTTTCCGGTGGCCCTGTTGTCTTTTCCGTTCGGGATTGATTATATACACCCTGTTTCTCACTCATTGGTTCATCTTTTTCCCATTCTCCCAGGAGCGTAGGGGGTGCTGTAGGCCCACTCGCACACGTTGAGGTATATCTCTCAGCACTGTCCCCCACTGGTGTTGAGTGTGTGAATTCTTTTCCCTTTTGCAAATACTCTTCACTCTCTTTCTTTGCTCTTTCTTTGCAGTATCTCCTCTGCCTCCCCTTCTTCCTCATTTTCACTGTGATTTCCCCCTGTTTCTTTGCTCCTTCTAATTTTTCCTTTAATTGGGTTTTCCACTGATATCTCCATGTCTTCCCATCCTGTCCAGTCTGCATAGCAGTCCGTTAAGGTTGGATACACTCCCACTTGTTCCTTGCCCACCATTGGCTCGTTGTAGTTAGGTGGTGGACAGTAGATCGGCGGTGGTCTTTCTATTTCTTTCTCCTCTCTACTCCGCTCTTCTTCCTTTTTTATCGCTCGTTTCACCGCTTCTTCCACTTCTCTGACCCTTTTCCCTTCTCTCATGAACCATTCCAGAATCTCTAATCGCCTATACTTCTTTCCTCTGGATTTATCATCATCTTTGCTTGGTTTCCAGTGTCTCAGCATTTCTCTCACTTCTGAGCAGGCCTTTTCATCAAATGTTCCTTCCACCGGCCACTGCCATGTCCCCTGAGTCCTGTCATGCCATTTTCTCATACACTTCCTGACATACTTCTCGTCAGGTTTGTGTTGCGCTATTATAATGTCAACTGGTGTAGGCTGTCTTCTCCCTTCACTCATGATGCACCCCTGCTGTGCCCTGTATGCGCTACTTCTCTCTCCTGGATTCCTGTTGCCTTCTGACCACGTCAGTGCGACGCTGATTCGTTTCACTGTCAAGCTCGGCCTTACTGGATTCTTTCTTATCTTCTCACAGAGCGCGTTGAGCTTATCAATCAGCACTGATGTTGCAAAACCTCTTTCCCAATGTACGAGTCGCAGTTCTACTGTCACAGTTGCTGTCAATCCCGAACAATAGTTGTACTGGCTTGGTCTGGGCTGGAATAACTCTGCCAGGGGTTCGTCGTCCTGCTTATATGGGTCACTGATGAAGTCAAATATTGGGATGGCTACACGGCTGGGCTCAGGAGCGTCAACTAGTGCTCTCAATATAGGACTCAACAACTTGGGCCTCCAAATCTTCCTCAAGGCTTCGTACCAGTCTAAGTCAGGGAAAGTTCTCTGTAAAGTGTACAGTCCGTCAAACTTTGTCAGGGCCCACAATTTATCCCCAATCAAATCCTCTGGCTGCTAGTGCTCTACTCCCTTTCTATCTTTATATGTTCGCTCATCCCAGAAGTGTGTGCGTATTCCCCTTGTTTCTATCTCTAAGTCTTGGCGAAAGGCCATACAGCTGAAGAAAACAGTAGTGCGCATGCAGTATATGGTGTCAGTATAATAGTTCAATACTTCAATAAGGGTAATGTTGTATTATCTGGGTCACACTTTTTACAATTCACTGAGTGGCCCAATAGACTGCAGAACCAAGTTTTAGGTGGATTTTTTCTGAGTATTCCCTTCTGCTGATTGCACAATATCCATCCCTCTCTAAACCTGCTTTCAGCCACTTTTGATTTCGTCCCAAATCCACAGTGTCTCTAGCCGCTAAATTCCTCCTTCTAGCGGGGAGGTCTCCGCTCTCACTCACTCTTTCTTGGCACAATGCCCCCGCACACACACACACACCTCTCCACCACTCCAGAAAGCACTCAATCTTTTTCCACACACACACACCCTTGTTCTTTTTAATTCTTCATCATCACCTGAGGGTCTACTGTTAAACTTCCTGCAATGAAACACTTCCACAACCTACGATCCTGCCCCAACTTCCACATGCTAATCCAAACTTCCGTGTATTGAGGACCTCTTGGGGTCATAGGCCACATTAAATTGACCCTGACCAGGAGTTTCCCTGCTTCCTTCCTCAACAACTCTAGTGCTGCCTCCGCAAACTCCCTTTCAAACCTATTTGGAAACCTATAGCCAATTCGCTTGAATGGTAGTGGACTGCTAAGACTTAGCTCTAATCCGCGAGTTTTTGCTCTTTCTGTGATAATATTGGGAACTTCCTCACTTAGTTCCTCTGGAACGGTGAAGTAAGCACTCACATGGTGTCGTCCCATGTAGGCGGATACAAACACTTCCACCATTCAGGAGTAGTAGTGTCCTACAGTGTGCTACATCTTCACCTGGACCCCATGGATGTCAAACCACACTTTCACGTTAGTAGAGGGTGGAACAATTATACTTGCGACAGATACACGTATTCTTCCAATTCAATGAGTACACAACAAATTGAGATGAAACATTAGCTCACACTTGGCACTAGGTCCTCACTTACGGTATGTGGACGCCCGCTTCACTATAAGATTTATTCTAAAGGCTATTCTGGTCCACACCATCACTACCCTTATTTTCCCACTCTGTTGCAGTTTCTTTTCAACTTCAGCCCTACCATCCCCACCTGTTTCATATATCACATTCCATATCAATGTGCATGCATGTACACACTGGTTTTCCTATACTCTCACAGTAATAGTGTTAGTAGACAAAAGGTTAATACAGTGCTATTTACAGTGCGCACATCCAATCGCCATTTATTTTCCTCATGCATTCACACTCACACAGCCCCTCGCACTCAACACACCCACACGCTGCAAGCAATACAATCAGGACAGACAACAGACAAAGACAGACAGCAGGCCTCTCTCCTTATTCTTTGTTTTTTTCTTTATTTTCCTACCGCCTGGATCCAGGACTTTTCTATTTAGCGCTTTTTCTCTTCATATTCTCTTTATCTCTTATTTCTCTTACACCTAGATCCGGGAATTTTCACTATATTTCTCTTTTCTTCTCTTATTTCCTTTCACTACCACCCGGATCCAGGAATTTTTACTCTTCTCTTTTATTACCTGCTACTTGACACTTATTTTTCTTTTTCCAGTGATGGTGTTCACATTCACAGAACTTACTATTCTGCTACTAAATGCTCCGTTTGCGTCCAAATAAGGTCTTTTTCACAGGAATTTCTCTCATACCACCTGGAACCCACCAGGACTTTCGATCATACAGGCCTTTACACATTCATACACCTGACATCATCTAGTCTTTTCAATACAAAGCATGCAATTTATCATGTCACTCTATGTAGTTTTAACTTACACTCACTCTGCCTCTCTGCCTCAATAGGTTGGAGCAGAGCTGATCCGACCCTGGGCCGAGCGCCTCCGCCTCCCCAGACCACACACAACTAATGCAGAAATTCAGTTAAACAGGCTTCTGCCTTACCTCTTTCCTAGTTGGATCCCGTGTCTGGTCCGTGGGCGGCGGCCGCAGCCTCAGGTCCCAGATCTGGGGCTCCCCTGTTCTCTCTGTGCCAATCTCGTTTTCTTTGATATCACGTCGGGGTCACCAAAACAATGTAGAGTAAAAATTCTACTGCACTCACTACTAAAATCTGACTCCAGCTCCACACCGACCCGACAGCTCAGTCTGAGTGAGACTTCACAGTTAGTAAGGCCTCCAAACTAAATGAGCCAATCAAGCAGACTAGATGAATGCAGATAAGAGATTTTATTTTGTAATCAGCGCTGACACAAGAATTGAGATGCTCACGCATGAACGTCCCAACAACCTCTATCCGGGGAACTCCAACTACAGCCTTTATATACATTTCCCTTATCTTCCCAATCCAACACGTCACTGGTTCTTTGCCTAGACAATCCCACACATTTTTCTTCTTTGGACCTTTTAGATTCTTTTTTACACCATTATCTTTGAATTTACAACTTTTCAAATACCATTATAATTAAACTTCCCTAAATCATTATATTAAAAATTGGGCATTTCCGCCCCCACCAGTGGGATTGTCCTCGGCCTCACTCTCGCCAACACCTCATTCTTCTTCAGGAGACAGCATGGGTAAGTTCTCAGTCCTTCAGTGGCCAACACCCTTTGTTTTATTTTTCTACATTACACTCTACACTTCACAGCTTTTCTGATTTATCCGCTGTCTTCTATGTATGTACTCTAGATATTTCGCCTGGTACCACCATTGCCATCCAGCACGCGCTGCGTTTACTTCATGATGAGATCACTGCCGCTCAAGGTACCAGTGGAGCGAAGATTGACCATAATAATCTAGGGTGCATCTCTGCCATTGATTGGTCCAAGTTTGGAAAGCCTGGTACCGCAGAGAAAGCCTGCCAGACTGACATCATTGATACAACTATTTGTTCTCCAAAGCCCTTGCAGCCTGTGTGCAAGGCCCGTGACAGACCAACATGCCGTGTTATACCTTATATTGTTCTCAAGCTCAAACGACCTAACGAATAAACCTTACCTGAGAACTCACTCCTGCTGTCCCCTGATTATTTCACACTACATCAAACACACACCTCATACATATATCCTCATTTACAAAATTATCTCCCACATCATCTACACTCTTCTCTGGCACCGAGGTGGTGAAATGAACTTACCCTAGATGTCCGTACAGCCGAGTCTCTGACTGTCTTCAAATTACGACGTTTTTCCTGAAGCACTTAAACTAGCTCTTATCTTTCCCTGTTTTTATGTATTGTTATATGTTTAAAAAACAATTTTAGACTATTGGTATCTTAAGTCTGTAACCTATTGAACCAGTGTTAATATATTCATTGATGGAGACTTAAAGCACTTTTGTACTTTTGTAAATAGTATCTTTTAATCTGGTGTAATCTAGAATTTTAAATGATTTCCACTATAATAAAACCATGAAAGAGCTTGCTTCTTTTTATTTTAGTGTTATAAAGAGGCTTTGTGTGAAGTGATTAAAGTTAAAGCTGATGGTCAGTCTGCTGTCCTCTGTTCAGCTTCAGCTGCTGATAGTTTAATATCACACACAACAGATGAGAGAAACTAAATCTAACACTCGGTGATCATTTTAATGACATTGTTCATTAGAATAAACAGGTGATATTAAATCCTCATGTCATTAAATGAGTTATTATGAATAAAAAAATCATTTACAATCATATCATCTTTAAAGGAAGTCTTAAACCAAGATAAAAATCTGTTGATGAAGACTGTGTCATTCTGTCTCTTTACAGGTTGTGTAAGTGTGGTATCTCAAATGAAGGCTGTGCTGCTCTTACTTAAGCTCTGAGATCAAACCCCTCACTCCTGACAGATCTGCATCTGTCTGATAATAATCTAGGAGACTCAGGAGTGAAGAGACTTTCTGCTGTACTGAAGAATCCTCACTGTAAACTGGAGACACTGTGGTAAGATCATCTCTCTGAGAGTCACATGACCTGCTCCTCAGTAAGACACATTCTCTAATAGTGAGAATGAAGCAGAAGTTTTAGCTTCATCATCAATGTCCTGAGGAGGAAGATTGTTTCTTTTTCTGCACACTGATGATTTTTCACAGACTCTGATGTGACTGCAGTGTGTCTGAAATTACAGTGAAATTTACTAAAACATTGTAACTAATCATTAGTTCTAATCACTAATCATTAGTTCTAATCACTAATCATTAGGAATCACTAAACATTCCACCCAGCGCTAATGCTAAGGAGGCTCTGTGTGAGCTGTACAGAGCTATTAGCGAGCTGCAAAGTGCTCACCCCGACGGACTGTTTATCATCGCCGGAGATTTCAATCATGCAAATCTCAGAACAGTGCTCCCTAAATTCCATCAGCATGTGGACTTTGCTACGAGAGGGACGAACACGCTGGATGTTGTTTATTCAAACATTCCCGGCACGTATCGTGCAGAGCCCCGCCCCCACCTCGGCTACTCAGACCACATCTCTGTTATGTTGATTCCAGCATACAGACCTCTCGTCAGACGCTCTAAACCGGTTCTGAAACAGGTTAAAACCTGGCCAGCAGGAGCCATCTCTGCTCTTCAGGACTGTTTTGAGTGCACTGACTGGGACATGTTTAGGGAGGCTGCAACCAACGGCGACTCTATTGACTTGGAGGAATACACGGCATCAGTGACCAGCTACATCGGGAAATGCATCGATGACGTGACTGTCTCCAAGACCATCACAACACGCTCCAACCAAAAGCCGTGGATGACTGCGAAAGTGCGTGCTCTCCTGAAATTGAGAGACTCTGCCTTCAGATCGGGGGACAGGGCGGCCTTAAAAACAGCAAGGGCCAAACTGTCCCGAGCCATCAGAGAGGCGAAGTGTGCACACGCCCAGAGAATCCACGGCCACTTCCAGAACAGCAGAGACTCCCGGCGCATGTGGCAGGGCATTCAGGCGATCACCAACTACAGGACAACTTCACCTGCCTGTGACAGTGACGCCTCCCTTCCAGATGCGCTGAACGACTTCTACGCTCGGTTTGAGGCACAGAACAACACAACAGCGAGGAAGACCATCCCTCCTCCTAATGACCCAGTGCTTTGTCTCACCACGGCTGACGTGAAGAGAACTCTATACAGAGTTAACCCACGGAAGTCCGCTGGACCAGACAACATTCCTGGCAGAGTTCTCAGGGAGTGTGCGGAGCAGCTAGCAGATGTCTTCACTGACATCTTCAACATCTCGCTGAGCAGCTCCATCATCCCTACGTGCCTCAAGACAACGACCATCATCCCTGTGCCAAAGAAGTCCACGGTTTCCTGCCTCTACCGTCCCGTTGCACTCACACCAATCGTGATGAAATGCTTCGAGAGGCTCGTCATGAGGCACATCAAGTCACAGCTACCACCCTTGCTGGACCCCTTGCAGTTTGCGTATCGTCCTAACCGTTCCACGGAAGACGCCATCACCACAACTCTGCATCTGGCCCTTACACACCTGGACTGCAAAGACTCCTACGTTCGAATGCTGTTCATAGATTTCAGTTCAGCATTCAACACAATCATCCCTCAGCAGCTAATTAAGAAGCTGAGTCTCCTGGGCCTGAACACCTCTCCCTGCAACTGGATCCTGGATTTCCTGACTGGGAGACCTCAGTCAGTCCGGATCGGGAGCAGTATCTCCAGCACCACCACACTGAGCACTGGAGCACCTCAGGGCTGTGTGCTCAGTCCATTGCTGTTCACTCTGCTGACTCACGACTGTGCAGCAATGCACAGCTCCAACCACATCGTCAAGTTCGCTGATGACACGACCGTGGTGGGTCTCATCAGCAAGAACGACGAGTCAGCATACAGAGAGGAGGTGCAACATCTAACAGCCTGGTGCAGAGCCAACAACCTCTCCCTGAACGTCGACAAGACCAAAGAGATGGTTGTTGACTTCAGGAGAGCACAGTGTGACCATTCTCCGCTGTCCATCGATGGCTCCTCTCTGGAGATCGTCAAGAGCATCAAATTCCTTGGTGTCCATCTGGCGGAGAACTTCACCTGGTCACTCAACACCAGCTCCATCACCAAGAAAGCCCAGCAGCGCCTCTACTTCCTGAGGAGGCTGAGTAAAGCCCATCTCCCTTCCCCCATCCTGACTGTGTTCTACAGAGGGACCATCGAGAGCGTCCTGAGCAGCTGCATCACTGCCTGGTTTGGGAACTGCACCGTCTCAGATTGCAAGACCCTTCAGCGGATAGTGAGGACAGCTGAGAAGATCATCGGAGTCTCTCTCCCCTCTATCACAGACATTTACACCGCACGCTGCATCCGCAAAGCCAACAGCATTGTGGCTGACCCCACACACCCCTCACACACACTCTTCACCCTCCTGCCATCTGGAAAGAGGTACCGGAGCATTCGGGCCCTCACAACCAGACTGTGTAACAGTTTCTTTCCTCAAGCCATTAGGCTCCTCAACACCCGGGACTGAACTGTTCTACACTCTCTCACACACACACACTCTCACTCAGGACTGAACTGTTCTACACTCTCTCACACACACACACTCTCACTCAGGACTGAACTGTATACTAACTCTCTGTCTCTCTCACACAGATACAAACACTCTCTCTTGACTGTGTGGACGCACACACACACACATAATTTATACTGTTCATTACTTACTGCACTACCTCTACCTGTCATCCGCTGCTATAGTTATATTTATGTTTATTCTATTTGCACTACCTCAACCGCTGCTGTGTATTTTTGCACAATATTTTTGCACAATACTTTTTTTTTACATCATTTCACTTTATCTATTTTATTTCACTTACATTCCAGTACACGTTCTTTTATTTCTTTTCAGCGCTAAGTGTCCTGTGTTCTTTTGTGTTGTCTTTATTGTATTTATTGTCTTTTTTGCACTGTCTTGTCTATGCTCTGTTTGCACCTAGCTGCACACTGTGCACTTTACGTGGCTAAGACAAACTTCTGTCCTAGCTCTGTGGTGTTGTTTGTTGTTTTGTATTGAACTTGTTGTTGTATGTTTATGTAGCACCAGGTCCTGGAGAAACGTTGTTTCATTTCACTATGTACTGCGCCAGCTGTATGTGGTTGAAATGACAATAAAAGCTTCTTGAATCTTGATCTTGAATCTAATCATGCAAACTGCAGATGAGACACAAACTAAATGTAGTGTGTGAGCTGCAGGGGTTAAAATCAGCAGTGATATAGAAATTATGTAAAAAAAATGGAACTATGTAAAATAGAGTATTAGATATTTAAATAAGAACCAAAAGAGCAAACAAGAGGATCTTACAAAAACTGCATTTTTATTGTTCTTAAAGCTGAACTAGTGTTTATTCTGTCAGTGAACGTTTGCTCAGTACGTCTCTGTCTAGCTGCTATGAACAGGGTTGCCAGATCTGTTTGGGTGTGTTACTCAGTGTCCCTCAGGTTAGAAAGTGTAGCTCTGTCTCCACTGTGTACACACTCTCTGCTCTGGAGAACAGTGAACACTACAACTTGTGGCTGATATGCACAAGTAGTCTTTTAGGGTCCTTGGGTAGATCTTTTGTTGTTCTTTCCTCCATTTTAATGGATCCCCCTCACTATCCAGGTTACGTGACTGTAGGTAGGCCTGCAGCTCACAGGCTACACTTAGTTCCTGGTTGTTAGATGGACTTTGTAAGGTTTGTTCAATATCTTTATAAAAGCTTCCCAGCATCTTCTTTTTCTTTGGAGTAACTGAATGACTGTATGCTTTAATACGGGGATCTGCTGCTGCTGTGCTGTTCACATGAAGACATGAACTTCTGTGATGCTGTATTTCAAATCGTGCTTGAAAACACAACACTGATTGGTCAGTAGTGAACTTCCAAAGAGAGTATGATCGGTCAGTTGAGGTGAAAAATAACTTGTGATGGTCACTCGTGATTTGATTTATCATCTGAAAACTCAGTCCATAAGAAGAATTTGCAGCGTCACTATACTGATGATTTTTGCTGCTAACACATCAGTATTGCAGATGATTATGTTTAATTAACTGTGGGAGGCAGAAATCTTGCCTCCATTGCAGATGATTATGTTTAATTAACTGTGGGAGGTCTTGTTGTCAGACTCTTCTGACATTTGAAGAAAAGCAATATAAGCGTGAATTCAGGCTTGAAAAAGCTGTTGATAAAGTTTTCCTTGATAATGTGCCTTGAGTATCTGAAGATGCTGATTTTGAGTTCATTAAGGCTGTAACTTTGGAGGAACTGGAAAGAGCCATCCAGAGTATGGAGTGTGGTAAAGGACCTGGAACTGATGGGGTACTGGTTGACTTTTATAAATCTTTTTCTTACTCTATTAGAGGTATTTAATGAAAGCTTAGCTAACCGATTCCAACTGAGCAGAAGCTACACCTGATTCCACCTGTTTAATCAACTGATCTTGGCTTTCAGTACACTCAGGTGTGGCTTCTGCTCAGTTGGAATGAAAACCTGCACCCACACTGGTCCTTTGTGGTTATGGTTTGACACCCCTGGTGTAGCGTGTAACTTTGACCAGGGAGGGTTTTAGGAGATGGAATGTTTACGCAGAAAATTTTGAAGGAGTTGTTGAAAAGGTAAAAATCTCTTTGATAAATGGAAATTACAGAAATGTCATAATATAAATGAAGACTGAATGTTGATGTTGAATTAACAACTTACAGTAAGTAAGTAACATCTGCTGTCTGGCATCAGCTAGCTTGTGTTGATCCTCCAGCATAACTACAGGCAAAAATACATCTAAATTTATTTGCTTTGTTTTGGGAGACATTGCAGTGGATTCTAAAAACTGCTGTGTATTTACCCCCCAAAAAAGAAAGAGGACATTGTCGGAACTCAGAGTCCCCTCCGAGTGGACATATCACAGGGTGGAATCTTTAACAGTACCAATTTCTATTATTTTCAACAATCGTACCAAATGAACTCAATAAACTATCAAATAATGAAATACTCGAAATGAAGGAGATCTCAGTGAGCAGATGAGAAGAAGCAGGTTTCTTTATTCAGAGATGCAGTCAATCACATGCATTTCTGAAGAGAGCAGCTGGTCTAAAAAAAACCCCTCCTTTTTTAAATATTTCTAGACGTTTCCACGTTATACTCAATGTATGTGTACTTTTAATCCCTCCTTCCTTAATTAACATACTATATTTTCTTATTTGTCCTGATACCGCCCCTAAATTAAAACATCCTCCCTTTGATGACATCACACAACCTTTCGGGTACATGATGTATACAACAACAATGTGCACGTACGCACGTACCAACCTCGATGTTTTCGATGTGTCAAAATTAGATGTGTTTCAATTTCTCAGAAAAACATACTTCCATTTCTAAGTTTAACTCTTTGTGTCTGGAACTTCTGTTGCTTATTAAAGCTCATAAGATGCCTAGGTTATGTCTAGGTTATGTCTGTCTGGGTGACTATTCTTGGTGAAATTCCCCTTACGTTTGCACTTTTCAGCACAAAAACATCTCCTCTATTTCACCCATCTCAGCACTCTTTCTGCCTGATGATTATGAAATTTACAAAAACATCCCCATCTCAGCACTGCTTGATGATTATGAATGTTACACATGTGCATTAATCAAAAGCTCAAAAGCTCCAAAGCCTGATATTATAAAGGATAAATATTTGATATACTTGCATTACTCAAAAGCTTACTATTAATCCGAAGCTAAATAATTTTGATAGATATTTGGTAGATATTTGATATATGATTGATAACCACTACTTCTATGCAGAACATTTTAAATCTATGCTGATGTATGATATCTATGTAATTTTTTCCGACAACATTGTCTTATACATGTACAGAGCAAATCAGCAGCCTTTCAAATACAATTTGTACAGAGATTAACTGGTCTCTCTGGACCAGTGGACTCTGGAAATGTGTAGCCTGTGCTACTTTGCAGGGCTTTAAAGGTCTAGGCCTGGACACCCTGATGTAGTGTCCTCCATTTGGGGGAGAATGTGACACTGGAGTGGAGAGCCTTATCTAAGTCACCTTTATCTAAGAAAGTGGGAGACGTACAGTGGAGACTTGTTCATAGTGCAGTTGTAGTTAATGCATTTGTTTCAGTTATAAACCCTGGTATTAGATGTTGTGTATTGATGTGACATCATCATGTACAGGGGGTCTGGGTGGGAGTCATGTGTGCTGGGTTAGGGTTAAAGGAAGTCTTAAACCAAGATAAAAATCTGTTGATGAAGACTGTGTCACTGTGTCTCTGTACGTCACAGTATGACATGTAATGAAATGCTTTTTACGACTGTCCTACATTTGAAGAAAGAAAAGAGTTCAAATTAAATTGTGTGGACATGAAAAATGAAAGGATATAATATAAAATAAAAAATATATAGAGAAAAATAGGGAAAATTAAATGGTAGAAATTAAAGACAAAATAACTGAAATAACCAATAGTTATCGGATATGCATATGCAAATATATGTGTATATACACTGAACAAAATTATAAATGCAACACTTTTGTTTTTGCCCCCATTTTTCATGAGCTGATCTCAAAGATCTAAGATGTTTTTTATGTATACAAAAGGCCTATTTCTCTCAAATATTGTTCACAAATCTGTCTAAATCGGTGTTAGTGAGCACTTCTCCTTTGCCGAGATAATTCATCCACCTCACAGGTGTGGCATATCAAGATGCTGATTAGACAGCATGAATATTGCACAGGTGTGCCTTAGGCTGGCCACAATAAAAGGCCACTCTAAAATGTGCAGTTTAACTGTATGGGGGGGGGGGGGTTGTGTGACCACCATTTGCCTCACGCAGTGCAACACATCTCCTTTGCATAGAGTTGATCAGGTTGTTGATTGTGGCCTGTGGAATGTTGGTCCACTCCTCTTCTATGGCTGTGCGAAGTTGCTGGATATTGGCAGGAACTGGAACACGCTGTCGTATATGCTGATCCAGAGCATCCTAAACATGCTCAATGGGTGACCTGTCTGGGGAGTATGCTGGCCATGCAAGAACTGGGATGTTTTCAGCTTCCAGGAATTGTGTACAGATCCTTGCAACATGGGGCCGTGCATTATCATGCTGCAACATGAGGTGATGGTCGTGGATGAATGGCACAACAATGGGCCTCAGGATCTTGTCACGGTATCTCTGTGCATTCAAAATGCCATCAATAAAATGCACCTGTGTTCGTTGTCCATAACATACGCCTGCCCATACCATAACCCCACTGCCATCATGGGCCACTCGATCCACAATGTTGACATCAGCAAACTGCTCACCCACACGACGCCATACACGCTGTCTGCCATCTGCCCTGTACAGTGAAAACCGGGATTCATCCATGAAGAGAACACCTCTCCAATGTGCCAGACCCCATCGAATGTGAGAATTTGCCCACTCAAGTGGGTTACGATGACGAACTGCAGTCAGGTCGAGACCCCGATGAGGACGACGAGCATGCAGATGAGCTTCCCTGAGACGGTTTCTGACAGTTTGTGCAGAAATTCTTTGGTTATGCAAACCGATTGTTGCAGCAGCTGTCTGGGTGGCTGGTCTCAGATGATCTTGGAGGCGAAGATGCTGGATGTGGAGGTCCTGGGCTGGTGTGGTTACACATGGTCTGCGGTTGTGAGGCCGGTTGGATGTACTGCCAAATTCTCTGAAACGATGGCTTATGGTAGAGAAATGAACATTCAATTCACGGGCAACAGCTCTGGTGGACATTTCTGCAGTTATCATGCCAATTGCACGCTCCCTCAAAACTGCGACCTCTGTGGCATTGTGCTGTGTTTAGAGTGGCCTTTTACTGTGGCCAGCCTAAGGCACACCTGTGCAATAATCATGCTGTCTAATCAGCATCTTGATATGTCACACCTGTGAGGTGGATGGATTAATCGGCAAAGGAGAAGTGCTCACTAACACAGATTTAGACAGATTTGTGAAAAATATTTGAGAGAAATTGGCCTTTTGCGTACATAGAATAAGTCTTAGAATAAGATCTTTGAGTTCAGCTCATGAAAAATGGGGGCAAAAACAAAAGTGTTGCGTTTATAATTTTGTTCAGTGTGTATATACACTACCAGTCAAAAGTTTGGACACACCTTTTAATTCAATGTTTTTTGTTTAGGGGTTTATTTTCTACATTCTAGAACAATACTGGAGATTTCAAAACTATGAAATAACACACATGGACTTAAGTAATCCACATATAATGACAACAAAAAACAGTCAGTTGTTATTTTAAGACACGAAGGTCAGGTGTTCTGGAATAGTTCTTGTAAGAACAGTATTGTCAAGTGCATTTGCATCAAGCACCATGATGAAACTGGTTCACATGAAGACCATCCCAGTAAAGCAAGACCAAAATTTACCTCTGCTGTACAGGGGAAGTTCATTTAGAGTTACCAGCCTCAGAAATCACCAATTAACAGCACCTCAGATTAGAGCCATTATGAAGGCTTTACAGAGCATCAGTAGCAGACATATCTCAATATCAACTGTACAGAGGAGATTATTGTGTATTATTGAGATCATTGTTTTGCAGTGTAGAAGGAAATAAACATCAGGAAAGACCATGGAATTAGAAGGTATGTCCAAACTTTTGACTGGTAGTGTAGATATATGTGTATATAAATATTAATATAAAAATAAATATAAATATGTATATATCCATCTTTAAAGGAAGTCTTAAACCAAGATAAAAATCAGTTGAAGAAGACTGTGTCATTGTGTCTCTCTACAGGTTGCGTGAGTGTGGTATCTCAGATAAAGGCTATGCTGCTCTGACTTCAGCTCTGAGAGCAAACCCCTCACACCTGAGAGACCTGAATCTGTCCTGGAATAAACTACCAGACTCAGCAGTGAAGAGTCTCTCTGCTGTACTGAAGAATCCTTGCTGTAAACTAGAGACACTGGGGTAAGCTCATATTGTAAATCATGGTCTAATCTTCATCCAGGTCATAATAATAGATAAAGACATTCTGTATAAATAAAACACAGTCACAGTTGTTCTTGTCAATACTGAATAAACCATTTACACTTTCACAGTCTGGGTTAAAAAATACACCAATGAACTAACAACTTCTCCAACAACTATTTAGAGACTGATCCTGTTTTAGGTCTGATTACTGACAGTCTGATCTTCTCAGGTGAACTCTGATTAAAATAAAAGAAAGAAAGATTATTATGTGTTGATCTTTTGGCTGCTCCCTACGTGCGCGAGGAGTCACCACAGCAGACCAACTGGTCCACACAACAACTTGGCACAGGTTTTATGCCAGATGCCCTTCCTGATGCAACCCTCCCATTTACCCGGGCTTAGGACTGGCACTGCATCCAGCGGCTGGGGTGTGGGCACTGGCCGGGAATCGAACCCGGGCCTTCCACATGGTAGAAACCGAGAAACCTACCACTGAGCCACCAGCGCCCTATAGATTATTATGTGTAAAGCAGGGAAAAGTTACTGAAAACATTTTAAAGTCAAATTTGATTTGTCCCATACATAACCATACACAGTGTGTATATGTAGTGAATACTTCATGTAGAATTAGAAGTAGAATAGAAAAGTCCAAGTTCTAGTCTTATGTGTTGTCCTTCTAAAGACATAGTGTGTGTTACTGAGTCCACAATAAGACAAACTGTCTACAATCAGGGTCGTCACACGAGCCCCAGTAAAATGTTGCTGATAAATCAGTGTCTGATGAGGAAGATTACAGTAGATACGTCTGAAAGTAGGCTTTCCTCTTCAAACATTTATATTATTTGACATATTTTGAAGAAAGGCTGATTGTAACAGCAGCTGAAGTGAAAATACCCTGTGCATCTTCATAAAGCCCGTCCCTCTCACTGTGCCCCCTGACTGTACTTCTCCTCTCTTAAACTTTTCTCAGAAGAAACCTTGACTTGCACTCAGAAGATAAATCATAATACAACATTGTAGCTGAGGACTGAGAAACTGTGCATTTAAAGTTTTTTTTACATACTTTTAAAAATGTGTGATCTAAAAATGTTTACATAAACAATTTTAGCAAAAGTCTTTAAAGTAAATTAATGTAAAATTGAGCTAATGAAATGATCAGCAGCACATACTTTCATTAATGTTGGCTGCATAACATGATTAAAGATAAACAAATAAAACAAAATAAAAAAACAATTAACCAAAAAAATAAATATATAAATACTCTCAACGTCACCAGAATTTAAATAAATAAATAGACTTTTTACTTTTGTAAAATTCTTGGTGGTTTGTACTCCACTAGGGATTAAACTCTAGAAACGTCCCTGTGTACAACCAGTGAAGACTGTGTCATTGTGTCTCTCTACAGGTTGTGGAGTTGTGGTATCTCAGATGAAGGCTGTGCTGCTCTGACTTCAGCTCTGAGATCAAACCCCTCACTCCTGAGAGAACTGGATCTGTCTGATAATAATCTAGGAGACTCAGGAGTGAAGAGTCTCTCTGCTGTACTGGAGAATCCTCACTGTAAACTGGAGAAACTGGAGTAAGATCATCTCTCTGATAATCACATTTCCTGCTCCTCAGTAAGACACATTCTCTAATAGTGAGACAGAAGCAGAAGTTTTAGCTTCATCATCAATGTCCTGAGGAGGAAGATTTCTGTTTCTTCTGTTCTGGTTCTCCTGTTTCTTTTTACTGCACACTGATGATTTTGTACAGATTTACTAAAACATTGTAACTAATCACATGAACTGCAGCTGAGACACAAACTAAACGTACTGTGTGAGCTGCAGGGGTTAAAATCAGCAGTGACATGGAAATGGTGTAAAAAAATTCTTCCATAGGACTGAAAAGGTCAACAACTAAATAGAGCAAATTAGATTTAAAAAACTGCATTTTTATTGTTCTTAAAGCTGAACTAGTGTTTATTCTGTCTGTGAATGTTTGTTCAGTACATCTCCATCTAGCTGCTATGAACAGGGTTGCCAGATCTGTTTGGGTGTATTACTCAGTGTCCCTCAGGTTGTCAGTGTTGGGCATGAGAGAGAACTGAACTTTTTTACAGTCTGTTAGAAAGTGTAGTTCTGTCTCCACTCTGTACACACTCTCTGCTCTGGAGAGAGCCATAATTTCTTATAGCAGCTCGTCTCCATGACCAGTGTGTGCTGAGTCTGTATTTAGCCAGCATGGTTCTGTGTTGGTGGTCAGTCACTGTGCTCAGGTATTCAGCTACAATGTCCTGTCCATTTAGGGTCAGATAGCACTGCATTTTACTTTGTGCTGGTGTTTGTGTGTTCCAGTGGGTGATGGAGTTTTGTTTCTGTAGTGTTATAATGTGCTGTATAATAGAGCCAATATTTGATGGATCTTTTCTGAATGTTTGAGCAGCAGTGGGAATCGGCACAATTCAGCTCTACAGCTGTTTGTGGAGTTTCAGTGGATTTACAGAATCGTGTATCATTTCAGCTGGGTGTTTACCCCATTGTGTGAAATTTTGGTTTGTAAATTACCCCAGGTCTCGCTACCATACAGCAGAATAGGTTCAGTTACTGACTCATGTAATTTGAGAGAGTCTGGATTTGGAATTTGAAAGTGAATTTGTTTTAAATTGTGTAGAATGTCCTGTTTGCTTCCTCTGTCAGCTCATTCACTTCTGGACTAAAATTTCCTCTGGAAATAATTTTCAGTCCTTAATGTGTTCTTTATAGTTTTCTGTTTGTGTGTCACTAAATCACTAAAATTAAATGTGTTGCATTTCCTTGATATCTGGATGTTTTTTGTTTTGTTTTTTTGAATAATAATAGATTTGGTCTTTTTTGGTTGACCGTCAGGGCCCGGGTCTATGGAAGCCTGTTTCCGCCACTTAATAAAAAATAAAAAAACGTTCTTGCTCCTTTTTATCTCACGATTCAGACTTTTTTTTCTCAGAATTGCGTGATATAAACTAGCAATTCTGACTTTTTATCTCAGAATTGCATGATATAAACGAGTTGCACAGTTCACATCTCAGTTTGAAATAGGAATTTTGTGTTAGCCACCTTTTTGAAATGCCAGAATTTGATATAACCCCGTTCATGATAACAATTTTCCTCTGCATGCCCCTTAACATGCAAATCAAGGGAGAGTTCTGTTGATGTACTGCCAAGCCCCAGTGAAGTACCGCTGTGGTCCAGTAAAAAATACTGATAAATCATTGTCTGATGATAGATATTACAGTGTACTGACTTGAGAATAATTTTCCCTGATAACATTTCATCAGTCGTCATATTTTCTTTTCTTTTTTTTTACTGCTACCTTTCAGAATAATAATGCGTTGCCAGATTTGTGAATAAAATATTGATCTAATCAGTTAATATACAATTCTACTTTGTAGGGAGGAACACTTTCAAATGTCTGCTATTATTTGTCTGCGATGAAGCAGCTCTTTTTATGTATGCAACTTTTATGACTCTGTACTCCAGGTAAAACATTTACTCTGTATAAAAACAAGGGGGACACTTTTTTTTGATTGTGGGCCATAATGTAAAGATATAAAATGCATTTAATGACCCCTTTAAAATGTACTAAGAAGTTATTCAGACATCTGTAAGACAACATAGAACATGGGCTTAATAGGGTCACTTCCAACCTGTCAATAAACTCAAAAGTAGAAATTGAGGAATCTTAATGTTATTTATATTTTTCACAATTACAGTAAGCATATTGACACTTTTTAGCACAAGTAGAGCCAGCAATTCTGAGAAAAAAGTCAGAGTTGCGAGTTTATATCTCACAATTCTGAGATAAAAAGTCAGAATTGCGAGTTTATATC
This sequence comes from Hemibagrus wyckioides, assembly GCF_019097595.1. NCBI lineage: Eukaryota > Metazoa > Chordata > Actinopteri > Siluriformes > Bagridae > Hemibagrus > Hemibagrus wyckioides. The sequence continues at coordinate 4,490,655 of NC_080728.1, forward strand.
ACACAATTCTGAGAAAAAAAAGTCAGAATTGCGAGTTTATATCACGCAATTCTGAGAAAAAAAGTCAAAATTGCAAGTTTATATCACACAATTCTGAGATAAAAAGTCAGAATTGCGAGTTTATATCTGTCACAGGCATGCCGGACCCGACCCCGCACCGGCGCACTCACTCTCCCGAATATTGATTGAGTTCACCTGCACCTCATTAGTTTCTTTCCTCCACTCCCCTATTTAAGACCACTCTTTCCTCCACTCTCTCCACTTCTTCCCCGTCTGGTCTCATTTTGACACCGACTCCTCGCTACGTTCATATACACTATATTGCCAAAAGTATTCGCTCACCTGCCTTGACTCGCATTCAGAGTTCCTTTCACTGGAACTAAGGGGCCAAGCCCAGCTCCTGAAAAACAACCCCACACCATAATCCCCCCTCCACCAAACTTTACACTTGGCACAATGCAGTCAAACAAGTACCGTTCTCCTGGCAACCGCCTAACCCAGACTCGTCCATCAGATTGCCAGATGGAGAAAAGCGATTCGTCACTCCAGAGAATGCATCTCCACTGCTCTAGAGTCCAGTGGCGGTGTGCTTTACACCACTGCATCTGACGCTTTGCATTGCATTTGGTGATGTATGGCTTGGATGCAGCTGCTCAGCCATGGAAACCCATTCCATGAAGCTCTCTGCGCACTGCCCTCCTCCTATTCTGGTTCGGGAGAGGATTGCAGTGGTTTCCTGCTTCAGTGTCAACTAGCCATGGAGAGGCAACCCCACCGCTTTCCCACCGACAGGGCAAAGATTGCATTCATCATCTCGCTTCTGACTGGGAAAGCACTCCGCTGGGCTGATTCATCGGCTTTCGTCACTCACTTCAGAGAGGTCTTCAGCAAACCCTTATGGGATGCGAGTGTGGGAGAGCAACTCTACCACCTGAAACAAGGTACACGCTCCATTAATGACTATACTCTGCATTTCCGCACTCTAGCTGCTGCCAGTGGGTCGGAGGGACGCGCCCTCCTAACCACCTATCGCGAGGGACTTGAGACCGGGGTTCGTCTGCAGCTCGCCACCATGGATGACTCCATAGGGCTGGAAAGCTTCATTCAAACTGCCACTCGAGTCTCTGAACAACAGAAGCGCTGCCTGGCGGAGCCAGGGTTGCCACTCCCATCACCCGTCCATCGCCATCCCGAGACCTCTCCCTTCATGGAAACCCATTCCATGAAGCTCTCTGCGCACTGTTCTTGAGCTAATCTGAAGGCCACATGAAGTTTGGAGGTCTGTAGCGATTGACTCTGCAGAAAGTTGGCGACCTCTTCGCACTATGCGCCTCAGCATCCGCTGACTCCGCTCCGTCAGTTTACGTGGCCTACCACTTCATGGTTGAGTTGCTGTCGTTCCCAAGCACTTCTATGTTCTTATAATACAGCTGAAAGTTGACTGTGGAATATTTAGGAGCGAGGAAATTTCACGACTGGATTTGTTGCACAGGTGGCATCCTATCACAGTTCCATACTGGAATTCACTGAGCTCCTGCGAGCGACCCATTCTTTCACAAATGTTTGTAAAAACAGTCTGCATGCCTAGGTGCTTGATTTTATACACCTGTGGCCATGGAAGTGATTGGAACACCTGATTCTGATTATTTGGATGGGTGAGCGAATACTTATAATATTACAATATAGTGTACGTTAGCCTTAGCCCTCAAGCTACATTGATACCGCTATTCAGCTGTATCTGAATGCAGCTATAACGCTATGCAGCTATAACTGCTATCTTCCCTTTCTCATCACGCTTGCTGATCTCCCCACCTCCACTCACCTCCGTGCACGGTGACTTCACCTCCATTCGGCTTTGGCTTCCAGATCGCAACTTCTACAGCTGAGTATTCTCCTCTCCCCTTTCTCCACCCATATTCCTCAATTAATAAACACACCCCTTCCGGGGTTTAATCCTGCCTTTTGTCTGTTCATCTCTGGGGTTTTTATGACAATATCACGCAATTCTGAGAAAAAAAAGTCAGAATTGCGAGTTTATATCACGCAATTATGAAAAAAAAAATCAGAATTGCGAGTTTATATCACGCAATTCTGAGAAAAAAAGTCAGAGTTGCGAGTTTATATCACGCAATTCCGAGATAAAAAGTCAGAATTCCGAGTTTATATCACGCAATTCGGAGAAAAAAAGTCAGAATTGCGAGTTTATATCACGCAATTATGAAAAAAAAAATCAGAATTGCGAGTTTATATCACGCAATTCTGAGAAAAAAAGTCAGAGTTGCGAGTTTATATCACGCAATTCCGAGATAAAAAGTCAGAATTCCGAGTTTATATCACGCAATTCTGAGAAAAAAAGTCAGAATTGCGAGTTTATATCACACAATTCTGAGATAAAAAGTCAGAATCGTGAGATAAAAAGTCGCAAGAACCTTTTTTTATTTTTTATTAAGTGGCGGAAACGGGCTTCCATACAGGTCTGACAGTACTGCTGCAGCAGGTCCAGGTTCTGCTGTAGACCCTGAACACTGGGGAATTCAGGACCAGGTCATTTTCATACAGCAGGAATTTGACCACTGAGTGGTGTAGAGTGAGATCAGGTGCTGCTGATCGATCTAATATAGAAAGAAAATTCATTCATATATACATTAAATAGTGTTGGGCTTAGGCAGCACCCATGTCTCACTCCATGCTCCTGAGGGAAGAATTGATTTCTTTTACTGTACACACAGATGCCTCTGTACTTATTAGGAGTGACTTTATCTCCACTTTTGAAAATGGGTGTTATAAGACCTTGGGTTCAGATCTCAGGGAAATAACCTACACTCAGGATCATGGGGAATAATTTCAGATTATTTAATAGGATTTTTTTATTTAATCATGTGGTTTAGATTCCATCAGGTCCACTTGATGATCTTGGTTTTGAAGATCATCAAATCTTGGTCTCAAATTAGACACATCTTGGTGTCTAATTTGTTTGAAAGTTCCTGCTCAGTAATGGGGTTCAGGGGGCCTGGGGAATCTTTTATAGGCATTTCTGATGTGTTCAGCTTTTTAATTGTAGTGTTTTGTGTGTGTGTGTGTGTGAACTAATTTAAAGTATTTGATGCATGTCACCATTTTGTAATACTGATTTAGATTTATTTAGAGTTTTCCACTGCTTCCAGAAATTTCTAGTGTTTCTGGACTCCTTATTTTGTGTCAGTTGTGTTTGTGTATTAGTTTGTGTGTCACTTGTGTGTCTGTTGTGTTTGTGTGTCAGTTGTGTTTGTGTGTTAGTTTGTGTGTCAGTTGTGTTTGGATTTTTAGATTCTGAGTGTAGATGTATATTATATTAAAATATCACAGCAATGTAAAGTGTGATTCTGCATTGTATCTTGACAAATTTGTACAGTTCTAATGAAATCAGAGTTTATATTTCTAAGTGTGAGACTGATGTCTTCCTCACTGTGAGTGTATGTGGTGTCCAGAAAGGTGTGTGTGTGCAGTGGGGATAGTTCTTGTCCTGTTAATGAATTTGGCTGTGATCAGACAGAGGGGTTAGTGTTTTAACAGTGAATGCGCTGACACAGAAAGGGTTTCAGTCTGTTATCATTATACTCTACTGTGCTGTTGCTAAGAGCTGAGCAGAATGTGTATCTTCTCAAAGAGTCTCCTCATGTCCTTCCATTAACAATGTACAGAGCCAGGCTTTCACAGAGCTGCAGCAGATCATTTCCATTTCTTTTGACCTGCAAGTCAAAGTCATGGCAGGGAAGGTTAGTAAGGTTTCTGGGCTAATGATGTCCAAATCTAAAAAAGTTTCCATGCTCTGTGTTAAAGTCAGAGAGAGAGCCGGTGCAGGAGTTCAGGTCTCCACAGATCAGCACACTTCCCTGGGCCTGGAAGCTGCAGATCTCAGTGTGGAGCTGGAGTAGGATCTCCTTATCATAATAAGGGGAGTCACTGGGAGAGATGTTCACTGTACACAAGAAAATGTCTTTTGCTCTGTTTAAAATATCTTTCTTCATTTTTAATGAAAATTTATTTCACTTTTGTGGTGCCGTAAAATCTGATCTAAATGATGGTTCCACCCGAGTCTCTCCCTTCTTAACAGCAGTGTGTTTAATAGATTGGAAAATTCATTCTTTATAGTTAGAGGAGCAGTGAGACATTGATCTAATCCAGGTTTCCTGGAGTTTGTCTTTTGGGTTTTCCTCAAAGTCACAGCTTTTACTTTTGCACCCGAACCATGAAAATGTAATTCCCTGAATGTTCCACACAGAGATTGTAAACAGTTTCATTTGAGAAGAGATGATGTTGTGTGTTCATAGTGAACATGTTCAGCACTTACCTCAGTGTCCATTATTCTGGAGCTGCTCTGGATTTGTAGCTGTGTAGTTAGTGCCAAGGAAGTGGATAGTGGTGATAGCTTACTAGTGTTACTACTGTCTCTGTCTCTGTCTCTCTCTTTCTCTGCCTCTGTGTGGTGGAAGAGCGAGGGTGGTGTGTTGAGCGTGTGAGAGCGATTGGCGTCTTGCCAATTTTTTTCGGCATTTAATGCTAGTTTTTCCGTTTAAACATTTCGGATTTATCACTTGTGTTGTGTGTGTGTGTCTGTTATGCCGATATTAAATGTTTTAAATGTGGTAAAACAGGGCATCTTGCTCGAGCCTGTCCTGAAAGGCAAAGTGACCCCGGTGTTCCTGAGTGACCGGGGCAAGAAGCAGCTGAGCCGGCTGTGATAGTTCCCCGTGCGGCTACAGTTCGGCCAGCTGCGGAAAGCCCTGGAGTGGCTACTGCACCAGAATTGACAGAGAGCGAACCCCAAGCCCAGCCTGCAGCCCAGAAGCCTACTGGAGCTAAAATAACCCCAGAAGAGTCCTGCGCGGTTGAACCGGTCATGGTGAAGTCCTGCTTGGCTGAACTGGTCTCAGTAAAGTCCAGAAGGATTGAACCCTGCTTGACTGAACCGGACCCGGAGAGGCCATGCTCAGTGGATTCTGGTGCGGTGCTGCCTGAGCTGGCAGAGGCAGGCACAGAAGTGCAGAGCTGTCGCATGGAAGCACCAGTCACCACACCAGTGCATGGGGATGGGGGAGACTTCTCAGTCTCAGTTCTAGCTCAGTTTGTTCGTCCACCGAACAGACAGTATAATTATGTATTAATTCCAGGGAAAGTTATCTTCCTGGCCAAGAAAGAATAACTACTTTATAAAGTACTAGTTTTAATTTAGCATGTAGCAAGAGCAATGTTCAGGGCCCCCGAAATTGTGAGCAAAGCACAGAGACAATCACTTGTGAATAAAATGCATTTAATAAAACAAAAAACACAACACATACTAACTACGACATACATACATAAAAGACAGGATAAGGATTATAGAGAGGGGATAAGTAGGCAAAGAGAGATTGAGATTAAGGAAGGGAATACGGAGGAAATCAGAACGATAGAGAGAGTAAGAGAGAGAAAGAGATAAGGAACTAGAGAAGAGATCAAATATGGCATGTTTCAGATCGAGTTTTGATTACCATGTGTGAGAATCTTCAAGGTAATTAGGATTCGCCTTAATAAAGGGGCTTCAGCTTAAAATTGCGGATCTAAAATAATTAGTCACTTTTACTTGCATTGGTTCGTTGATAAGAGTCCTGATATAGTGGATCAAGGAGGTTCAGAGATTCTAAGTCCTCGGAGTAAGCAAGAGAACGAAAAAGGTTTCGGTGGTGCAAACAAAGTTCTTCGATTGAAGCTGCCGGCGGGCCACGATAGATGGGTGCTTAGGGTTTTTATTGATCCCTTGGGTAGCCCAGGTTTTCAGAGTGACCAATCCAACACCTGAACTTTTGGAGGGAAAAAGTTTCTTTGTCTCCACTTGGGCACTCATTTGCATACTTTATGGTGAAGTCGGGGAATAGATAAAGTTTATATTAACGTATTGTAGGCTCATATTATGCACTTGAATGACCACATAGCCTACACTATTGCTTCTAATAGTAAAAGCGGATCTTTTTTTTTTTTTTTTCAATTTATTTGTATAGCACTTTTAACAAAGAGCATTGTCTCAAAGCAGCTTTACATGAGAAACCACATAAAACACAACAAACATATGAACAGACAGAGAGACAAACAGTCCTAGATGTTATCCCAAGTGAGCAAGCCTGAGGTGACTGAGGAGACTGTGGCAAGGAAAAACTCCCTTAGATGGTATGAGGAAGAAACCTTGAGAGGAACCAGACTCAAAAGGGAACCCATCCTCATTTGGGTGACAATTGTGTGATGTTGATACAGCATGTGTATAGTGTTATGTGAATCAATAAGGAGGTTGTTGTCCATGGCGCTCCTTGAATATCCCAATCCTCACAAGCAGAACCCGGCTGGAGCTGGTCCATCTCCGGATGCCACTGGAGCCGGCACAGTCTCTGTATGCCTCGGGATGGGTAGAAGAAGGGAAACAATGGAACAGCATTAGTGTAGCTGCTGTTCATAATATTAGCAGTACTAGCTGAATGTGCATTTAATCAGATGTACTGGAGTGCAGGGTTATGGGAAGTGTTAGATGTATGCCAGGCTGAAGAGATAAGTCTTTAGTCTACATTTAAACTGGGAGACTGTGTCTGAGCCCCGAACACTGTCAGGAAGATTATTCCAAAGTTTAGGAGCTAAATACGAAAATGCTCTACCCCCTTTTGTGGACTTTGATATTCTGGGAACTACTAGAAGTCTGGAATTTTGTGATCTTAAAGAGTGTGGTGGATTGTGACATGTTAGAAGACTGGATAGATAGGTGGGAGCTAAACCATTTAGAGCCTTGTATGTGAGTAGAGCTAGTTTATAGTCAATTCTAAACTTAACAGGTAGCCAGTGCAGGGATGATAATATTGGGGTTATATGATCATATTTTCTTGATCTGGTAAGAACTCTGGCGGCTGCATTCTGGACTAACTGTAGCTTGTTTATTGAATATGCAGGACAACCACCTAGTAATGCATTACAATAGTCCAGTCTGGAGGTCATGAATGCATGAACTAACTTTTCTGCATCAGATACAGATAAAATGTTCCTAAGCTTGGCAATATTCCTAAAATGGAAGAAGGCTGTTTTTGTGATATTGTAAATATGGTTTTCAAAGGATAAGATGCTGTCTAATATTACACCCAGGTCTTTCACTGTTGAGCTAGTAGTAACAGTACATCCTTCTAGGTGCAAGCTGAATTGTGAGAGCTTCTGTGTACTAGTTTTTGGGCCAATAACTAATATCTCCGTCTTGTCAGAATTTAATAATAGGAATTTATCGGTCATCCAATCTCTAATATCTTTAACACACTCAGTTAATCTAGACAAATTAGATATTTCATCTGGTTTTGATGAGATATAAAACTGGGTATCATCGGCATAACAATGGAAACTAATCCCATGCCTTCTAATGATGTCACCCAATGGAAGCATGTATACTGAGAAAAGCAGAGGTCCTAAAACTGACCCTTGTGGGACCCCATATTTCACTGGTACTACATTGGACAGTTCTCCATTTAAATCTACAAAGTGGTATCGATCAGACAGGTAGGATGTAAACCATTTTAATGCCTGTCCCTGCATGCCTGTGTGATTTTGTAAGCGATCTATGAGAATATTATGATCTATAGTGTCGAATGCAGCACTAAGATCAAGCAGGACTAAAATGGAGATGCAGCCTTGGTCCAAAGCTAAAAGCAAGTCATTAGTGATTTTAACTAGTGCAGTTTCTGTACTATGATGGGGCCTAAAACCTGACTGAAATTCTTCAAGGATATCGTTTTCCTGTAGGAAGGAGCATAATTGGGCTGACACCACCTTTTCTAATATTTTAGATATAAACGGAAGGTTTGAAATCGGTCTGTAATTTGACATTTCATCAGGGTCCAGTTTCGGTTTCTTAAGAAGGGGCTTAATAACTGCTAACTTAAGAGATTTTGGGACATGACCTAGAAATAACGAAGAGTTAATAATATTAAGAAGAGGCTCTCCAGCTGCATGTATCACTTCTTTCAGCAAGCTAGTTGGACTTGGATCCAACAAACACATTGTTGGTTTAGCTGTGGTGATAAGTTTAACTAACTCTTCCTGTCCTATGCTGGTAAAGCATTGTAGCTTTAAGTGTGTAGCTATAGGCTGGTCTGGATCACCGGATGCCATCAATGGTTGAACATCCAATATTTTGTTCCTGATACTATCAATTTTTTTAGTGAAGAAATTCATAAAGTCCTCACTACTCAACTGTGCTGAAATACTCTCTCCAGAAATATGATGCTTTGTTAGTTTAGCTACTGTACTAAATAAGAATCTGGGATTGTTCTGGTTTATTTCAATCAGATTGCTCAGATGCTCAGCCCTAGCAGCTTTTAGAGCCTGTCTATAATTGGCCAGACTGTCTTTATACGCAATTCTAAAAACTTCTAATTTGTTTTTTTTCCACTTTCGCTCGAGGTTACGGGTTGCTCTCTTGAGGGCGTGAGTATGACTATTGTACCATGGTGCAGGTGTTTTATCTCTGACCTTTTTTAGTCTGATGGGGGCAACAGTGTCTAGTGTGCTTGTAAAAATATTGCCTATGCTGTTGGTTACTTCATCTAGTGCATCTGCATTTCAGGGTCTAGTAAGAAGTTGAGACAGATCTGGCAGATTGTTTGTAAATCTGTCTTTAGTGTTCGAGGTGGAGAGACGTGGAGAGAATATGTCTAATATGTTCTACAGGTGGAGTGTACATTAAGAGGTGATGGTCTGTGATGTCATTGCTTTGAGGTAGAACAGTTATATCAGAAACATCAGTCCCATGTGATATAACTAAGTCTAGTATATGATTAAAACAATGGGTTGGTCTATTAATGTTTTGTTTAACCCCAAAGGAATTTAGTAAATCTATAAATGCGAGTCCTAACGCATCGTTAGCATCATCTACATGAATGTCAAAGTCTCCTACGATTAACACTTTGTCAAAACTGATCAGAAGATCTGAGAGTAAATGTGAAAACTCATTAAGAAAAACACCGTAGGGCCCCGGGGGTCTATACACGGTGGCCAGGGCAAGAGATAGTAGGGATTTTTTATGCCAGTCTGAGAGTGCAACATTAAGGACAAGCACTTAAAGAGTTAAACCTGGGTCCTGTTTTCTGAGTAATGGTAAGAGAATTATTATAGATCGTTGCAACACCACCACCACGACCTGTCTGACGGGGCTCATGCTTATATGAATATCCTGACGGAGTTGACTCATTTAGGCCAATGTATTCATTTGGTCTAAGCCAGGTTTCAGTAAGACAGAGTGCATCGAAACTGTAATCTGAGATCATTTCATTAATAATAAGTGCTTTCTGTGCAAGGGATCTAATGTTCAGAAGCCCAAACTTAAGAAATTGTTTTTCTTTACCTATTTGGTCTTTTTCAGGATTAATTGTGATTAGATTATTTCGAGAGTTATTAACGAATTTATCTTTTAATCTCACTAATCGGGGGACAGACACAGTTTCTATATGACGAGCTATGTGTGAGCTTGTATTACTCTGGTGATTTGAACAGTAGCTATTATAGATATAATCTGAGGAATGACTTACCAGTCAGATGGTGCGCAGTGTCCTGGAGATGTTGTCCGAGAGGACTGCTGCTCCAGCTCTGCTTGGGTGAAGGCCATCGTAATGGTGGAGCCTAGGACGCTCCCAGAAAACATTCCAATTATCAACAAATGGTATATTCTGTTCTTGACACTAAGACTGTAACCATTCATTAAATGCGAAAAGTCTACTAAACCTTTCAATTCCTCGCTGGAACATGGGAAGTGGTCCTGACACGATGATCCTCGTCGAGGGCGATGTGGTGCGAACCTTCTCCACCAGGTTCCTGAAGTCCTTCTTCAGTATCTCCATCTGCCTCAGGCTGATGTTGTTTGTGCCAGCATGGAGGACCACAGCTCCGATGTTCTTGGTGAGTATCACCGGTACCTGTGCAGCGACATCAACAACACGAGCACCAGGAAAACAACGAGTGCGCATCTTACCTTTAGCCGCGGTAGCACAGACATGCCGGACGATGGAGTCTCCGATGATCATCGCATCGCGTGCTGCCTCGCGGAGAGGAGCGAAGCGGTTGCGAGTCGAGATCTCGAAGACGGGTGGCAGCGGAGGGGGAGAGGTCCTCAGCTGGGGCAAGGCACGTGCCTTCCGCTGCTGCTGCATCCAGGCTCCATGGTACCCCGGCGGTTTAGATTAGGGAATTCTTGTTGACTTTTAATGGCCGTAAAACTGCTGGGCGCAGGGTGATTTGTATGTTAAGGTCACAAGTTGATGGTGAGTCCCAGGGGTGTGAGGCTGGGCTATCAGTACTGATGGTCTGCAGAACTCCAACATTCATGGTGGTAGAATTCCTCCTTTGTCTCCAGTCTTGTTGGGGGGTCAGGCGTTATCCAGAGCCATCAGACATCCCGGAGCCTGGCTCTCATGAGTTACAGCATGTCGGTTGAGGTATAATGAAACAACTATAAGCAGTGATAGCTCAGTTGTTAGCTGTGTAATAGTTAATTGAGTTTTGAGAAGGATGCAGCTGACTCCATGAGCAAGTGATCTGACCTGAAGATGCTACATCGGAACCACACAGAACCTCACATGGCTTCCCGTAAACGCCTGTGGGAGATGACTAAGGCCCATGAGCTAAGTGATGTATGGAGAAACCTAAATAAAAAACAGAGACAGTACACATGGGCCCACTCCACAAACACACTCTCCCTGGCGAGTTTAGACCGTTGTTATTGTTTTAAGCATCAGCTAATGTTTTTTACAAAGTGTTTTATTGTTCCAGTAGGTATCTCAGACCACAGTATGGTACAGTGTACCATCAGTAAAAAGAATGTAAAGCCTAAGAGTGCCTACTGGCACTTTAACACTGCACTTTTAGAAGATGCTAATTTTAGAGAGTCTTTTATTTATATATTTAATTGTTTTAAATCTGAGAAGGCAGCTTTTAACTCTTTACAAGAGTGGTGGGATTTTACCAAAACACAGATCAAAGTATTCTGTCAGCAGTACACTCTCAACGTCACAAGAGACATTATTGAAAGACATATATGAAAGCTCTGGAGATAGTGGAACTCCAGCATTTGGAGGCCACTGGAAATCAAGGGCATATTGAAGCCCTCAAAAGTAAAAAAAAAAAGCTAAAATGAATGACCTATTAGACATCACAGCACAGGGGGCACTGGTCCGCTCACGCTTCACACATGTGACCAAGATGAATGCTCCTTCTAAGTTCTTCTTCAGTTTAGAGCAAAAGAATGGACAGAAAAGATTCATACATGCTGTGCAAACAGAATCAGGGGGTCTCTTATCTGAGCCCACTGAAATTCGCAAGCAGACAGTAAGCTTCTACTCGAAGCTGTACAGCAGTTAGAGGTCAGAGGCACAAGTGGTGGAAGAGAGCTTTCTGATAGACCTGCCGATGCTCTCTGATCAAGAGGCCAGGGAACTGGATGGAGAATTGACACTGGCAGAGCTCCACAAAGCCCTTCAAGGCATGGAGAACGGACGGGCGCCAGGTATAGATGGTCTCCCTGTTGAATTCTACAAGGCTTCCTGGGCAGTAATAGGGCAGGATAGGTCTATATTTGACAATGTATATTTAATTCATGACATTTTGGACGTCTCCAGACTATTGGGCTTGAAGACTGGTCTGATTTTTCTAGATCAGGAAAAGACCGGGTTGAACATGAATATTTGTGGAAGGTGCTGGAAACCTTTGGGTTCAACCCAGGTTTTATAGCCATGATCAAGTTGTTGTACTGTGAAATTGAGAGTGTAGTGAAGGTTAATGGTGGTTTATGTGCTGAAGTGTTGAGAGGTATCAGGCAAGGCTGTGCTTTGTCAGGCATGCTTTACACATTAGCAATTGAACCTCTTTTAAACAGATTGAGAAGTCATCTTTCTGGTTTTAACATTCCATACACCAACACCTCTATCTGTTTGTCAGCATATGCAGATGACCTGGTAGTAATGATAGACTCACAGAAAGACGTGAATGTTTTAACTGACATTTAAATGACTTTCAGGTTTTATCTTCTGCAAAAGTTAACTGGACCAAAAGTGAAGTAATTTTAGTTGGGGAGTGGTGAGGAGAGCAGGCTTTACTACCAGGGGGTCTAATGTGGAAAAAAGGTGGTTTTAAATACTTAGGTGTGTACCTGGGGAATAATGAGTTTCTAAATAAAAACTGGGAAGGCACTGTAGAGCATGTAAAAGGCAGACTGAGCTGGTGGAAGTGGCTGATCCCAAGGATATCCTACAGGGGGAGAACACTGGTCATCAACAACCTCGCTGCGTTGTCCCTCTGGCACAAGCTGACATGCGTGGATCCACCGCCGAACCTGCTGGCAAACATCCAGGCCCTGCGGGTGGACTTCTTTTGGGACGGTCTACACTGGATTCCTCAGATTCCTCTTGACCTGCCCTAAGAGGAAGGGGGGGCAGGGGCTGATCCAGTTAGCCAGCAGAACTGCAGCTTTCTGCCTCCAGTTCCTCCAGAGACTCCTCACTGGTCCCAAAGACTTAATATGGAGAGCAGCAGCCCATGGACTTTTACACAAGGTTGAAGAACTGGGGTTAGACCGAACTTTGTTTTTAATGGACACCAAAACGCTGGACATTTCTGGATTACCGAGTTTTTACCGTGGACTTTTTAAAATCTGGAACTGTTTTAGAAAACAAAACAAGGGCTATAGAACACTACACTGGCTGCTGGAGGAGCCCCTGATTCAGGGCGGGTGTCTGGACATCTCCGGTGTGACCGCCCCTGCATTGTCCGGAGTAATCATCTCCTCAAGGCTCGTGACACTCCGGGACCTGGTGAACATCGCGGGGACGGACCTGTCATGGGCAGAGAATCTGGCAGCGCGTTTGGGACTAAGGTCCCTGCGCATTGTCAATCAGCTCCTACATCGCTGGAGGACCACCCTAAGATCAGAGGAGTATGTTCAGCTGATGGACTACCAGATTACCGAGACCAACCCTGCAGACAAGGGACCTTTTCCCCAGCTGGACATCGCTCCTGACCTTGACGGGTCTGAAGGTCCGCTCCTGGTGTGCCGGGGTAAAGCAGAGATGAACTTCAGATCAGTGTCGGGGAAGCTGCTCTACAGGGCCTGTGTTAAGGTTTTAAACAAGAAGAAGCTGAGTGGAAGGATAGACACCCCATGGAGAAGTGTTCTGGGTTTTAATGCTGATATTAAACCAGAATGGAGGGCACTTTATAAACCACCATTAACCAAAAAAGCTGCCGACCATGCCGATTTTACCTGGTATTATCTCAATAACTCTTTTATTTCTGTTTTAAACCATGATGTTGCACATGACTGTCCTTTTTGTTCACAGAGAGAAACAGTTTTCCATGCTTTTATTCACTGCTCCAGGTTGCAATCATTGTTTGTTTTTTAAAGAGCATTTTAAGGTCTTTTAATGTTGATTTTACTGTTCAGTGTTTTATTCTTGGTTTTAAGTATGTCAGGAGACACAGGTTCAAATGCCAACTGATTAATTTTATCTTTGGTCAAGCTAAAATACAATAAAATACAATACAAACTTTATTTCTATAGCACATTTAAAACAACAACTGTTGACCAAAGTGCTTTCCAGGCAACATTGAAGGAAAAAGAATAAACAACAATAAAATAATAAACAATCACAAGGACAATATAAACCTAAACACTCTAGCCAGTATTAAAAGCCACACTAAAAAGATAAGATTTCAAGCTTGACTCAAAAGCATCTACAGAAGGAGCAGATTTAATGTGCATAGGAAGAGGGTTCCATAAGCGTGGAGCAGCCACCGAAAAGGCCTTATCACCCTTTGATCTTAGTCTTGTTTTAGGAACATGAAGAATCATCTGGTTAGATGATCTTGTGTTTCTTGAATTTTGATAGGGTATTAAAAGATTGGAAATATATTTTGGTGCAATACCATGCAGTGCTTTAAAAACCATTAACAAGACCTTAAATTCAATTCTAAATTTGATGGGCAACCAATGTAACATAAAAAGAACTGGGGTAATACTCTCCCTTTTCCTTGTGTGAGTCAGGAGCCTAGCTGCAGAGTTCTGCACTAATTGAAGACGAGATAACTGACGCTGCGATAAACCAAAATACAACGAATTGCAGTAGTCAATGTGTGAAAATATAAAAGCATGGATGACAATCTCCAGGTCTTTAAAAGAGAGAATTGGTTTAAGTTTAGAGATTATCAGAAGTTGTTTATCCGAAGTTGAATATCTGAAGTTGATGGCAATATACCTGAGCAGAAAAAACAAGATGGCACAAAACACAGACTGTGATGCTAAAAGAATTTTCTCCAGACTGGTTAAATCAAGAATTTTAATTGATTTTAATTTTTATAAGAGTATGAATGACTTGTTGATGTTTGAGATGGTGTGGTGTTTTGAGAAAGCTCTGTGCGCTGTTGAAGGAGGAGAGCTATGATTTGCACCAGAGCTAAACTAATCCTCATTTTTTTAACTATCCACTGCTATACCTAACCTAATTTATTGAACTGGTTTTAATATTTATTTATTTATTCGTTTATTTATTGAGTCACCATGATCTATGTACAATGTGACTTATGTAAATAAAGGACTGTAAAAAGTAAAAAAAAAAAAGAAGAAAAAGTCTCTCTCTCTCTCTCTCTGTCTCTCTCTGTGTCTCTGTCTCTCTGTCTCTCTCTCTCTCTCTCTCTCTCTCTCTCTCTCTCTCTCTCTCTCTCCATGAACTGAATGAGTGTTGAATGTGAGCATTTGGCTGAAGTGTCTGGGGTTCTGTCTCTCTATTGTTTTATTTGTAAGTTGATTTTTATATAAACTTCAATAATAAAAACCCCATAAAACACAGCAATACAAATATCTCTCATTTTATTATGTGATTTTCTATTAGGTGTGTGTGTGTGTGTGTGTGTGTACATGCTACATAAACAACTAGTAAATGAACAAACCTCTTTCAGCTCAGTGGTCACTTTTTACAGTCATATAATTTCTTTTGAAAGTTTTTAACTTCTGCTGGCTTTTGAGTTTTGATTTTTTTTCTATTCTTTTATTTACTTTTCTTTTCTGTATTGCACAGTGTTAATTATACCTTATATAATAAAAATCTGTTGATGAAGACTGTGTCATTGTGTCTCTCTACAGGTTGAGTGAGTGTGGTATCTCAGATGAAGGCTGTGCTGCTCTGACTTCAGCTCTGAGATCAAACCCCTCACACCTGAGATACCTGAATCTGTCTGATAATAATCTAGGAGACTCAGGAGTGAAGAGTCTCTCTGCTGTACTGGAGAATCCTCACTGTAAACTGAAGACACTGAGGTAAGATCGTCTCTCTGAGAGTCACATGACCTGCTCCTCAGTAAGACACATTCTCTAATAGTGAGAATGAAGCAGAAGTTTTAGCTTCATCATCAATGTCCTGAGGAGGAAGATTGTTTCTTTTTCTGCACACTGATGATTTTTCACAGACTCTGATGTGACTGCAATGTGTCTGAAATTATGTAATAGAAAATGAACCTGGAAACTAAAATTAAACAAGAGGCTCTGGTCAGCTCATCACCCTCCATTAGTGGGCAGTTGGGCTGCATGAAGGTTAAAATGATAATCAAGAGTCAGATATCATCTTTTTTATTTCAGTTATTTTCACTTATGCATTTTTTATAGCCAGAACAATAAAACAGAAATACAAGAGTTCTCTGAATTTAAAAATCAGAACATGTTAAATTCTGTTTAAAATAAAAGTAGGCCTGTTTTACACACTAACATTTAATAACAAAATTAAATTATAATAAGACTTCACTGTGGAAAACAGAATGGTTCAGTGGTGAACGCACAACACCTACACAATACCTGCATATGTATTGCCAAGGTTTTTGGTTAGAAACACAAGTCTATCAACATGATCCAGCTTTAGGGAGGACCACAAGTGAGCACCAATATTCCAACAGTACTAAAAACCCTCTCTGAAGGGGAACTTGTAGCTCTTTGCCTGTTTTTAGGTCCTTGGGTAGATCTTTTGTTGTTCTTTCCTCCATTTTAATGGATCCCCCTCACTATCCAGGTTACGTGACTGTAGGTAGGCCTGCAGCTAACAGGCTACACTTAGTTCCTGGTTGTTAGATGGACTTTGTAAGGTTTGTTTAGTATCTTTATAGAAGTTTCACAATGTCTTCTTTTTCTTTGGAGTGACTGAATGACTGTATGCTTTAATACGGGGATCTGCTGCTGCTGTGCTGTTCACATGAAGCCATGAACTTCTGTGACGCTGTATTTCAAATCGTGCTTGAAAACACAACACTGATTGGTCAGTAGTGAACTTCCAAAGAGAGTGTGATGAAGAGAGAGTGAAAAATAACTTGTGATGGTCACTTGTGATTTGGTTTATCATCTGTAAACTTTTTGGTTTATCTTTTTCTTACTCTATTAGAGGTATTTAATGAAAGCTTAGCCAATGGAATACTGGTCTAAATTATATTAAAAATTGGATAATGGTGAGTTTGTTATGCAGAGATTATAAATTGCTCTCCAAGGTTTTGGACAACAGATTGAGTCTTAGAACAAGTCCTCTATCCTGATCAGACAGATTGTGTGCCAGGAAGATGTATTTTTGATATTTCTGTTATCAGTGATATTTTGGATATCAGTAAGAGACTTAAGCTGGATTTTGGTCTAGTGTCAGTAGACATAGAAAAGGTTTTTGACAGATTCGAGCACAACTATTTATGGAATGTGTTCATAGCATTTGGGTTTAGTCCTGAGTTTGTTTCCATGATAAAGGTTTTGTACAGTGATGTTAGTGTACTGAAAGTTAATGGTTAAAAGTTCATCGATCGGGGAGGGTTTTAAATATCTGTGAGTGTTTTTAGGAGGTGGAATGTGTATACAGATATTTCTTGAGGTAGTTGATTAAATATAATTCAATTTAGTTGCTTTGTTTTGGGAGAAATTGCAGTAGATTCCAGAAAGTGCTGTGCATTTACCCAAAAAAGAAAGAGGACATTGTCTTATACATGTACAGAGCAGATCAGCAGCCTTTCAAGTACAATTTGTACAGAGATGAACTGATCTCTCTGGCCCAGTGGACTCTGGAAATGTGTAGTCTGTGCTACTTTGCAGGGCTTTAAAGGTCTAGGCCTGGACACCCTGATGTAGTGTCCTCCATTTGGGGGAGAATGTGACACTGGAGTGAAGAGCCTTATATAAGTCACCTTTATCTAAGAAAGTGGGAGACGTACAGTGGAGACTTGTTCATGGTGCAGTTGTAGTTAATGCATTTGTTTCAGTTATAAACCCTGGTGTTAGATGTTGTGTATTGATGTGATATCATCATGTACAGGGGGTCTGGGTGGGAGTCATGTGTGCTGAAGGAAAAAGAGTAAAGATGGCTGTGAGTTCAATCTGATATCACTAACAGTTTACAGTGTTAGACATGGATGTCCATGTTGTTTTCAGAGAGAAACTGTACTTCTACTTTCTGCACTGTAATAAACTAAAACCTGTGTTTATTGTTTTAAAGAGTCTATTCGATGTTATGAAACATTCTGACTGGAAATCTTTATTTTTTTCAAGATAAAATGGCACTTTTTGATGCTAGAAAAAATAAAATTAAATATTAATATTAATAATTCTAAATTATAATTTAGAAGTAGTATCTTTTAATCTGGTGTAATCTAGAATTTTAAATGATTTCCACTATAATAAAACCATGAAAGAGCTTGCTTCTTTTTATTTGAGTGTTATGAAGAGGCTTTGTGTGAAGTGATTAAAGGTCAGTCTACTGTCCTCTGTTCAGCTTCAGCTGCTGATAGTTTAATATCACACACAACAGATGAGAGAAACTAAATCTAACACTCAGGGTGATCATTTTAATGACATTGTTCATTAGAATAAACAGGTGATATTAAATCCTCATGTCATTCTGAATAATAAAATCATTTACAAACACATCATCTTTAAAGGAAGTCTTAAACCAAGATAAAAATCTGTTGATGAAGACTGTGTCATTGTGTCTCTCTACAGGTTGTATAAGTGTGGTATCTCAGATGAAGGCTGTGCTGCTCTGACTTCAGCTCTGAGATCAAACCCCTCACACCTGAGAGTACTGAATCTGTCTGATAATAAACTAGGAGACTCAGGAAAGAAGCTGCTCTCTGCTCTAAAGGATGATGAACATTACAAACTAGAGACTCTGATGTGAGTAATGCCTTTTTAATAAAAGTTCAACCTCATTATCATTAGTTTCAATGACCAGGTTAGGAAATAAAACCTGCTTTAGAAAATGTCACTATATTCTACAGTGGTACCTCGGTGTTTGACCTTAA
Source organism: Hemibagrus wyckioides (assembly GCF_019097595.1). NCBI lineage: Eukaryota > Metazoa > Chordata > Actinopteri > Siluriformes > Bagridae > Hemibagrus > Hemibagrus wyckioides. The sequence continues at coordinate 4,508,991 of NC_080728.1, forward strand.
TTCATTCCAAAAGTCTGGTCAAATACTGATTTGGTCAAAAACTGAATTATTTTTCCCCATAGGAAATAATGTAAAATGAATTAATCTGTTTCAACTCGATGGTTGATCTCACAACTTTCCTCTTGGAAACACTGATGCCTGATTTCCCGTTTTTCGGAGACATGACTACTGAAATTATACCACAAAAGATAGCGTGGGGTTTATAACACAAGCACTTACAGATGATGCTTTCAGAACAGATGACCCACATAAACTGCTTCATCTCTACTTTCTACACCAGGGTACGCTGTATGGAAAGCGTGTGCGGTCAGAATAGCTCTTTTCAGATCAGGTCGAACACAGAAAAATATTTTCCAAAACTGAAAATTTGTGTCAAAAATACAGTTCACATTAACATTGTCACGAGGCCTGAACACCAGAGGGAGCCATCGCCCGAATGTTAACCGTTTCTGCCCACTTCCGGTCCAGTGACGTATATAAGCAGCACGCTATCTCAGTCACATTGCGAAGCATTGTTTCCTTAGCGTTACTAGCCAAGCCTTGATTAAGTCTCTATCTAGTTTCCTCGTGTATGACCCTGCTCGTTTACTTCTGACTTCGATTTCTGGATTAGTGTTTTGGTTTTGATATTCTACGTTGCTTTCTGGTTTTGACCCTGTTTCTCCGTGTCCTCGACCAAGATCTTAGCCTTCGGCCCTTTATATTATCTGCGAATGGATTCTAATACTCCTATGTCTGACGAGACGTTACAAACATTCGTTTGAATTTTGTTAGAAATGTTGATATTTGTTGCAATTCTGTATGAAACAAGAACCACTGTTCCTGATGGTCACCAAGGTCAAACTGACTCGAAAATTAGAACAGAATACCAAAAATTCTAACAGAGGGGTGGTCGAGGACCGAGGTACCACTGTATTTAATGTGAATTTTTCTAACAATTGTCTTTAATGCTGTTTTGTGTTCAGTAAAGTTTGTTGATTTAAAATTCATGTGGTGGCAGAAAACAGGGATTCAGACAGAGTCTACAAAATGCATGAGAGTGATTGTTAATGAACATTGTGTCTTCTGTCATTCCTGTAAAATTCACCTCAGCTTCTTCTTAAAGTCTGCACTTAAATATAAATGTAGAACAAGAGCTAAATGACACAGTAGTGTTCCTGTGATTGGATAAGAGCAGTGATGTGATGGGTAAATATCTGCTCATTATCCTGTTAGAACTTGTGGAAGTTCTCATTTGTTCTGGTTAAAAGTTAGAACACAGATGTTAGTAAGAATGAAGAAATGTTGAAGGATTCATTATAAACAGGAGATGATAATGTTTCTCTTGGAGCAGAGATGATTACATGCTGTTGATCATGAAGTACCACAGTCCACTTTGTGCTGATTAATTCACATCTTTTTCTTTTATATTCAGGATGGAATGAATATCTGTGTGTGATGAAGACTCCAGTGTTCCTGCATGTTGGGGAATAGAGAAGATGTTTAGAAACACATCAGTCATTTCGTTCAGTCTTTTGTTTTGTAAAATTAAAATTCTAACATTTTGTAGTAAAATAATTTTTGTTCTCCAAAATATATAAACTATATAAATATAAATCTTCAAAGATAAATGCATTAATAACACAATATATTGTTAGAGAAGTTATTTGTGAAGAGAAACATGTTTTTTTTAATAAATAAAAATAAATCACTCCAGCATGCAGGGTTGTCATCATAACCCAACCTCACTGAGATGAAACAACTCAGTCTGGATCAGTCCACATTGTACCCAGTGCTGGATTTCAGAATTGACCATAACTGGGCATAACTTGGTTATGTTTATCTCAGTAATTTTAGACTGCAACTTTATGAGGAGACTTTTCCTGGGAATGAGTGAATATGAGCACAAACTCCTTCTTTCTGTTGTGTATCAATCTGTCTTTTTACCTGCTTCCCTCTTTCATCTGTTTTAGTCATGTCAGTAGTGGAATCATTTACATGTCTACATTAAACTACCAAAAAACTATCAACTACCAATCTGACCTGTCCGTGTTGTAATGAATCTAAAAAATCCTTTCTTCTTGGTAGACTTGCACACAGTTTTTTGAAGGAACTCGGCAGGTAGGTTATTCCAAACATCTTGGAGAACTAATCACAGATCTTCTGTGGATGTAGGCTGCTTCAAATCCTTATGTCTCTTCATGTAATCTCAGACAGACTGGATAATGTTGTAACGTCTGGGACCCCCGCCCTATGCGGGGCTCGACCCCAGACGCCCGTGGTGTGTGTGCGCACGCCAGCACACGGTGTAATGAGACCCATGCGCAGGATTCAGCGAAGCACTGCTTTTATTACATTTAAGACGCGACATAGGGAAACAAACGTAACACTAGACATGGCGTGGATAACTAAACAAAACAAAACGAAAACAAAACCTAGACCTTAGCTTGGACATGGAACTTAACCAACAAAACCCCAACAGAAACCACGGTACAGATAACAATCATGGACAATGACACAAACACAAGGATCCCTATTTATAGGGGTAGACATTAGGGCTAATGGGATACAGGTGACAATCAGGATAGGAACAATAGGAAGGGCGTAACAAAAGACACACAAAGAAGCAGGCTTCCAAGGTTCACCTGCCAGCGCCCTCTCTGGGCCTGGCAGGGAACTGTCCAGCTGTTCCTGACAGATGTTGAGATCAGGACTCTGTGGGGGACAAACCATCACTTCCAGGACTCCATGTTCTTCTCTATGCTGGAGATAGTTCTTTATAACATTGGCTGTATGTTTGGGGTCATTGTCCTGCTGCAGAATAAATTAGGGGCCAATCAGACTCCTCCCTGATGGTGTTGCATGATGGATAAGTATCTGCCTGGATTTCACAGCATGGAGGACACCATTAATCCCGACCAAATCTCTTGCGTCTGCAGTCTTCAACATCACTCGTTTCTTTGTGCTTCTTCAAAATATCTTGAACAGCACATCCTGAAACCCCAGTCTGCTCTGAAATCTGTGCCTGGGAGAGACCTTGCTGATTCCTTGTGTCTTGTTCCTGTGCTCAATCTTGCCATGGTGTATGACCTGTGACATGAAACTGACTTCAATAATCACACCAAATATTGATTTGATTTTGATTGTTCTTCTGTGCTCTCATTTAGCATTTTGTAAATTAATAAAAAATAATCAATTAAAATAAATATTTTAGAAAGCATTTTTACTTTACACCATTTCTTTATACCTGTCTAAAGATTTTGCACAGTACGATATATTCACAAAATACTTTATGCAGCAAGAATTTATTGTGTTTTTTATATCTGTGTTAATAAATTCCCTTTCTTGTGTGTATATATTGTTTACATTATTATATCCTGCCTTTTGTTGTCATCCTTGTTGTTTACCTTCTTGTCCTGTTTCTGGTGATTTGTTTCACATTTCACTTGTTTCCTTTGTTTCTTTCCATTGCTGTTCTGGTCAGTGCAGAGTCTTGCTCTTTGTCAGATCCTTTAATTAGATTTGTACCAGAAGTGAATGTAAACTGAACATAAAAAGTAAATTACTCAACCTTTGTTTACTGAAAATAAAAAGTAGAGCTCAGAATACAGTCTAAAAAATTCAGTTCACCATTTTCACAGTACTGTACTGACATGATTGTTAGCATGCAAAATAAATAAATAATAAATAAGTGACAAAAAATAAGGTCCCAGGGCAAAAGTACAACAATGATGGTGATGTGAGGGCAATTATTTACACATACAAAATGTTCTTGAGCTACAATTTGAACTCAACTTTGCACTTTTGGGGGTCTTAACATGCTCAAAAACTCATGAAAATCAGCAGACAGGTTGGAATCTGCGGCCATTAGGAGGTCACTGTGGCTTGACCCTGGGCGTGGCACACACCCCTCACAGCGCCCCCTGGAATATCTTGCTGCATAGCTGATACACACTTACACATGTCCATGTACAACCCGGTACACACTTAGATCTCATTGATCTGAACAACTTTCACATTGTATATCATTAAGACTAATCCACAGGAAGCCAGTTATCTGCAAAACGCACCCAATGGAATTTGAAATACTCCTCCTAGGGAATTGATACAACTGCCACCAAACCCAAGCTAATATGATCTCAAGACATTGATACAACCGCCACCAAACCCAGGCTAATATGATCTCAAGACACTGATACAACCGCCACCAAACCCAGGCTAATATGATCTCAAGACACAGATACAACCGCCACTAAACCCAGGCTAATATGAGCTCAAGACACTGATACAACCGCCACCAAACCCAGGCTAATATGATCTCAAGACACAGATACAACCGCCACTAAACCCAGGCTAATATGAGCTCAAGACACTGATACAACCGCCACCAAACCCAGACTAATATGATCTCAAGACACTGATACAACCTCCACCAAACCCAGGCTAATATGATCTCAAGACACAGATACAACCGCCACTAAACCCAGGCTAATATGAGCTCAAGACACTGATACAACCGCCACCAAACCCAGGCTAATATGATCTCAAGACACTGATACAACCTCCACCAAACCCAGGCTAATATGATCTCAAGACACTGATACAACCTCCACCAAACCCAGGCTAATATGATCTCAAGACATTGATACAACCGCCACCAAACCCAGGCTAATATGATCTCAAGACATTGATAATGCAAAATTGTGAAGGGATTTTTGATATCTCAAACGGTTCAGCCGTGAGCAGTGTGGGAAATTTCTGAAACTTATACTTGTTTTATACCTAATCATTAAGTACGGTTGATTTTAATCAGTAAGGGAGGTTAATGCTAATTCTAATTCTAATTTTAATAATAACTCTGAATACTTTCTTTTAATCCTTAAGATAGATCCGAGTCAGGTTTAATCATTAGGACATGAACAAAGAGACTAGATAAATCATTTAATCATAGATAATGATTAAGGATAAATTCGTTAATCATTAGATTCAATCAGTCATGTTTAATCATATGATGGTTTTCATTTTGGTAATCAGTACTTACTCTCATTGTTAATCACTGACATGTTGCCTATCTAATTAGCGTCTCTAATTTATTGATTATTTGATAATAATCATAATTATTTGATTACTTGGTCATCTAATAATTCTTTCACTATTAAGCACCTGCCATAATCATTAGTCAACAGGTAAGCTTATGATAAATAGATAAAATTAGCACAAACATAGAGGTAGAAGTTATAGGACAAAAAATAAATAAAATCACAAAAATAGAGATGAGCAAAGCTGGCTGAATCATCGTTAGTGGGTTATTATTCTTGAACTTTCTGGCTTTGGCGTAAACATCACAAGGGCATAGGCTAGCACATTGTACCATATCACGGTGTTGGCTCCACTGAGACCGAAAAAACATGTTGACGAAGTTCAGAATCCTTGGGCTTAAGGGCGAGAACACCATAACAGTCTTATTTGATCCAATTCTGACTTGAGTGTTTATTTTAGAAAAATTAAAGTTAAAACTACCCTTATATAATGTACAGGTGTTATATCATTGTAACATCACACCCAGATCCAGAACACCAGAGGGAGCCCTCGCCCTGTCTCCGCTCTGTCTCCGACAAGTCGTTACAATCATGTCTTATCATCTTATGCAAATAAAAAGTAGCTTACTTGTGGCATAAGTAAGCACAAAACAATAGGCACCGAGACAGGAGGGGGTTTGGAGAAGATGTTATTGAAGCGTCAGCAAAATGTTATTGCAGTGGCGGATGTTAATGTAAACATAGGGACATAACACACCGAGTAATGGAAAATCATAGACTTTAATAGAGAGGATTTAGGAATTTAAATTTAATTAAATTAAGGTAAACTGACTACTCCTAGCCTAAATAAATAAACAATAAACAAACTCAACGTAAACCAAACTAAACTACACCTAGAGCTAGTTTGCCCCCTTTACCTTTACCTTATTAGCAGTATTACTTAGGTAACCTGATGTAAATTAAGGATGGCGTTCGTGCCCTAAATAGTGGGATTACATAAAATGGTGTAAATGCAAATGTGATAATAAAAATAGTGGTAAAGTCCTCAGAATTCTAATAAATGTCAGCCAGTCACCATGAACTACACAGGAACAACAACAATCAAATACATGGAACATGTGGGTGAATGTTGAATTAAAGGTGTAATGGTATAATGAAACAAATGTTTTTGGGCTAAATAAGGTTTAATAGAAGTTTAGATAGATCAACAACCAATATGTGTCAATATTATAACTTGTGACCCATAGAGTGTATGAAGGCCACAGAAAGGTGGGGCTGTTTTTCAGGGGGAATAATGGGTGAACGTCAAAACAATCCACAGAAAAATAGAATCCAGCAAGGTTAGGCAGCTGGGCTAAAGGGTATATATACTGGGGGATTTGTGAAGGGGGGTGTACTTGACTGCATTGATTCATGAATCTGTGTATTTGAGTGCCAGTTTTGGTGATATTTTTTCTAAATAAAACCGGTTGCTTTTTCTGGAGGGAGGCCTGGAGGGAGGCTCTGGGTTCCGACAGCAGCCCTTAAACTTATGGCGAATAAAACGAAACAGGAAGTAGATAATAACTTCTGTGTACATTAAGTGATCTACATGAAACCTTACGATTATGTTAAGAGTAGAAAGCTGATCACACAAATATGACAACTGTGAGTCTCAGTCATAGCGCCACCAACTGGCAGCAGGAAGTGTGTCACTTTTAGAAATATAATGTTTTGTCTCTTACTTTCACCTGATTTGGTTGAAAATCAGTCAAAATAATGTCAAGACAGGGCTGATGTGAAACTGTGAAGGAATTTGTGATATTGTGAATGATGTTGCTATGGTGAGGATTTAAATAAGGACATAATAGAAGAAAATTAATGTTCTTATATCTTAACAGTGGAAAGTCCTAATGTTTCAAAATATTTTACATAGAAAGAACAACTGGTTGTGAGTAAGTTTGCTTAGTTTCATGATTTTGTGATGCTCAAACGGCTCACAACAAATTTTTACATTTATCAGTCCATTGAATAGACATGGTTTTGGCCTGACTCCTGCAGTACTAGACGGTGTCCACTAGATGGAGCTCTTTCCCCTTTATTTTCTGTCTAAATATGGCTTTATGTTCATAATTTATATATACAGAGTCAACCAAAAAATGTATATACAATACATGTAGGAAAGGAAAAATAGTATGATGTTTATAATATTATCATATTATTAATAATATCATATATACAGTATATAAACTATATATAAATATAGTTTAGAGCGAGAGTCATTGTCCCTTTTGACATCAGTGGACATTGCTGTGATCACTTTTATTAGACCCAAATTGTCACTTTTGTCCTTTTGGTATTTCCCCTTTAAATGCATGTGCCCACTGTACTCACTGTGTCTGGTGCGCTGGACGGCGATGGCGCCGTTGCTTGGGCCCGATCATCGTTGCTTGCAACTATGGTTAATTGTTTTAGCTTTTGTAGAAATAGGTAAAGAAGATGCAGGATAAATGCATCTAGACTCTCCATTTTAGTTAAGTAAGTTCTTCCAAAAATTGATAGATCCCTTTGTGTCCACATACTGAGTTTTTAAATTGTGTTTTCTATTCTGTGATTCGTGTTTTTTATTGTTTTTTACGTGTAGATACTTATGGCGCTAATTTGATGCCATCGAGTTTGATTGTGTTGTTATTTTGACATGAGGGAATCTATTAAAAGCTAGAGTAGTTGATCTTATAGAAAATCCTACATGATTTATTGGTGTTCATTTACTAAATATGAAATTATATCCTATAGAATGTATGTTACAGTGAAGTAAATTTCAGTATTCACACAGTGCTAATTTCACAGCTCACATCCAACCACTTCAATTCAGACTGCACAATTAAAATGAAATAAAGTTAAACACTTCTGTGTGCAATACAAGCTCTTACATGTATCAAAATGCATCGAATTGAAGTGATAATTATAAAGATTTATAAAAAAAAATATATTGAGCATTTAGAGATTTTTCCTCTCAAACTCTCTTGGTTTGTGTTCAGGTAGCTAGTATAGACTGCTGAGTACAACACCTGGAGGAGTCTCAGTGTGGTGTTCTATGAGGTTGATGTGACAGTATAGATGCAAAGACATCAGAAAATTCCTTTTACAACTGGAAATGTCTGGCTTTCCCACTGCTCCTGCAAACCTGCCAGAGGCTTGGACCTAAACCTGGTGGGAGCAGTTCCACCTGTGTAGAGAGAGGGATTTCGGGGAGATAAGAGGTGAAGGGGGAAAGAAAATGGGGAAGGAACTGGGTTCAGTGGGAACATAGACCATGGGAGCTCCCCAGTACCTTGTTTCTGGAGAGCTGGGACCAGGGGTGGAGTAGGAAAGAGGAATAGAGTGAAGGAAATGAAGCTGCCTGGAACAGTGATTGTCACCATGTAATCTTCCTCCAGCCTCACAGCTTCATCCAGGGACTCAAGTCAGTGTCACTGTAACCAATCCAGCTCAAAAAGCTCCAGGAAGGCCTCCAGATTGTGGAGATCATCTTCATGAGCCACACTAGCAGCTTTTACTCCATCAGGATCAAGTTCATGCTTCTTTTATATTTCTTTCTTTTTCTCTTGTATTTTTATTTTCATTAGAGCAACTGTAACATGGCAAAGGAATTTCCCTCTGGGATTAATAAAGTTCTTTGAATCTTGAATCTTGGCATGTGTGTGTCTTGCAAGCTCTGCTCAGCAGTTTCGCCTTCTGTCTCACTCTCTAAAGGGTTATGGAGTCTCTGAAAACACAAACCATCCATCAGGTGAGAATCATCACACATTACCTGCTGGTTTGAAGAATGCTTTTGCTAATGGTTCATCACAGTTCATCCAATCAGCACAGATTTCCAGAAAAAAGAGTTACTCAGTAATATCTGAGGCTGAACTCAATCCAGATGTTGAGCAGTAGTTGAGAAATGATTTTGTTTGTGTATACAGATTTGTCCTCACATTAATCACACATCCTTACATCAACTGTCCAACACTCAAATGAAGAAATCTGTCTTTTAACTCTCTTGTGTTCTTTATCAGGAGTCTGGAAACAGAGTGTAGGGAATTAGCAAATGATACCCTGACACATCCAGTGACTTAGATTAGAAGACATTGTACAGAGATTCAACAATGAAGCCAAAATATCTCTGAGGTCCTCTAGTGTCTGTCTGCAATACAATTTTTAACCACACCCATTTCCTGTTAGTGAATGGACATGGACCTTCATACATCTCCACAGTGTTTTTCTTTATGATCAATACATTTTATAGGAGTAATCTGGTCATAAATAAAGTCCATGGTTGATGAGATGATTGATAGATTCAGACCGGACAGCTGATGCTCAGGAATATTAGCAAACCGTTGAGTCCACCCAAAAAAGAAGCTCTTAGCATATGAGAAACATAAATTACTGTAAGCAAGCTGAACCATTCTTCATAGCTAAAAATAACTTTATCTTTACAACTCCATATAATCACTTCAAATGGACAGAAAAGTTATTTGAGGATCCTCTAATCTAATATGAATTTCCATGCATAGGGAGACCCATTCCAAGTGTGTGGTATGATTGAAGCCAGCTTTCTTAAAAAGACATTTGGAAACAAAATGTGAAAACATGATGGGGGAAAAAAACAAATAAATAAATAAGCTAGTTGTATAAATGTACAAACCCCAAACTAATATTTTGTTGAAGCACCTTTTGAACACCAGATCTTTTGGGTCTATCAGTATTGCACATCTTAGGTCTTACACACAGTCCATCATTCAGTACTACTGACAGGAGTAGTACTAACCACCTTTCATCAAAGTGTATTTTGACAGTTCTAGGTGAGAGTTAGTCCAATCAGAACGCATTGTGACAAGAAGTCCCGCCCCCTTTCATCCAATCAGAATGCATTGTGACAGGAAGTCCCGCCCCCTTGGGACCAGTGAGATTCTTCTATTTTCCGGATATCCCGCCCCGATTCCCCCTCCCAATTTTTTGAATATCTGTTCACGCGCACCAGGGTTCCGTTTGCTTGCTTCAGGGTGTGTGCAAAAGTTTTTGGACAGTGCGCGAGGCCTGCCGCGGGAATGCGAGGCCGAAAGTATTCGGACAGTGCGCAAGACCGGCCGCGGGGATGCGAGGCCGAAAATTTTCGGACAGTGCTTTCATGCGTTTCATGCGGCCATGTCTTGAACTTGTGGTGTGATTTTAAACATTTTATTAATAACCTTTATTTTTTTATTTGTGAAACGTAAACGGATATATGCAAAAAGAGGATTAATGGCGTATCACAGGAGTTCTATTATCAACGAGACCCTTATATCGATTTTTCAAGATTCTGGCAAAGAGGATCCGTGGAAAAGCAGCGCGTGTCTTCGTCGTACTCAGGCACCGCCATCGTTCTGTTGTGTGAGGAATGGTCTTTGGATTCCGGGGGCCGATGGGGTTATGTGTTTAGATACGAAATAGGGGAATTGCAGCTTTATCAGTTGAACTGTGGCGAGACGGTCCCGAGAAGGACTTGAACGAGAGAGGAGAAGAGCGAAAGAGAGATAGAAAGAGAAAAATGGACCCTGGCTGCAAGTGCGTGCTTAAGAGAATCAGGCCTACCCGGCTCATACCGAAGGTGTTAGAAGATATAGAGGAAGAGATGTTCGATCCTCCTTCATCTCCGGAGGACAGTTACGCCGTTCCACCAACCCCTCCCGCGACCCCTCAGTCCTCGCAACAGCTTTCACCCCCTCGCTCCGAGGAATCCACCATCTCGGGGCATGAGGAGGGCGTCGTCGTCTCCGGGCACGCCGACGAGGATCCTGCGGGGATGGAGGTTCAGAATGGTCCTTCCACCGAGAATACGTCCTGCGTATTGGATGACCCCAATGCCCCGCTCTCACACTGGTTGCAGAGGATCGAGTTTTTCAAATGTCTGGAATCGGTTGTGCTTCATTTACTCAACAGGACTCTGACGTTGTATGCCGAAGAGAAATGCAACGGCTGTCGGATCAGACATCCTAGCCAGAGACAGCACACATGTTTGCTTGATCCACCGGATGACGTCTTTCAGACCTGCTTTCACGGTCTGGTGTGGAGGCTGTGGAACCCTCTATTCATCAGAGCCGTTGAGAAATATATGAACAGCTACGGATTTTGTGATCCGTACGGGAGCGAGGACATTAGCACGGTGTCGGAGACTGTTTTGCTGGGCTATAAATCAGGCGGATCGATCTTCGACCGCATCTACCGAATGTACGATGATATCACGCCTGACGAGGAGAGAATGGAACGTTTTGAAAAGCTAATCATCGATTGCCGGTATCTCCGTTAACTTGATTTTATTCAGTGTGTTATCCCTCTATCTCTTATATGTTTTTGTCGATATGCATGTAGTTTGATTTTATTCTATATTATTTATATATTCAGTGCTGCTATCTATTATATATGCATGTAGTTTGATTTTATTCTATACTATTTATATATTCAGTGCTGCTACCTATTATATACGCATGTAGTTTGATTTTATTGCTGACACGTATATGTATATAGTTTTTGAAAATGGGACATTACTGGAGAAAACCTGTGATCAAACCTGAGACGACGGACATCTCTCGGCTGATAGAACTCATGAGATGCTCTATCGAGAACAGAGTCTTTTCAAAGAGTTTTCCCGGCGATGCTGACTTTGAGAGACTGGAAAACATGCAGGAAAAAGTACGCAACAGCTCGACTCGGACACCGTGGAACGTCTTGGTACACAACGCCACTATCTTGAGCAAATCCGATTTATCGGGTCGCTTTATAAAAATCTTAAACGGACTGACGAAAGACAACGTCCGAGCGTGGCATCTTATAACGTTTTATACTCTGTTTGTCGATGTTATGAGCGTACTCGTGCGAATGAGTCACCCTGTAAACATTTTGGATGAATTAAAAAAACTACACGTCGCAATATGTGGTACTCTGGATCATTCGATCCTGGTTCAAATTTTGTTTATGATAAACCATGAATAATGTGTGTGTGTGTGTATTAAAAAAATAAACGGTGAATAGAGAGTCTCCCCTCTCTCTGTGTGTATTAAAAAAAAAAAAAAGTTGAATAGAGTCTCCCCTTTCTCCGTTTCTTCCTTATTCCATCCTAGGGTGTTTTTTTCGTTAGGGGTAAAATAATCTAATTATTGAATTTAATAATTTGTTCTTATTTCTAGTTAATTAGTTATTTTTATTATTAATTTTCATTGTCCCCTTACAATGTATGTTGTAAAAGGAGATATACAAAATAAATTGAATCGAATCTCACCCCCCCGCGTGTGTATAAAAAGAATTTGAATAAAAGAATCTCAATCCACACCTCATTTTGGGTTCAGCCATGGCCGAGAAACGTTCGATGAAAGAAACGTATTACGATCCGGCTGAACCCGGTAGCTTCGGCGGGGTAGAAAGATTATGAAGGGCCGTGCGAGATGAAAAAGGGAAGCGGCCATCTGTGGAAAGGGTTTTGCCCCGCATCCCTTGAACCAATTTCAAGCCGACCTGTGTGATATGCAGGCTTTATTGAGTTATAACGACGGGTACAATTATTTATTAACGGTTATAGATGTATTTTCCAAGAAAGCATACGTCAGAGCTCTCAAAAGAAAAACATCCTCGGAGGTGGTAAAGGCTCTAGAATCTGTTTTCTCTGAAAGTCAGACCCCTGTAAAGTTACAGACCGATGCGGGAAAAGAATTTTTTAACAAGGCTTTCGAGGATTCGATGAAAAAACACAACATCGTGCATTTTTCCACATCCAGCGATCTCAAAGCTTCGGTGGTCGAAAGATTTAATCTTACTTTAAAAGGTAGAATGTGGAGAATTTTCACAGCTAACAACACACTGCGATACATCGAAGTGTTGCAGGACTTGGTGAAAAGCAACAATAAAGCTCATCACAGCAGCATTAAAATGGCGCCGGAGCAGGTGACCCAGGAGAACGTCGAGCTTGTGTTTAGGAACCTGTACGGTAAGCCGCCGCTCCGGAAGGCTAGATTAAAGATGGGTTTCGAGATTGGGGATCTCGTCAGGATATCGAAATTAAGAGGGGTGTTTGATAAAAAATACGAACAGAGTTCTACAGACGAGATTTTTTCCGTGTCCGAGCGTCTCCCTCGTGACCCTCCGGTGTACAGACTGAAAGATTACGACGGAGAACCCGTCTGAGGCACCTTCTACGAGGCCGAGATGCAAAAAGTAAAAATGGGCCGCGACAAAGTCTACCACGTGGAGGAGATTCTGAAGAAATGTACGGTCGGGGGTGAAAAGAGGGTCTTTGTACCGTGGAAAAATTGGCCCGAGAAATTCAACAGCTGGATCAGAGAAAGCGATTTAAAAAAAATATAAAAAACAGGCCTCGCCCGCGAGGGTTCATCATTTCGCAGTCATGTACGGGCCGAAGCAAGGAGATTTTTACATCACCCTGCCGTCCAATGCCAGCCTCGATGTTTTTAAATATAACAAAATCTCCAGTTACCGCGTGGACCTAGCCCAGCATATCGATCTGGAAGGTGAATGGGAGGTCGCCATGACAGAGATTACCTATCCTCATACGTGGTATACCGTTCCTGAAAAACATGCCTATTATGAATATAAGTTTAAAGCCGAAACGCCGGGGGCGAAGAGCGAGGTGCGTCGTCACAAATTCCCGACGGGGTTTTTCGCTAACCTGGGACAGTTCAAAACGGAGATGGATGCATCGTTTAGAAAAATCAACTCTGATATTTACCTGTCATACAACAATTACCTGAGGAAATTCGATTTTCAAGCGGGCGGTCAGACTCACGTGTCGGGTACTAGTGATGGAGGACCCTCACAGATTCGTCCGTTACTACGAGAATCAGGCCGGAGGAGATTTAGGAGGAATTTTTACGGGGCCCCCGTAATGTACGGCCATGGCATCGGGTCAATATTCTCAAAACTGTTTCGTTTCATATCTTCTCTGATGAAAAAAGGTTTCGAAATAGCTAAACCCCATCTTAAAAACGGCAGCCGCCCGTATTGCTACGGACGCGTTCGGTAGAGTCATGGGGGAAAAAAAAAACAAGAGGGGTCGGGGGGCATCGTGGTTTTGTCATGAAGGGTGAGGAAACGACCTCCGGGGGAGCATCTCTCGTCAAGTTCTAATAAACGCTCATCCAGTAAGAAGAAGAAAACAGTCGCCAGAAGTGCTCGCGCGAAGAGGAAACCCTCCCGGAGCTCCGATATATTTTAACCGACGAAATCAAAACAAATGGTTCTCTTGCATCACAAATCACCCTAGTGCATGCTGCACGAGCTGGATCTATTTTCAGCGCCTATGACTCAGCTTTCGATCGAAGATAAAATTTACAACGAAATCTCCCCCGTGTCAGCCATCACCGACACGGGACCCATCGAGTTTTTCATCCCCGGAGACGGGGAAAAGTATTTGGATCTGAACGACACCCTGCTGCATCGCCGTGTGAAAATCACCAACGGACCTGGCCGATGGCGCAGCCGTAGGGCTTATCGATTACCCTCTGAATACGATATTCAGTCAATGCAACGTCATTCTAGGGGATCGTTTAATATCACAATCGAGTGCCACGCATCCCTATCGAGCCATGATCAAGACTCTGCTCAACTTTTCACACGATACGCTCGAAAGCCAATTCACGGCGGGTCTATTCTACAAAGACACGTCTGGATCGGTCGATTCTATAACGGTCGTTAATGGCCCGAACAAAGGATTAAACAGGAGAGCCGATTTCACGAGCAATTCGAGAACTGTATACTAACTCTCTGTCTCTCTCACACACAGATACACACACTCTCTCTTGACTGTGTGGACGCACACACACACATAATTTATACTGTTCATTACTTACTGCACTACCTCTACCTGTCATCCGCTGCTATAGTTATATTTATGTTTATTCTATTTGCACTACCTCAACCGCTGCTGTGTATTTTTGCACAATATTTTTGCACAATACTTTTTTTTTCTACATCATTTCACTTTATCTATTTTATTTCACTTACATTCCAGTACACGTTCTTTTATTTCCTTTCAGCGCTAAGTGTCCTGTGTTCTTTTGTGTTGTCTTTATTGTATTTATTGTCTTTTTTGCACTGTCTTGTCTATGCTCTGTTTGCACCTAGCTGCACACTGTGCACTTTACGTGGCTAAGACAAACTTCTGTCCTAGCTCTGTGGTGTTGTTTGTTGTTTTTGTATTGAACTTGTTGTATGTTTATGTAGCACCAGGTCCTGGAGAAACGTTATTTCATTTCACTATGTACTGCGCCAGCTGTATGTGGTTGAACTGACAATAAAAGCTTCTTGAATCTTGAATCTTGAATCTTGAATCTTGAGAGAAGTACACCTGTTCGGGCCTCTTCATGCTGACATATTTTTCTGCGAGAGGCTTTTATTGAACTCGATCGACCTGAGAGTCAAACTGACAGGCGCCAGCAACGCGTTCTGTCTCATGGGAGTGCGTGACTCCGGATTGCGACTGAACATGCTGGGAGCATCTCTTTTTGTGAAAAAAAAACAACCGTAGCCCCCGCCGTGCGGCTGGGGCACGCCGCGGACCTGATGAAAGTCAACGCTCTCTACCCCCTCTCGCGCGTCATCGTGAAAACATACTCTGTACCGGCAAACCGTCAGAGAGTTTTACAACATGTTCATGTCTACCGGGAGACATCTTAAAGATTTACCTCTGTGTATTAACCGCGAGGATTTTAACGCCGGCTACGCTCTGTTCACTTTTAATCTCAACCCCGCCGACGACAACGACGTGTTGTCAGTCGTATCTAACGGTAATTTGAGACTGGAGATGAAATTCAGAGTGCCTCTACCGAACACGACCACTCTTATCAGCTACGCTTGTTACGATTCTATTCTAGAAATAGATGCTAAAAGGCAAGTGCTGGTGGATTATTATTAAAACGTTAAGAAATCATGGATAATCTTCAGTTAGAGAGTCTTTTACATCGTCTTCCAGGAAAAGTGTTTTGCGGCGTGTGGGCTTCCGACCACTTACCCTCTCTGAGCGCTTCCTTCACACGCCCCACGTATTTCGTGGTCAACACGCATCCTTCTCACATGCCCGGGGAACACTGGCTGGCTTTAACCCTGGAAAAAGATGGGGAAGCTACCTTTTTCGACTCTTACAGATCATCTCCTGAATTCTGGAATCCTGGAGTTTTTGGAAAAACGCTTCGAAAACATCAAGTATCACAGGGGACAATTGCAACATCGACTGTCTACTGTATGCGGTCAGCACTGCATCTATTATCTTTACCACTGAGCCAGAGGCTTATCTTTCAAACAAGTATTGTCTCTGTACGACGAGGATGTTATAAAAAATGATATTATGGTGCGTGATTTTGTGAAAAAATGTGGGGTTAAAAATAAAAGAGGGGGGCAGCGTTGTTTTTCTTTATCGAATTATGAAAACAGGTTGTGAAAATGAAAGACCGTACGCATAATGATTCGTCTAATAAACATCTTTATTTATGAAATAATTTTCTCTGTCTATTATTATTGTAAATACTCAATCCACCGAGGGGACAGAACGATTCGTTTTCTGCTCCTGAGCTTCTTAGAAGCGCGAGGCTCCGAGGGTGTGATCCAAGGCGGGGATGACGACGGATTCTTCTTCTCTGAGGTCCTTTCGCGATGTGTTTTTAATCCCTCCTTCAGGGAGTGGTATTGATCGCGAGCATGCGGGTTATTCACCGAAGATAAAGGGACGTTCAGTTCCGATAGAGTATTCAAAAGTTGCGACCAACCGGTGGGAGGGGGTGATTTTTTTTTCTTATAGGAGAGAGAAAGATGTTTGAATAAATCGATCATATGAGACCCTTTCGCTGTCTCACCTTTATAAACAAATTCCCCCTTCGAATTCCAACCCCCGCCGCTCTCCTTTAATTTCTAGACGATGTATCCAGCGTTCTTGCAATCCTGAGGAGGCAGGCTTTTCAAAACCTCATCCCCCGTACGGTCGAAATCAGCCCTGTCGGTCACGCGCGCGCTTTGAGGCGGAGAAGCGCACCCAGCGGGGGGCCCTGCATCCCCCTCCTCCTCCTCTGCCTCCTCTCCTCCTCCTCTCCATCCACGTTTCTCCCCCGTAACGTCAGAGTAACCCTACGCTCGTCTCATTGATCCTGCTTCAGCAACGTCAAACATCTCCGCAGCAAAGCGACGTATTTTTTTATTTTTTCATAAGAACTCAACCCTTGTTCATTTAATACCTCCCTCATTTTACCGTCCAAATCGTCTTCGGACGTTTCTCTGACCGTAGGTCGTGTCATACCGTTTAATCGACGGGGAGAGATGAGAAACATTTTCTGAGCTTTCTTCAGTCTTTTTTTTTTTTTTACTGTCTACTAGAGAGTCCTCCGATAAGATTCCTGATCAGAGGTATGACGGTCGAGAGCAAAGGTAAAAGAAATCGATTAAATAGGTCGAGGTCGACGATTAAATAGCCGTGAGGATCTCTCATAGCATCTTCGAGGCTTTCCAGGAAATAACCGTTTTGTGAGGGAAAGATCTGATGGGCTAATACGCTCACCTGTAGTTTATCCCTAGGGTTTTTAAACATTACCAGATAATTACAGTTCAGGCTGATGGTACGGTTGTGCTTACCTCGCTGAAACACGTTCTGTCAGCATCATGACGCTCATGTTTCAAGATGACGTCGTCCAGAATGATCAAATGGTTTAAGTCGTGAGGAAACAGGCTTTCATCTTTGAAAGAATATGAAGCCCTTTGACAAATTTAATCTTTTTATTCATCTTTTGCAATTCATCGTACATAGGCTGGTAAGAGGTGTAGACCCACATGTTTTTGGGGACTACGTTCATGACACTCTCACAATTTTCCAATACACTTTTCACAAAATAGGTTTTCCCACACCCACTAGGGCCCGCTATCATACAAGAGAAAGGACAGACGAACCTGTGTTCGAAATCTGTTTCTTCTATAACATCGAGATGCGACATTTTATTTATTTGCCCCTCTATAAATTATATTCGGTTAATATCTGAACGGTAGAGTAGTACCATCTGGAAAGAGTCGTCTTTTGTCATATACAACCCGAAGTTTTTTCTGAAATGACGAATTTTTTAACAAGAAGCCCTTTTTATCACGAGTTATCCCCTGCTGAGGAATCTCGATAACCCCCGCCTCCCCGGAGATCCTTAAGTAATCCTCCACCAGATCTCTGACGCTGTCAAAGTTGACCCTCTCGCAGCATTCTAGGGTCTGCGTGATTCCTTTCACGCGCATCACCACTTTTTTTTTATCCTTCGTCTGATAGGTGTAGGTCTTGGGCCCCGTGGACACAAACTCTTGTATGCTATCCCTGTCCAATTCTTCGGTCAGCTCGCCTAGGTAATTTCCCAATTCTAAAGGCGTCTCCCCCTCCTTCACTACATAAATCAAACTGTCTGTGTCGGTGTACAGAACCCTCTCCCTCAAGCTTTCCAGGTAACCGTACATCTTGAGACGCGAGTACGCCATTGTGACCGCCATTGTCTCTCTGAGCAAACTTTCCCCAAAGGCTATTGAGACAGAGTTTAGCCACCTGTCTCTTGACGGGATTCGCCTCTATCTTTTAGGGGTCTAAACGGATCCCCTGATGTTCCATATACTCTCTGACGTACCTCTCCCTGCTGTCCCGATCCACAGCGTCGGGCGGATAACCGGAAGCTTCCTGCTTTCCTTTTAAAAACGCATGTACGTACCCAGTGAACACAGAGTCGCTGGTTTTATCAAAGTGCCATACCTCAGTGATTTTAGCTACTCTGTAACTCATCTCCAAAGCTTTGTTAAATTCTACAGTAACCCACACACCCGTCAACGCTCTGGCATCATCGTCGTGCGAGCAAGGGTCATTCTGCATGCAGGATTCTGCGCACGTGCGACATAGAGGAAATATTAATTTACCGTTCTTGCTTTTGTACGGTAAAACGGGGAAAAAGAGACCGCGAGGTGGGTAGACTGTGGCTCTGATAAGACCAAAGTAGTTTCTAGGGTCTCCGAAATCTTTGTATATGATCGTAGGATGATTTAAAGGGTAAGTGCATATGCTGTTAACATAAGGATACAGAGAGGTTACGTCTATGTACAACACCTTTTCCCCGGGCCCCGCCATGTGTCTCAGCTTTAGAGCGCTCGTCCGTCCTCCATAAAGAGCGTCACGAGGGGTCAGAGGCTCCGGAGGATTAAACGTATGGAGAAACTCTTTGACGCGCTCGCAAGATTTTTTCATCTCGAGCCACTCGTGTTCTCTCATCACTGTCACGCGGACATCATGTTCGGACTCTAGCGTCCTCACTCTCTCCTTGCTGCTCATCCACAATTCGCCGAAACTGACGCCTCTCAACAGGCACGTCTCTGCCGGATTGAAACACAACGAGCAGCCGTGGTAAAAGCACCCGTGATATTCCCACGCATTTTTCCCCGTCGATCTTGGCGTAACCGTCTACAAATAAAGGACCGATCTGCTTTTCCCCCATATTTAGAGCGTGCTGTATAAAGATTTTTTCTTTCACCATGACCCATTCTAGCCATTGGATGGACGCGTGCGAGAATCTTTTACACGTCCGAGCGTAACCGCAGGGACAGGGTATGGCCAACGTCTTAGGGGTCATATAATTCGTGATAAACACTTTCATACAGGCGGATGCTATGGTGATCGAACAGAACGGATCCACCCGCGTCTCTCCGAAAAACTGATCTCTGAATTTGACACAGCCCTGGGAGAGTATGATCACGTCGTTTTTACAACGCAGAGCTTCCTTCCTAAAGTTAAAAACACTGCGTGCGGCCTCAGCGTACCATTCATGAAAATCCTTCGTTCGCGCTCCAACATGCGCTCTACAGCATAATCGGAGGGGGGAGGGAAGGGTCCTACATACTCGAGACGCTCCGCCGAGCTGAATTTATGAGGAAAATACCCCTTGCTCTGATCGGCGAAACCTAGGGCTTTTGGGAAAGACGCATGGGTAGGAAAGACAGAGAGTCTATAAATTTCAGCTCATAATGAGGGTCCTCAAAACTGAGGACTTTACTCCCTGTCATGAGAATACACCGAGGCGATAACCCCTCTTTCAGCATACCGCTCAAAACAGATCCCTTTGGCATTGTGAGCGATAAAAACGTTACGTCTGTAGCGTTCATTTTTGAAATGTATAAGAAAATGTTTAACGCTGTCCCGACCGTAAAACCACCTCTCTTCACCTTTCAATGTTTTTGCATACACCAGAAAAGGAACGTGCATGCTTTTCTCATCGGCGAACGTTTCAAACGTCATCATCAGTCTAATCAGAATTCCAGTTCAGTTCTACTGGACACAGACACGGCCATACACACTACAACATGCAGTGAAGTGCTTTATCCACTGTCCATGTCGTAAGAATACTAAAAATAGAATTACAATAAAAACACAAAAAAAATCAGACTATTCTGTCTTCTTTAATCATCTTCCTTTTCAATTTGAACCAGATCTCTGCTTGTCCAGAGCGTTACACTGATGTGCTCAATTCTTCTTTTTAAATTCCAAAACAAATGATTAATAATAGAGAGAGAGAGAGAGAGAGAGAGAGAGACAGAGAAAGAGAGAGAGAATGTACACTTCCGTGACTTTGTTTATTTCAGACTTCCTGCCACTAGGGGAGGGCAAAACAAAGAAAGGAATAAAGAAACAGAAGAGATGGAAAACGCTGACAAACAGAAGCAGCAGAGCTGAACATTTGATCAAACAGAAGTTTAGGGTGAAGGAGGTACAGACATGGTGGAGTGTGAGAGGGAAAGCTGTATATAAAACACTATATCCAATCTGGACCCATCTTTTATAAAAACACACTATCCTTCTGCTTCGTTACAGAATCATCAATCACTGTGAATGTGGAAGAAATATCAAATGAAATAAAAAACAAAGACTTTAGTGAGGGTTTTATTTTGTTCCTGTAATTAACACACCCACATGCTCTGATGGATTAAAGCCCCCTGAACTGACATTTACACACACGTCATTCCCCTTTGTTCCTCACAGAGATTCAGAAAAGCTGAGATTCTCAACACTAACACATTTCTTTTTAAAGCCAAAGGGAACACTATGTCATGCAACCTATACACTGTAACATGGAAATACAACCCATAGTTCATAATAATTTAACTTCAGTATTGATTATAATTAGTCAGGAGTTACATATAGAATTAAAAATGAATGACTTTGCTCATTATTAAGTAGCACTCAGACTGGCTTACTGATTTTATAATAAACTCACATCTTACTTTTAGTAAAATTTCCTTCATCTCACTGCACTCAGGCTGCAGAATCCTCGACTCCTGTTTTCCTCCATCACACTCCTAAAACACAGCCATGGAGGATAAATGTCCACATCTACACTGCATTACTTCTATTCAAATAAACACTAGCATCTTAACCCTTGTATGGTGTTCAGGTATGTGGGACCCATTATCATTTTTTATCAAAAGAAAAATTATATGATTAATTATTTTTTCAAACTCGCCTTGGGTCATTTTCTGTGAAGAACATCATATATCCTTTTTTTTTATTACATTTTATTAAAAAAACAAAAAAAAACAAGCAGCAATTGATTTCATTAATGTGGTCTAACAAAGGGAAAGGGCAAATATTAACCATATATGTTGTTTATATTGCTTGTAATTGGGATAAAGTAAACATCTGCTGAGTATTTTACCATAAAATGTTTGATTGTGTTGAATTAAAGACCCAAAAAATTCAGCGGGTCCACCAGACCCATGAACACTGGCTGAGTAACAAAAATATGAACATCATACAAGGGTTAAACTAGACATCATTTTTGTTTATTTTATTCAACTTCTTATAACCTGTTCTGTAGCTCATCATACAGTAAGAAATCACAACATTTTATTATTTATAAAGGAACTACATAATGCAAAGGTTTTTTTCCACCACTTACTCTTGTTGTCTCTTTACACGTTATCCGGGACACAGAGAGCTCTCTGTCCAACTCCTACACTGACTCTTGTAGAGTTTCCACATCAGACTTCAGCTTGGAGTTCTCATCTTCCAGTTGGTCAGTGAACACCATCACCTCCTCATATTCCTCATAACGTCAGCCAGAGACTCCTGGAAATTCAACAACTAAAGCTGTTTGGCTTTGTTAACTGCTACCACCTGAAATGGCTTCTGGAGAAAACCCCATGAGGAGAAGAGCTTACCCTTAACCTTCTGAGTTTCTCCTTACACTTTTAAATTCAATTCAATTCAAATCAATTTTATTTGTATAGCGCTTTTACAGTGAACATTGTCTCAAAGCAGCTTTACAGAACATAGGAACAAAAAACATACAAAAAGTCCTAGATGTTAGACAAAATCTTCCCTAGTGAGCAAGCCTGTGGCGACTGTGGCGAGGAAAAACTCCCTTAGATAATATGAGGAAGAAACCTTGAAAGGAACCAGACTCAAAAGGAAACCCATCCTCATTTGGGTGACACCGGAGAGTGTGATTATAAATTATTATAAACACTGGGGTGTGTGATATGAACAATGTCCTTTCTGCAGGTACAGTGTACAGTGTGATGCATGTATGCATATGTATAATGTTAATGTGTATTAATTAGGAGGTTGTTGTCCTCCTCGAAGTCCACATAGGGCTGACAGCGTTGCTTTGATATACCCAAATCCTCACGAAGCAGAATACAGCTGAAGCTGGTCCATCTCTGGATGCCTCAGGATCCTCGCATGGTTGGCCTCTGTCTACTGGAGCTGGCACTCTCCAGATGCCTCGGATGGGTAGAAAAAGGAACAGGTGGAGAACTAGATGATAATGTACATTTAATCAGATGTACTGGAGTGCGAGGTTATGGGATGAATTATGTGTATGCGAGGCTAAAGAGATAAGTCTTTAATCTACTTTTAAACTGGAAGACTGTGTCTGAGCCCCGAACACTGTCAGGAAGACTATTCCAAAGTTTAGGAGCTTCTTGTCAAGCTCAGTCTGCATGTATTTGGAAATTTCTGCTCTACTTCATATTTCTGAAACACAGCCAATAAAAAATAAATACACACTATTGATTCTAAAACACTTATTTATGTAAATTTACATCAACCAATTATTCACAAACAGTTCTTCAGAGCCTCTCAGGAAAAACTGAAAAATTAATCATGTCTGTTAGGGTTTCTGTCATGATGAAGTCATGATTTCACCTTTAAAACACATGGAGAAGCAACAAAGTGTGCTGTTGGAAATGGGCATTTAAATGCTTTTACTATTTACTCATATCCACTTCACATTTTGTGTATGTGTTACCTCATTCACTATATAGACAAAAGTATTGGGACATTTAATCATTTAATTAAATGCTTTTACTATTTACTCATATCCACTTCACATTTTGTGTATGTGTTACCTCATTCACTATATAGACAAAAGTATTGGGTTTTAATCAGACCCTTTGCCACAGGTGTATAAAATCAAACACCTAGCCATGCAGTCTGTATTTACAAACAATAAAAAAAAAATGAAAATATGGGTCATTCTGAAGAGCTCTGTGAATTGAAGCATGATAGTGTGATAGGATGCCACCTTTAATAAGCAATAAGTCAGTTCATGAAATTTCATCCTTGCTAGATATTCCACGTTCATCTGTCAGTAGTACAATTGGAAAAGTGGAAATGTTTAGAAACAGCAGCAAATCAGCCACAAAGCAGAAGACCATGTAAAGTCACAGAGCGGGGTCACCAAGGGGCATGGTGTGTAAAAGTCACCAACATCCTGCAGATTAAATAGATGAAGGGTTCCAAAGCCCAAAAGAAATGAAGCTGTTTTAGCTGCAAAGGGGGGGAAGGTGGGTGACTTTTCCCCACTTTCCACCGTTAAATTTGTGAATCAGTTTCCTACCAAAAGAGCGGATTGAAGAATGCGCTGTAAAACCGGAAGGAGCAGGAAGTCTACCGCCGTTTTTATATGAAATTTAAAGGGATCTGAGGCGATCACGAATTTATGTACAGTTTATGGAGAATCACAGAATTATTAGGGGGGGCTGAGTAGAAATGTTAGGGGGGCTAAAGAACACTGATGGAGCCGTGTAACGGAAACGGGACAAACAGGAAGAAGAGGAAATCCCTGAGCACAGGCATGTACAGCTATTTCAGCTGTTTGTTTCAGGGTTTCTCTCTTGGGTTCAGCTCTGGCCTAGATAACAATGTTTTGTTTCCCAGAACATCCATGTTTAAGGTTTGTTTTTGGTTAGATAGGAAAGTTTTCTTTAAGAAACCAGAACCTTGTTTTTAGGTTTATCTAATCTTCTCTTAACGTTCTGTTAACCTCAATTTTCATCGTTTATTTGACATTTTTATCATTTATTTTACATTTTCTTATTATTCATGCATCTTTTACGTATAATCCAATACTGAATAAGTGTGTAACCTCATACAGCATGCAGTAATATATAATCCTGTACTGTATAAGCCTTTACCCTAATGTGGAGTGCAGTAGTTTTCAGCTATTGATTAAATGCTTTGTGATTTTTTTTTTAAATCAACTAGAAATCAATACACAATTGCATATTGTATTAAAAATGTATTTACTGATTAATAAAATGCATGTTTAAATGTGTTGTTAAAGAATACAGAGGGTTAAGAGTCTATCCTCTCTATGACTATGATCTATGATACAGATAAAATAAATACATGTGATGCTACAGACATTTTTTATGAATATTCATATTTTTTTATGAATATGAATAAGCACAGATAATTTTTTACAGACATTGTTATCAAGTGACTATGCAGTCACACACACAGAATTTCACTCTAAAATGTAATTCTTCAACATGTCAATAACGTGATCTACAATTACAGGCTGGTATCAATATAAAGTTTCTCCTTCTACTCCATCCATGTCCTTCTACTACATCCATGTCCATGAAGAAGCACAGGTCAGTGTCACGGTCAGTGTCCCCTAACTAAGATCAACTCAGTGGTGTTCCTGAACAGAGAGGTGATTCCTGAAGTTATCACTCACCTTCTCATCAGGATGTAAAGCCAGCTGTAGAAATCAGGTGATACACAGGAAGTTGATCATTTCTGTACAGCTCACTGTGAGGAGGAAAACTGATAAACATGTCTAATAAACTCTGTGAGATCTCTATTGCTTTTAATGACTGCTGTTTATACTCAACATTTTCCACATTTACTGTACTCTCATTTATTTATTTTTATTTTAAAATGACTGCTGTATGTTGGATGACATTATTTAAGTTAATTCATTTTATATAAAGTTAACATTTTCTCTCTTTTTTGAAAGTTACAGTTTTATTTTAACTAGATTTTAAAGTTGTCTTCTTTGTGTAAAGTTAACTTCATTATTTTTAAAGTTGACTTCTGGGTCACTGTAACTAACTGACCACAGTTCAGGTGAATTAAATTAAACCGTTTGAATCTTTAAATGGTGTAAACACTTGATTTCTCTAACCCTAACTCTATACTGTATATCTGTGCACATCAAAATAATATAATCTGGTTTATTTTCAGCTGTAAATGCTTGGAATTTTAATGTGAATCTGTCATTAATGCATGTTGATCTCAGATCACAAGGATTCTACAGTTCCTGCTGAATTCCTGTATCAAAAACTGCCTAACGATTATAAAAAAAATCTTAAAATAATCACTAGAGAACATTCTGTATAGGGTCTCTAGAGTGTGTGTGTGTGTGTGTGTTTACAGGTTTGGCTCTATATTCACTGTGACTCTGATCCGGATAAATCACTAATTATTTTAAACTCTTCAGGATTTTAGGATTTTTTTTAAACTAAAGGAGCAGCATTTTTCTTTAAGAATAAAGATGTGAAAACTATTGTGTGAAAGTTTAACTGCACATTTGTTTGTGTGTTTTCTAGGAGTGTGATCCATTCCAGCAGAAGATCAGACTCTTCAGGACTCAGCTGTGTGTTTGTGCAAACTTTACTAATATTCAGAGATGGAGACTCCTGATCTAGACACAGATAATGTTTCCCCACCATCAAACAACTGGTAACCTACAACATCCTTGTGTTCTATTCATTAAATATTCATATCTAAATTATTTACTGAGCATATATGAAAGAATTTAACCAAAGATTTTAATATTATTAAAAATGTAACAGTCACTAGTTAACAATAAAAATGTATTCTGTTTACTGTAAGGAAAGTTTAATTAAAAACTAATTTAAAAAATCCTCATTAAATTAAGAAGTGAGTTAAAACAGTAAGGAGTGTATATAAATGAGTAAAGGACTGTCTATAATGTTGTACAGTAAACTCCAGGGAAAGAGATCAGAATCACCAGCACCCAGCTGTATCTCCATGAAGAGTGATGAGTCTATGGAACATCCTCTGAAGTTTAAAGATGGAGACTCCTCACTTCTACACAGGTAACGTCTCCTCACTGTTAATGTCACTGCTAAAGTCACACTTAAAGAGAAATTTAACTAGATAAACAGAATAACAAAATACATACTAAAACACTGTAACTGTGACCTTAATAAAGCCACTATTAAGAGTCTAAAAACATTTTTGTCTTATTTAATGTCTAAAAGTTTTTGCTGAATGTTTTACTTGGAAAGTGTGCTAATGGTGTCTTTAAAATAAATGTCACTTGGTTTCACATGTTGTTTTGTAATGCAGTGAGATTCATGTGTTTGTAATGGCTTAAGTGTCCAAATATATTTGGGGTCATTGCAGGCTAGACCACCGCATAGCATCATTTATCCAGTGACAGGATACCAATCTTCTAGAGTTACACCAGAATTCAGTCAGTAAATCTACAGAGCTGCTGTGTGATCACTGTAAGACATGAGCAGGATGTTTAAAACACTCAGTGGTTCAATTTTAGATTTTGTCTGAAGTTCCCCTTTAAAGGCCACACTACACAGTCATTAGCAGCAATTTTAATATTTTTGATATTTATATTATACAGTATAAGTTTTAGTGTTGATACTTTTAGTTAATATATAAATATATGTAGTGTAAATTTCAGTGTGAGTGTAAATGTTGTGTAAATATTGTAAATACTTAATACTTTAATCTGAGACTTAATACTGAGACAGGGAAAAGCAGTGAATGAAAATTTCAGAAGTCATACAGAAAGATAATGAAAATATTTGCAGACTGACAGAAATGTGTTTTTATTATTGAGTTATTATTACAATATTATTGTTTTTATTATTTTGATGAAATACAAGTTGCTGCCTCACAGCTCCAGGGTCTCCAGTGTCTGTCTGTGTGGAGTTTCACATGTTCTCCCCTTGTCCATGTAGGTTTCCTTCAGGTTCTCCAGTTTCCTCCCACCTCCCAAACACATGCCAGTAGGTGGATTGGTGAACATAAATTGCCCCTATGTTTGATGGACTGGTGTCACATCCAGGCTGTAGTATTATACTGGCTATAGTTAGGGATTTTATACCTGTGAACCTTTCTGACAAGATTTCTTAAAAACTGTGTCTGTATTTGTATCTGTTTAGAACACATTACCTGTTCATTCAGAGTGCTGTATTCAGTCACATCCTTAACAGACACACAGAAATAAACCTAGAATAACTAGAATTAAAATAGGTGAAGTGATGTATCTGATCAACTCCACTTTTTTTTTCCCAGTATTCTACAGAAGGCAGGAGACAGAACAGAAATGATCACCACAGATACAGGGTAAGATCAAACCAACATGACTGTGACTCTGACACACTGGTATTATAAACCTCTCTGCTGTTATTAACTACAGAGTGATTAGATTATAGAAAACATACAGTAGATGAAAGTAAACACATAGTGAGAACATTATAAAGAACTATCTGTGGTAACCAGTCAGAAAAAAGTGATCTTAAAGTCTAATAATTGAAGCCCATGTCTCACCACATCTTCCTGCTTCACCATATCACAGGCATGACCCAGAATCTGTGGCTGTAAATGAATTCCAGAAAAAGTTCAAATTAAATCTGATGAAGAAGTTTCAGTGTTTGAATGGAGTGATAATAAACCTGGGAACCCAAACCCTCCTGAATGAGATCTACACAGAGCTCTACATCACAGAGGGAGACAGTGGAGAAGTCAATAATGAACATGAGGTGAGGCAGATCGAGGCAGCATCCAGGAGAACAACAACAGAGGAAACACCAATCAAATGCAACGACATCTTTAAGCCTTTATCTGAACAAGATGAACCCATCAGAACTGTTCTGACAAAGGGAGTCGCTGGCATCGGAAAAACAGTCTCTGTGCAGAAGTTCATTCTGGACTGGGCTGAAGGGAAAGAAAATCAGGACATCTACCTCATATTTTCACTTCCTTTCAGAGAGCTGAATTTAATGAAGGACCAGAAACTGAGTCTGATGGAGCTCCTTCAGGTCTGTTTTAAGGAAACAAAAGAAACAGAAATGTCCAATTTGGAAAAGATTCTGTTCATTTTTGACGGATTGGATGAGTGTCGTTTTCCTCTAGATTTCCAGAACACAGTGAGAGTGTGTGATGTAACTGAATCAGCATCAGTGCCGGTGCTACTGATAAACCTGATTAAAGGGAATCTGCTTCCCTCTGCTCTCATCTGGATCACCTCCCGACCAGCAGCAGCTGATCAAATCCCCTCTGAGTGTGTGCATCGAGTCACAGAGGTACGAGGGTTCAATGACCCACAGAAGGAGGAGTACTTCAGGAAGAGGATCAGTGATCAGAGCCTGGCCAATAACATCATCACACACCTGAAGTCATTAAGAAGCCTCTACATCATGTGCCATATCCCAGTCTTCTGCTGGATTTCAGCCACTGTTCTAGAGAGAATGTTGGGTGAAGCAGAGAGTGGAGAGATCCCCAAGACTCTGACTCAAATGTACACACACTTCCTCATCATTCAGACAAACATCATAAGAGAAAAATACACAAAGAAGCAGGAGAGTGATGAAGAAATGCTTCTTAAACTGGGAGAACTGGCTTTTCAGCAGCTGAAGAACGGGAACCTGATCTTCTATGAGGAAGACCTGAGAGAGTGTGACATTGATGTGACAGAAGCAGCAGTGTACTCAGGTGTGTGTACACAGATCTTCAGAGAGGAGTTTGGACTTCACCAGAGTAAAGTGTACTGCTTTGTTCATCTGAGTATTCAGGAGCACCTCGCAGCTCTGTATGTACACCTGACCTTCATGAAGAAGAAGAGAAATGTTCTTGGTCAGTATAAAGGCTTTAAAAGGCTGATTAAATTAATTATAATTACAATCTCAGATGTACACAAGAGTGCTATAGATCAGGCTTTAGAAAGTCAGACTGGACATCTGGATCTTTTCCTTCGCTTTCTTCTGGGTCTCTCACTGGAGTCCAGTCAGAAACTCTTACATGCTTTAGTAACACAGACAGGAAGTAGCTCCCAGAGCATAGAGGAAACAGTTCAGTACATTAAGAAGAAAATCAATGAAGATCTTCCTACAGAGAAATCCATCAATCTGTTCCACTGTCTGAATGAACTGGGTGATAATTCTCTAGTGGAGGAAATCCAGCACTACCTGAAATCTGGAAAACAAAGTGAACTCTCTTCTTCACAGTGGTCTGCTCTGGTGTTTGTGTTACTGACCTCAGCACAGGAGCTGGAAGAGATTGACCTGAGTAAATATTTCAGTACAGATAAGATAACAGAAACTGTTGTTGTGAAGATGATGCCTGTGATCACAGCCTCCAGAAAAGCAATGTAAGTAAAGCTGAATATAACTGTTCTACTGTTACAGTGTTAGAAAGAGAGAAACTGAAAACACTCTGAGTAATATGAACTTTGGGATGTTTTGACCTGAAAGTGATACAGAGTGGAGTTAATGTAAATAGATAAAATAGAGAATAAAAATGTCTGAAGGTCAGCTATTAAATATGTGGACATTCCACCAGACAGACAGAACCATGTTAATTGCAATTATACAAAATTTTAATCCCAAAACAATTTTGATTTATTATTAGTTTTTAGTTGTGAGGTGGAAATGGCCTTTCATAGAAAACTGACTTTTGAAAAGCCTTATACTTGTTAGAGGAAACATTTTTATTTATATTTTTATAATAATAATAATATTGTTGTTGTTGTTTTTGTTGGTAATATTTTAGGATTTTTATGACCACACACGGGGAAGTATAACACACAAAAGGGGAAAACCAGACTGGACTGTAGTATGTTGTTTGTCCTGTAGAGCTATGTGTCTGTCTGTGTCTGTGTGTGTGTGTGTGTGTGTGACCCAGGTGGAATTTCAGCAGAGCTCCTGGCTCATGATTATTTTGCACCATTGTTATGACCCAGTCTAGAACCATCTAAACCTAAAACCATCTTAATCTGGCCTCCCTGACTCTGTCCCCCAAATGTCCAATATGAGCTGTCCCTCTGATGTACTCCTTCCTAATCCTGTCCAAACGTGTCAGTCCCAAAGAGAACCTCAACATGTTCAGCTCTGCTACCTCCAGCTCTGACTCCTGTCTCTTCCTCAGTGACACTCCCTCTAAACCATACAGCATGGCCAGTCTCACCATCTGTCTTGTACACCTTCCATCACACAGAACTCCCGACACCTTTCTCCACCCATTCCAATCTGCCTGCACTCGCTTCTTTACCTCTTTCCCACACTCTCCATTACTCTGGACTTTTCACCCCAAGTACTTAAATTCCTGTACCTTCTTCACCTCTTCACCCTGTAATCTTACTGTTCCACTTCCCTCCCTTTCATTCACACACATGTACTCAGTCTTACTACGACTGACTTTCATTCCTGTTGTCTCCAGTGCAAACCTCCACCTCCATTCCTCTTCTCTCCAGCGCAAACCTCCACCTCCATTCCTCTTCTCTCCAGCACAAACCTCCACCTCCATTCTTCTTCTCTCCAGCGTGAACATCATCCGATCCCTGATGCAGTCCCACCTCCACTCTGAACTCCTCTGTCTGACCTACAGCACACCTCACCACTGTCCTGCTCCTCTCATACATGTCCTGCACCACTCTGACATACTTCTCTGCTACTCAGTCATACTTTCATTCTCTGCCTGACTTCCTCATACAGTACCACAGCTCTTCTCTTGGCACCCTGTCATACACTTTCTCCAAGTCTACAAACACACAGTGCAACTCTCTCTGACCATCCCTATACTTCTCCATCAAAAAAACAATGGAATAAACTTTGAGAGGAACCAGACTCTAAAGGGAACCTCATCCTCATCTGGGTGACACCAGAGAGTGGGATTATAAATCATTATAAACACTGATAGTGGGATTATAAATCACTATAAACACTGAGAGTGGGATTATAAATCATTTTAAACACTGATAGTGGGATTATGAATCATTACAAACACTGATAGTGGGATTATAAATCATTATAAACACTGATTGTGGGATTATAAATCACTATAAACACTGATAGTGGGATTATAAATCATGATAAACACTGATAGTGGGATTATAAATCATTACAAACACTGATAGTGGGATTATAAATCATTATAAACACTGATAGTGGGATTATAAATCACTATAAACACTGATAGTGGGATTATAAATCATTATAAACACTGATAGTGGGATTATAAATCACTATAAACACTGAGAATGGGATTATAAATCATTATAAACACTGGAGAGTGGGATTATAAATCATTATAAAAAGTAATAGTGGGATTATAAATCATTATAAAAAGTGATAGTGGGATTATAAATCATTATAAACACTAATGGTGGGATTATAAATCATTATAAAAAGTGATAGTGGGATTATAAATCATTATAAACACTGATAGTGGGATTATAAATCACTATAAACACTGATAGTGGGATTATAAATCATTATAAACACTGAGAGTGGGATTATAAATCACTATAAACACTGAGAATGGGATTATAAATCAGTATAACACTGAGAGTGGGATTATAAATCATTATAAACACTGAGAGTGGGATTATAAATCATTATAAACACTGGAGAGTGAGATTATAAATCATTATAAACACAGAGAGTGGGATTATAAATCATTATAAACACTGAGAGTGGGATTATAAATCAGTATAACACTGAGAGTGGGATTATAAATCATTATAAACACTGAGAGTGGGATTATAAATCATTATAAACACTGGAGAGTGAGATTATAAATCATTATAAACACAGAGAGTGGGATTATAAATCATTATAAACACTAATGGTGGGATTATAAATCATTATAAAAAGTGATAGTGGGATTATAAATCATTATAAACACTGATAGTGGGATTATAAATCATTATAAACACTGGAGAGTGAGATTATAAATCATTATAAAAAGTGATAGTGGGATTATAAATCACTATAAACACTGATAGTGGGATTATAAATCATTATAAACACTGATAGTGGGATTATAAATCACTATAAACACTGAGAATGGGATTATAAATCAGTGTAATACTGAGAGTGGGATTATAAATCATTATAAACACTGGAGAGTGAGATTATAAATCATTATAAACACTGGAGAGTGAGATTATAAATCATTATAAAAAGTGATAGTGGGATTATAAATCACTATAAACACTGATAGTGGGATTATAAATCATTATAAACACTGATAGTGGGATTATAAATCACTATAAACACTGAGAATGGGATTATAAATCAGTATAACACTGAGAGTGGGATTATAAATCATTATAAACACTGGAGAGTGAGATTATAAATCATTATAAACACAGAGAGTGGGATTATAAATCATTATAAACACAGAGTGGGATTATAAATCAGTATAACACTGAGAGTGGGATTAGAAATCATTATAAACACTGACAGTGGGATTATAAATCACTATAAACACTGAGAATGGGATTATAAATCAGTATAACACTGAGAGTGGGATTATAAATCATTATAAACACAGAGTGGGATTATAAATCAGTATTACACTGAGAGTGGGATTATAAATCATTATAAACACTGAGAGTGGGATTATAAATCATTATAAACACTGGAGAGTGAGATTATAAATCATTATAAACACTGATAGTGGGATTATAAATCAGTATAACACTGAGAGTGGGATTATAAATCATTATAAACACTGAGAGTGGGATTATAAATCATTATAAACACTGGAGAGTGAGATTATAAATCATTATAAACACAGAGAGTGGGATTATAAATCATTATAAACACTGAGAGTGGGATTATAAATCAGTATAACACTGAGAGTGGGATTATAAATCATTATAAACACTGAGAGTGGGATTATAAATCATTATAAACACTGGAGAGTGAGATTATAAATCATTATAAACACAGAGAGTGGGATTATAAATCATTATAAACACTGAGAGTGGGATTATAAATCAGTATAACACTGAGAGTGGGATTATAAATCATTATAAACACTGAGAGTGGGATTATAAATCATTATAAACACAGAGAGTGGGATTATAAATCATTATAAACACTGAGAGTGGGATTATAAATCAGTATAACACTGATAGTGGGATTATAAATCATTATAAACACTGATAGTGGGATTATAAATCACTATAAACACTGAGAATGGGATTATAAATCAGTGTAATACTGAGAGTGGGATTATAAATCATTATAAACACTGGAGAGTGAGATTATAAATCATTATAAACACTGGAGAGTGAGATTATAAATCATTATAAAAAGTGATAGTGGGATTATAAATCACTATAAACACTGATAGTGGGATTATAAATCATTATAAACACTGATAGTGGGATTATAAATCACTATAAACACTGAGAATGGGATTATAAATCAGTATAACACTGAGAGTGGGATTATAAATCATTATAAACACTGGAGAGTGAGATTATAAATCATTATAAACACAGAGAGTGGGATTATAAATCATTATAAACACAGAGTGGGATTATAAATCAGTATAACACTGAGAGTGGGATTAGAAATCATTATAAACACTGACAGTGGGATTATAAATCACTATAAACACTGAGAATGGGATTATAAATCAGTATAACACTGAGAGTGGGATTATAAATCATTATAAACACAGAGTGGGATTATAAATCAGTATTACACTGAGAGTGGGATTATAAATCATTATAAACACTGAGAGTGGGATTATAAATCATTATAAACACTGGAGAGTGAGATTATAAATCATTATAAACACTGATAGTGGGATTATAAATCACTATATACACTGATAGTGGGATTATAAATCATTATAAACACTGATAGTGGGATTATAAATCATTATAAACACTGGAGAGTGAGATTATAAATCATTATAAACACTGGAGAGTGAGATTATAAATCATTATAAAAAGTGATAGTGGGATTATAAATCACTATAAACACTGATAGTGGGATTATAAATCATTATAAACACTGATAGTGGGATTATAAATCACTATAAACACTGAGAATGGGATTATAAATCAGTATAACACTGAGAGTGGGATTATAAATCATTATAAACACTGGAGAGTGAGATTATAAATCATTATAAACACTGGAGAGTGAGATTATAAATCATTATAAAAAGTGATAGTGGGATTATAAATCACTATAAACACTGATAGTGGGATTATAAATCATTATAAACACTGATAGTGGGATTATAAATCATTATAAACACTGATAGTGGGATTATAAATCACTATAAACACTGATAGTGGGATTATAAATCATTATAAACACTGATAGTGGGATTATAAATCACTATAAACACTGAGAATGGGATTATAAATCAGTATAACACAGAGTGGGATTATAAATCATTATAAACACTGAGAGTGGGATTATAAATCATTATAAACACTGGAGAGTGAGATTATAAATCATTATAAACACAGAGAGTGGGATTATAAATCATTATAATGTCAGGAACAGCTGGACAGTTCCCTGCCAGCCACTGTGAACCTTGGAAGCCTGCTTCTTTGTGTGTCTTTTGTTACGCCCTTCCTATTGTTCCTATCCTGATTGTGTCACCTGTATCCCATTAGCCCTAATATTTACCCCTATAAATAGGGATCCTTGTGTTTGTGGTGACAAACGCAAAAGGTTCCATGTCCAAGCTAAGGTCTAGGTTTTGTTTTGTTTAGTTAACCACGCCATGTCTAGTGTTACGTTTGTTTCCCTATGTCGCGTCTTAAATGTAATAAAAGCAGTGCTTCACTGAATCCTGCACATGGGTCTCATTACACCGTGTGCTGGCGTGCGCACACACACCACGGGCGTCTGGGGTCGAGCCCCGCATAGGGTGGGGGTCCCAGACGTTACAGAATCATGGACCTTCTCTGAGACCCAGCGGGATTCCCAGCTAGTTCCTGTCTTCGGTAAGGATTTGCAGTCTGCTGGCTAGAGCCCTGGACAACCGGTGGATGGCATCCGGCGGATCCTTTTCCCTGTTTCCCCAGGGAGGTGTCCCCATCTTCATTATGGTCGAGGACGTCGCTCCCCCAGGGAATTTACAAGGAGGACGTCACTCGACTTCAGGCCATGGGGGACACCCCCTTTTTATCGGTCCCACTGGAGGCGGGCTTCCACCACCTTGTCAGCCAGGGACGCCGCTCCGCGATGGAGTTTCCGTGGAGGACGTCACTCGGCACCACGGGTGGAAGACGCTTCCCTCCCGTTTCTTTCTAGGGCCGGATGTCAACTTACCCCTGGGACCTGGGGCATCGCCGTAGACTGCATTTATGAACTACATCAGGCCTTGCATCTCCCCTCTAGGAACTACATCTTCTGCCTACTCCTGAGGTGTCCCCTAGGCGGAGGTTGGGTGCTTCGGGAGCTGCGCCTTAGAGGAGGGGGTTATGTCAGGAACAGCTGGACAGTTCAGTGAACCTTGGAAGCCTGCTTCTTTGTGTGTCTTTTGTTACGCCCTTCCTATTGTTCCTATCCTGATTGTGTCACCTGTATCCCATTAGCCCTAATATTTACCCCTATAAATAGGGATCCTTGTGTTTGTGTCCTTGTCCATGATTGTTATCTGTACTGTGGTTTCTGTTGGGGTTTTGTTTGCTAGGTTCCATGTCCAAGCTAAGGTCTAGGTTTTGTTTAGTTTAGTTTAGTTTAGTTAACCACGCCATGTCTAGTGTTACGTTTGTTTCCCTATGTCGCATCTTAAATGTAATAAAAGCAGTGCTTCGCTGAATCCTGCGCATGGGTCTCATTACACCGTGTGCTGGTGTGCGCACACACACCACGGGCGTCTGGGGTCGAGCCCCGCATAGGGCGGGGGTCCCAGACGTTACATATAAACACTGACAGTGGGATTATAAATCACTATAAACACTGACAGTGGGATTATAAATCATTATAAACACTGAGAGTGGGATTATAAATCATTATAAACACAGAGTGGGATTATAAATCATTATAAATACGGAGAGTGGGATTATAAATAATGTCTTTTCTACAGCTGTATACAGTAAAGTTGGTGTTGTGTAACAATGAGCTTTTAAGCTACTTCTAAATTAGTGAAATATCAGAATTCATTATACCGCAGGTCCTCGATTTACGACGTCCTCAACCTACGGCGTTTCGATTTACGTCGCCATCTGTCACGGATGGCAGGTGAGGACCCAAATGCAGAACACAGTCGAGTTCAAACTTAGAGTCTTTATTAAGAATGGCACAAAAAATGGCAGAGTTCTCAAAAAAACTGAAAAAAACAGGATACAGCAGGCTGGTAGAATCAGTAAAAGAAACAACCACATACAGTCCACTAATCCAAATCCAGAGAACAGGTTAAACGTAGGACCGGCAGGGACATTAACAGTATACCATCCAATAATCCAAAATCCAGAGAGCAGGTTAAACGTAGGACAGGCAGAGTCATTGATTGAAGGAAGGCAGAGACAAACCAGGCAGACAGGGACTGAAGAAAAGGGCAGGATGCCATCTCAGAAGCTCAAGGCTGACTGAAGAGACCATCTGGCAAGGAGCATGGACTGCTCGCTAGCTTATATAGGACAGAGGAGCATAAAATGGCGGAAACCGGAAATGAGACCGCGAAACCGGAAGTTGCGTCCCGGAACCGGAAGTAGCAACATGGAACCCGAAAATGCATGCCTGACACCATCTCCCATAAATTTATTAAGAAAGTCTTGTTCCACCATTCCGATGTTTGCGATGTTAAAACAAATTTCGCGCGGGAACTAGTTGGCGAGCAGAGCAGACGAATACACCGTCACGCGGCGCTATACGAGGAAGATGGCTTTGTTTACATTCACTGCTACATAGGTACTTATGTACAGTATGTGAGTTCCGACTTAAGTCACGCCGTAGGAACGGAATTCCGACGTAAGTCAAGGACCCCCTGTAGACCATCAAATGTTTGACAACAGCAACAAGACTGACAACAGCAGTTCAAAGCCAGAACCATAGTCTCCAGTTACTTCTATCACACAGCACTCCCATATATCTCTGGGTATGTGTAGATAGATAGATAGATAGATAGATAGATAGATAGATAGATAGATAGATAGATAGATAGATAGATAGATAGATGGATGGATGGATGGATGGATGGATGGATGGAATATTGTGTGTGTGTGTGTGTTTAGACATAATCCAAACATCCCAGTTCATCAAACACTCTATTCCCATGAACCTTCCAGAGCTGCTCCTTTACCTAAAAATAAACTATTCATATTAAGCTTGACTAAACAAATGTGTCTTCAGCCTAGATTTAAACACTGAGACTGTGTCTGAATCCTGAACACTAATTGGAACACTGTTCCATAACTGTGGGCTTTTGTAAGAAAAAGCTTGCAAAAAGCATGCAACTTTTGATCGGAGTAGGCGTGGCAGATCATAAATAACCAAAAGATCACTCAGGTACTATGGCACGAGACTATTCAGTTCTTTCTAGGTCAGTAATAGAAATTTATAATCAATGAAATTTGACTGGCAGCCAATGTAGTATGGCTAAGATAGAAGTGATGTGTTGATATCTTCTGGTTCTAGTTAGGACTCTAGCTGCTGTGTTCTGGACTAACTGGAGCTTGTTCATGCTTCTACTGGAACATCCAGACAGTAAGGCATTACAATAATCCAACCTAGAGCTAACAAAAGCATGAACTAGTTTTTCTGCATCATGAAGTGACATCATATTTCTTATCTTGGCAATATTTCTGAGATGAAAGAAGGCTACCCTGGTGATATTATCTACATGAGCTTCAAATTAAAGACCAGCGTCAATAATCACACCAAGATCTTTTACTGCTGGACAAGATGAAACAGAAAGACCATCCACCATTACTCTGTAATCAGAAAGCTTACTTCTAGCTGCATGTGGTCCTACTACAAGCTCATCTGTCTGTCAGAGTTAAGCAGGAGGAAGTTAGTGACCATCCAATGTCCTTTACACATCTTCTATCTTAATAAGCTGGTGTCTCTCATCTGATTTAGCTGAAACATACAGCTGTGCATTACAGTGGAAGCTAATACCATGTTTATGAATAATTGCACCAAGAGGTCATGTTGTTCTGTTATACTTAAGTAAAACTTTAAAGCTAATGGACAACAGATTTACTAGAAATAATTATTGTTTTCAAAGTTAATTCATTTTGTCAAATTTCTCCTATAGTAATTAGGCAAGTAATCAATTATTTGTTAAAGTCATGACACTTCTAGAATCTCAGGAAGTAGTCCATCTGTCATGAGGAGGATAAACCTTTATAGAAGATTCTAAAATAAAAGGTAGCCGGTTGCTAACACTGGGGTGTGACTGAGATGGAAGGCAATGATGCTGCTTCTGGTAGCAATTCAGAAGTGGAAGAAAGGATGTTTTGTGTGGTTTATGAAGGGGTAGATTTGTAACTGGACTGTAGTGAAAAATAGGAAAATGAAGAAAGCTGGAAGTCAAATATCTGAATCGGATAGTGAAAGAGGACAAGAACAATTAAAGGGAAGTTTCTGAATGAATCAATGAATACACTAAACCCAATCAAAGTAACAAAGGCATTGCAGGAAGCAGTAGGTAAAATAAAAAGCACTAAGGTTGTACAAGATAGAAATCACTGATCTTCAATCAGACAATAAACAGCACATAAGATCAGCTGGTCTAAAATCTTTAATGGGTAAAAATTAGTATGAATGATAATGGAAGAAAGGAATTGGGAATCACTTTCCTATTATATGCAAATTAGAGGTTGAAGTAGCTATAGCAAATAGAGAATTTATACCTAGGGGGAAGTTCAAAACAGCAGATTGGAATGATTTTAAGGGAAAGAGTGAAGCATTAAGTGAATGTAGACATTAAGGAACTTAATGATAAAATATGTGGAGTTGTTATTAATACTGCAGAAGATTACTGGAAAAATACAGGAAATTATAAGAAGAAAGCAGTCTGTCACAGGCACGAACACCTCAGCCGCACCCCCGCGCTCCCAATCACCGGACTTTTAATCGCGCCACCTGCACTCAATCACACGGCGCCTACTTAAAGCCCTCACCCACAGAGCCCAGTGGCTAATATTAAAACTGTTGAAGCTAGAGTACCGAGTTACTGCTCCAGTATTTTCAAGTTGGATATTTCCTTTCGTCGTATTGCCTTTTTTCCCTGCCTTAGTTATTAAAGCCATGTTGGATCTGCTCTCTGACTCCGTGTGTGTTGTGACAGAATACTAGCCCTAAAAACAACAAATTACGAGATCCTACCAGGAAGATGGAAGGTCAGCATGACGGCACGCCTCCTACAGCAGCTCAGCCGCAAACTGACCCGTCTGCCGCCCCGGTTCAGCAGCAGCCGACAGCCTTCCACACCGGACCCTATCACTGCTCTGACGGCCTCACTACAGCAAGTGGTACTGTCCGTGACGACACAACCGACCGGTCCGGTAGCCAAACCAGCATTATTCTCGGGCGGAGCAGCCGAATGTGCCGGTTTCATCATGCTATGCCAGCTCTATTTTGAGGTTGTTCCTCAGCTGTTCCCCGATGACCGCGCTAAAATCGCCTTTATCCTGTCGCTGTTGTCCGTTGAGGCCCGACATTGGGCAGAGGCATTGTGGACATCGGAGAGCCCAGTGTTCGTGTCGTCAACGAACTTTCTGGCCCACTTCAAGGCGGTTTTCAGTGCGGGCGCTTCCACCCTCTCGACACATGATGAGCTGTTCACTCTGCGGCAAGGTAGAAACACCATCCGCGAGTATACGCTGCGCTTCCGCACACTTGCAGCATCTAGCGGATGGAATGAGACGGCGCTACTCACGGCGTACCAGCGGGGGTCACAGCCTGAGATCCGACGGCAGATGGCCATATATGAAGACTCCAGCAGCTTGGAGGCCTTCCTGTTGAAGGCTCAGACAGTGGCCCAACATCTCATCGCGGTTCCGGGTGGAGGGAACAATCGTTCCGAGGCTTCACCCCGCGAGGAGTTCTCCGCACCAGAGCCGATGCAAACGGATGAGGACCATCTATCCGCGGACGAACGGCAGCGCCGGCTTCAGCATGGGCTCTGCCTCTACTGCGGAGAGTCTGGTCATTCCATTCCTACCTGTCCCGTCCGTCCTGTACACCCAGCGGTGAGTACTATCCACCTCAGCTCAGTACTCTCTAATCCTCGGTATCATGATGCCACATTAATTTTTGACTCTCACTCTTATCCTGTCAGCGTGATCTTCGACTCAGGCGCGTCCGGGAACTTTATTTCCACCCGCATCCTCTCTGCATGCCATATCCCACGAGAAAGGAACCCGATGCGCTATCGTATCACAACCATCCAAGGAAAACCGCTGGGTCGAGGACTGGTGCAGTGGCGGACGCCAGAATTGACGTTGTGCATCGGCTGTATGCATGAGGAGGTGCTCTCACTGTTGGTGTTGGAGGAGGGCAGGGTGGACGTTGTCCTAGGACACCCATGGCTGGCGCAACATCAACCCACGATTCGGTGGAGTACAGGATGCATTGAACAGTGGAGCGATCATTACCTCAGCTCTTGCCTACGCGCACTCCCGCACCCTCCACCTAGATCTGTTCTCCTGGGGTTGACGAACATCGAGAGCCCCCCTACTGGCCGTGAGGTGGACCTCCCAGGAGAGTATCAGGATTACACGGGGGTGTTTAGCAAAGTCGCCACTACAAAGCTCCCACCACATCGATCCTGGGATTGTGCTGTGGACCTTCTGCCCAATGATAAGATGCCCAAAGGGCACATCTATCCCCTGTCTGTCCCGGAGCATAAGGCCATGGAAGAATATATCAAAGAGGCACTCCGCCAGGGTTTCATATGCCCTTCTACATCCCCGGCGGCATCCAGCTTCTTCTTTGTGGCAAAAAAGGATGGCGGGCTTCGACCGTGTATCGATTACCGGAATCTTAATGCCCAAACGGTGAAATTCGCCTACCCCTTTTCGCTAGTCACAGCTGCCCTCGAGGAGTTACGTGGAGCTCGTATCTTCACCAAGCTGGACCTGAGAAGCGCATATAACCTCATCCGCATTCGTCAGGGAGATGAGTGGAAGACGGCGTTCATCACACCTTCTGGGCACTATGAGTACCGGGTCATGCCATATGGGCTCACAAATGCTCCAGCGGTATTCCAGAATTTCATGAACGAAATCTTCCGTGATATGCTCCACCGGTTCGTCATCGTATACATTGATGACATTCTAATCTACTCTTCCAACCGGTCAGAGCACATCCACCATGTCTGTCAGGTACTCGACCGCCTCCATCACCACCTTTTTCTGAAACTTGAAAAGTGCGAGTTCCACCAAACTGTCGTGCAGTTTCTGGGTTACATCATCTCCGCTGCGGGTATTAAAATGGACCAGGCAAAAGTAGACGCAGTGATGAACTGGCCGCAGCCAGAGACAGTCAAGGAGCTGCAACGGTTTCTGGGATTTGGGAATTTCTAACGCAGCTTCATCCACAACTACAGCCAAATCACTGCTCCCCTCACTTCATTATGTGGACAGCCTAAGACCCTCACCTGGTCGAAGTTAGCGGTCGAAGCCTTCCAGCAGCTAAAAGCCGCCTTTTGTTCTGCTCCTACATTATTGCATCCTGACCCTAGCCAGCCTTTCGTAGTCAAGGTAGATGCCTCTGCGCTAGGGGTAGGAGCGGTGCTGTCACATCGGGGAGGTAAGCCTCTGGCACTCCATCCATGCACCTTCTTTTCAAGGAAACTAACCCTGGCGGAGCGTAACTATGACATCAGAAACCGATTTTTGGGGGGGGTACTGTCACAGGCAAGAACACCTGACCAATCACCGGACTTTTAATCGCGCCACCTGCACTCAATCACACGGTGCCTACTTAAAGCCCTCACCCACAGAGCCCAGCGGCTAGTATTAAAACTGTTGAAACTAGAGTACCGAGTTACTGCTCCAGTATTTTTGAGTTGGATATTTCCTTTCGTCGTATTGCCTTTTTTTTCCCTGCCTTAGTTATTAAAGCCGTGTTGGATCTGCTCTCTGACTCCGTGTGTGTTGTGACACAGTCCCATGGTGGACAAAAGAATGTAATAATAGTAATAAGAGAAAGAAACCGTGAATCAAAAAAAGGAAGAAAAACATTTGTAGGTTTTATTAATTAGAGGACAGGCTGAGGTAAGAAAAGTGATAAAAGATGATACAAGAAATTATTGGTAATTTATACCTTTTCTCCTACAGTACCTTATTACAGGTACTGTATTATTATTGGTGAGATCTCACCAAATGATAGTAAACTCATGGTGTCTCCTGGTGGTCCAGGGGCCCTAAGCTAACACTTATACCACTTACAGGAAGAAACGGCCCTGAGGATGTTTACAACAGATGTATTGATGGTTCAGTTTTAGATGTTGTCTGCAGTGTTCCTTAAATCATGTTTTCTAACTGGTGTTTGTACTTTCAGCATTTATGAAAATGAGAAGGTTCATTATTATACTAGTGTGAGTTCATTATGTTTATTTTATTTCCTTCAGTATCAGGTGTGATTCACTTGGAGAGAAAAGTTGGTCAGCTCTGGACTCAGCGCTCAGATCAGAAACCTCCAGTCTGAGAGAACTGCATCTGACTGTGAAAACACTGGATCTGTCCAAGAATAAACTAGGAGACTCAGGAGTGAAGAGTCTCTCTGCTGGACTGGAGAATCCTCACTGTAAAGTGGAGAAACTGAGGTAAGATCATCTCTCTGAGAGTCACAAAAACTCACTAAAAGCACAACATGCAGAACAAATAGATTAGTCATTAAGTGATAATGATTTCTCTCCAGAACTAGGGAACAGTGACTCATTAGCTACAAAAGTATTGCTGGATTTAAAGTGTAGTAAACTTAATATCATTAATTCTAAATAACAGCAGCAATGGTGGAGCTACAGGGGCCTGGGCCCACCCATTTGGAGTTCTGGTCCACCCAAATAATCTCTGTTCTAATGTTACCATTATTCATAAAGCCCTGTTCTCACTCTCTAGGAGCTGCTGCTTTAAGTAGCTGCATTAGTGTGTGTGGTTGTGTGTGTGTGGTTGTGTGTATGTGTGTGTGGTTGTGTGTATGTGTGTGTGGTTGTGTGTATGTGTGTGTGGTTGTGTGTATGTGTGTGTGGTTGTGTGTATGTGTGTGTGGTTGTGTGTATGTGTGTGTGGTTGTGTGTATGTGTGTGTGGTTGTGTGTGGTTGTGTGTGTGTGGTTGTGTGGTTGTGTGTGTGGTTGTGTGTGTGTGGTTGTGTGTGTGTGGTTGTGTGTGTGGTTGTGTGTGTGGTTGTGTGTGTGTGGTTGTGTGTGTGTGGTTGTGTGTGTGTGGTTGTGTGTGTGTGGTTGTGTGTGTGGTTGTGTGTGTGTGTGGTTGTGTGTGTGTGTGGTTGTGTGTGTGTGTGTGTGGTTGTGTGTGTGTGTGGTTGTGTGTGTGTGTGTGTGTGGTTGTGTGTGTGTGTGCTACATAAACTGGTAATTTAAAAACAAAACCTTTCACCTCATTGGTCACTTTTTACAGTCATGTAATTTCTTTTGAGTGGCTGTTGTCTTTTGAGTTTCTTTTCAAACCTGTGCCCACCCTGTTTAACCCAGGCCCACCCACTGTTCACAATCTGACACTAATGTTCTGCTCAGTGTTGATTATACCTTATATAACAAATGTTGATGAAGACTGTCATTGTGTCTCTCTACAGGTTGCGTGAGTGTGGTGTATCAGATGAAGGCTGTGCTGCTCTGACTTCAGCTCTGAGATCAAACCCCTCACACCTGAGATACCTGGATCTGTCTGATAATAATCTAGGAGACTCAGGAGTGAAGAGTCTCTCTGCTGTACTGGAGAATCCTCACTGTAAACTGGAGACACTGTGGTAAGATCATCTCTCTGAGAGTCACATGACCTGCTCC
Source organism: Hemibagrus wyckioides (assembly GCF_019097595.1). Classification (NCBI taxonomy): domain Eukaryota; kingdom Metazoa; phylum Chordata; class Actinopteri; order Siluriformes; family Bagridae; genus Hemibagrus; species Hemibagrus wyckioides. The sequence goes on from NC_080728.1 coordinate 4,553,306, forward strand.
TCAGTAAGACACATTCTCTAATAGTGAGAATGAAGCAGAAGTTTTAGCTTCATCATCAATGTCCTGAGGAGGAAGATTGTTTCTTTTCACTGCACACTGATGATTTTTCACAGACTCTGATGTGACTGCAATGTGTCTGAAATTACAGTGAAATTTACTAAAACATTGTAACTAATCACACAAACTGCAGCTGAGACACAAACTAAATGTAGTGTGTGAGCTGCAGGGGTTAAAATCAGCAGTGACATGGAAATGATGTAAAAAATGGAATTATGTAGAATAGAGAATTAGATATTTAAATAACAACCAAAAGAGCAAACAAGAGGAGCTTACAAAAAACTGCATTTTTATTGTTTTTAAAGCTGAACTAGTGTTTATTCTGTCAGTGAATATTTGTTCAGTACATCTCCGTCTAGCTGCTATGAACAGGGTTGCCAGATCTGTTTGGGTGTGTTACTCAGTGTCCCTCAGGTTGTGACAGACAGATATGTACTGTCCTGCTAAAATGCAGCTCTCCTTCATTTCTCCTAACAGAATAAACAGTTTGTCAGTGTTGGGCATGAGAGAGAACTGAACTTTTTTACAGTCTGTTAGAAAGTGTAGCTCTGTCTCCACTGTGTACACACTCTCTGCTCTGGAGAACAGTGAACACTAGAACTTGTGGCTGATATGCACAAGTAGTCTTTTTAGGTCCTTGGGTAGATCTTTTGTTGTTCTTTCCTCCATTTTAGTGGATCCCCCTCACTATCCAGGTTACGTGACTGTAGGTAGTAGCTTTATATAAGCTTCCCAGCATTTCTTTAGAGTAACTGAATGACTGTATGCTTTAATACAGGGATCTGCTGCTGCTGTGCTGTTCACATGAAGACATGAACTTCTGTGACGCTGTATTTCACACCGTGCTTGAAAACACAACACTGATTGGTCAGTAGTGAACTTCCAAAGAGAGTATGATCGGTCAGTTGAGGTGAAAAATAACTTGTGATGGTCACTTGTGATTTGGTTTATCATCTGAAAACTCAGTCTATAAGAAGATTACTGTGTCACTATACTGATGATTTTTGCTGCTAACACATCAGTATTGCAGATGATTATGCATTAATATTGCATTAATATTATGCATTATTAACTGTGGGAGGCAGAAATCTTGCCTCCATTGCAGATGATTATGTTTAATTAACTGTGGGAGGTCTTGTTGTCAGACTCTTCTGACATTTAAAGAAAAGCAATATAAGCGTGAATTCAGGCTTGAAAAAGCTGTTGATAAAGTTTTCCTTGATAATCTGTCTTGGGTATCTGAAGATGCTGATTTTGAGGTCATTAAGGCTGTAACTTTGGAGGAACTGGAAAGAGCCATCCAGAGTATGGAGTGTGGTAAAGGACCTGGAACTGATGGGTTACTGGTTTACTTTTATAAATCTTTTTCTTACTCTATTAGAGGTATTTAATGAAAGCTTAGCCAATGGAATACTGATCTAAATGATATTAAAAATTGGAGACTGGTGAGTTTATTATGCAGAGATTATAAATTGCTCTCCAACATTTTAGACAACAGATTGAGTCTTAGAACAAGTCCTCTATCCTGATCAGACAGATTGTGTGCCAGAAAGATGAATTTTTGATATTTCTGCTATCAGTGATATTTTGGATATCAGTAAGAGTCTTAAGCTGGATTTTGGTCTAGTGTCAGTAGACGTAGAAAAAGTCGAGCACAACTATTTATGGAATGTGTTCACAGCATTTGGGTTTAGTCCTGAGTTTGTTTCCATGATAAAGGTTTTGTACAGTGATGTTAGTGCACTGAAAGTTAATGGTGACTTATGCGCTCCTTTTAAAGTTTATAGAGGTGTTACACAAGGTTGTGTCTTGTCTGGTATGTTGTATACTTTAGCAATAGAGACACTTTTAAACAAGTTAAGGACAGATTTTTATGGATTATATATTGACAGGTTTAAAATGTGTTTATTAGGATATGATGATGTTTTAATTAGTTGTCAAAGAGATGGAAATTTAATGTTGGAAATATTAAAGGAATTTAAAATCGTCTCTGCTAAGAAGAACCTAGGGTGTAGGGCATAGAAGCCCCATCTGAGTCTACTGAAAGCCAAGATCAGTTGATTAAACAGGTGGAATCAGGTGTGGCTTCTGCTCGGTTGGAATGAAAACCTGCACCCACACCGGCCCTTTGTGGATACGGTTTGACACCCCTGGTGTAGGGTGTAACTTTGACCAGGGAGGGTTTTGAGAGATGGAATGTTTATGCAGAAAATTTTGAAGGAGTTGTTGAAAAGGTAAAAATCTCTTTGATAAATGGAAATTACAGAAATGTCATAATATAAATGAAGACTGAATGTTGATAAGTTAACAACTTATAGTAAGTAAGTAACATCTGCTGTCTGGCATCAGCTAGCTTGTGTTGATCCTCCAGCATAACTACAGGCAAAAATACATCTAAATTTAGTTGCTTTGTTTTGGGAGAAATTGCAGTGGATTCTAAAAACTGCTGTGTATTTACCCCCCACAAAAGAAAGAGGACATTGTCTTATACATGTACAGAGCAGATCAGCAACCTTTCAAGTACAATTTGTACAGAGATGAACTGGTCTCTCTGGACCAGTGGACTCTGGAAATGTGTAGCCTGTGCTACTTTGCAGGGCTTTAAAGGTCTAGGCCTGGACACCCTGATGTAGTGTCCTCCATTTGGGGGAGAATGTGACACTGGAGTGAAGAGCCTTATATAAGTCACCTTTATCTAAGAAAGTGGGAGACGTACAGTGGAGACTTGTTCATGGTGCAGTTGTAGTTAATGCATTTGTTTCAGTTATAAACCCTGGTGTTAGATATTGTGTATTGATGTGACATCATCATGTACAGGGGGTCTGGGTGGGAGTCATGTGTGCTGAAGGAAAAAGAGAAAAGATGGCTGTGAGTTCAATCTGATATCAATAACAGTTTACAGTGTTAGACATGGATGTCCATGTTGTTTTCTGAGAGAAACTGTGCTTCGTGCTTTTCTGCACTGTTATAAACTGTGACACGATCATGACGGTTTCTTCTGTACAACATTAGAAGGATTCGACCATTCCTATCCACACAGGCTACTCGAGTGCTTGTTCAGTCTCTGGTCATTTCGAGACTGGACTACTGCAACTCTTTACTGGCAGGTCTTCCTCTGAATGCAATTCGTCCACTGCAGATGATCCAAAATGCAGCTGCAGGGCTTGTTTTCAACCTGCCTAAGTTCTCCCACTCCACCTCACTGCTGTGTTCCCTCCACTGGCTTCCAGTAGCTGTATTCATCAGATTCAAAACACTGATGCTTGTCTACAAAGCCAAGAATGAACCAGCACCATCTTACCTCAAAGATCTTATTACTTCTCGCACTGCACCTCGCTCTCTCTGATCCACCAGCACTGCCCGACTGGTCCCACCATCTCTCAGGGTAAAAGGTAGGTATTCATCTAGACTCTTCTGTTCTGGCACCGAGGTGGTGGAATGAACTTCCCCTAGATGTCCGTACAGCAGAGTCTCTGACCGTCTTCAAACGACGATGTTTTTCCTGAAGCACTTAAACCAGCTCTTATCTTTCCCTGTTTTTATGTATTGTTAAATGTTTAAAAAAACAATTTTAGACTATTGGTATCTGTCTGTAACCTATTGAACCAGTGTTAATATATTCATTGATGAAGACTTAAAGCACTTTTGTACTTTTGTAAATAGTATCTTTTAATCTTAGGTCTTTAGACCAAGATGGCGGCGCGTGCACAACGCAAGGCTCAGCGTCTCACCAGTTTTTGCGTTTTAGCGGTTACTTTTTTAATCCTTGCCGGTTTGTTCACTAAGAACAGACTTGCTTTAACATCCTCCAGCAGGCAAGAACTTTTAGACACTTTTAAAGAACTTTTACTACTTTTAGACGTAATGGATTACGCCATTCTGTTACTTCTGTCGCCGATCTCCGACTCATCCCAGAGATCTCCAGAACACCGGAGGCTGCTTGCTCTGCCCGGCCGGCTAAGCGTGGCGGGCTAAGGGCTAAGCTAAAGCTTACACCACATCGGCTCTCTTTACCCAGCATTTTCTTCTCTAATGTTCGGTCACTGGTCAACAAAATGGACGAGCTTGCTGTACAGACTGTTATCACTAGGAGACACTGCTCACCTAATCTGGAATTTATTATGGTTAAGTGTAGACCCTTTAATCTGCCCAGAGAATTCACATCAACCATTATTACTGCTGTGTACATTCCACCAGATGCTAATGCCAAGATTGCAATGAAAGAACTACATGCAGCCATTAGCACACAACAGTAGCACACAACTCATCCAGATGCTGCTTTTATTGTTGCGGGTGACTTTAACCACTCCAGCTTAAAAACAGTGCTTCCTAGATTTCACCAGCACATTTCCTTCCACACCAGAGGAAATCAAAACCCTGGACCATGTTTATTCCAACATACCTGGAGCTTACAAGGCTACCCCCCTCCCTCACCTGGGACAATCGGATCACCTCTCTTTGTTCCTCTCCCCTGCATATTTACCACTCATCCAACGTGTGGGGCCAACAGTAAAGACAATCAAAGTGTGGCCAGTGGGGGCAGACGCTGAACTTCAGGACCGGTTTCAACACACCGACTGGAGCATGTTTGCCACTCAGGCGACCTGTGGTTCCCACTTGGATATTGAAGGCTACGCTTCCTCTATACTGGATTACGTTAACACCATGACAGACAGCGTCACCACCCAGAAACAGATCACCATGTACCCAAATCAGAAGCCTTGGATGAACAAAGAGGTTCGCGGCTTACTGAAGGCCCGCAACGCTGCCTTTAGATCTGGTGATGCACAGGCCTACTGTACAGCCAGGGCCAATCTGAAGCGGGACATTAAGATGGCCAAATACTGCTACAAGCTGAGTATTGAAGTACACTTCTCCAACTCCAATCCCCAGCAGATGTGGCAGGGCATTCAGGCCATTAGCAACTACAGGCCCATCAACCCTTCACCCCTGTCTACTGATATCTCCTTTCTCAATGAGCTAAACAACTTCTATGCTCGCTTTGAAAGGGATAATCTGGAGCCAGCAATCAAAATCGAGCTCCCAGCAGACTTCCAGCCACTCACATTATCCACTAATGATGTCAGTGCAGTACTAAAAAGGATCAATGCAAGGAAAGCAGCAGGGCCTGATGGTATCCCCGGGCGTGTCCTCAGAGCATGTGCTGGGGAGCTGGTGGGGGTCCTAACAGACTTATTCAACCTGTCTCTAGCCCAGGCTATTGTGCCCACCTGCCTTAAGACCACCTCCATTGTGCCTGTACCAAAAAACTCCACTGCATCCTGCCTTAATGACTACCACCCAGTAGCGCTTACCCCCATCATCACGAAGTGCTTTGAGCGGCTGGTCCTGGCACACCTCAAAACCTGTCTTCCTGCCACCCTTGACCCTCATCAATTTGCTTACCGTCAGAACAGAAGCACGGAGGACACAGTTTCCACAGCACTGCACTCAGTCCTCTCCCACGTGGACAATAGAGACACCTATGCCAGAATGCTTTTCCTGGACTTTAGTTCAGCATTTAACACTGTCATCCCTTCCGTTAGTCACCAAACTTGGAGACCTGGGCATCAACGCATCACTTTGCAACTGGCTCCTGGACTTTCTGACCAACAGGCCCCAGCATGTTCGGATAGATCGCCAATGCTCTTCCACCCTCATCCTTGGCACCGGAGTACCACAAGGCTGTGTGCTGAGTCCCTTCCTCTACTCTCTCTTCACCTATGACTGCAAGCCTGTACATAGTTCCAACACAATTATCAAGTTTGCAGATGACACCACGGTGATTGGACTCATCAAAGGCAACGATGCGTCAGCTTATAGAGAGGAGGTGGACCGTCTAGCTGAGTGGTGCGTGGCAACAACCTGCTGCTCAACACTGCGAAGACCAAGGAGCTCATAGTGGACTTCAGGAAGGAGAAAGGTGACACACACACACCTATTCATCTCAATGGAGAGGTGGTGGACCGTGTCACTAGCTTCAAATTCCTGGGTATCCACATCTCCGAGGATCTCTCCTGGACTACCAACAGCTCCAGTTTGGTCAAGAAGGCTCACCAGCGCCTCTTCTTCCTGAGGGCTCTGAGGAAGAACCATCTCTCTTCAGACATCCTGGTGAACTTCTACCATTGCACCATCAAGAGCATCCTGACCGGCTGTATCACTGTCTGGTATGGGAACTGCACTGTGTCAGTCCGGAAAACGCTGCAGAGGGTGGTGAAAACTGCCCAACGCATCGTAGGAGTTCTACTTCCTAAGATCGAGGACATTTACAGGAAGCATTGTCTCACCAGAGCACGCAAAATCATAAAGGACTTTTATCACCCTGCCAATAGACTCTTTGCCCTCCTGCCTTCTGGGAGGCGCTACAGGAACCTCCGGACCAAGACTAGCAGGTTTAGGAACATCTTTTTCCCCACAGCTGTTTCTTTGCTGAACTCTGCCTCCACCCGATCACAAACACATTGACTGAGCACATTATTATCAGTGTATATAACCTTTTTCTGTATATAACCCTTTCTATGTACAGTTTACATATGTGTACAGTTTACATATACAAATTATTTATCATAATATACAATATCTTCCTCATTGCACACATCTAAATCATTGCACTCATTGTACATAACTCCTCTGTATACTGTTTACATATTTAATTATCATGGTATACAATACCTTCTATATTGCACCACTACAATCATTTGCTCATTTGCACTCATTGCAATTACTCATTGCATTTACCTCCCACTGTATACTGTTTATATACTGTTATATATGCAAATTATTTATATATTTTTGTATATTTATATATGCAAATTATTTATTGTTATATATTTATTATATATGCTAATTATTTGCACTGCGAAATGAACTTCTGGTTAGATGCTAACTGTATTTCATTGCCTTGTACCCACATGTGCAGTGACAATAAAGTTGAATCTAATCTAATCTAATCTAATCTAATCTGGTGTAATCTAGAATTTTCAATGATTTCCACTATAATAAAACCATGAAAGAGCTTGCTTCTTTTTATTTTAGTGTTATAAAGGGTCTTTGTGTGAAGTGATTAAAGTTAAAGTTGATGGTCAGTCTGCTGTCCTCTGTTCAGCTTCAGCTGCTGATAGTTTAATATCACACACAACAGATGAGAGAAACTAAATCTAACACTCAGGGGGATCATTTTAATGACATTGTTCATTAGAATAAACAGGTGATATTAAATCCTCATGTCATTCTGAATAATAAAATCATTTACAATCACATCTTTAAAGGAAGTCTTAAACCAAGATAAAAATCTGTTGATGAAGACTGTGTCATTGTGTCAAATCATAAACCAATAGAACCTGATGAATCCAATTTGTCTATATTTTTTACACTCCATGAGTTTTGTAATTAATTTATACTTATTACATTTTTCTTTAATAATAAAGTTGTAAATGTAAGTCTTATACCAAGATGAAAATCCATTGATGAAGACTGTGTCATTGTGTCTCTCTACAGGTTGTGTAATTGTGGTATCTCAGATGAAGGCTGTGCTGCTCTGACTTCTGCTCTGAGATCAAACCCCTCACACCTGAGATACCTGAATCTGTCCAGGAATATTCTAGGAGACTCAGGAGTGAAGAGTCTCTCTGCTGTACTGGAGAATCCTCACTGTAAACTGGAGATACTGGGGTAAGATCATATTATAAATCATGGTCTAATCTTCATCCAGGTCATAATAATAGATAAAGACATTCTGTATAAATAAAACAGAGTCACAGTTGTTCTTGTCAATACTGAATAAACCATTTACACTTTCACAGTCTGGGTTAAAAAATACACCAATGAACTAACAACTTCAACAACAACTATTTAGAGTCTGATCCTGTTTTAGGTCTGATTACTGACAGTCTGATCTTCTCAGGTGAACTCTGATTAAAATAAAAGAAAGAAAGATTATATAGATTATTATGTGTAAAGCAGGGAAAAGTTACTGAAAACATTTTAAAGTCAAATTTGATTTGTCCCATACATAACCATACACAGTGTGTATATGTAGTGAATACTTCATGTAGAATTAGAAGTAGAATAGAAAAGTCCAAGTTCTAGTCTTATGTTGTGTCCTTCTAAAGACATAGTGTGTGTTACTGAGTCCACAATAAGACAAACTGTCTACAATCAGGGTGGTCACTCGAGCCCCAGTAAAATGTTGCTGATAAATCAGTGTCTGATGAGGAAGATTACAGTAGATACGTCTGAAAGTAGGCTTTCCTCTTCAAACATTTATATTATTTGACATATTTTGAAGAAAGGCTGATTGTAACAGCAGCTGAAGTGAAAATACCCTGTGCATCTTCATAAAGCCCGTCCCTCTCACTGTGCCCCCGGACTGTACTTCTCCTCTCTTAAACTTTTCTCAGTAGAAACCTTGACTTGCACTCAGAAGATAAATCATAATACAACATTGTAGCTGAGGACTGAGAAATTGTGGATTTAAAGTTTTTTAATATACTTTTAAAAATGTGTGATCTGAAAAAGTTTACGTAAACAATTTTAGCAAAAGTCTTAAAGTAAATTAATGTAAAATTGAGCGAATGAAATGATCAGCAGCACATACTTTCATTAATGTTGGCTCCATAACATGATTAAAGATAAACAAAAAAACCAAAAAAAACCCCAAATAACTTAACAAATGAATAAATAAATACTCTCAAAGTCACCAGAATTTAAATAAATAAATAGACTTTTTACTTTTGTAAAATCCTTGGTGGTTTGTACTCCACTAGGGATTAAACTCTAGAAACGTCCCTGTGTACAACCAGTGAAGACTGTGTCATTGTGTCTCTCTACAGGTTGTGTAATTGTGGTATCTCAGATGAAGGCTGTGCTGCTCTGACTTCAGCTCTGAGATCAAACCCCTCACTCCTGAGAGACCTGAATCTGACCGGTAATAATCTAGGAGACTCAGGAGTGAAGAGTCTCTCTGCTGTACTGGAGAATCCTCACTGTAAACTGGAGAATCTGGTGTAAGATCATCTCTCTGAGAGTCACATTTCCTGCTCCTCAGTAAGACACATTCTCTAATAGTGAGACAGAAGCAGAAGTTTTAGCTTCATCATCAATGTCCTGAGGAGGAAGATTTCTGTTTCTTCTGTTCTGGTTCTCCTGTTTCTTTTTACTGCACACTGATGATTTTGTACAGATTTACTAAAACATTGTAACTAATCACACGAACTGCAGCTGTTTGTGTGTCAGTTGTGTTTGTGTGTTAGTTTGTGTGTCAGTTGTGTTTGGATTTTTAGATTCTGAGTGTAGATGTATATTGTATTAAAATATCACAGTAATGTAAGGTGTGATTCTGCATTGTTTGGATCTTGACAAATTTGTACAGTTCTAATGAAATCAGGGTTTATATTCATCAGTGTGAGACTGATGTCTTCCTCACTGTGAGTGTATGTAGTGTCCAGAAAGGTGTGTGTGTGCAGTGGGGTTAGTTCTTGTCCTGTTAATGAATTTGGCTGTGATCAGACAGAGGGGTTAGTGTTTTAACAGTGAATGCGCTGACACAGAAAGGGTTTCAATCTGTTATCATTATACTCTACTGTGCTGTTGCTAAGAGCTGAGCAGAATGTGTATCTTCTCAAAGAGTCTCCTCATGTCCTTCCATTAACAATGTACAGAGCCAGGCTTTCACAGAGCTGCAGCAGATCATTTCCATTTCTTTTGACCTGCAAGTCAAAGTCATGGCAGGGAAGGTTAGTAAGGTTTCTGGGCTAATGATGTCCAAATCTAAAATAGTTTCCATGCTCTGTGTTAAAGTCAGAGAGAGAGCCGCTGCAGGAGTTCAGGTCTCCACAGATCAGCACACTTCCCTGGGCCTGGAAGCTGCAGATCTCAGTGTGGAGCTGGAGTAGGATCTCCTCATCATAATAAGGGGAGTCACTGGGAGAGATGTTCACTGGACACAAGAAAATGTCTTTTGCTCTGTTTAAAATATCTTTCTTCATTTTTAAGCCCAATGTGTGATTTATTTCATTTTTGTGGTGCCGTAAAATCTGATCTAAATGATGGTTCCACCCGAGTCTCTCCCTTCTTAACAGTAGTGTGTTTAATAGATTGGAGAATTCATTCTTTATAGTTAGAGGAGCAGTGAGACATTGATCTAATCCAGGTTTCCTGGAGTCTGTCTTTTGGGTTTTCCTCAAAGTCACAGCTTTTACTTTTGCACCCGAACCATGAAAATGTAATTCCCTGAATGTTCCACACAGAGATTGTAAACAGTTTCATTTGAGAAGAGATGATGTTGTGTGTTCATAGTGAACATGTTCAGCACTTACCTCAGTGTCCATTATTCTGGAGCTGCTCTGGATTTGTAGCTGTGTAGTTAGTGCCGAGGAAGTGGATAGTGGTGATAGCTTACTAGCTTACTACTCTCTCTCTCTCTCTCTCTCTCTCTCTCTCTTTCTCTGTTTGTCTCTTTCTCTCTCTCTTGAGTGTGAGCATTTGGCTGTGTCTGGGGTTCTGTCTCTCTCTATTGTTTTATTTGTATGTTGATTTTTATATAAACTTTAATATTAAAAACCCCAGAAAAACACAGCAACACAAATATCTCTCATTTTATTATTATGTGATTATCTGTTAGGTGTGTGTGTGTGTGTGTGTGTGTGTGTTTGTACATGCTACATAAACAACTAGTAAATGAACAAACCTCTTTCAGCTCAGTGGTCACTTTTTACAGTCATGTAAGTGCTTTCGAAAGTTCTGCTGGCTTTTGAGTTTCTTTTCTTTTCTTTTTTGCTCAATATTAATTATACCTTATATAATAAAAATCTGTTGATGAAGACTGTGTCATTGTGTCTCTCTACAGGTTGTGGGATTGTGGTTTCTCAGATGAAGGCTGTGTTGCTCTGATTTCAGCTCTGAGATCAAACCCCTCACACCTGAGAGTCCTGGATCTGTCTGATAATAATCTAGGAGACTCAGGAGTGAAGAGTCTCTCTGCTGTACTGGAGAATCCTCACTGTAAACTGGAGACACTGAGGTAAGATCATCTCTCTGAGAGTCACATGACCTGCTCCTCAGGAAGACACATTCTCTAATAGTGAGACAAATAGTGAGAAGTTTTAGCTTCATCATCAATGTCCTGAGGAGGAAGATTGTTTCTTTTTCTGCACACTGATGATTTTTCACAGACTCTGATGTGACTGCAATGTGTCTGAAATTACAGTGTAATGATGTAATAGAAAATGATTTGGAAACTAAAATTAAACAAGAGGCCCTGGTCAGCTCATCACCCTCCATTAGTGGGCAGTTGGGCTGCATGAAGGTTAAAATGATAATCAAGAGTCAGATATCATCTTTTTTTATTTCAGTTATTTTCACTTATGCATTTTTTATAGCCAGAACAATAAAACAGAAATACAAGAGTTCTCTGCATTTAAAAATCAGAACATGTTAAATTCTGTTTAAAATAAAAGTAGGCCTGTTTTACACACTAACATTTAATAACAAAATGAAATTATACTAAGACTTCACTGTGGAAAACAGAATGGTTCAGTGGTGAATGCACAACGCCTACACAATACCTGCATATGTATTGCCAAGGTTTTTGGTTAGAAACACAAGTCTATCAACATGATCCAGCTTTAGGGAGGACCACAAGTGAGCACCAATATTCCAACAGTACTAAAAACCCTCTCTGAAGGGGAACTTGTAGCTCTTTTCCCTGTTTTGAGGTCATTGGGTAGATCTTTAGCTGTTCCTTCCACCATGTTAATGGATCCCGCTCACTAACTGAACTTGTGATGGTCACTTGTGATTTGGTTTATCATCTGTAAACTTTTTGGTTTATCTTTTTCTTACTCTATTAGAGGTATTTAATGAAAGCTTAGCCAATGGAATACTGATCTAAATGATATTAAAAATTGGAGACTGGTGAGTTTATTATGCAGAGATTATAAATTGCTCTCCAACGTTTTGGACAACAGATTGAGTCTTAGAACAAGTCCTCTATCCTGATCAGACAGATTGTGTACCAGAAAGATGAATTTTTGATATTTCTGTTATCAGTGATATTTTGGATATCAGTAAGAGTCTTAAGCTGGATTTTGGTCTAGTGTCAGTAGACGTAGAAAAGGTTTTTGACAGAGTCGAGCACAACTATTTATGGAATGTGTTCACAGCATTTGGGTTTAGTCCTGAGTTTGTTTCCATGATAAAGGTTTTGTACAGTGATGTTAGTGTACTGAAAGTTAATGGTTAAAAGTTCATTGACCAGGGAGGGTTTTAAATATCTGTGAGTGTTTGTAGGAGATGGAATGTTTATACAGATATTTTTTGAGGTAGTTGATTAAATATAATTCAGTTTAGTTGCTTTGTTTTGGAAGAAATTGCAGTAAATTCCAGAAAGTGCTGTGCATTTATCCAAAAAAGAAAGAGGACATTGTCTTATACATGTACAGAGCAGATCAGCAGCCTTTCAAGTACAATTTGTACAGAGATGAACTGATCTCTCTGGACCAGTGGGCTCTGGAAATGTGTAGTCTGTGCTACTTTGCAGGGCTTTATAGGTCTAGGCCTGGACACCCTGATGTAGTGTCCTCCATTTGGGGGAGAATGTGACACTGGAGTGGAGAGCCTTATATAAGTCACCTTTATCTAAGAAAGTGGGAGACGTACAGTGGAGACTTGTTCATGGTGCAGTTGTAGTAAATGCATTTGTTTCAGTTATAAACCCTGGTGTTAGATGTTGAGTATTGATGTGACATCATCATGTACAGGGGGTCTGGGTGGGAGTCATGTGTGCTGAAGGAAAAAGAGTAAAGATGGCTGTGAGTTCAATCTGATATCAATAACAGTTTACAGTGTTAGACATGGATGTCCATGTTGTTTTCAGAGAGAAACTGTACTTCATGCTTTTCTGCACTGTAATAAACTAAAACCTGTGTTTATTGTTTTAAAGAGTCTATTCAATGTTATGAAACATTCTAACTGGAAATCTTTATTTTTTTCAAGCTATAATGGCACTTTTTGATGCTAGAAAAAATAAAATTAAACAGAATTAAAGCTATAATTTAGAAATAGTATCTTTGTTCATTAGAATAAACAGGTGATATTAAATCCTCATGTCATTCTGAATAATAAAATCATTTACAAACACATCATCTTTAAAGGAAGTCTTAAACCAAGATAAAAATCTGTTGACAAAGACTGTCATTGTGTCTCTCTACAGGTTGTGTAAGTGTGGTATCTCAGATGAAGGCTGTGCTGCTCTGACTTCAGCTCTGAGATCAAACCCCTCATACCTGAGAAACCTGAATCTGTCTGATAATAATCTAGGAGACTCAGGAAAGAAGCTGCTCTCTGCTCTTAAGGATGATGAACATTACAATCTAGAGACTGTGATGTGAGTAATGCCTTTTTAATAAAAGTTCAACCTCATTATCATTAGTTTGTACATTTCTCTTTAGTTCCAATAAATATCAGATGACCAGGTTAGGAAATAATACCAGTTTTAGAAAATGTCACTATATTCTACAGTGGTACCTCGGTGTTTGACCTTAATTCCTACCAAAAGTCTGGTCGAATACCGATTTGGTCAAAAACCGAATTATTTTTCCCCATAGGAAATAATGTAAAATGAATTAATCTGTTTCAACTCAATGGTTGATCTCACAACTTTCCTCTTGCCAACACTGATGCCTGATTTCCCGTTTTTCTGAGACATGGCTACTGAAATTATACCACAAAAGATAGCGTGGGGTTTATAACACAAGCACTCACAGATGATGCTTTCAGAACAGATGACCCAAACTGCTTCATCTCTACTGTCTACACCAGGGAACACCATATGGAAAGCATGTGCAGTCAGAATAGTTATTTTCAGATCGGGTCGAACACAGAAACATATTTTCGAAAACTGAAAATTTGTGTCAAAAATACAGTTCACATTAACATTCATTTGAATTTTGTTAGAAATGTTGATATTTGTTGCAATTCTGGATGAAACAAGAACCACTGTTCCTGATGGTCACTAACTGACTCGAAAATTAGAATGGAATACCGAAAATTCTAACACAGGGGTGGTCGAGGAACGAGGTACCGCTGTATTTAATGTGAATTTTTCTAACAATTGTCTTTAATGCTGTTTTGTGTTCAGTAAAGTTTGTTGATTTAAAATTCATGTGGTGGCAGAAAACAGGGATTCAGACAGAGTCTACAAAATGCATGAGAGTGATTGTAAATGAACATTGTGTCTTCTGTCATTCCTGTAAAATTCACCTCAGCTTCTTCTTAAAGTCTGCACTTAAATATAAATGTAGAACAAGAGCTAAATGACACAGTAGTGTTCCTGTGATTGGATAAGAGCAGTGATGTGATGGGTAAATATCTGCTCATTATCCTGTTAGAACTTGTGGAAGTTCTCATTTGTTCTGGTTAAAAGTTAGAACACAGATGTTAATAAGAATGAAGAAATGTTGAAGGATTCATTATAAACAGGAGATGATAATGTTTCTCTTGGAGCAGAGATGATTACATGCTGTTGATCATGAAGTACCACAGTCCACTTTGCTGATTAATTCACATCTTTTTCTTTTATATTCAGGATGGAATGAATATCTGTGTGTGATGAAGACTCCAGTGTTCCTGCATGTTGGGGAATAGAGAAGATGTTTATATTTTTAAAGTTCGTCACAAGAAACTTTGATGTTGTCTTGATGGAGCAAGTAGTCGAGAGTGGGGAGATTTGATGGCAATACATTTGGTGGAGAGCAGACAGATAGGGTCCCGATCCATCTGGAGACGAGTGGAGAGATGGGGTGCCAATACTTTTGGAGTCGGGTGGATATGTCACCAGAACACACGTCCTGAAGTTCCCCTCAGTGTGCTGATGTTTTGATATGTCACGTGTGTATGTTGCAGTAGTATAGCCATTTTGCTAATTTTGGGGTGTGGCTCTACTGGAAAACCAAAAGTCCGATCGGTTCTAAAATTTACACCTTCATCCGGCCCGAGATTCTGAAGGATCTTGGCGAGTTTGGTGTCGATCGCTCAAAAGCCTGCTGAGTTATAAACCTCCAAAGTTTTGAATGGAATTCTATCTGGAAAAAGGCCATTTTGAGCTTCCGTACCGGGAATACCGGAATTCCGATCTCTTAGAAAATTAATAGCAACCAACTTCAGACCAGGATGAACAACCATGCCGAGTTTGGTGCATGTAGAAAGCACCAGAAAAAGAAAAATAATAAAAAGAAGAGAAAGTGTGAGTTCTGAGACTTTACCTGTGGTATGGTTGTTGGTGCCAGATGGACGGGTTCAAGTGTTTCAGAAACTGCTGATCTCTGGATTTTCACACACAACAGTCTCTAGAGTTTCCACAGAAATGTTCTATCTCTAAAGGTACTGGGAGAACGTGACTATCCTGTGACCTGAAGTCATGACAATTACTGTTTATTTGCATTATTTACAGTTTCAGTTTTACTTGTAAATGTGTTTAGAGCTTTTTTTGGATGAACTTTGTACAGATTTTACAATTAATAAAGTATATTTTAAAACAAACATGAATGTTTTGTGGGACTTTTATTGCTGAGTTAAACTGAGCTGTTTGATTCACTGGAAAGACATGGATGTGACAACTTTACATTTCTATAGACACAACTAAAACTAGAACACCACGTTTAAGAACAGGAAGTTGAAGTTAATAAGTTTTTTGTAGTTTAGCAGTCTTACATCATTGTGGAGAAACTTCTTTACAACAATACTTCAGTTCTCTGAGAGTCACATGACCTGCTTCTTAGTGAGACACATTCAGTGCTCTTTCATGGATAAAACTCTTTCACTAGCTCTTTACACAGTAAATAGTGATGGCTGTGCTTGGTGTTCAGAAACGTAGCTGTTAGATTACCATCTCCCCTCTGCAGCTACTGATTTATTGTACTTATTAATGATGATATTTTACATGAGCCCAGATGATAGCATTTTAGCATTACGTTTTTTCCCACTCTGCTCCTCAAGCACTTGAAAGCTACAGCAAATGCTCAAATCTGCAAAGTTATAACATAATATTTAACTTTGCATAAGAATCAGTGAGGTCTAAATAACAAAAAAATAAAATAAAATAAAAACAATGCAGTAGAAATACAGAGCAGTAGATACATTCACATTTATTTTCATTTCAAAACTTTTGTTTTTACCGTGATTAATGTTACATGTAGGCCTACACAAATTTAATATAAAAATATTTGTTTATATTCTAATAGTTTAATTTTCATATTAATAATTTGTTTATTATTACTAGAACATACTTCTTTAAACTATTTACCATTTTAATCATGCTCTTGTCAGCATCACCTTGCAACATGGAGCAAATGATGCAGCAATCCACTGCATTCCCTAGAAACAAACTGGTGTTTAATAAATGATCAGATACGATCAAATACATAATTACATGCATACAGATTTTCTTCTCAGAGCATGTTTAGCTGCCCAGAACACTGTGGTGGTTGATGTATTTTGATTATCTTGGCACGCTCTGTGCTGATTTCATGATGTTTTTGTCTATGACCTTATCTTCTGACCACAATATCCTTTCTTTAAGACCAATAAATTCTTGTAATTGAATAAAGAATGTGTCGAGCACAAAAACTCCATCATCAGCCCACCTGTAGAGAAATCTGCCACCACCTCTGTAGACACCGTCGATGTCCGTTGTTTATGCTTTTAGTTACTCATGGATAATGCCTTTTATTGCACATACAGTAGATAATGACAAAGACCACATCTTTGGTTTGTATAAATACTCGCTGTCTATCTCAGTTAACTTTGAAGAACATTGCTCCTCGACTCTGTGTGTATCTTTTGGCATTATTCTTCCCTGATATCAGCTCAGAGGCAGCAGCGACAGTGTGAATCGGATTTCTTCTCAAAATGTGAACCCAAAAAAATTTCTATCAGTGGTGGCTTCACATATCTTGGTGTAATAGCATGTTTGCCCTGTAAAATTGTAGGTGTTGTGTGACAGGGCAGACCTAGCCAGGCTTGGAAACTGGCAATGACTAAAATGAATAAATCAGTAAGTGATGAAATACACTAGTTAATAGATCTAATATATGCAACATTACAATAGAAATAGTGTGCTGTAATGAACCATGTGACTGATTAATCTCTGCTTAAAGGCTGGATCATGACCTCCTTTGCTGTGAATGCTTTTGTGGAGTATGAAGTACGTCTGATTAGATGAGCTCTGAGTATTTTAGGATTGTGATCATTTCTTTGACTTGAATGTTCTTAAATATTTTTGTATTGTGTGTCATTTTCTAGGGCATTACTACAGACATTTCTATAACCAAAAGTATTTTTGATGCTTAGTCTGATTAGTTTATTTTCTTTTCACAATTTCAATTTGTTTTAGGACAACAGCTGTTACATAACATATAGTGTGTGTTTCTCTCAGTACAATAAATGGTAAGGCACAAAAAACAAAAAATGGACAGACACAATATCCCAAGTGTGAGCCATGGGGCAAGTTTAAAGCACTTTTCTAATGAAACTATGAAACCAGTTTTCTTAATAAGACATTGAAAACAGAACATGAAAATCTGGTCATGAACCAAGCAAGGCAAAGTTGTTTAAACAGTTACAAAGGCTGTAAATGAGTAAGACAAGGTATAGAGTAAAAGATGAATTTAATGTCTCTGAGGGTACTTGAAACAAGATGATGGGGTCCAGTGACAAAAATAAACCCATGTTCTAAGTTATTACATTTACTTGGAATTTCCACATTATCTTTTGAGGTCCAAGGTCCAAACTGGCAACAACATGACCAACAATCATTATGCTTCTACCATCCTTTTTGATGGTAAACACAAAAGATCTTTCTAATATTAAGTCAGCACTATGAGATGAAACATTAGGATGAGTACAAAAACCTGGACACACAGCAGAAGCCACAGAGGGTAGAAGAGTTTATAAAGAGTCTGATGTCATGGCAGAATATGTTTAGAAAAGCAAAATCACAGAGAGAAGCTGCTGTGAAAGCTAGGTTTATAGTGGCAGAAGAGAAGGCCAGGGCATTTACCGAGGGGAGTTTTTGAAGCACTGAATGATTAAAGTGTGTGACGTCTTCCAGACAAATACAAGCATTTATAAATGTAAGCCTAAGCAGAAACGCTGTTGCTGACCAGATATCTTCATCCGTGGAGTGGACTCCAGTTTATGCATTACAGAGGAACATTTGGTGTTAAATCAATGCATGGCACCACCACAGGAAAAGACATATTTGAAGAAGTATCTAAATGTGTAAATGTCATGAAACTGCCCTGGAACAAACTTAGGGAACTCAGGACAGATGGAGCATCTGCGATGTGTGGGGAAAAGAGTGGATTAGTGGGAAGGATGTGATAAAAGATGAGAATTGCACCAGGAAACACCATGCAGCAAAGCCCTGAAGATAGAACATGTAATGAGCACTGTAACACACACAGTTAACTTTATAAGAGCCGAATGTTTAAATCATCAATTTAAGTCTTTTCTGGAGGAAATACTTTCTGAATTTAGAGATGTGCGATATCACACAGAGGTGCGATGGCTAAGTCGAGAAAAAGATTTTTCGAGTTGCAGGAGGAAATCTGTCAGTTCATGGAAAGTAAAGGAAAAGTCTCCACAGTGCTGCGGGATGAACAGTGGCTGTGTGAGTTAGTGTTTCTGTATGACATAAAAAAGCATCTTACTGCTCTAAACCTCCAGCTTCAGGGATGGGACCATGTAATGGACATGTATGATGCAGTGAAAGCTTTTCAAGCTAAACTGTGGGAGACTCAGATGCAGCAAGGAATCTTGGGTCACTTTCCCTTTTGTCAAACAATCACAAAGTAAGTCTCCACTGCTGTGTTCCAAACTGCACACTTTGCTGATAAACTGAGCACACTTCACATGGAGGTCACATGGCGCTTTGCTGACTTTAAACCACAGAAATTTAATTTTGGACTTCTCAGTACTGCATTTGCAGCTGACGTAGAGCACCTTTAACATGCAGATGGAGCTGACAGAACTCCAGTGTAGAGGCACATTTAAGGTAAAGTATGACTCTGTAGGACCTGCACAGTTTCCCTGGTTAATCTCCACCTACAAGCTGCTCGAATGCTCTGCATGTTTGCTAGTACATACCTGTGTGAGCAACTTTTCTCTGTGATGAAGATGAACAAAATTGAACACAGAGGTCGTCTCACTGATGCACACCTCCACTCTATCCATAAGAGTGCCATAAGAGAGGAAGGTTGTTTTGTTTTTTTTAATTTCCTGAAATCAAAAGACTTTATCTTTATTGGAAAGATTTGGAAATTCTCATCAACTTTTTCATACTTGAAATATTCTCCTTTTACTTGAAGATATTTTTAATGAAAGAAAAATCTATTTAAATGTTATTTATTTTATGAGAATAATTATTGTAGCCTTGCTTTTCAAGTTCACATTTCTTGTGTGAGAAATTAATTTTTTTTAAATTATTTTTCTTAATTAATTATCCAATTCATATTTTTTTAGTAAATGATGTTTAAAATCCAGAGAAAATGTTCTTTACTAATTTAGACTGTTAGCAACTGTTTTATTTCAATATGTGTTTGGAAAAAAAAGTTTTAAAATGTTTAAAAGATGCTTAAAGACATCTCCAAAAATGCTAAAATGTCATCACGGGACCTACAGCAAGCTTTTGCTACAGTTTATGCCAAAGTGCATGAATCTACAATCAGAAAGAGACTACACAACTTTAATTATTATGGGAGGTGTGCAAGAAGGAAACCTTTGCTGTCTAAGAAAAACATGAGGGCAAGACTGAAGTTTCCCAAAGAACACCGAGACAAAGGCCAAGGCTTCTGGAATAATGTGCTTCAGACAAATGAGTCTAAAATTGAATTATTTGGACACCATAACAGGGCATGTTTGGCGTAAACCAAGTACAGCATTTCAGCAAATGAACCTCATACCAACTATGAAACATGGAGGTGGAAGTGTTGTGGTTTGCTGCAGCAGGACCTGGCCAGATCACCATCACAGAATCCATTAAGAATTCTACATTGTATCAGAAGGTGCTTGAGGAACATGTAAGACCATCTGTCAAAAGACTGAAGCTAAAGTGGAACTGAACCTTGTAACATGACAATGGCCCAAAACACACCAGTAAATCCACCAAGGACTGGCTGAAAAGTAAAAAATGGAGAATTCTGGAAAGGTCAAAGCTCAGATCTAAATCCTATTGACTGTGTGTGCAAGAAACCCCCAAACATCACAGCTGAAAGGATTCTGCATTGAGGAGTGGGGGAAACCTCTTTCTTTCTTCTAGTCCATGTCAGAAACTTCTCATTGAGGTTATTTCAGCCAATGTGGGAAACACTAGCTATTAGGGCATAGGGTGTCCAAACTTTTTCCTCAGGTGAAATACTTATTTCTGTTGATTTCTTTTGTTTAATAAGTGAAAACAAAGTGATATTTTGTTGTTTCCATGCATTACTTTCATCTACAGGTACATATAAAAACAAGATCAGAAATGGACATCTTGACATTTCTCAATAAAAAAACTGAATATTCAATGAGGTGCCCTAATTTTTTCACATGACTGTATATGACTTACATCCTTCAGATAAATACACAGATTTTTAGAAGCTAGCCCTTTAAAAATCACACAAAGTGAACATGACTAATCCATATCCAACCTCAGTTGATGAATCAGTGTCTTCTTAAGTGAAACATTAGGCATATGTAAGAAAAAATGTAAGTTTAACTCATTCAAAGTGCTTATCCTTAATGTTGCGCTCACTGACATACATAATAATTCCCTGCAATCTCTTGCTCTGGCCACCGTGTATAGACCTACTGTCAGATTTATTGATTAATTTTGACAAAGTGTTGATTGTAGGAAACTTTAACATTCATACAGACGATGCTAATGATGCTTTAGGACTCGCATTTGTGGATTTACTAAATTCCTTTGGGGCTAAAACAGACATTAATAGACCAACTAATAGTTTTAATCATATGCTAGATTTGAACACATGGAACAGATGTCACTGATATAGATGTCCTATCTCAAAGCGATGATATCACAGACCATCACCTCTTAGTGTACACTCTACCTGTGGAACAAATTAACCGTGTCTCTCCATGTTATTGATTTGGTAGAAATATTAATCCCACCACTAAAGACAGATTCACAAGCAATCTGCCAGATCTGTCTCAACTTCTTACTAGACCCCTAAATGCAGATGATCTAGATGCAGTGACTAACAGCATAGGCACCATCTTCACCAGCACACTAGACACTGTTGCCCCCATCTGATTAAAAAAGTTCGGAGATAAAACATCAGCACCATGGTACAATAGTCATACTCACACCCCCAAGAGAGCAACCCGTAACCTCGAGCGAAAGTGGAGAAAAACCAAATTAGAAGTTTTTAGAATTGCATATAAAGACAGTATGTCCAGCTATAGACAGGCTCTAAAAGCTGCTAGGCATCTGAGCAAACTGATAGAAATAAACCAGAACCATTCCAGATTCTTATTTAGCACAGTGGCTAGACTAACAAAACATCAGATATCTGGAGAGAGTGTTCCATCACAGTTTAGTAGTGAGGACTTTATGAATTTCTTCACTGAAAAAATTGATAGTATCAGAAACCAAATAACGGATGTTCAATCTCTGACAGCATCCGGTGATCCAGAACAGCCTAAACCTCCACATCTAGAGCTACAATGCTTCACAGTATAGGACAGGAAGAGCTGTATAGACTTATCACCACAGCTAAATCAAAGTGTTTGTTAGATCCAATTACAACTAGATTACTGGAAGAAATGATACATACAGCTGGAGAGCCTCTTCTCAATATTATTAATTCCTCGCAATATCTAGGTCACGTCCCTAAACCTCTCAAAGTTGGCAGTTATTAAACCTCTTCTTAAAAAACGTAAACTAGACCCTAATGAAATAACAAATTACAGACCGATTTCAAACCTTCTGTTTATATCTAAAATACTAGAAAATGTGGTGTCTGCTCAAATATGCTCCTTCTTATAGGAAAACAACATCTTCGAAGAATTTCAGTCAGGTTTTAGTCCCCATCATAGTACAGAAACTGCGCCAGTTAAAATCACAAATGACTTGTTTTTAGCTTCGGACCAAGGCTGCATCTCAATTTTAGTCCTGCTTGATCTTAGTGCTGCATTCAACACTATAGATCATAATATTCTCGTAGATCGCTTACAAAATCACACAGGTATTCAGGGACAGGCATTAAAATGGTTTAGATCCTACCTGTCTGATCCATACCATTTTGTAGATTTAAATGGAAAACTGTCCAGTGTAATGCCAGTAAAATACGGGGTCCCACAAGGATCAGTTTTAGGACCTCTGCTGTTCTCGGTCTACATGCTTCCCTTGGGTAACATCATTAGAATGAATCTTGAATTAGAATCAATCTTGAATTAGAATTCATGGGATTAGTTTCCATTGTTATGCCGATGATACCCAGTTACATATCTCATCAAAACCAGATGAATTATCTAAACTGTCCAGATTAACTGAGTGTGTGAAAGATATAAAAGATTTAATGACCAATAATTTTCTATTACTAAATCCAGATATGACAGAGACATTACTTATTGGTCCAAAAACCAGTACACAAAAGCTCTCACAATTCAGCTTGCATTTAGAAGGATGTACTATTACTTCTAGCTCGACAGTGAAAGACCTGGGCGTAATATTAGACAGAAACTTATCCTTTGAAAATAATATTTCCAATAACACAAAAACAGCCTTCTTCCACCTTAGAAATATTGCCAAGTTTAGGAACATTTTATCTGTATCTGATGCAGAAAAGTTAGTTCATGCATTCATGACCTCCAGACTGGACTATTGTAATGCATTACTAGGTGGTTGTCCTGCATCTCAATAAACAAGCTACAGTTAGTCCAGAATGCAGCCGACAGAGTTCTTACCAGATCAAGAAAATATGATCATATAACCCCAATACTATCATCCCTGCACTGCAAGGGTGTAACTTTGGTTTGAGAAGTGGGGGAAGTTGATTATAATGATAAATTCTGTCAAAAGAATAGTAGGCTACTAAACCATGTATATAAAAAAGATGTCTTACTTTCTTTATTGTTTAATTGGGGCCGATTACCAAGACTTGAAAAATCATTTTATAAAGTAAAAAATGTTCACCATTAATGTTTTGCGTGTGAATAAAATTTAGATAATGAGAGACTTTAATTTCCTCTGTTAAACAAACTTTTCTTTTAAACTGACCACTGTAGCTGAAAATGTAAAATAAATCACTTGTTGTACAGGACGTTTATCAGAGACACATCCACCAAACTGCAGGGGTTTACAATAGAAAAAGCTTGAGCACAGAAAAATCATAGGATTCCACTGACTCCTGGACTGTAGCGGAGCCAAGGAAATTCATGGTACCACTTTTCTTGGAACCGTAGCGTTTTGTTGGTCAGCTGCTGCACTGCAATGAGCTTTGGGTTAGCATGGTTGGGTTCTTCCTGCCTGCTAGCCTGTTTCTGAGATGAGATATAATTAAAATAAATTACACGACTCTTTACACAACACATAGCTGCAACTCTGAGCTGCTTCTCCCTGTCTCATCCTCCTTGTCTTGAAGCCTCTTCACCTCATCTGTCCTCTGATATGAAAGCATGACACAAATAAAAATAAACAAAAGTTCATCACAACTGAAACTATACTACAAAAAGGCCTGACTCTTTGTTTCTCTCCCACCACACAAGTGAGCAGGTAAATAATATGAAACCACACCCATATGATGATGTGACCATGTTAAAATATTCTAAACATCTAAACACACACTGTGGCTCCTACAAGAAGAGCATTTAATTTGATAATATTCACACGGTATTCACTACTTATCATGTACACTTCTTCCATTTATCACCAACAAATCAAAATCACCTGGTCCTTCATACAGCACATAACCTACCTGTACCATTGTGCTGCTGCTGCTTCTCCCTGTCTCACCCTCTCTGTTCTGAAGCAGTTCCACTTCATCTGTCCTCTGACATTGCTCTAAGTCAATGCCCTGCCTGTATAAGACAAGGTAGTACAATCTAAGATAGCTGATGGCTTAGTGGTATCGTGTTTCTACATAAGTTTTTATTAAATTGAAGGCATGCTTCAAAACTTCAAGTCATAACTACAGATAAGAGATTATAGTGTATGGAAAATTAATACAGTACAGTAAAACAAATAGACTTGCAACAGGTGGAGATGGAGGTAAGCACTATTTGTATAAACTCTATGTCTGCCTTTACATGCAGATGAACTCTAATGACCTCCCATTCTTAATCCGTAGGGTTTAATATGGAGTTAGCCCGCTCTTTGCAGCTATAACAGCTTCAACTCTTCTAGGAAGGCTTTCCACAAGGTTTAGGAGTGTATTCATGGGAATATTTCAGCATTGCTCTAGAAGTGCATTTG
This sequence comes from Hemibagrus wyckioides, assembly GCF_019097595.1. Taxonomy (NCBI): domain Eukaryota; kingdom Metazoa; phylum Chordata; class Actinopteri; order Siluriformes; family Bagridae; genus Hemibagrus; species Hemibagrus wyckioides. The sequence goes on from NC_080728.1 coordinate 4,577,835, forward strand.
TGGGGTCAGGCACTGATGTTAGATGAGAAGGCCTGGCTCACAGTCTCTGCTCTAATTCATCACTCCAGAGAATGCGTCTCCACTGCTCTAGAGTCCAGTGGTGGTGTGCTTTACACCACTGCATCCGAAGCTTTGCAGTGCACTTGGTGATGTATGGCTTGGCTGCAGCTGCTTGCCCATGAAAACCCATTCCATGAAGCTCTCTACACACCGATCTTGAGCTAATCTGAAGGCCACACGATGTTTGGAGGTCTGTAGTTATTGATACTGCAGAAAGTTGGTGACTTCTGTGCACTGTGGGCCTCAGCATGCGCTGACCCTGATCTGTGAATTTATGTGGACTATCACTTCGTGGACTGAGTTTCTGTTGTGCCTGAAACTTTCTGTTGGTGTTGACTTGTGTTGTGAATTCACCGAAGGAGACCAGGGGACTCGGAAGTTGTGTTCAGCAGGAATGTTTTGTTGGAGAGCAGAACACACTGTGGTGGTACTGTGGTCATCGAGTCCAGTGAAAAGGAACATAAGTTGTAGTTTTAAAGGCCTAGAGTGGGCAGGCCTTGAAGGTGTGACAATACTAAAGTGTAGAGGTGATGCTCTTAAACAAAAACCCCCAAGGGGAGGTAGACCTCACAATTGTCCACTCCCTGGTATGACAGTGCAAAAGCCTAGAAGTGATTCTCGTAAACAAAGCACTGAATGGGAGAAAGATCCCCAGAGTTGGACCCCAACTGTTCACAGTTCACAGTTTCTGATCTCCGTCTGATTTGATCACCATTTGGTGGTGAGAGCTGGGATATGTAAATTATTATTCAAACAGCAATGTATGTTACAGTAGATTCTAGAGTGACCTCAAAATATGTTTTCCTACACTTGTTAGTTTAGTTTTTATCTTGATGTGTGGTTTCCAGATTTCAGGGATCAGCTAAATGTTTTTTTTTTTTTGACTTTAGGGTATGGATGGACGGAAAAGCAGAGAGTTGAACTTCTCTATGACTACAAGAAAATCTGTGTTGAAATGACATAATCCTCAAGAAACAACCTGTGATTGACTTTAAAGCTCGTGGCCTGTCCTGGTTGAGCTTTCCAAGGTATGCTGAACATTTGAAATTGTGCTCTCCAACATAAGGTTTTTGTGGCAAAGTTTCAAATCTCTCACTCTCTCTCTCTCTCTCTCTCTCTCTCTCAGATCGAGGATGAATTTCCTCCTCCTCTTGTTAATGGGCAGGTACTGATTAATATGGAAACAAGCGAAATATCTCAAGATGAGAAAAAGTTCGGTTATATCTTTACAAAAATACCCTTTCACAAGGTGTAGGATGAAGAAAAGAAAAGAATCAAAGAGCTTGGACCAGATGGACCCAATCTGCAAATTCAGCAGCAGTCAGGTGACGGTGGTCGAGCTTCCACTCGGTGCTTTTCCAGCACTTCTTATTGAATGCATTGACCATGCTGTCAGTGGAAAAGAGACTGGTCACTGAGATGACCGACTTTAACCAGAAGCTCAGTGAGAAATTTACAAACCAGAAAGAAAGGAGAGCAAAATTTCTTTTCAAATAGTGCCACTGGCCTGTGATTAGACAACCTTCCAGTGTGTGTGATCTTTATTGATTACCTTCATTACTGATAATAAACCCACATTGAACTCAAATTCACTGATTCATAATACATTTATTGTATGCTTAAGACCCCTGAACATCATCACGTCTTTCTGGAAATACATGAAGAGCCCGAAGGATTTTAAGCAGCCTACATTAGTTTTCTAAGATGTTTGGAACAACCTACCTGCTGAGTTTCTTCAAAACTGTGTGCAAGTGATAAAATAATTGATAACTGATAAATAAATAAACTATTAATGCTTCTATTTCTTAAAGCATTCTTACTCTACAACATTTTTTCACACCTGCCTAAAACTTTTGAACAGAACTGTATATACACTATTTACAGTTTTTACCAAACTTATTTATTTATTAATAGCTTAATTTTACTCATAATGAACAGCTTCTATCATTTTTCATGCTAGGTAGTGACTGTTATCTTTTCTCCTATAAAATGCATTTATCATAAAGAAAAACACTGTGGAGATGTATGAAGATGACTGGATGATGTTGAGATCAGGACTCTATGGGGGACAAACCATCACTTCCAGGACTCCATGTTCTTCTCTATGCTGGAGATAGTTCTTTATAACATTGGCTGTATGTTTGGGGTCATTGTCCTGCTGCAGAATAAATTAGGGGCCAATCAGACTCCTCCCTGATGGTGTTGCATGATGGATAAGTATCTGCCTGGATTTCACAGCATGGAGGACACCATTAATCCCGACCAAATCTCTTGCGTCTACAGTCTTCAACATCACCCGTTTCTTTGTGCTTCTTCAAAATATCTTGAACAGCACATCCTGAAACCCCAGTCTGCTCTGAAATCTGTGCCTGGGAGAGACCTTGCTGATTCCTTGTGTCTTGTTCCTGTGCTCAATCTTGCCATGGTGTATGACCTGTGACATGAAACTGACTTCAATAATCACACCAAATATTGATTTGATTTCGATTGTTCTTCTGTGCTCTCATTTAGCATTTTGTAAATTAATGAAAAATAAACAGTAAAAATAAATATTTTAGAAAGCATTTTTAGTTTACAGCATTTCTTTATACCTGTCTAAAAATTTTGCACAGTACGATATAGTCACAAAATACTTTATGCAGCAAGAATTTACGTGTTTTTTATATAATAAAATAGGAAACAGCTCTTTAGGTGGGTGATTTTTACGATCAAAACTGGACTTCTCCCACTCTCCTGCAATGTTTCCTAACTGTCTGTGTTAATAAATTCCCTTTCTTGTGTGTATATATTGTTTACATTATTATCTCCTGCCTTTTGTTGTCATCCTTGTTGTTTACCTTCTTGTCCTGTTTCTGGTGATTTGTTTCACATTTCACTTGTTTCCTTTGTTTCTTTCCATTGCTGTTCTGGTCAGTGCAGAGTCTTGCTCTTTGTCAGATCCTTTAATTAGATTTGTACCAGAAGTGAATGTAAACTGAACATTCATTCACTCATTCATTCATTGTCTATACCCACTTATTCCTAGGATTCCTAGGGTCACAGGGGTCTGCTGGAGCCTATCCCAGCGCACATAGGGCATGGGGTACACCCTGGGCAGGTCGCCAGTCCATCGCAGAAACTGAACACAAAAAGTAAATTACTGAATCTTTGTTTACTGAAAATAAAAAGTAGAGCTCAGAATACAGTCTAAAAAATTCAGTTCACCAGTTTCACAGTACTTTACTGGCATGATTGTTAGCATGCAAAATAAATAAATAAATCAGTGACAAAAAATAAGGTCCCAGGGCAAAAGTACAACAATGATGGCGATGTGAGGGCAATTATTTACACATACAAAATGTTCTTGAGCTTCAATTTGAACTCAACTTTGTACTTTTGGGGGTCTTAACATGCTCAAAAACTCATGAAAATCAGCAGACAGGTTGGAATCTGTGGCCATTAGGAGGTCACTGTGGCTCGACCCTGGGCGTGGCACACACCCCTCACAGCGCCCCTGGAATATCTTGCTGCATAGCTGATATACACTTACACATATCCATGTACAACTTGGTACACACTTAGATCTCATTGAGCAAAACGCACCCAATGGAATTTGAAATACTCCTCCTAGGGAATTGATACAACCGCCACCAAACCCAGGCTAATATGATCTCAAGACATTGATACAACCGCCACCAAACCCAGGCTAATATGATCTCAAGACATTGATACAACCGCCACCAAACCCAGGCTAATATGATCTCAAGACATTGATACAACCGCCACCAAACCCAGACTAATATGATCTCAAGACATTGATACAACCGCCACCAAACCCAGGCTAATATGATCTCAAGACATTGATACAACCACCACCAAACCCAGACTAATATGATCTCAAGACACTGATACAACTGCCACCAAACCCAGGCTAATATGATCTCAAGACATTGATACAACCGCCACCAAACCCAGGCTAATATGATCTCATTGATAATGCAAAATTGTGAAGGGATTTTTGATATCTCAAACGGTTCAGCCGTGAGGAGCCCTTAAACTTATGGCGAATAAAACAAAACAGGAAGTGGCTAATAACTTCTGTGTACATTGAGTGATCTACATGAAACCTAAGGATAATGTTAAGAGAAGAAAGCTGATCACACGGACATGACTACTATGTGTCTCACATATATAACGATATCTAATGTTTTGTCCCTTACTTTCACCTGATTTGGATGAAAATCAAGACATGGCTGATGTGAAACCGTGAAGGAATTTGTGATATTGTGAATGATGTTGCTATGGTGAGGATTTAAATAAGGACATAATAGAAGAAAATTAATGTTCTTATATCTTAACAGTGGAAAGTCCTAATGTTTCAAAATATTTTACATAGAAAAAACAACTGGTTGTGAGTAAGTTTGCTTAGTTTCATGATTTTGTGATGCTCAAACGGCTCACAACAAATTTTTACATTTATCAGTCCATTGAATAGACATGGTTTTGGCCTGACTCCTGCAGTACTAGACGATGTCCACTAGATGGAGCTCATTCCCTTTTATTCAATTCATATATATCAATATGTAACGTATAGCAATACATTTAGTTATAAAATATTTTTACAAATTTTTCTTTTCCTGAAATGTGTAGACATTTTTCTGGGTGACTCTATGTATACTGATGTAGTCATATAGTTTAGAGCGAGAGTCATTGTCCCTTTTGACATCACTGGACATTGCTATGATCTGTTTCATTACACCCAAACTGTCACTTTTGCCCTTATATAATTTAGACGGAGAGTCAGTTTTCTTTTTACCATCAGTGTACATTGCTGTGATCACTTTCATTAGACCCAAATTGTCACTTTTGTCCTTTTGGTATTTCCCCTTTAAATGCATGTACCCACTGTGCCCACTGTGTCTGGTGCACCTGATGGCGCCGTTGCTTGGGCCCGATCATCGTTGCTTGCAACTATGGTTAATTATTTTAGCTTTTGTAGAAATAGGTAAAGAAGATGCAGGATAAATGCATCTAGACTCTCCATTTTAGTTAAGTAAGTTCTTCCAAAAATTGATAGATCCCTTTGTGTCCACATACTGAGTTTTTAAATTGTGTTTTCTATTCTGTGATTTGTGTTTTTTATTGTTTTTTACGTGTAGATACTTATGGCGCTAACTTGATGCCATAGAGTTTGATTGTGTTTTTATTTTGACATGAAGGAATTTATTAAAAGCTAGAGTAGTTGACCTTATAGAAAATCCTACATGATTTATTGGTGTTCATTTACTAAATATGAAATTGGCTTTTGAATAGGAATAGGCTTTAAACCAGGAAATAACAGGATTTATATCAAAAACCAATTCTAAAAACCTTGACCCACTAACACTAGTGTTCTCTATTCTATCTACTTTTTATTCTTTTTATTTATTATAAAAAACATGCTGCATGTCCTGCGTTAGACTAAAGGAGACTTGTCAGACTTGTCTGTGCAGCGCCGCTTCAAGTAGAACACACCTATTACCTGCCTCTGGAAATGGCCAATTAGGCAGTGTGTCACTGACGTGGTTTTACCAACATCTGGTGAAAATGTCAGTAGCACCTTTAGAAATATATTTACTGAGACAAATAGTGAGGTGTTCAATACTTATTTTCCCCGCTGTAATAGCTTCTGTAATAGCAGCAGTTGGTGGCAGTTTGAAATGTGTGCAAAAACAGCAACAGCAGCAATTGAGTAAATGTACAAAAACAGCATGGAAACACTTATAAAATGGTTTATGAAGGTTTATGAAGTACTGTGAGGCCCTGGAAGACATGCTGTAACAGGGGTTTACTAAAGTACTAGATAAAAATGACTAAATAATTAGATTGTTATATTCAAGATTTAACAGTTTATTGTCATATGGACACAAACAGTGTGTTTCACCAAACAATGAAGATCTTACTCTGTGAATCCTCAAGCAGACTAACACACAAGTTAAGGACATAAAAAAGAAACACTGTAATATACAAGGTGTGAATTAGAAATGTATAATTACACAATCTGAAACACACAATGGAAACACAAATAACTGTAGTAAGTGTAAAAAGACTGTGCTGGAGGTGATGATTGTCTTTTCTGATTATTCTTATTGTCCATTATTAAAATGAATAATAATATAAAGCACCCCGCCTATCATCATTATTTAAGGCTTCGGTGCCTTTTTGTATCATTAGCGCTAGCGGCTAATGCTAATCGCTAGCTCGGTCTGTGTCATTACTAAGCCTTGGATTGGGACAAATAAGTGATGTTGAGATTGAAAAAGAATTGGTTTTGAATTAAAATGAATTAAACACTACTTCCTGTAATCCGTATGAAATATTGGGCTACTTTTCTTGTGGAAAGCCCGGTGAGTGTATCGCATGTTCACTTTTAGCTCGTAGCTGTGGCTAATATGCAGGTCTTAACATCCGGGCTATTACAGGAAGAGCAATGGATTGTCGATTTCTCGGCCCGTGTCTCAGTGCACTTTAAAGTGTACATCCTGCTCCCTGTACAGTTCACTTGGAGGGGAATCACTTGCCGATTGGAACACGGCTCTTGTAATGAACCTGCAGGAGAAACGGCTCTGAGGAAGATTGTACAGGGATTGGGGGCTGTGAAGACAATGGACCAGGGGGTAAGTTACATTAGTTTTATTAATTAACAGGGCAGTATGAGTTATTTTAATCTAATATTAGTCTAAAAAAAGAATGTAACTTCGCTTATTGACTACCATTGTGCCGAATACATAAAGACAAAAAAAATATTAACAGTACAGTAAAAAAAACTCCTACTGCCCTGTTAATTAATAAAACTAATTTAACTTACCCCTTGGTCCATTGCAGGGGGGTTTCTAGGATTAAAAACATCAGGGGCTGAGCCTGAAACATCAGGGGCTAATTAGGGAGAGGGGGTAAGCAAGAATAACACGTTTTGTAAGAACATTTTTATGTAATATTGTAACATTTTCTCTCTCACAGGTAGACCATGCAATATTATCTCTTTTACAGCTTGTGTGTGAAGCAGTGTAGTATGGATCCTTTATTATTATTATTATTATTATTATTATTATTATTATTTTACAATAATCTATATTATACTTGCATCTCTTATTTTATTCCTCATTTATGCTTCCACTACTGTATGTATTATTCTTTATTTATTTTTTTTTACAGCCTCTCTTCTCTTCTTGTTCTCTCATCTCTCATTCTCTCACCTGTCTTGCTGCTTGTATCTTGTCTACTTCATGCTCTTGGTGACTTTTCTATCCTATTTCTTTGAGGGTGGAATCATCAGAGAGTATCTCCGAGACTGGACTTGAGTAAAACGGTCAATTACCATACTAGTATTTCTAGTGCTGAGAATTCCTTTATCAATAGACAGAACATCGAACATCAAACATCAAATTAGCATCAAACCTCTAAAGTGTAAACTCCACTGTCCTCCTGTGAAGATACTGCAGTAAAGATGGTTTTACGTTGGACATCTACTACACATTCAAGATTCATGTAGCTCACTGAGTTTTATATGCAATTAAAAGAATCATTAATAGTCCAATAGTATGTAGATTATGTAGAAGATGAGATATAAAAAAGGAAATACCCAAATCCAGATGTAACATTAACATTCTCTTGTTTTTTATGATCATGTTTTTACATTTTGTTTCCAAATGTCTTTTTAAGAAAGCTGGCTTCAATCATACCACACACTTGGAATGGGTCTCCCTATGCATGGAAATTCATATTAGATTAGAGGATCCTCAAATAACTTTTCTGTCCATTTGAAGTGATTACTGATCACTGAGACTCCTCCAGGTGTTGTACTCAGCAGTCTATACTAGCTACCTGAACACAAACCAAGAGAGTTTGAGAGGAAAAATCTCTAAATGCTCAAAATATTTTTATAAATCTTTATAATTCTCACTTCAATTCGATGCATTTTGATACATGTAAGAGCTTGTATTGCACACAGAAGTGTTTAACTTTATTTCATTTTAATTGTGCAGTCTGAATTGAAGTGGTTGGATGTGAGCTGTGAAATTAGCACTGTGTGAATACTGATTTTTCTACACTCAAAAAAAGGAATTTTGCTGCCTGTTAAATTTCCTTCACTGTAACATACATTCTGTAGGATATAATTTCATATTTAGTAAATAAACACCAATAAATCATGTAGGATTTTCTATAAGGTCAACTACTCTAGCTTTTAATAGATTCCCTCATGTCAAAATAAAAACACAATCAAACTCAATGGCATCAAGTTAGCGCCATAAGTATCTACACGTAAAAAACAATAAAAAACACAAATCACAGAATAGAAAACACAATTTAAAAACTCAGTATGTGGACACAAAGGGATCTATCAATTTTTGGAAGAACTTACTTAACTAAAATGGAGAGTCTAGATGCATTTATCCTGCATCTTCTTTACCTATTTCTACAAAAGCTAAAATAATTAACCATAGTTGAACAATTAACCAAGCAATGGCGCCATCGCCACCCGGCGCACCAGATACAGTGGGCACAGTGGGTACATGCATTTAAAGGGGAAATACCAAAACAACAAAAGTGACAATTTGGGTCTAATGAAAGTGATCACAGCAATGTACACTGATGGTAAAAAGAAAACTGCCTTTCCCTCTAAACTATATAAGGGCAAAAGTGACAGTTTGACAGTTTGGGTGTAATGAAACAGATCATAGCAATGTCCAGTGATGTCAAAAGGGACAATGACTCTCCCTCTAAACTATATGACTATATCAGGTTATATATGTATATATATATATACATGTATTGTATATACATTTTTTTGGCTGACTTTATGAACATAAAGCCATATTTCCATATTTAGAAAAAATAAATAAATAAAGGGGAACGCGCTCCATCTAGTGGACATCGTCTAGTACTGCAGGAGTCAGGCCAAAACCATGTCCAGTCAATGGACTGATGAATGTAAAAATTTGTTGTGAGCCGTTTGAGCATCACGAAATCATGAAACTAAGCAAACTTACTCATAACCAGTTGTTCTTTCTATGTAAAATATTTTGAAACATTAGGACTTTCCACTGTTAAGATATAAGAACATTAATATTCTTCTATTATGTCCTTATTAATCATCACCATAGCAACATCATTCACAATATCACAAATTCCTTCACAGTTTCACATCAGAGAAGAGAAGAGAGGCTGTAAAAAAAATAAATAAAGAATAATACATACAGTAGTGGAAGCATAAATGAGGAATAAAATAAGAGATGCAAGTATAATATAGATTATTGTAAAATAATAATAATAATAATAATAATAATAATAATAATAATAATAATAATAATAATAATAATAATAAAGGATCCATACTACACTGCTTCACACACAAGCTGTAAAAGAGATAATATTGCATGGTCTACCTGTGAGAGAGAAAATGTTACAATATTACATAAAAATGTTCTTACAAAACGTGTTATTCTTGCTTACCCCCTCTCCCTAATTAGCCCCTGATGTTTCAGGCTCAGCCCCTGATGTTTTTAATCCTAGAAACCCCCCTGCAATGGACCAAGGGGTAAGTTAAATTAGTTTTATTAATTAAGAGGGCAGTAGGAGTTTTTTTTACTGTACTGTTAATATTTTTTTGTCTTTATGTATTCGGCACAATGGTAGTCAATAAGCGAAGTTACATTCTTTTTTTAGACTAATATTAGATTAAAATAACTCATACTGCCCTGTTAATTAATAAAACTAATGTAACTTACCCCCTGGTCCATTGTCTTCACAGCCCCCAATCCCTGTACAATCTTCCTCAGAGCCGTTTCTCCTGCAGGTTCATTACAAGAGCCGTGTTCCAATCGGCAAGTGATTCCCCTCCAAGTGAACTGTACAGGGAGCAGGATGTACACTTTAAAGTGCACTGAGACACGGGCCGAGAAATCGACAATCCATTGCTCTTCCTGTAATAGCCCGGATGTTAAGACCTGCATATTAGCCACAGCTACGAGCTAAAAGTGAACATGCGATACACTCACCGGGATTTCCACAAGAAAAGTAGCCCAATATTTCATACGGATTACAAGAAGTAGTGTTTAATTCATTTTAATTCAAAACCAATTCTTTTTCAATGTCAACATCACTTATTTGTCCCAATCCAAGGCTTAGTAATGGCACAGACCAAGCTAGCGATTAGCATTAGCCACTAGCGCTAATGATACAAAAAGGCACTGAAGCCTTAAATAATGATGATAGGCGGGGTGCTTTATATTATTATTCATTTTAATAATGGACAATAAGAATAATCAGAAAAGACAATCATCACCCCCAGCACAGTCTTTTTACACTTACTACAGTTATTTGTGTTTCCATTGTGTGTTTCAGATTGTGTAATTATACATTTCTAATTCACACCTTGTATATTACAGTGTTTCTTTTTTATGTCCTTAACTTGTGTGTTAGTCTGCTTGAGGATTCACAGAGTAAGATCTTCATTGTTTGGTGAAACACACTGTTTGTGTCCATATGACAATAAACTGTTAAATCTTGAATATAACAATCTAATTATTTAGTCATTTTTATCTAGTACTTTAGTAAACCCCTGTTACAGCATGTCTTCCAGGGCCTCACAGTACTTCATAAACCTTCATAAACCATTTTATAAGTGTTTCCATGCTGTTTTTGTACATTTACTCAATTGCTGCTGTTGCTGTTTTTGCACACATTTCAAACTGCCACCAACTGCTGCTATTACAGAAGCTATTACAGCGGGGAAAATAAGTATTGAACACCTCACTATTTGTCTCAGTAAATATATTTCTAAAGGTGCTACTGACATTTTCACCAGATGTTGGTAAAACCACGTCAGTGACACACTGCCTAATTGGCTATTTCCAGAGGCAGGTAATAGGTGTGTTCTACTTGAAGCGGCGCTGCACAGACCGAGCTGGTAGAGAACGTCCAGCGCTCGCGCTCTCTCTCTCTCTCTCTCTCTCTCTCTCTCTCTCTCTCTCTCTCTATATATATATATATATATAGTGTATATACACTATATTGCCAAAAGTATTCGCTCACCTGCCTTGACTCGCATATGAACTTAAGTGACATCCCATTCCTAATCCATAGGGTTCAATATGACGTCGGTCCACCCTTTGCAGCTATAACAGCTTCAACTCTTCTGGGAAGGCTGTCCACAAGGTTTAGGAGTGTGTTTATGGGAATTTTTGACCATTCTTCCAGAAGCGCATTTGTGAGGTCACACACTGATGTTGGACAAGAAGGCCTGGCTCTCAGTCTCCGCTCTAATTCATCCCAAAGGTATTCTATTGGGTTGAGGTCAGGACTCTGTGCAGGCCAGTCAAGTTCCTCCACACCAGACTCTGTCATCCATGTCTTTATGGACCTTGCTTTGTGCGCTGGTGCACAGTCATGTTGGAAGAGGAAGGGGCCAGCTCCAAACTGTTCCCACAAAGTTGGGAGCATGGAATTGTCCAAAATGTCTTGGTATGCTGAAGCATTCAGAGTTCCTTTCACTGGAACTAAGGGGCCAAGCCCAGCTACTGAAAAACAACCCCACACCATAATCCCCCCTCCACCAAACTTTACACTTGGCACAATGCAGCCAGACAAGTACCGTTCTCCTGGCAACTGAGCTCCTGAGAGCAACCCATTCTTTCACAAATGTTTGTAAAAACAGTCTGCATGCCTAGGTGCTTGATTTTATACACCTGTGGCCATGGAAGTGATTGGAACACCTGATTCTGATTATTTGGATGGGCGAGCGAATACTTTCGGCAATATAGTGTATGTATAGCAGCATGACAATATGTGCAAATAAAAGAAGCAGTAAAGGGAAATAATCTCACAAATAGAATTTGGAAAATTAAAAGGCAAAAAAAAATCTACATTTGTTTGATTTATTTAATTGTACTTAAACCTGAAATATTGTCTATTCTGTCAGTGAATGTTTCTTCAGTATGTCTCCATCTAGCTAGGTTGCCAGATCTGTGTTAGAGAAGCAGCCCAATAGTCTGTATTAAAAACCATGCAGTTTTCCTTAAAAGTTCTTTCACTAAGGTCCTAAAATGATTTAATATTATTCCACATTTTGTCATAAATAGAGACTAGGATTAAACCCATTGACTCAAATCCATTCATACACAGAGCTGAAGTTGAGAACATGATCAATAGGGTGTGTGTAAGTAACTATCTTTCTGTAAGCACCAATGGATGAAGTGATATAGAGAACTTCAATTACATGTCGAGCGACTGAACTGAAAATACTAGTTACTGTAAATATAAGAAAAGACAGTTAAGATGTGCGATCTTATCAAGTGTTTAACTTTTTATGTTTAAGTGTTTAACATGAGTTCAAGAAATAAAATAAATGTCTGTTTTTAGTGGAGCTCAGTTATCAGCTAGAAACTTTGGGCCAATACACAAAAATATCTGGTCTCTGCAAGTGTCCAGAACTGAGTAAAATTATGTAGCTTAGCGCAACTCCACCGTCGTCTCTCTGTATTGACAACTCCTTTTTCTCACCATGTGCAAAAACTCCTACAAATCCTTTTCCTGCCCTTCACACCTCAACTGGTTACAATTTCCTGACAGGAAGTGTAGTGTTAACAGGAATATATTTTAAACAAAGTCACTTTTCACAAATATTATATACAGACACAAATCTAAAAGAAAGTGTGTATGAACCAAATCATTTACAAATAATAACCAAGCATATTTTATCAGTGCCCTACACGTCTGAGAGGATATCACAGTGCATGGTTACTTCTGTATGTTTTAATATACACATATGATTAAAATAATGTACATGAACATTGTCCAGACTATAATTCACAACAAAAGAAATCCTGCTGACTTCAGTTCTGAGATCAAACCCCTCACACCTGAGAGACCTGGATCTGTCCTGGAATAAACTATCAGACTCAGGAGTGAAGAGTCTCTCTGCTGTACTGGAGAATGCCCATTGTAAACTGGAGAGACTGAGGTAAGACCATATTTTTGAGAGTAATGTGACTTGTTTCAGTCTCACTATTAGAGAATGTTTCTACTAAGGAGCAGAACATTTAGGTTGAATTGATTACTCATAAAATGTGGTGTGACTGAGGTGTTGATTACAGATGGGAAGGTTGTGAGTTTGAATCCCAGGCTGGACCCTGCCCTTAACCAATTGCTCAGTTGTATAAAAAATGAGATAAAATTTAAGTGGCTCTGGATAAGGGCGTCTGCTAAATGTCGTAAATGTAAATGGTGTTATGATGTACAGTAAAGCTCCTCATCTCTACTGTGTCCCATAACGTTCCCCTGTCACTCATGCTACACGTGTGTTGTGGAAATAATGATATGGTCATGGACTAAAACACACGTGGGTTACATCACTTCCTGAACAGGGGCAGACCTGAGTAGCGTTCACATTCACGTGAATCTCAACACAATTCCAGTAGAGCCGAACTCACAGCACCTCGTACAGGTAGTCTCAGGTTCAGTACTGTGCTGTGGAACCCCTATAAAATTAGGGATACTAAGTCAGAGGTAGTAGTATATAATTTCCTATAGAGGGCGCTCTACTCCTCCTAGTAGAGTGGAGCATAGAGTAAGCAAGAATCCCAATTTCCTGTCGAGGATTCTTCTAGAAACGTGCATGCAGATGAGCTCCTGAGTTCTATATTAAAATAGTGCAAAATTAGCTTTAAATCCTGAGTTTCATCATTTAATTTAATTACTAAGTTGTTTACTACTTAGATTCCACTTGACCATGGAATGAAGCACTGTTGGTCAACTTTGGTTAATGTCCGGTGAGTGATTTTGCTAGTTGTGTTGTGGCTAGCTAATTAGATGGGATAGAGTAGTGGAGTATGCTTGTTTAAAAAGACATTTTCCTTACAAAACCAATCGGAGTATCCGACAATTCAATGTTTTAAACCAACTTTGGTACATAGGATCATAGTTATGAGAAGAATCAATGGCGTTTACGACAATGTTCACACTTTAACTTTCAAGCACGCCATGTTTTAATGTTAGAGGAACCTGCTGGTTCAAGACAAATAGCGATTGTAAAGGGGTTCTAATGCAGATGCAGTACAAGTGGATTTATTTTCAGTTCTACATGCTATTTTGTAGAGGTTCAAAGGGAAGAATGCAATTTCAGTTCATGTTAATGTGAACCATTAAAAAGAGATGTTTTAGAGAAGAACGAATGTAAAACACTGTGTTAGTACCGTCGTCTCCTTTGTTTGACGTCAGATTGTGCGCCGCTATCTCCTTTGTTTACATGAAACAAGTCTGTGCAATGGCGGACGGAGCCAAAATGTTGTCTTTGAGTGAGCTGCTTCACCCACACATTGAAGGGAAGACAACTGTAATGAGATCACCTGTCAGCGTTGTCAGAAAGTTGCCTGCACACTGTACTATTTAGCTGACGAGGGGAGATTGTGGAAGACGGCAAACGCCTTTGGATTGTCAGGACAGGTGGTGTCAAAAATAGTAAGGCAAGAGTGTGAAGCTATTACAGTCCATTTGGACCCTGTGTATATACAATTACCTGTCATGTATAAAGAATATCGGAGCTGCCTAACAGTTAACACAACACATTCAACACCTCAAGAACAGGTGGATTTCAGCAACAGTCTTTAAACACAAAGTTTTACATAGTTGTGAGTAGTTGTTGGGGGGAAATGTGGCGGGTGTAGTGTCGGGTGGAAATGTGGCGGGTGTGGTGTCGGGTGGAAACGTGGCGGGTGTGGTGTCGGGTGGAAATGTGGTGGGTGTGGTGTTGGGTGGAAATGTGGCGGGTGTAGTGTCGGGTGGAAATGTGGCGGGTGTAGTGTCGGGTGGAAATGTGGCGGGTGTGGTGTCGGGTGGAAATGTGGCGGGTGTGGTGTCGGGTGGAAATGTGGCGGGTGTGGTGTCGGGTGGAAACGTGGCGGGTGTGGTGTCGGGTGGAAACGTGGCGGGTGTGGTGTTGGGTGGTGGTGCAGATGCATAGATGTGTCCATAAGGGCCCCTGGTTTGGTATGGTGGCATGTTGAATGGTTGTGGTAGAGGATGCATTATAACTTGTCTCAGCAGTGAAAATCCATCTGGAATTGAGCTGCTCAGACTCTCAAGACTAGTAGATAATTTCCTGACATTTTCAGAAGCATGCCTCTCCGATGTCTCCATCATGTCCAAAATTCTCTTTTTCATCTGGCTTCACGGTTGAGATTATATCACATATATATAAAGATCAGACAGAGAAAGAGTCTCTGTAATTCCAAGATATTTAAAGCCTGAACAATTAAGTTTGAAGGGCAAGTTTAGATGCTGAAGTCACAAAGCACTATTATTGACTGGGTAATATTCACTCTTATGCAAATTTAGTTTATATCCTGAGAAAGAACTGAAATCATCCAAAATAGTTAAAATAACAGGAATAGAGGCTGCAGGATCAGTCACATATAACAAGTCATCAGCATATAGGGATAATTTGTGCTCCACCCCATTGCGAATAATACCTTTAAAAGCAAAAGAAGATCTAAGCGTAATGGAAAATTCACCAAGGATTTATTTCTGAATTTATTGACTCATTTAGACGGAACTATTGTAATCCGGTCATTAATGCTGGCGTCAAGCGCGTATTTAGTGTTTCGAACTGGTCAGGACTTGGTCAGTGGCGTTGTTATTTGTGGACAAGCTCCGTCTCGCCTTCCGGGTTGTTTTAGCCGAGTTGAGTGACAGTTGAATTGTCCAATCAGCAGAGGGATTGCGTAAAGCACCCCGCCTATCATCATTATTTAAGGCTTCGGTGCCTTTTTGTATCATTAGCGCTAGCGGCTAATGCTAATCGCTAGCTCGGTCTGTGCCATTACTAAGGCTTGGATTGGGACAAATAAGTGATGTTGACATTGAAAAAGAATTGGTTTTTAATTAAAATGAATTAACCACGACTTCTTGTAATCCGTATGAAATATTGGGCTACTTTTCTTGTCGAAAGCCCGGTGAGTGTATCGCATGTTCACTTTTAGCTCGTAGCTGTGGCTAATATGCTAAGATGAAATGACACCACACTTGATATTGTTGTCTAGATACTTTTCATAAAAACAGCCGGGAGTTTGTGAGAATGATGTCTAATGTTTACATGCTTCGGTGTCTTTTTGTATCATTGTAAATGAATTAATGACATAGTTTATGCGCTAATCGCGTTAGCGCTAGAGGCTAATGCTATCCGCTAGCTTGGTCTGTGCTATTACTAAGCCTTGGATTGTCACAAGCAAGTGATGTTGAGATTGAAAAAGAATTGTTTTTTGATATAAATCCTGTTATTTCCTGGTTTAAAGCCTATTTTGGTTAACAAGACACAATTTTAGTATAAAAACATGTAGAAATTCAGAGTAATGTTCTAGTTAAAGATGCTGAAAAGCTAAAAAGGTTCAAAGTGGATATTAAATCATTCATTTCAACAACTTGAATATGGTTATGGTAAGAGTTCATGTTACCTGATTCATGTTTCTGTGTTAAAAACCCCATTGTACTTTGTTTTATCTCATAATGTGTGTTACTGCTAAAACATGATCATTAATCACAACCTTAAAAGCTGACTAAACTAAAACAGTGATAAAATATCAGTTAAAAATGTAAAGCAGCTAAGACAAAATATTCCTCCTTTCAGAATAAAAGCTTACCTTACCCAATAACTTGTGGGAAGAATGGACTGTACCTTTACATTATAATGATGATGATGATTACAGAATAGAAGCTGTATTTTCTGATTACCTTCATTAAATGGGCTTAAATTAAGTTGAGTTTCTTACGCTGTCTTAGGAAGTTGTGTTCTTTATGAAAGTTGTCCACCAGATAAACAATAATGAGTTATTTATTTTTTTATCCAACAAACTGGGCTGGATCTGAGACATGCTAAGATTTAGAGATTTGAGATGACTTCAGATTTCTGAGATAAATAACATGTTCATGGTCTATTGGATCGTATTTTAAGGGTTGTCGAGACATTATTGAAGAATATTCCCTGAAGCCTCAGCAGTCACAGCAGTAAATGAGTGAAAAACTGTCAGTGAGATTGTAATGGATAAAGAGAAGTTAACACTAAAATCCCTGCAACAGCTGGACCTTCATTCTTTATCTAACTCAGACATTTACCACTTAATCCTATAAACAGAAGGAAGTTTTCACTCTGTTACATTCATTTGTTGTCTTCAGGAAAATATTGCTATTACTAAAATACTACTATTCCTTAAAGTTAATGTTTTTGAATGTTTATTTCATTTTAATGATCTAACATTTATTAGATGATTTAAATCTAATAGATTATTATATTATTAGATTTGAACACAGTTTGTTTGTAAATAAATAAACATACACACGTTTCTTTTTCAAATTTTAATTAAATGAACAATCTTATATAATTATACAATACAAAATATAATATACAATCAACAAACAATGTATAATAATTATAGGATATATGATAGGGTTGGTGTTTCTTATTTTTTAAAAGTAATTTTACCCTTTTTGCAGTTTTTGTTGATCAAAGTGACCAAAGTGAGGTTTGGAGCCATTCTTCTGGCTGGTATGGCTTGGCCAAGGCCCTTAATGGGAGCCGTATTTAAGGCTGAGACGGCTTGCACAGGGTCCTCAGTGGGTGCCGTTTTCAAGGCTGGGACGGCTTGCACAGGGTCCTCAGTGGGAGCCGTATTTGTGGCTGGGACGGCTTGCACAGGGTCCTCAGTGGGAGCCGTATTTGTGGCTGGGACGGCTGGCACAGGGTCCTCAGTGGGAGCCGTATTTGTGGCTGGGACGGCTGGCACAGGGTCCTCAGTGGGAGCCGTATTTGTGGCTGGGACGGCTGGCACAGGGTCCTCAGTGGGTGCCGTATTCAAGGCTGGGACGGCTTGGACGGGGTCCTCAGTGGGAGCCATATTTATCGCCTGGACGGCTTGCACAGGGTCCTCAGTGGGAGCCATATTTATCGCCTGGACGGCTTGCACAGGGTCCTCAGTGGGAGCTGTATTTGTGGCTGGGACGGCTTGGACAGGGTCCTCAGTGGGAGCTGTATTTGTGGCTGGGATGGCTTGGACAGGGTCCTCAGTGGGAGCTGTCTCAACAGCTATGGTGCTCTTCAGGTTGGGAGGCAGCACAGGTTTCCTCAGTGCTGTGGTGGGCTTGGTGAGCTCAAGCCCAAACAGTTCCTGAGCCTTCTGATGTTCAAGGCGAGCCTGGCGTTCCTGTTTTCTGAGAGCCTCTCCCACAAGGATCTGCTTCCCGCCCCAGATCCTGCCGTTCATGGCGTTCTTGGCCATCGCTGCTTCCTGGGATGATGTGAAACTCACGAAGCCGAAGCCTTTGGATCGCCCGTTCTCAGTTATCACCTGAAGGAGGCAGGATCATGAGGAACAATGAGCACAGAGGAAGCTTTCCACTCTCTAGAGTCAGTAAGGGGCAGTAGATACAGATTATTAGGAATAAAATGGAGAGATTATTAGTTGTAAGTTACCTTGGCACTGGTGACCCTCCCGAATTGTCCGAACACCATGCGCAGACACTCATCATCAATAGTGCTGTTGAGGTTCTTGATGAAGAGGTTGCTGGCATGGTGTTGGGAGCTGGGGCGATCCTCAGCCTTGATGGTGCTGTAACAGAACAGAGATGCTGCTCTTAGTCTTTATCTAAACCTGCTCTTAGATGTTATGTCTTTTTCCAGCAAAATTACAGCCTGATGTTGACTGAAATACTCTCATAAGACCAAACACAACCTCTGTTTCAACAATTACAGGAGTTTGATTAATTTCAAATGCAATTAGTTTAAGCACAATGTCAAATCATACTAATTTACACGTGACGTACACTTCGCGGTCGTTCAGCATCATCCCATTGCGCCGCTCGATGGCTGCCGCCGCTGACTGTATGGTCCTCTTAGCCGCTGGCTCCCTGTCAGACCACATGACGTGCATGGGTCTGTCCAGAAGAGGTTCAAAGTTGAACATTTCCAGCGCTCGCTCAGCTGAGGGAACCAAAAGAAGTTTGAAGAAGTTAGAAGTGTTAATTTTAATTTGGAAATTCAGTATAATAGGTGTATATTTATAATAGGTACATACACAGTCAATTTCAGAATTATTGGCACCCTTAGTAAACATTAGTAAGAAAAATGTATTGAAGCCTTAACTGAAGTACTTATTCTGAGACACACAAATAGCTGTAATAGAAATATCTTTTCACATCTTTTTGTACTGTTTAAATACACCAAACCTGACTAAGTTCATGTAATAAAGCATTTAAAGACTATGTAAACTACACATGTAGTCTTAAGTCAACTGTAAACCATGGAGAGATCAGTGTTTTTCTGTCTGGTTTGTATTACCTTGGTGTCGATGCCGGAAGTTGACGTAGGCATAGCCGAGCGAGGCGCCGGTCTTCCTGTCCCTGCAAATATGGACAGATTCAACATGTCCTGCAGGGCTGAACCTTTCAGCAATCATCCACTCTGCCACTCCAGGGTGAAGATTCCGGACAAATAATGCAGCCATTGTTGGATTAACGATGTTCAAATGCTGCTAAAGCTGTGTTAAACACTTCTTAAACGCTGCTAGTGACTGCAAATACACTGCTAATCGCTGCTAAAGCTGTAAAATGGCTGCTGATCGCTGTTCACTGTGTTGCTCTGTCACTAGCTATCGATGGTCTGATGAGATTTCTGTACTGCGTGTGTAGAAGTTACATCACAGAATTTAGAATTCTGTGTTGACCTGGTTACAGAATTTAGAATTCTGTGACCACCAGCTTTAAACCCCGCCCCCTGAACCCCCCCCACCCCCAACAACTCACTGCTGCACCTGGCCAGGATAAAAAAAAAAACTCCTATCTGTGCTGCACTATAAGGTGAAAATCCCACAGCAATGCATATGTTTAAGCATTTAATTGTAAATTATTGTATTATTATGTTATAATAATATACAGTAGAATATACAGTTTTTTTCACACAAAGCACAAAAATGGCTCCTTCAACATGTTCCTAATAAAGTGGACAGTGTGTGTATGTTTGTTTTTAAGGTGGAGCCTAAAAAGCTTTAACATTTCTACATTGACGTATTACTTCAAAGCACTTTTACGTCCCCGAAATGTAAGTTGTAGCTACTGAATCAGCTGCAGTGGTCAGTCCTGCTGATTATTAATGTGTGTGAACTCTGTGGTGTTTGTTTCCACAGCATGCCTGGACTGGACGGCTCAGCCTCGCAGGAGGTGGGACTAGGTGACGGAAGCGCCGCATTGGCTGATGATGGCGAGGACCCCTTGGGCTTGAGCACTGACAGCCTATCACGACTCAGAAGCCCTTCTGTGATGGAAGTCAGAGAAAAGGGATACGAGACACTGAGGGAGGAGCTGACCAAAGCCCAGCGGGTGAGGGATTAGTGAAATCCACTTCATTATCCCTGTAACAGTAAACATCCTCACTCTGGTTTATATCCATAAGCTTACACTACAGTCTAAAACACTTACACTACAGTCCAAGCCTTATTTTAGCTTAGTAATTATATACAAGGATATTTTGTTACCTAAAACCTCAGTAAGCATTAATATGCTAGAAAACAGCAGCAGTTCGGCCCTGAGCTCAGGTTAATTTGACATTTCACTTTAATTAGATGCATTATTGTTGGAGAGTAAACTCTTAACATCAACATACAATTCGTGGCTGTTTAGTGCTTTGTAGATAAAAACTGTTTTCCCTGTTTGTCTGTGTAAGCACTAGTGTCAAGCGTCTGTTTACATTAATGAGGAAATAGGAAATGTGTGTGGTAAAGACTCTGAAGAAGAGCTTGTTGAGTAAAATCAGAACGTTGGTCCATAATCCTTTATTCGTCCCACAGCGGACATTTGCATTGTTACAGCAGCATAGGGAAAGCAGCTAAAGATAAAAAGATCATGATATAGAAATATAAAAATATAACCAGACAATACTTATAGGATTTTAAGTGTCACTGCACTATTCCCATATGAGAGAGGGAGATTCCCAAAGATTGATTGTCCAGATTGTAGTGCTGTCTGCTGGGAGCAGTGCTGGATGGTCAGTCTCACAGCAGCATGAGGAAGGACCTGAGGTTCTGCTCCCTCACACACTTGGGGTGAAGCGTATTGTTCCACGGTTCTGCCAGAAGCCGACGGAACAAATTACAGCCTTGCTTTGCTAACACCATACTGTAAATGCAAGTAGACAGTAATCCTGCATAATCATATCAGTCCTGTATGTGACTTGTCATGTCTAGTAAAGTAGTTCATCATGGACTCCATTATGCCATGTATCTCACACGTCCTCAACAATACTTACACTCAGGCAGTTTGGTGTTCCTGGGATCTGAAGTCATCCTCCAATTAGTAGCCCAACATCTTAACCACTGAGCTACCACTTCCCCTCAATTTTATCTTCATTTTTTTATAGTAACTAGTAAATGAACTGATTAGATCATGGACAAGGTCACAGCAAGGTCAAATATATAAATCATTTTTCTTCTATAGCTTTCTTTCTGTCTGCTATACAAAGATGTTTCTTATATCTTAATGTCCAGGAACTCATCGTT
This sequence comes from Hemibagrus wyckioides, assembly GCF_019097595.1. Classification (NCBI taxonomy): domain Eukaryota; kingdom Metazoa; phylum Chordata; class Actinopteri; order Siluriformes; family Bagridae; genus Hemibagrus; species Hemibagrus wyckioides. The sequence continues at coordinate 4,599,449 of NC_080728.1, forward strand.
TCACCAGTGTGTCCATCTGTGTGTCTGTCTGGAATTCTAGTTGGCTCCATGAGTGTTTTGTGGAGCAGGTGAATGTCTAGCTGGATGAGTGGAGACTGTATGCTGTGGGAAAGCACTGAGTCACTGGAGTGAATGTAGAACTAAAATGATCTTACAGCATGTCAATACATCATTAACATTCACATCTCACTAATCAACCTGATCTCATGTCATTTCATGCAGTTTGTATACATTCATCTGCTCTGCCTCCAGACTGGAGAAAGTGTCTTTTCTAGTGAACATCTGGTCCAGGAGTGTTTGTTCAGATGACACTCGTTTGTGACACAGCCATGACTCTTTATTTTTGTTTCCTGGTCACCAAAAAGAAAAGTAAAATCCACTTTTCCCTCCTGCTTTTTTTGTTCATTCATTCATTATTATTTTCCATTTTCTTTTTTGTCTTCATTTCATTGTTTGGTGTCCGAAGGAGCTTCAGTTAAAAGACGAGGAGTGTGAGAGACTTTCTAAAGTCAGGGACCAGCTGGGGCAGGAGCTGGAGGAACTCACTGCTAGCCTGTTTGAGGTTTGTTTTCATTCGTTTGGTTTATTCTCCTTCCTGGTCCAATAAAATAAAAAGTGTGTGTTTTTTACTATGTTTTAGTGGCTATTTCTGCCAAGATACATAGCTTCTCAGCAGCTACACAGCACATCTCCAGCTTTGTATAATTCATGTCCAGCATGCAAGGATGTAAATAAATGATAAAAGTTTCACTTAATCAGTATTTCTCTTTATGATCATAATGTGCTGATGATCTGCTTGTGAAGCTTTTGTCTTTCTCTATTCATGTATTCCTTCGTCATGGTTTTTAGCTTCATATTCCTTCCTACTCCATTTCTATTTCTGTTTCTCATCACTTGTTTCCTACCTCTCCTGTGTTTCCTACCTGTGTGTGTGTGTGTGTGTGTGTGTGTGAGAGAGAGAGAGAGAGGCCAACACAGAGAAGCAGCTGAAGGAAGCACTGGGGAAGGTGAGACACAGTGGCTAAGCTGAGGGGTTTGGAATGAAAGGCTAGCGAGAAACTTTATTCATCTCATCAAAAAAGTTGTCTGATTAAATCTAATTTAAATCTGTTTATCAATCAGTTAATTAATTAATGACCAGATAATGCATACTTATGTTTAATATTTCTGTAGTCTATTCTGTTGTCTAACCTTCAGATTCACTACAATATATAATTTATTTACTATTTATTATAAATTATTTATTTATTATTTATTTACCTCTCCTCCTCTGCTTTTCTCTACAGATGGATGTCCTCCAGGCCGAGGTGTCTGCACTGAAGACTCTCGTTCTGTCCACGTCTCCTACATCACCGTGTAAGGAGCTGCCGTCAGGCTCCAAGGTTCCATTTAAGAAAGGTCACGTGTGCAATAAGAGCACCAGTAGCGCTATGCTGGGCAGCCAGCAGGAGCTCAGCGTTCCCCTGCCCATCATACGTGACTGCAAGGAGGCAAGAATCCTGTACAATTTCTATCCACTCTACACTCATCATACCCTGTGTGACTGCAGGATTGTGGTCACATGACCATCATCTTCACATGTCCCAGTCCACATTTATTCCCTCTGTGTTAAGCTCCACTCTTCTGCGAAGACTTTCCACTAGAAAAAATAGTAGGAGTGGAATAGTTTTATATAAAAATAATATTAATTGTGTGTTTGCATGTGCAGGTGGATTCCATTCTGTTCAGTGAGTTTAAGGTGTGGAAGGAGGAACCCACACTGGAGAGGAGTTGCTGTTTCTTGGAATGAATCTACAGAGAGGACATTTACCCGTGTCTCACATTCTGCAAGAATGAGGTGTGTGTGTGTGTGTGTGCACCTTTATCTTACTGTCAGTATTAAACACATGATTTTCATTCTTATGTATTAAAGCCAAAGACAAAACATTAGTTTAATTACTAATAAATGACTGTGTTTGTGTCATTTCCTGTCCACAGAACAGCTCATCACAAACACTAATACTGGTGTCCTAACAGTGTGTTAATGTGTACTATGATCAGTGTATAGGACATTTGTGTGTAGAATTGTGTGCTGCAGTGTTAATTACACAGATTCAGCACTGTAAGGAAAACATTATCTTAACACCTGAACCTCCGTGAGTAAATGTGTGTGTATTAACCTCAGTGTGATCACCCGTGCCATCATATTTACATGAGTTTTATCCTGAGACAGAAGGGAGAGCTTGTTTTACATATGAGCTCATATCACCCTGACAAATGATCTAACTCTAAGTGTGTATAACTACAAACACTGTCTCACAGAGACACAGAGTCATTTACTGAACTGCCTTTTAACCTGAGGTCACACACACACACACACCAGCCATAACATTATAACCACTGACGGGAGAAGTGAATATTCTGAATCTCTGTGAGGAACAAAGGGGAATGACGTGTGTGTAAATGTCAGTTCAGGGGGCTTTAATCCATCAGAGCATGTGGGTGTGTTGATTACAGGAACAAAATAAAACCCTCACTAAAGTCTTTGTTTTTTATTTCATTTGATATTTCTTCCACATTCACAGTGATTGATGATTCTGTAACGAAGCAGAAGGATAGTGTGTTTTTATAAAAGATGGGTCCAGATTGGATATAGTGTTTTATATACAGCTTTCCCTCTCACACTCCACCATGTCTGTACCTCCTTCACCCTAAACTTCTGTTTGATCAAATGTTCAGCTCTGCTGCTTCTGTTTGTCAGCGTTTTCCATCTCTTCTGTTTCTTTATTCCTTTCTTTCTGTTTTGCCCTCCCCTAGTGGCAGGAAGTCTGAAATAAACAAAGTCACGGAAGTGTACATTCTCTCTCTCTCTCTCTCTCTCTATTATTATTATTATTATTATTATTATTATTATTATTATTATTATTATTATTATTATTATTATTAATCATTTGTTTTTGGAATTTAAAAAGAAGAAATAAAGAATATGATTAAATTATATCTCTTGAAAGGTCCTGGAATTTCATTCTAAAGCATCTGAAATGTTTTCTTCCTTCAATGAAGTTGTGATTTGGATAAAATGAATCTGTATTTTCTTTTCTGATTGATCCTGTAAAGTAAATGATCAGATTACAGAAGCCAAAGAAAAGCTCAGAAAACACAATAAAAAGGATGGAAAGAAAAACAATATATGAATCAGCACATCAGTGTAACGCTCTGGACAAGCAGAGATCTGGTTCAAATTGAAAAGGAAGATGATTAAAGAAGACAGAATAGTCTGATTTTTCTCTTTCCTACCTGTAGAGTTAAATTCAGTGTTTTTATTGTAATTCTATTTTTAGTATTCTTACATGGACAGTGGATAAAGCACTTCACTGCATGTTGTAGTGTGTATGGCCGTGTCTGTGTCCAGTAGAACTGAACTGGAATTCTGATTAGACTGATGATGAGGGAGAAACTGTAGGAAGTGACAGTGTACAGAATGGTGTACAGTGTTCATGTAGACTTTAGTGACTACAACCAAGTTACCTCTTCCTCCTCTCCTTTCTACTCCTAGATCACCTCCGACTGCAACTTCTTCACCTACATTCACTACATCCACCAAGGACTGGTCAAGCAGCAGGATGGTGAGCTAAACTGACCACACACACACAAGCAGCATTAATCTTTTAACTTTAAACTGTTAAAACATGTGATGTGTGCTTCATTAATAAATGTGTGATTGTTCTCAGTTTGCTGTGGTATAAGCAGAATCACACACTCCAGACTGTTCTCCACTTTAAGATGATAAAGGCACTATGATGATAACAGTACTATTGATGATAATTATCTCCATTATCTGAGCTGATGAACTGAGACGCCTGAGACTCCTTATATAAATGTTAAATAAACAATAAAAACATGACATTTCTCTTGGTTAAACAGCACATTTTTAAAATCAGTTTATTATTATGCAAAAATGACGCCTTTCGTCCAGTCAGATTTGAGAATTCTACAGCACCGTGCTACATGATTGGAAACACACATACAGCACATTCAGATCATTTAGAGCTTCTAAAGTTAACTAATGGATTTCTTCAGTGATTATTTTCTGTTATATTTAGAGTAATGTGTGGTGTTATAGTGTTCTTCATAAATCAGTAAACATCAGATCAATGTCTGTCTTTTATTTTTATTTTAGCTGAACAGATGTTCTGGGAGGTCATGCAGCTGTGTAAGGAGATGTCCTGTGCTAAACTGGACTACTACAGAGATGAACTGTGAACACTGAGCAAGGAGACCGTGTGTGAAAGAAACATGCTCAGTGCAGGAGAGGGGGGTTCTGCAGTTCACCAAGACACATCACAGGGACCAGGTCTTTCCTCACACCTCAACACTCCAGCACTGTGTGTGTGTGTGTGTGTGTGTGTGTGTCTGTGTGTGTGTGTACTGAGATGAAATCACTGAAAAGGGAAGAAAAAGGTGTTGGTCTACTGATCAGAAGGTTGTGAGTTTGAATCCCAGCTCCACCAAGCTGCCACTGCTGGGCCCCTGAGCAAGGCCCTCAACCCTCAATTACTCAGCTGTATAAAATGAGATAAAATGTAAGTCACTGTGGATAAGGACGTCTGCCAAATGCCAGAAACGTAAATGTAAATGTCTGATAGCTGCCTCTTGTCTCCTCAGTTCTGGTCAAACCCATTAAAGTGTCACACTTATTCATAACACATGTCACTAAGACCTATTATAAACATATTCTGTCTAATTTAACTCGTACACCTGAATGAAATAAAACCTCATAAACCTTCTGATACTAATTATACTATTTTCCTTCCACCATCATCGTCCTGACTCCTGCCCCTGAGGCTGACCAGTGTGTCTGTACACCAGGGGATAGTGGATAGTAAAACTCCTTTATCTTCTACATATCTGTCTATTGGGTTTTTTAATAAATGTTGGACTTTTTTAAATGTTCTACTGCAGTTGTTGTGTCTGTTATCCAGTGTGACAGTGCTGATAAAGATTCATTTCATTTTGTCCAACTTACAAATCGACTTTTTGTATTTTTGAAGGAAAAAAAGATAATCTCAGGTTCATTGTGAGAGTATGTATTTATGTCTGGGGTAAATGGAGTACACAGATATATATTTTTCACAGACCAGTAGTGTCTCAGGTGCCTGATGCCACTGATTTATAATTCAGTAATTCAGCAGAAATTTGTTGCCAAATCAGTTCACCGTCAGTCCACTTTGTGTTCGAAAGTCAGGGAATTCAAGTGAAGTTTCCTTTCCCTTTGGGCTCAAGACACTTCAGTTCATTTTTTAAGAAACTCTGAGTTTTAGCTGTGCTCCAGTGTGTCCAAGAACATTTGATAAAAATGTCAATAAACTATCACAGCTTCACACTCCTCTCCAGATGTGTATGAATCCATCTGGAGGAAGACACACACACACTTTACTATCCTTGTGAGGTCCTTCCATAGGACTAACCCTGAGTCCATATGTCAAGCATTCATTTGTCTTTGGTTTAGAAAATGTTATCCAGTGTTATTTAATGCAGAAGAATGTGTTTAGGAGACAGATATCTAATCTAATAACAAAACAGACATACAACATGCACAGTTTATTAACAATATAGTAGTTGATTAAACTAAACTAAAGTTGTTCATGTTCATTTCAGCTAAAGTCATAAATCTGTCTCATTAAAAACTCAACACTACTTAAAAAGGCTATTAAAAGGACATTATAATGGAAAAAAATGGAAATGCTGCTTGTGTGTTTAAGAAGCTTATTGTGTAATTACAATAAAAAACGGTGTGTAATTGTGATAAAAATGACTTGTTTATTTATATAAGAAAGGAGTTAAACAAATGAAGAAAATAAACAAATGAAGAAAAATCAGTGAAGAGATTTTTTGGGATACAAAGAGGTGTACCCTGTGGAGGTGTCCAAGTAGATCATTTTAGTACTAGATTTGGGTCACAGGGTCACATGACCTAGAAGCTACTGAAGAAAGTTTTTTTTAATAAAAAATTAATAGCAAATTAATTCACATGATATATAATTAATACTATGAATTAATTCAATTTTTATTTATAAATGCTGTTTGCAATGCCGCATGCCATATGTATATTTAAGAAGAAATTAGAATAACTGGGGAACGTAGTCAGTGAAGTAACAAGTCCCACATTTCAGTCGTACAGAAATTTGTCGACGGTCCCTAAACTAGCGCTTCCGAATGTCCGTCTAATGTCCGAATATCAAACTCACTTCACCGCGGTTCTGATTATGTCGAGATCACGAGAAAACAAAAGCAAAAATAATAATATCACATGGCCTCTCTGGGCTTCCGTAGCATGGTGTGTAAAAGTCACCAACATCCTGCTGATTCAATAAACAATGAGTTCCAAATCCTGTCCAGAAGAGTGGAAGCTGTTAGCTGCAAAGGGGTCAAGCTCCATATTAATCTCAGTGTATTTATCATGTAGTGTCATTAAAATCCCTGTTAGTAATGATCAGGTGTCCCAATACTTTTGTCTATATGGTGTCTATAGGAAATAGCACGGTGTGTTGTTTTAAACTCATTTGTTTTGAGAGTGTATGAACGCACTTCTTTCCACCGTTACATTTGTGAATCAGTTTCCTACCAAAGGAGCCGACTCAAAGAGTCGACTCAGTCCGGAACGACACATCCCTCATAATGAATCCTTCCAAAGTGAAAGTGATTCTCTCTCCGCCTCGACTCCATTTTGCAAAAGTTACAAATCTCCAGGCAGAATCGGGGATATTAATGTCACAGAACAAGGACTGCTGACTAAAGGTGAGTTATTTGTTTATTTTTAACGACTTTATGTTAGAAGAATGTGGATATATTGTATATTAAAGTGGTGTGAAATCAGATGTAGTAAATCTTTACAGCTGTTCTGATGGTGTATGAACTCTACAGACCTTTCAGCTTCCGCTCTTTAATTTATCGTAAAATAAACATTAAGCTGTTTGGGGAATATAGTTTTACATTTAGTTTTTCTATTTTCGCCTCAGTAAAATCGTAAAAGAAGCAAAACTAAAAGGTTTATTTCTGAAAGCTGCGGCTGTTGTTAATAGATCCGTATAACTAGTGGTGTAGTAAATCAGCCACAGACCCATATGCAGAAATATTTGTACAGGCCCTCTCCCATTCCAAGAGGCCAAATACCAAAACACAACCAAACAACCAAATACATTTTCCCAAACAGAACAGAAAAACAAGTCTAAAATAAACATCAACCACACTTTACACCGTCAATCATAAACTAGTGTTTATCATTCATTCAATCATTCATTTTTTAAACTAAAGGAGCAGCATTTTTCTTTAAGAATAAAGATGTGAAAACTATTGTGTGAAAGTTTAACTGCACATTTGTTTGTGTGTTTTCTAGGAGTGTGATCCATTCCAGCAGAAGAGATCAGACTCTTCAGGACTCAGCTGTGTGTTTGTGCAAACTTTACTAATATTCAGAGATGAAGACTCCTGATCTAGACACAGATAATGTTTCCCCACCATCAAACAACTGGTAACCTACAACATCCTTGTGTTCTAGTCATTAAATATTCATATCTAAATTATTTAGTGAACATATATAAAAGAATTTAACCAAAGGTTTTAATATTATTAAAAATCTAACAGTCACTACTTAACAATAAAAATGTATTCTGTTTACTGTAAGGAAAGTTTAATTAAAAACTAATTTAAAAAATCCTCATTAAATTAAGAAGTGAGTTAAAACAGTAAGGAGTGTATATAAATGAGTAAAGGACTGTCTATAATGTTGTACAGTAAACTCCAGGGAAAGAGATCAGAATCATCAGCACCCAGCTGTATCTCCATGAAGAGTGATCAGTCTATGGATCTTCCTCTGAAGTTTAAAGATGGAGACTCCTCACTTCTACACAGGTAACGTCTCCTCACTGTTAATGTCACTGCTAAAGTCACACTTAAAGAGAAATTTAACTAGATAAACAGAATAACAAAATACATACTAAAACACTGTAACTGTGACCTTAATAAAGCCACTATTAAGAGTCTAAAAACATTTTTGTCTTATTTAATGTCTAAAAGTTTTTGCTGAATGTTTTACTTGGAAAGTGTGCTAATGGTGTCTTTAAAATAAATGTCACTTGGTTTCACATGTTGTTTTGTAATGCAGTGAGATTCATGTGTTTGTAATGGCTTAAGTGTCCAAATATATTTGGGGTCATTGCAGGCTAGACCACCGCATAGCATCATTTATCCAGTGACAGGATACCAATCTTCTAGAGTTACACCAGAATTCAGTCAGTAAATCTACAGAGCTGCTGTGTGATCACTGTAAGACATGAGCAGGATGTTTAAAACACTCAGTGTTCAATTTTAGATTTTGTCTGAAGTTCCCCTTTAAAGGCCACACTACACAGTCATTAGCAGCAATTTTAATATTTTTGATATTTATATTATACAGTATAAGTTTTAGTGTTGATACTTTTAGTTAATATAGAAATATATGTAGTGTAAATTTCAATGTGAGTGTAAATGTTGTGTAAATATTGTAAATACTTAATACTTTAATCTGAGACTTAATACTGAGACAGGGAAAAGCAGTGAATGAAAATTTCAGAAGTCATACAGAAAGATAATGAAAGTATCTGCAGACTGACAGAAATGTGTTTTTATTATTGAGTTATTGTAACGTCCCGTCAGACGTAGGAGTATTAGAATCCATTCGCGGATGATGTAAAGGGCCAAAGGCTAAGATCTTGGTCGAGGTCATGGAAAAAACAGGGTCAAAACCAGAAAGCTATGAAGAAACAGTTAAAACCAAAACACTAGTCCAGAAAACGAAGTCAGAAGAAAACAAGCAGGGTCATACACGAGGAAACGAGACAATCGATAAATCAAGGCTTGGCAGGTAACACTAAGGAAACAATGCTTTGCAATGAGACTGAGATAGCGTGCTGCTTTTATATGTCACTGAACCGGAAGTGAGCAGAAACAGTTAATATTCGGGAGATGGCTCCCTCTGGTGTTCAGGCCTCGTGACAGAACCCCCCCGTCTAAGAACACCTCCAGGTGTTCGACGTCGAGGGCGTCCCCTCGGGCGAGGAGCGGGTCTGTGGGGAAAGTTCAGGTGGAATTCGTCTATGAGAGCGGGGTCCAGAATGTCGTTTGCATTGACCCAGCAGCGCTCCTCCGGGCCGTATCCCTCCCAGTCCACCAAGTATTGGAGGCGGCGGCCCTGACGACGCGAGTTAAGGATGGTGTGAACCCGATAGGCGAGGGAACCATCAATGTCCAGGGGAGGGGGTGGCTCATGTGGCTCGTGATAGGGCTTGAGCAGGGATACATGAAAAGTGGGTGCGAGGCGGTAGGAGGCAGGCAGCTCTAGGCGAAACGAGACGGGATTAACCTGGCGAATAATTTTGAAAGGACCGATGTACCTGGGGCTGAGCTTACGACATGGCAGCTTGAGTTTCAGGTTGCGCGTGGATAACCAAACCTTCTGACCCACTTGGTAGGTAGGATGGGGTTGGCGTCGGCGGTTGGCTTGAATTACTTGCCTACGTATAGCCCGTTGAAGGCGAACATGGGCTCGTTCCCAGATCTCCTGGCTTCGCCTGGACCATTCGTCAACCGCGGGGACGTCTGAGGGCTCCCCGGACCACGGGAACAAAGGTGGTTGATAGCCAAAAACACATTGGAACGGTGTCAGCCCCGTAGAGGAATGGGTGAGGGAGTTCTGAGCATATTCGGCCCATGGGAGGAATTCACTCCAACGGTGCTGTTCCTTGCTGCAGTAAGCCCTCAAGAACCTTCCTAGTTCTTGGTTCAGACGTTCGGTTTGCCCGTTAGATTGGGGGTGGTATCCTGAGCTCAGACTGACTTTGATTCTCAGCTGCTTACAGAACTCCTGCCAGACCCTGGAGGTAAACTGCGGCCCCTGGTCCGATACTATGTCTTCAGGGAGCCCAAAATTCCGGAATACGTTGTGAAAAATGGCTAAGGCGGTTTCCATAGATGTAGGTAATCCCTTCATGGGGACCAATTTGCATGCCTTGGAAAACCGGTCAATGATAACTATGATGGTCGTGAAGCCCTGTGAGTCGGGGAGGTCAGTGAGAAAGTCTATAGAGATGTGAGACAAGGGATGGCGTGGGATGGGTAGTGGCTCCAACAGACCTTCAGGCAGATGGCGCTCGGTTCGAGACTGGGCACAGATGGAGCATGAGCATACAAACTTTTCCACATCCTGGTGAAGAGAAGGCCACCAAAAGGTTTGATGCAGCAATTGGGCCGTACGATGGATGCCTGGGTGGCCGGAGCTGGGGCATTCATGCGTCCACCTGATCAGTCTTAGACGGAACGTGGTGGGAACATAACGTTTGGAGGGTGGACAATTTGGGGGAGGAGCCTTGGAGGTGTAAGCCCTTTCAATTTCTCCTATGAAATCCCAATGAATGGGGGCTACTAAAACAGATGGTGGGAGGATATTACTAGGGTGTGAGGGTGACTTGCTGACCTCATGAATTCTGGAGAGGGCATCTGCTTTCCCGTTCTTTGTGCCGGGACGATAGGTGACCGTGAACTTGAACCGTGAGAAAAATAAGGCCCACCTGGCTTGGCGTGGATTGAGGGGCTTTGCTTCTCGGAGGTACGCAAGGTTACGGTGATCTGTGAGTATGAGGAATGGGTGAGCTGCCCCCTCCAACCAATGTCTCCATTCCTCCAGGGCAACCTTCATAGCTAGAAGTTCCTTATTGCCCACGTCGTAATTCAATTCCGCCGGTGTTAGTTTTCGAGAGTAGAAGGCACATGGATGTAGTTTGCCGGACTCTGGCTGGCATTGAGAGAGCACTGCTCCCACCCCACTGTTCGAGGCATCCACCTCTACTGTAAAAGGTAAGTCAGGTCGTGGGTGTCGGAGTATAGGGGCGGAGGAGAAGCTGTGCTTAAGCTTATCGAAGGCTGTTCGGGCTTGATCAGTCCACTTTAGTTTCTCTGGTTTACCCTTTAACAACGAGGTCAGAGGACTGGCTATGGTGCTATAATTCCGAATGAAACAGTTATAAAAGTTAGCAAACCCCAGGAATCGTTGGAGGCCTTTAACATTGGTGGGCTCAGGCCAGGACATGATCGCGGACACTTTGGACTGGTCCATCTCCACCCCCTTTTGAGAGATCACGTAACCAAGGAACGTGATGGAGGAACGGTGGAACTCACACATTTCCAACTTCACGAAGAGGTTATGAGTTGCCAGGCGGTGGAGGACTGCTCGAACATGGGAAACATGTTGTTTCAAGTCTGATGAGTAGATCAAAATGTCATCAATGTAGGCTATTACGTGGCTGTGGAGCATGTCCCTGAATATTTCATTTATCATGGATTGAAACACCACCGGAGCGTTAGTGAGTCCGTAAGGCATGACTAGGTACTCGTAGTGTCCATTAGTGGTATGGAAAGCAGTCTTCCATTCGTCTCCTTCTCTTATCCTGATCAGGTTGTAGGCACTGCGTAGATCGAGTTTTGTGAATACTTTGGCCCCTTGTAGCTGTTCAAGGGTGGCTGGAACTAAGGGGAGAGGATAAGGGTAAGGCATGGTGATAGCGTTCAAACCGCGGTAGTCAATGCATGGGCGGAGCCCTCCATCCTTCTTTTCCACAAAGAAGAAGCCCGCCGCCGCCGGGGATGTAGAGGGCCGTATATAGCCTGCTGCAAGGGCCTCTTCGATGTAGTCCTCCATAGCCTTTTTTTCTGGGATGGAGAGAGGGTAAACTCGGTTCTTAGGTGGGACGGCATTGGGGAGGAGTTCTATGGTGCAGTCCCATGGTCTGTGTGGTGGGAGCCTGGTTGCCTTTTCCTTACTAAAAACTTCACGTAGGTCGTAGTATTCAGGAGGGAGCAAAGTGGGACTGGACAAGTCTGGGCTTTCAATAGAAGTAGCGAGGCATGGACGTGGAGTGTGATTCAAAAAACAGTTCTTTATGCAGAAAGGGGCCCACCTTCGGAGGTCTCCATCCTTCCAGGAAATGTCTGTGTCGTGAAGCTGTAGCCATGGAAGGCCCAGCACTATGGGGTTGGACGGGGAGGAGATGACAAAGAAAGATAAACGTTCATGATGGAATAATCCGAGTTGGGGGTCAATAGGTTGGGTTTGCTGAGAAATGAGACCCCCTCCGATGGGCTGATCGTCGATGGCAGTCACTCTGAGCGGGGGTATGCATGGGACTGTGGGGATGTGAAGATCGCACACCAGCATCTCGTCCATGAGGTTGACCGCCGAGCCTGAGTCAATTAATGCTGTGACAAAAAACTGAGAATGAGCAAGGAGAAGATATGCCGGAAGAGAAACTTTGGATAAGCGTACTATGTTTTCTACCTGTGGCGTAGATGATTTTTCAGGACATCGGCGCACTCTATGACCGGGTTTTCCACAGTAGAAGCAGAGGTTGAGTACGCCGTTCGTGCTCCTCCGCTGTGACTCGTGCCCTTCCCAGTTGCATGGGTTCAGAATGATCCTCTGTGTTCGGTCGCACTTCCATTTTATAACGCGGCAGGGGGCGTGAGGTGGTGGCTGTAGGTGTTGGCGACGCAGGTTATCCAGACGGATGGCAGTGGAAATATATTGGGACAACGTGACGTTCGTGTCGCGGCATGCCATTTCTGCTTGTAAATCCAGGTTGAGCCCCTCGCGGAAAACCGCCATGAGAGCAGTAGCATTCCATCCCGACTGAGCTGCCAACGTGCGGAATTTTATTGCGTAGTCTGCGGCTGTGTCCCTCCCCTGGCGTAATTCCAGCAGCTGAACGGAAACATCCTTGCCGCCCGCCAGGTATTCAAACATTTCCTTAATTAAATTAGCAAAATAATCCGCGGATGATTTAACTTGGGGGTCGGAGTCCCAAACTGCTGCTGCCCAATCTAGCGCTCTACCAGTTAGCAGGGATAATATAAACGCGCACCTGGTTCTTTCGTCGCGGTATGCCTCAGGTTGGTGAGCGAAATAGTTATCGCACTGACGAAGAAAACCCCAGCAACGATCGGCAGATCCGTCAAACTTCTCAGGTAGAGCAAAACGAGGAAGTTCGTGGCGAGCGTCATACGCTGGCGCAGCGGCTGCTGCCTGATCCAGTGGCTGCTGCTGGAGCTGTTGGTTAGCTGCCTTCAGCGCATCGACCTCCGCCTGGTAAGCTTGAATAAGGACTCGCTGTCGCCATAGCGCCGCTTGCATATCCGCTGGACTCATCTCTGGCGAAGCATTCTGTAACGTCCCGTCAGACGTAGGAGTATTAGAATCCATTCGCGGATGATGTAAAGGGCCAAAGGCTAAGATCTTGGTCGAGGTCACGGAAAAAACAGGGTCAAAACCAGAAAGCTATGAAGAAACAGTCAAAACCAAAACGCTAGTCCAGAAAACGAAGTCAGAAGAAAACAAGCAGGGTCATACACGAGGAAACGAGACAATCGATAAATCAAGGCTTGGCAGGTAACACTAAGGAAACAATGCTTTGCAATGAGACTGAGATAGCGTGCTGCTTTTATATGTCACTGAACCGGAAGTGAGCAGAAACAGTTAATATTTGGGCGATGGCTCCCTCTGGTGTTCAGGCCTCGTGACAGTTATTATTACAATATTATTGTTTTTATTATTTTGATGAAATACAAGTTGCTGCCTCACAGCTCCAGGGTCTCCAGTGTCTGTCTGTGTGGAGTTTCACATGTTCTCCCCTTGTCCATGTAGGTTTCCTTCAGGTTCTCCGGTTTCCTCCCACCTCCCAAACACATGCCAGTAGGTGGATTGGTGAACATAAATTGCCCCTATGTTTGATGGACTGGTGTCACATCCAGGCTGTAGTATTATACTGGCTATAGTTAGGGATTTTATACCTGTGAACTTTTCTGACAAGATTTCTTAAAAACTGTATCTGTATTTGTATCTGTTTAGAACACATTACCTGTTCATTCAGAGTGCTGTATTCAGTCACATCCTTAACAGACACACAGAAATAAACCTAGAATAACTAGAATTAAAATAGGTGAAGTGATGTATCTGATCAACTCCACTTTTTGTTCCCAGTGTTCTACAGAAGGCAGGAGACAGAAGAGAAATGATCACCACAGATACAGGGTAAGATCAAACCAACATGACTGTGACTCTGACACACTGGTATTATAAACCTCTCTGCTGTTATTAACTACAGAGTGATTAGATTATAGAAAACATACAGTAGATGAAAGTAAACACATAGTGAGACCATTATAAAGAACTATCTGTGGTAACCAGTCAGAAAAAAGTGATCTTAAAGTCTAATAATTGAAGCCCATGTCTCACCACATCTTCCTGCTTCACCATATCACAGGCATGACCCAGAATCTGTGGCTGTAAATGAACTCCAGAAAAAGTTCAAATTAAATCTGATGGAGAAGTTTCAGTGTTTGAATGGAGTGATAATAAACCTGGGAACCCAAACCCTCCTGAATGAGATCTACACAGAGCTCTACATCACAGAGGGAGACAGTGGAGAAGTCAATAATGAACATGAGGTGAGGCAGATCGAGGCAGCATCCAGGAGAACAACAACAGAGGAAACACCAATCAAATACAACGACATCTTTAAGCCTTTATCTGAACAAGACGAACCCATCAGAACTGTTCTGACAAAGGGAGTCGCTGGCATCGGAAAAACAGTCTCTGTGCAGAAGTTCATTCTGGACTGGGCTGAAGGGAAAGAAAATCAGGACATCCACCTCATATTTCCAGTTCCTTTCAGAGAGCTGAATCTGATGAAGGACCAGAAACTGAGTCTGATGGAGCTCCTTCAGTTCTGTTTTAAGGACACAAAAGAAACAGAAATGTCCAGTTTGGAAAAGGTTCTGTTCATTTTTGACGGATTGGATGAGTGTCGTTTTCCTCTAGATTTCCAGAACACAGTGAGAGTGTGTGATGTAACTGAATCAGCATCAGTGCAGGAGCTGCTGATAAACCTGATTAAAGGGAATCTACTTCCCTCTGCTCTCATCTGGATCACCTCCCGACCAGCAGCAGCTGATCAAATCCCCTCTGAGTGTGTGCATCGAGTCACAGAGGTACGAGGGTTCAATGACCCACAGAAGGAGGAGTACTTCAGGAAGAGGATCAGTGATCAGATCCTGGCCAATAACATCATCACACACCTGAAGTCATTAAGAAGCCTCTACATCATGTGCCACATCCCGGTCTTCTGCTGGATTTCAGCCACTGTTCTAGAGAGAATGTTGGGTGAAGCAGAGAGTGGAGAGATCCCCAAGACTCTGACTCAAATGTACACACACTTCCTCATCATTCAGACAAACATCATAAGAGAAAAATACACAAAGAAGCAGGAGAGTGATGAAGAAATGCTTCTTAAACTGGGAGAACTGGCTTTTCAGCAGCTGATGAACGGGAACCTGATCTTCTATGAGGAAGACCTGAGAGAGTGTGGCATTGATGTGACAGAAGCAGCAGTGTACTCAGGTGTGTGTACACAGATCTTCAGAGAGGAGTTTGGACTTCACCAGAGTAAAGTGTACTGCTTTGTTCATCTGAGCGTTCAGGAGCACCTTGCAGCTCTGTATGTGTTCCTGACCTTCATGAAGAAGAAGAGAAATGTTCTTGGTCAGTATAAAGGCTTTAAATGGCTGATTAAATTAATTATAATTACAATCTCAGATGTACACAAGAGTGCTATAGATCAGGCTTTAGAAAGTCAGACTGGACATCTGGATCTTTTCCTTCGCTTTCTTCTGGGTCTCTCACTGGAGTCCAGTCAGAAACTCTTACATTCTTTAGTAACACAGACAGGAAGTAGCTCCCAGAGCATAGAGGAAACAGTTCAGTACATTAAGAAGAAGATCAGTGAAGACCTTCCTACAGAGAAATCCATCAATCTGTTCCACTGTCTGAATGAACTGGGTGATAATTCTCTAGTGGAGGAAATCCAGCACTACCTGAAATCTGGAAAACAAAGTGAACTCTCTTCTTCACAGTGGTCTGCTCTGGTGTTTGTGTTACTGACCTCAGCACAGGAGCTGGAAGAGTTTGACCTGAGTAAATATTTCAGTACAGATAAGATAACAGAAACTGTTGTTGTGAAGATGATGCCTGTGATCACAGCCTCCAGAAAAGCAATGTAAGTAAAGCTGAATATAACTGTTCTACTGTTACAGTGTTAGAAAGAGAGAAACTGAAAACACTCTGAGTAATATGAACTTTGAGATGTTTTGACCTGAAAGTGATACAGAGTGGAGTTAATGTAAATAGATAAAATAGAGAATAAAAATGTCTGAAGGTCAGCTATTAAACATGTGGACATTCCACCAGACAGACAGAACCATGTTAATTACAATTATACAAAATTTTAATCCCAAAACAATTTTGATTTATTATTAGGTTTTAGTTGTTAGTTGGAAATGGCGTTTCATAGAAAGCTGACTTTTGAAAAGCCTTATACTTGTTAGAGGAAACATTTTTATTTATATTTTTATAATAATAGTAATATTGTTGTTATTGTTGTTGATATTTTATGATTTTTTTTTACACAAACACACACGAGGAAGTATAACACACAAAAGGGGAAAACCAGACTGGACTGTAGTATGTTGTTTGTCCTTTAATATAGCTGTAGAGCTGTGTGTCTGTGTGTGTCTGTGTCTGTGTGTGTGTGTGTGTCTGTGTGTGTGTGTGTCTGTGTGTGTGTGTGTGTCTGTGTGTGTGTGTGTGTGTGTGTGTGTGACCCAGGTGGAATTTCAGCAGAGCTCCTGGCTCATGATTATTTTTCACCATTGTTATGACCCAGTCTAGGGTTCTTCTTTCGTCTTTTCCCTTCAGGGGTCTCCACGGTGAATCATCTCTCTCCACCTATCCCTATCTTCTGCATCCTCTACACTTACACCCACTAGCTTCATATCCTCATTTATTACATCCATATACCTCCTCTTTAGCCTTCCTCTTTGCCTCCTTCCTGGCAGCTCCATGTCCAACATTCTCCTACCAATATACTCACTCTCCCTCCTCTGAACATGTCCAAACCATCTTAATCTGTCCTCCCTAACTCTGTCCCCCAAACGTCCAACATGAGCTGTCCCTCTGATATACTCCTTCCTAATCTTGTCCAAACGTGTCACTCCCAAAGAGAACCTCAACATCTTCAGCTCTGCTACCTCCAGCTCTGACTCCTGTCTCTGTCTCAGTGATACTGTCTCTAAACCATACAGCATGGCCGGTCTCACCACTGTCTTGTACACCTTCCCCTTGATTCTTGCTGATATTTTTCAATCACACAGAACTCCCGACACCTTTCTCCACCCATTCCAACCTGCCTGCACTCGCTTCTTTACCTCTTTCCCACACTCTCCATTACTCTGGACTGTTGACCCCAAGTACTTAAACTCCTGTACCTTCTTCACCTCTTCACCCTGTAATCTTACTGTTCCACTTCCTTCCCTTTCATTCACACACATGTACTCAGTCTTACTACAACTGACTTTCATTCCTCTTCTCTCCAGCGCAAACCTCCACCTCCATTCCTCTTCTCTCCAGCACAAACCTCCACCTCCATTCCTCTTCTCTCCAGCGCAAACCTCCACCTCCATTCTTCTTCTCTCCAGCGCAAACCTCCACCTCCATTCCTCTTCTCTCCAGTGTAAACGTCAATCCCTGATGCAGTCCCATCTCCACTTTGAACTCCTCTGTCTGACCTACAGCACACCTCACCACTGTCCTGCTCCTCTCATACATGTCCTGCACCACTCTGACATACTTCTCTGCTACTCCTGACTTCCTCATACAGTACCACAGCTCTTCTCTTGGCACCCTGTCATATGCTTTCTCCAAGTCTACAAACACACAGTGCAACTCTCTCTGACCATCCCTATACTTCTCCATCAAAAATACAATGGAACAAACTTTGAGAGGAACCAGACTCTAAAGGGAACCTCATCCTCATCTGGGTGACAACAGAGAATATGTGTAAAGGACATTGGATCCAATGTCCTTTACACATTCTTCTATCTTAATAAGCTGGTGTCTCTCATCTGACTTAGCTGAAACAT
The DNA here is from genome assembly GCF_019097595.1 of Hemibagrus wyckioides. Taxonomy (NCBI): domain Eukaryota; kingdom Metazoa; phylum Chordata; class Actinopteri; order Siluriformes; family Bagridae; genus Hemibagrus; species Hemibagrus wyckioides. The sequence goes on from NC_080728.1 coordinate 4,617,488, forward strand.
ATAGCTGTGTGTCATCGGCATTACAGTGGAAGCTAATACCATGTTTATGAATAATTGCACCAAGAGGTCGTGTTGTTCTGTTATACTTAAGTAAAACCTTAAAGCTAATGGACAACAGATTTACTAGAAATAATTATTGTTTTCAAAGTTAATTCATTTTGTCAAATTTCTCCTATAGTAATTAGGAAAGTAATCAATTATTTGTTAAAGTCATGACACTTCCAGAATCTCAGGAAGTAGTCCGTCTGTCATGAGGAGGATAAACCTTTATAGAAGATTCTAAAATAAAAGGTGGCCAGTTGCTAACACTGGGGTGTGACTGAGATGGAAGGTAATGATGCTGCTTCTGGTAGCAATTCAGAAGTGGAAGAAAGGCTGTTTTGTGTGGTTTATGAAGGGGTAGATTTATAACTGGACTGTAGTGAAAAATAGGAAAATGAAGAAAGCTGGAAGTCAAATATCTGAATCGGATAGTGAAAGGGGACAAGAACAATTAAAGGGAAGTTTCTGAATGAATCAATGAATACACTAAACCCAATCAAAGTAACAAAGGCATTGCAGGAAGCAGTAGGTAAAATAAAAAGCACTAAGATTGTACAAGATAGAAATCACTGATCTTCAATCAGACAATAAACAGCACATAGGATCAGCTGGTCTATACGGAAGCCCAAAGAGGCCATGTGATATTATTATTTTTGCTTTTGTTTTCTCGTGATCTCGACATAATCAGAACCGCGGTGAAGTTAGTTTGATATTCGGACATTAGACGGACATTCGGAAGCGCTAGTTTAGGGACCGTCGACAAATTTCTGTACGACTGAAATGTGGGACTTGTTACTTCACTGACTACGTTCCCCAGTTATTCTAATTTCTTCTTAAATATACATATGGCATGCGGCATTGCAAACAGCATTTGTTTATTTATAAATAAAAATTGAATTAATTCATAGTATTAATTATGTATCATGTGAATTAATTTGCTATTATTAATTTATTTTATCTTTTCAGTATCTTCTAGGTCATGTGACCCTGTGACCCCATACTAGTACTAAAATGATCTACTTGAACACCTCCACAGGGTACACCTCTTTGTATCCCAAAAAATCTCTTCTTTTATTTTAATTTTAATTTTTAAAAAACACTATTTCTTCAATAGCTTCTAGGTCATGTGACCCTGTGACCCCAAACTAGTACTAAAATGATCTAGGGTACACCTCTTTGTTATTCCAAAAATGTCTTCTTTTATTTTTATTTAAAAAAAAAAACACTAATTCTTCAATAGCTTCTAGGTCATGTGACCCTGTGACCCAAATCTAGTATGGGGAATGGTTTAAGAAAATGGGTGGAGTCAATAGGTGTAATAACCGTCCTGTATTAATTAATGATGGTATGCAATTTCTATCTAATAGTGAAAAAGCAGAAGAATTAGCTAAAACATTTAGTAAAGTACACAGTAATGGAAATATATATCAAATGAAATGAGAAGGCACAGAGAGCAGTGTTTGGCAGAGAACCAGGAAGTTTGAGGAGAAAAGAAGTTTTTTTTCCACAACAGATGCAGTATTTTCTCTATTTGAATTGAAGCAAGTGTTAGTGGGACTGAGACACACTTTCCCAGGAAAGGAGGAAATATGCTATGAAGTGATTAGAAATATTCTAATAGAAACACTCCAGACTCTTTTTTTCTCTCAGGTTTTCTTTTTGTGGATTCCTGCCCATGTGGGGATTATGGGAAATGAAATAGAGGATGAGTTGGTAAAAAACTTCAAGAATAAATGTCAGTGTCCCTCTGGGGAAAGCTGAAATGAAGGGGTTAATTAAAAAGATAATTAAGAAAAGATGGCAAAGCTTATGAACACAGGAAGGAAAGGGAAGACACAGGAAATAAATAAGAAGTAGGATATGTGAGACAGGTTTGTGTAAAAAGAAGGAATGACACGATAACTTCACGACTCTGTGTTGGAGACACAGCATTTAATCAATCACTTTTTGAAATTAGTAAACACAATACAGGACTCTGCACCGAATGAGGATTTCCACAGATCTCAGATCAGGGCTGGGCAATTAATCTCTACAGGGGGCCACATAACAAATATGAACTGTGTTGGAGGGCCAAACCGATGATAACTTGAACTTAATTCTGCCCAATATTAATTTTCTCCCATTCTAAAAAGCAATAAATTATATATTTTGATTAGCTGCTGCTGGTAATCAGAAGAATAAGGATATTCTGTAAATATTTATGTAAATTTATGAATTATTGTGTAGCTCAAAGAGGAAAATAATCCTATAGAAGTAATAAACAATTTAAAACAAAAACAATAATTGCATCACTGCTTCATTTTATTTTTAACTTGTTAAAAATAGGGACATGTTCTCAAATGCTCCCTTTTTCTCTGGGCATATCAGGGCAGCAGAGTCCACCATACACTCCTTAATAAACTCTCCATCAGAAAACAGTTTACTTTTTCTAGTGATTTTGTGAGATATGACATAACTTGTCTTGACAGCTGCATCTCTGGGTGTGGGAAGTTTTGTAAGAAGTCTGTGTCAGGTTTGCAGCGTGGCTAGCATAGCCTCCGACTCCTTTGCGCGCTCTTCATCAGACAAGTTCTTGTATTTCTCCTCGTGTTTGGTCACGTAGTGGTGATTCAGATTGTAATCTTTGAACACAGCGACCTGTGTACCACAAACTAAGCACACGGCTTTACCTTCGATTTCTGTAAATAAATATTTTGCAGTCCATGTCTTGTTGAAAACGCAGCATTCGGAATCAACTTTTCTTTTTTTAACAGGAGCTGACATTTTTAGGGGTATCTGACCAGCATTAACATGCCAGCATCACCTGTTACTGTTCAGACACACACGCACGTCCATATGGAAATAATAAAACTCCAGGCTTTTTAAAATAAAAGTAACACAGTTGTATTGTGTGCACAGCATAAATACTTGTTCATTTATGTTTATGACTGACTTAACGTGGGCTGGACAGGGACGTCCAAAGGGCCGGATGTGGCCCGCGGGCCGTAAAATGCCCAGGTCTCTCTCAGATCATAGAGGTAGTTTATTCTGTAGGGATAAAAAAGTTATTATTAAAGTCCTTGCTGAACAATAATTCAACAATGACCAAAGCATTATTAGAGTATCTTAAGAAAACAAGCCTGATTAGAAGAATTTAGATTTTCGTTTGTTTAATTATATTTATATTTCTTTTACTGTATTTGGTGTCACACTTTACTCCAATAGGTGGTGGAAATGCACCAAAGCTGGTTTTCCAACCTCCATTAAATCCAGATGAAGGAGAAGGGGTTTGGTTTTGCTGAGTGATCGCTAATTCTCTAATTTTCATTACATTACTTCATACACTTTTGGTAGTATGGTGTGTATGTATTGACTGTCATTATCCACAAACTGGTTTAATTTTATTCACCATTATGTTTTTCTCACCACTGTGAAGTGTGTGTATGAAATAATGTGTATGAGAATACAGGACAAATCACATCCCATATTAACTCAGTAAGAGACACAGTGTTTTATTTTAATACGAGACAATCCCATATTATACAGGACGGGGGGAAACCCTACTCTAGATACTAGCTAGTTAGCTGTAGTTAACCACTAACTTTACCCATTTTAATGACATCAACATGTGGAAGCAAGAAAGTGAACAAATTGACTAAAACTAATTAATTAATGTAAATTATTTTACTGGTGTTTTTGGTTTTTCTGTTTTTTCTTTGTTGTTTCTACTAGGGGTGCTCCGATTGATCGGTCGCCAATCATAATTGCCCGATAATTGCTTTGGGTAGTTTGATCGGCGGTCTCTATAATGGCCGATCTAGAAAAGCCGATCAGATGACGCAAAACTTGTGAGCCATTTTTTTTTTTTGAGATGTTTCAAAGACAGCAACTCTACTGCAAGGAGAGTAAGAAGCATAAAGAAATATCAGACAAAATAATGGAATTCATATTCCTCGATCATCAGCCGCTGTCTATTGTGGAAGATGAAGGGTTCCAGCGACTCATGTCCTACTTGGACTCACGTTACACTATGCCAGGGTGAAAATATTTCACGGATGTATGCCTGCTGCAGTTATACCAAACAGTGTTTACACATGTCCACAGCCTTATGAAGGACCACATAACATCAGTTAGTGTCTAGTTAGACTCTGTTTGTTCTGTCTGTTATTTTATTTATTTTATTTTATTTATTTTTCTACAAAACCTGACTCAGCTACAAAAGTATTGCTGGATTTAAGAAGCTGCGTTACAGTATGTGTGTGTGTGTGTGTCTGTGTGTGTGTGTTGTTTGTACATGCTACATAAACTGGGAATTTAAAAACAAAACCTCTTTCACCTCATTGGTCACTTTTTACAGTCATATAAGTTCTTTTGAGTGGCTGTTGGTTTTTGAGCTTCTTTTCAAACCTGTGCCCACCCTGTTTTACCCAGGCCCACCCACTGTTCACAATCTGACACTAATGTTCTGCTCAGAGTTAATTATACCTTATATAATAAAAATCTGTTGATGAAGACTGTGTCATTGTGTCTCTCTACAGGTTGTGTGAGTGTGGTATCTCAGATGAAGGCTGTGCTGCTCTGACTTCAGCTCTGAGATCAAACCCCTCACACATGAGATACCTGGATCTGTCTGATAATAATCTAGGAGACTCAGGAGTGAAGAGTCTCTCTGCTGTACTGGAGAATCCTCACTGTAAACTGGAGAAACTGTGGTAAGATCATCTCTCTGAGAGTCACATGACCTGCTCCTCAGTAAGACACATTCTCTAATAGTGAGACAGAAGCAGAAGTTTTAGTTTCATCATCAATGTCCTGAGGAGGAAGATTGTTTCTTTTCACTGCACACTGATGATTTTTCACAGACTCTGATGTGACTGCAATGTGTCTGAAATTACAGTGAAATTTACTAAAACATTGTAACTAATCACACAAACTGCAGCTGAGACACAAACTAAATGTAGTGTGTGAGCTGCAGGGGTTAAAATCAGCAGTGACATGGAGATGATGTAAAAAATGGAATTATGTAAAATAGAGAATTAGATATTTAAATAACAACCAAAAGAGCAAACAAGAGGAGCTTACAAAAACTGCATTTTTATTGTTCTTAAAGCTGAACTAGTGTTTATTCTGTCAGTGAATGTTTGTTCAGTACATCTCCGTCTAGCTGCTATGAACAGGGTTGCCAGATCTGTTTGGGTGTGTTACTCAGTGTCCCTCAGGTTGTGACAGACAGATATGTACTGTCCTGCTAAAATGCAGCTCTCCTTCATTTCTCCTAACAGAATAAACAGTTTGTCAGTGTTGGGCATGAGAGAGAACTGAACTTTTTTACAGTCTGTTAGAAAGTGTAGCTCTGTGTCCACTGTGTACACACTCTCTGCTCTGGAGAACAGTGAACACTAGAACTTGTGGCTGATATGCACAAGTAGTCTTTTTAGGTCCTTGGGTAGATCTTTTGTTGTTCTTTCCTCCATTTTAATGGATCCCCCTCACTATCCAGGTTACGTGACTGTAGGTAGGCCTGCAGCTCACAGGCTACACTTAGTTCCTGGTTGTTAGATGGACTTTGTAAGGTTTGTTCAGTATCTTTATAAAAGCTTCCCAGCATCTTCTTTTTCTTTGGAGTAACTGAATGACTGTATGCTTTAATACGGGGATCTGCTGCTGCTGTGCTGTTCACATGAAGCCATGAACTTCTGTGACACTTTATTTCAAATCGTGCTTGAAAACACAACACTGATTGGTCAGTAGTGAACTTCCAAAGACAGTATGATCGGTCAGTCGAGGTGAAAAATAACTTGTGATGGTCACTTGTGATTTGGTTTATCATCTGAAAACTCAGTCCATAAGAAGAATTTGCAGCGTCACTATACTGATGATTTTTGCTGCTAACACAACAGTATTGCAGATGATTATGTTTAATTAACTGTGGGAGGTCTGAAAAAGTGCAGTGCAAGAATTGTATAAGTGTGAATTCAGGCTTGAAAAAGCTGTTGATAAAGTTTTCCTTGATAATCTGCCTTGGGTATCTGAAGATCCTGATTTTGAGTTCATTAAGGCTGTAACTTTGGAGGAACTGGAAAGAGCCATCCAAAGTATGGAGTGTGGTAAAGGACCTGGAACTGATGGGTTACTGGTTTACTTTTATAAATCGTTTTCTTACTCTATTAGAGGTATTTAATGAAAGCTTAGCCACACCTGATTCCACCTGTTTAATCAACTGATCTTAGCTTTCAGTAGACTACACCAGGGGTGTCAAACCGTATCCACAAAGGACCAGTATGGGTGCAGGTTTTCATTCCAACCCAGCAGAAGCTACACCTGATTCCACCTGTTTAATCAACTGATCTTGGCTTTCAGTAGACTCAGGTGTGGCTTCTGCTCGGTTGGAATGAAAACCTGCACCCACACTGGTCCTTTGTGGATATGGTTCGACACCCCTGGTGTAGCGTGTAACTTTGACCAGGGAGGGTTTTAGGAGATGGAATGTTTATGCAGAAAATTATGAAGGAGTTGTTGAAAAGGTAAAAATCTCTTTGATAAATGGAAATTACAGAAATTTCATAATATAAATGAAGACTGAATGTTGATCTTTAACATCTTACAGTAAGTAAGTAACATCTGCTGTCTGGCATCAGCTAGCTTGTGTTGATCCTCCAGCATAACTACAGGCAAAAATATATCTAAATTTAGTTGCTTTGTTTTGGGAGAAATTGCAGTGGATTCTAAAAACTGCTGTGTATTTACCCAAAAAAGAAAGAGGACATTGTCTTATACATGTACAGAGCAGATCAGCAGCCTTTCAAGTACAATTTGTACAGAGATGAACTGGTCTCTCTGGACCAGTGGACTCTGGAAATGTGTAGCCTGTGCTACTTTGCAGGGCTTTAAAGGTCTAGGCCTGGACACCCTGATGTAGTGTCCTCCATTTGGGGGAGAATGTGACACTGGAGTGGAGAGCCTTATATAAGTCACCTTTATCTAAGAAAGTGGGAGACGTACAGTGGAGACTTGTTCATGGTGCAGTTGTAGTTAATGCATTTGTTTCAGTTATTAAACCCTGGTGTTAGATGTTGTGTATTGATGTGACATCATCATGTACAGGGGGTCTGGGTGGGAGTCATGTGTGCTGAAGGAAAAAGAGTAAAGATGGCTGTGAGTTCAATCTGATATCAATAACAGTTTACAGTGTTAGACATGGATGTCCATGTTGTTTTCAGAAAGAAACTGTACTTCATGCTTTTCTGCACTGTAATAAACTGTGACACGCTCATGTCGGTTTCTTCTGTACAACATTAGAAGGATTCGACCATTCCTATCCACACAGGCTACTCAAGTGCTTGTTCAGTCTCTGGTTATTTCGAGACTGGACTACTGCAACTCTTTACTGGCAGGTTTTCCTCTGAATGCAATTCGTCCACTGCAGATGATCCAAAATGTAGCTGCAGGGCTTGTTTTCAACCTGCTTAAGTTCTCCCACTCCACCCCACTGCTGCGTTCCCTCCACTGGCTTCTGGTAGCTGTACTCATCAGATTCAAAACACTGATGCTTGCCTACAAAGCCAAGAATGGACCAGCACCATCTTACCTCAAAGATCTTATTACTTCTCGCACTGCACCTCGCTCTCTCTGATCCACCAGCACTGCCCGACTGGTCCCACCATCTCTCAGGGTAAAAGGCAGGTATTCATCTAGACTCACTCTGTTCTGGCACCGAGGTGGTGGAATAAACTTCCCCTAGATGTCCGTACAGCCGAGTCTCTGACCGTCTTCAAACGACGACGTTTTTCCTGAAGCACTTAAACTAGCTCTTATCTTTCCCTGTTTTTATGTATTGTTATATGTTTAAAAAACAATTTTAGACTATTGGTATCTTAAGTCTGTAACCTATTGAACCAGTGTTAATATATTCATTGATGGAGACTTAAAGAACTTTTGTAAATAGTATCTTTTAATCTGGTGTAATCTAGAATTTTAAATGATTTCCACTATAATAAAACCATGAAAGAGCTTGCTGCTTTTTATTTGAGTGTTATAAAGAGGCTTTGTGTGAAGCGATTAAAGTTAAAGTTGATGGTCAGTCTGCTGTCCTCTGTTCAGCTTCAGCTGCTGATCGTTTAATATCACACACAACAGATGAGAGAAACTAAATCTAACACTCAGGGGGATCATTTTAATGACATTGTTCATTAGAATAAACAGGTGATATTAAATCCTCATGTCATTCTGAATAATAAAATCATTTACAAACACATCATCTTTAAAGGAAGTCTTAAACCAAGATAAAAATCTGTTGATGAAGACTGTGTCATTGTGTCTCTCTACAGGTTGTATAAGTGTGGTGTATCAGATGAAGGCTGTGCTGCTCTGACTTCAGCTCTGAGATCAAACCCCTCACACCTGAGAGACCTGGATCTGTCCTGGAATAAACTAGGAGACTCAGGAGTGAAGAGTCTCTCTGCTGTACTGGAGAATCCTCACTGCAAACTGGAGATACTGGGGTAAGATCATATTATAAATCATGGTCTAATCTTCATCCAGGTCATAATAATAGATAAAGACATTCTGTATAAATAAAACAGAGTCACAGTTGTTCTTGTCAATACTGAATAAACCATTTACACTTTCACAGTCTGGGTTAAAAAATACACCAATGAACTAACAACTTCTCCAACAACTATTTAGAGTCTGATCCTGTTTTAGGTCTGATTACTGACAGTCTGATCTTCTCAGGTGAACTCTGATTAAAATAAAAGAAAGAAAGATTATATAGATTATTATGTGTAAAGCAGGGAAAAGTTACTGAAAACATTTTAAAGTCATATTTGATTTGTCCCATACATAACCATACACAGTGTGTATATATAGTGAATACTTCATGTAGAATTAGAAGTAGAATAGAAATGTCCAAGTTCTACTCTTGTGTTGTCCTTCTAAAGACATAGTGTGTGTTACTGAGTCCACAATAAGACAAACTGTCTACAATCAGGGTCGTCACTCGAGCCCCAGTAAAATGTTGCTGATAAATCAGTGTCTGATGAGGAGTTGTTGGTTTGTACTCTACTAGTGATTAAACTCTAGAAACGTCCCTGTGTACAACCAGTGAAGACTGTGTCATTGTGTCTCTCTACAGGTTGAGTGAGTGTGGTATCTCAGATGAAGGCTGTGCTGCTCTGACTTCAGCTCTGAGATCAAACCCCTCACACCTGAGAGACCTGAATCTGACCAATAATAAACTATCAGACTCAGGAGTGAAGAGTGTCTCTGCTGTACTGGAGAATCCTCACTGTAAACTGGAGACACTGTGGTAAGATCATCTCTCTGAGAGTCACATTTCCTGCTCCTCAGTAAGACACATTCTCTAATAGTGAGACAGAAACAGAAGTTTTAGCTTCATCATCAATGTCCTGAGATTTCTGTTTCTTCTGTTCTGGTTCTCCTGTTTCTTTTTACTGCACACTGATGATTTTGTACAGATTTACTAAAACATTGTAACTAATCACACGAACTGCAGCTGAGACACAAACTAAACGTACTGTGTGAGCTGCAGGGGTTAAAATCAGCAGTGACATGGAAATGGTGTATAAAAAAAAAATGGAATTATGTAAAATAGAGAATTAGATATTTAAATAACAACCAAAAGAGCAAACAAGAGGAGCTTACAACAACTGCATTTTTATTGTTCTTAAAGCTGAACTAGTGTTTATTCTGTCAGTGAATGTTTGTTCAGTACATCTCCATCTAGCTGCTATGAACAGGGTTGCCAGATCTGTTTGGGTGTGTTACTCAGTGTCCCTCCGGTTGTGACAGACAGATATGTACTGTCCTGCTAAAATGCAGCTCTCCTTCATTTCTCCTAACAGAATAAACAGTTTGTCAGTGTTGGGCATGAGAGAGAACTGAACTTTTTTACAGTCTGTTAGAAAGTGTAGCTCTGTGTCCACTGTGTACACACTCTCTGCTCTGGAGAACAGTGAACACTAGAACTTGTGGCTGATACGCACAAGTAGTCTTTTTAGGTCCTTGGGTAGATCTTTTGTTGTTCTGTCCTCCATTTTAATGGATCCCCCTCACTATCCAGGTTACGTGACTGTAGGTAGGCCTGCAGCTCACAGGCTACACTTAGTTCCTGGTTGTTAGATGGACTTTGTAAGGTTTGTTCAGTATCTTTATAAAAGCTTCCCAGCATCTTCTTTTTCTTTGGAGTAACTGAATGACTGTATGCTTTAATACGGGGATCTGCTGCTGCTGTGCTGTTCACATGAAGACATGAACTTCTCTGACGCTGTATTTCAAATCATGCTTAAAAAAACAGCACTGATTGGTCAGTAGTGAACTTCCAAAGAGAGTATGATCGGTCAGTCGAGGTGAAAAATAACTTGTGATGGTCACTTGTGATTTGGTTTATCATCTGAAAACTCAGTCCATAAGAAGAATTTGGAGCGTCACTATACTGATGATTTTTGCTGCTAACACATCAGTATTGCAGATGATTATGTTTAATTAACTGTGGGAGTTCTTGTTGTCAGACTCTTCTGACATTTGAAGAAAAGCAATATAAGAGTGAATTCAGGCTTGAAAAAGCTGTTGATAAAGTTTTCCTTGATAATCTGCCTTGGGTATCTGAAGATCCTGATTTTGAGTTCATTAAGGCTGTAACTTTGGAGGAACAGGAAAGAGCCATCCAGAGTATGGAGTGTGGTAAAGGACCTGGAACTGATGGGTTACTGGTTGACTTTTATAAATCTTTTTCTTACTCTATTAGAGGTATTTAATGAAAGCTTAGCCAACCGATTCCAACCCAGCAGAAGCTACACCTGATTCCACCTGTTTAATCAACTGATATTGGCTTTCAGTAGACTCAGGTGTGGCTTCTGCTCGGTTGGAATGAAAACCTGCACCCACACCGGCCCTTTGTGGATACGGTTTGACACCCCTGGTGTAGCGTGTAACTTTGACCAGGGAGGGTTTTAGGAGATGGAATGTTTATGTAGAAAATTTTGAAGGAGTTGTTGAAAAGGTAAAAATCTCTTGGATAAATGGAAATTACAGAATTGTCATAATATAAATGAAGACTGAATGTTGATCGTTAACATCTTACAGTAAGTAAGTAACATCTGCTGTCTGGCATCAGCTAGCTTGTGTTGATCTTCCAGCATAACTACAGGCAAAAATACATCTAAATTTAGTTGCTTTGTTTTGGGAGAAATTGCAGTGGATTCTAAAAACTGCTGTGTATTTACCCCCCAAAAAAGAAAGAGGACATTGTCTTATACATGTACAGAGCAGATCAGCAGCCTTTCAAGTACAATTTGTACAGAGATGAACTGATCTCTCTGGACCAGTGGACTCTGGAAATGTGTAGCCTGTGCTACTTTGCAGGGCTTTAAAGGTCTAGGCCTGGACACCCTGATGTAGTGTCCTCCATTTGGGGGAGAATGTGACACTGGAGTGGAGAGCCTTATATAAGTCACCTTTATCTAAGAAAGTGGGAGACGTACAGTGGAGACTTGTTCATGGTGCAGTTGTAGTAAATGCATTTGTTTCAGTTATAAACCCTGGTGTTAGATGTTGTGTATTGATGTGACATCATCATGTACAGGGGGTCTGGGTGGGAGTCATGTGTGCTGAAGGAAAAAGAGTAAAGATGGCTGTGAGTTCAATCTGATATCAGTAACAGTTTACAGTGTTAGACATGGATGTCCATGTTGTTTTCAGAGAGAAACTGTGCTTCATGCTTTTCTGCACTGTAATAAACTGTGACACGCTCATGTCGGTTTCTTCTGTACAACATTAGAAGGATTCGACCATTCCTATCCACACAGGCTACTCAAGTGCTTGTTCAGTCTCTGGTTATTTCGAGACTGGACTACTGCAACTCTTTACTGGCAGGTCTTCCTCTGAATGCAATTCGTCCACTGCAGATGATCCAAAATGTAGCTGCAGGGCTTGTTTTCAACCTGCCTAAGTTCTCCCACTCCACCCCACTGCTGCGTTCCCTCCACTGGCTTCTGGTAGCTGTACTCATCAGATTCAAAACACTGATGCTTGCCTACAAAGCCAAGAATGGACCAGCACCATCTTACCTCAAAGATCTTATTACTTCTCGCACTGCACCTCGCTCTCTCTGATCCACTAGCACTGCCCGACTGGTCCCACCATCTCTCAGGGTAAAAGGCAGGTATTTATCTAGACTCTTCTCTGTTCTGGCACCGAGGTGGTGGAATGAACTTCCCCTAGATGTCCGTACAGCCGAGTCTCTGACCGTCTTCAAACGACGACGTTTTTCCTGAAGCACTTAAACCAGCTCTTATCTTTCCCTGTTTTTATGTATTGTTATATGTCTAAAAAACAATTTTAGACTATTGGTATCTTAAGTCTGTAACCTATTGAACCAGTGTTAATATATTCATTGATGGAGACTTAAAGCACTTTTGTACTTTTGTAAATAGTATCTTTTAATCTGGTGTAATCTAGAATTTTAAATGATTTCCACTATAATAAAACCATGAAAGAGCTTGCTTCTTTTTATTTTAGTGTTATAAAGAGGCTTTGTGTGAAGTGATTAAAGTTAAAGTTGATGGTCAGTCTGCTGTCCTCTGTTCAGCTTCAGCTGCTGATAGTTTAATATCACACACAACAGATGAGAGAAACTAAATCTAACACTCAGGGGGATCATTTTAATGACATTGTTCATTAGAATAAACAGGTGATATTAAATCCTCATGTCATTCTGAATAAAAAAATTATTTACAAACACATCATCTTCAAAGGAAGTCTTAAACCAAGATAAAAATCTGTTGATGAAGACTGTGTCATTGTGTCTCTCTACAGGTTGTGTGAGTGTGGTATCTCAGATGAAGGCTGTGCTGCTCTGACTTCAGCTCTGAGATCAAACCCCTCACACCTGAGAGAACTGAATCTGTCTGAGAATAATCTAGGAGACTCAGGAGTGAAGAGTCTCTCTGCTGTACTGGAGAATCCTCACTTTAAACTGGAGACACTGAGGTAAGATCATCTCTCTGAGAGTCACATGACCTGCTCCTCAGTAAGACACATTCTCTTTCCTCCATTTTAATGGATCCCCCTCACTATCCAGGTTACGTGACAGTGTCTGATGAGGAGTTGTTGGTTTGTACTCTACTAGTGATTAAACTCTAGAAACGTCCCTGTGTACAACCAGTGAAGACTGTGTCATTGTGTCTCTCTACAGGTTGTGTGAGTGTGGTATCTCAGATGAAGGCTGTGCTGCTCTGACTTCAGCTCTGAGATCAAACCCCTCACACCTGAGAGACCTGAATCTGTCTGATAATAATCTAGGAGACTCAGGAGTGAAGAGTCTCTCTGCTGTACTGGAGAATCCTCACTGTAAACTGGAGAAACTGTGGTAAGATCATCTCTCTGAGAGTCACATGACTTGCTCCTTAGCATTCTCTAATAGTGAGACAGAAACAGAAGTTTTAGCTTCATCATCAATGTCCTGAGATTTCTGTTTCTTCTGTTCTGGTTCTCCTGTTTCTTTTTACTGCACACTGATGATTTTGTACAGATTTACTAAAACATTGTAACTAATCACACGAACTGCAGCTGAGACACAAACTAAATGTAGTGTGTGAGCTGCAGGGGTTAAAATCAGCAGTGACATGGAAATGGTGTAAAAAAAAATGGAATTATGTAAAATAGAGAATTAGATATTTAAATAACAACCAAAAGAGCAAACAAGAGGAGCTTACAAAAACTGCATTTTTATTGTTCTTAAAGCTGAACTAGTGTTTATTCTGTCAGTGAATGTTTGTTCAGTACATCTCCATCTAGCTGCTATGAACAGGGTTGCCAGATCTGTTTGGGTGTGTTACTCAGTGTCCCTCCGGTTGTGACAGACAGATATGTACTGTCCTGCTAAAATGCAGCTCTCCTTCATTTCTCCTAACAGAATAAACAGTTTGTCAGTGTTGGGCATGAGAGAGAACTGAACTTTTTTACAGTCTGTTAGAAAGTGTAGCTCTGTCTCCACTGTGTACACACTCTCTGCTCTGGAGAACAGTGAACACTAGAACTTGTGGCTGATATGCACAAGTAGTTTTAATGGATCCCCCTCACTATCCAGGTTACGTGACTGTAGGTAGGCCTGCAGCTCACAGGCTACACTTAGTTCCTGGTTGTTAGATGGACTTTGTAAGGTTTGTTCAGTATCTTTATAAAAGCTTCCCAGCATCTTCTTTTTCTTTGGAGTAACTGAATGACTGTATGCTTTAATATGGGGATCTGCTGCTGCTGTGCTGTTCACATGAAGACATGAACTTCTGTGACGCTGTATTTCAAATCATGCTTGAAAACACAACACTGATTGGTCAGTAGTGAACTTCCAAAGAGAGTATGATCGGTCAGTGGAGGTGAAAAATAACTTGTGATGGTCACTTGTGATTTGGTTTATCATCTGAAAACTCAGTCCATAAGAAGAATTTGCAGCGTCACTATACTGACGATTTTTGCTGCTAACACAACAGTATTGCAGATGATTATGTTTAATTAACTGTGGGAGGCAGAAATCTTGCCTCCATTGCAGATGATTATGTTTAATTAACTGTGGGAGGCAGAAATCTTGCCTCCATTGCAGATGATTATGTTTAATTAACTGTGGGAGGCAGAAATCTTGCCTCCATTGCAGATGATTATGTTTAATTAACTGTAGGCGGTCTTGTTGTCAGACTCTTCTGACATTTGAAGAAAAGCAATATAAGAGTGAATTCAGGCTTGAAAAAGCTGTTGATAAAGTTTTCCTTGATAATCTGCCTCGAGTATCTGAAGATGCTGATTTTGAGTTCATTAAGGCTGTAACTTTGGAGGAACTGGAAAGAGCCATCCAGAGTATGGAGTGTGGTAAAGGACCTGGAACTGATGGGTTACTGGTTGACTTTTATAAATCTTTTACTTACTCTATTAGAGGTATTTAATGAAAGCTTAGCCAACCGATTCCAACCCAGCAGAAGCTACACCTGATTCCACCTGTTTAATCAACTGATATTGGCTTTCAGTTGACTCAGGTGTGGCTTCTGCTCGGTTGGAATGAAAACCTGCACCCACACTGGTCCTTTGTGGATACGGTTTGACACCCCTGGTGTAGGGTGTAACTTTGACCAGGGAGGGTTTTAGGAGATGGAATGTTTATGCAGAAAATTTTGAAGGAGTTGTTGAAAAGGTAAAAATCTCTTTGATAAATGGAAATTACAGAATTGTCATAATATAAATGAAGACTGAATGCTGATCGTTAACATCTTACAGTAAGTAAGTAACATCTGCTGTCTGGCATCAGCTAGCTTGTGTTGATCTTCCAGCATAACTACAGGCAAAAATATATCTAAATTTAGTTGCTTTGTTTTGGGAGAAATTGCAGTGGATTCTAAAAACTGCTGTGTATTTACCCCCCAAAAAAGAAAGAGGACATTGTCTTATACATGTACAGAGCAGATCAGCAGCCTTTCAAGTACAATTTTTACAGAGATGAACTGGTCTCTCTGGACCAGTGGACTCTGGAAATGTGTAGCCTGTGCTACTTTGCAGGGCTTTAAAGGTCTAGGCCTGGACACCCTGATGTAGTGTCCTCCATTTGGGGGAGAATGTGACACTGGAGTGGAGAGCCTTATATAAGTCACCTTTATCTAAGAAAGTGGGAGACGTACAGTGGAGACTTGTTCATGGTGCAGTTGTAGTTAATGCATTTGTTTCAGTTATAAACCCTGGTGTTAAATGTTGTGTATTGATGTGACATCATCATGTACAGGGGGTCTGGGTGGGAGTCATGTGTGCTGAAGGAAAAAGAGTAAAGATGGCTGTGAGTTCAATCTGATATCAATAACAGTTTACAGTGTTAGACATGGATGTCCATGTTGTTTTCAGAGAGAAACTGTACTTCATGCTTTTCTGCACTGTAATAAACTGTGACACGCTCATGTCGGTTTCTTCTGTACAACATTAGAAGGATTCGACCATTCCTATCCACACAGGCTACTCAAGTGCTTGTTCAGTCTCTGGTTATTTCGAGACTGGACTACTGCAACTCTTTACTGGCAGGTCTTCCTCTGAATGCAATTCGTCCACTGCAGATGATCCAAAATGTAGCTGCAGGGCTTGTTTTCAACCTGCCTAAGTTCTCCCACTCCACCCCACTGCTACGTTCCCTCCACTGGCTTCTGGTAGCTGTACTCATCAGATTCAAAACACTGATGCTTGCCTACAAAGCCAAGAATGGACCAGCACCATCTTACCTCAAAGATCATATTACTTCTCGCATTGCACCTCGCTCTCTCTGATCCACTAGCACTGTCTTCAAACAACGACGTTTTTCCTGAAGCACTTAAACTAGCTCTTATCTTTCCCTGTTTTTATGTATTGTTATATTTAAATAAAACAATTTTAGACTATTGGTATCTTAAGTCTGTAACCTATTGAACCAGGGTTAATATATTCATTGATGGAGACTTAAAGCACTTTTGTAAATAGTATCTTTTAATCTGGTGTAATCTAGAATTTTAAATGATTTCCACTATAATAAAACCATGAAAGAGCTTGCTTCTTTTTATTTTAGTGTTATAAAGAGGCTTTGTGTGAAGTGATTAAAGTTAAAGTTGATGGTCAGTCTGCTGTCCTCTGTTCAGCTTCAGCTGCTGATAGTTTAATATCACACACAACAGATGAGAGAAACTAAATCTAACACTCAGGGGGATCATTTTAATGACATTGTTCATTAGAATAAACAGGTGATATTAAATCCTCATGTCATTCTGAATAATAAAATCATTTACAAACACATCATCTTTAAAGGAAGTCTTAAACCAAGATAAAAATCTGTTGATGAAGACTGTGTCATTGTGTCTCTCTACAGGTTGTGTAAGTGTGGTATCTCAGATGAAGGCTGTGCTGCTCTGACTTCAGCTCTGAGATCAAACCCCTCACACCTGAGAGAACTGAATCTGTCCTGGAATAAACTATCAGACTCAGGAGTGAAGAGTCTCTCTGCTGTACTGGAGAATCCTCACTGTAAACTGGAGACACTGAGGTAAGATCATCTCTCTGAGAGTCACATGACCTGCTCCTCAGGAAGACACATTCTCTTTCCTCCATTTTAATGGATCCCCCTCACTATCCAGGTTACGTGACTGTAGGTAGGCCTGCAGCTCACAGGCTACACTTAGTTCCTGGTTGTTAGATGGACTTTGTAAGGTTTGTTCAGTATCTTTATAAAAGCTTCCCAGCATCTTCTTTTTCTTTGGAGTAACTGAATGACTGTATGCTTTAATACGGGGATCTGCTGCTGCTGTGCTGTTCACATGAAGACATGAACGTCTGTGACGCTGTATTTCAAATCATGCTTGAAAACACAACACTGATTGGTCAGTAGTGAACTTCCAAAGAGAGTATGATCGGTCAGTCGAGGTGAAAAATAACTTGTGATGGTCACTTGTGATTTGTTTTATCATCTGAAAACTGGTTGACAGTGGTGTAATGTAACAAAGTAAAATTACTTGGTTACAGTACTTAAGTATTTTTTGAGAGTTTTTGTACTTTACTTGAGTAAAGTTTTTTTATATTTGTCAACTTTTACTTTTACTTCACTACTTTTTTGAAACAAATTCTATACTTTTACTCCAATACATTTTCTGTTCGGCAAATCTGTCCTCCGTTTGTTGTAGGAGTTGACACTCTACTTTCCTGTTGAGTGTTGAGGCAACTAATCGTTGTAGAGTGGTAGACACCAACAGACAAATGCAGGGAACACACATCAGAGCTAGAAGTCCGATCACAATTATGGGCAGCAGTGTATGCACTAACCAGTATCCCCAGTCTCCCCAAAAGGCAGTGAACCAACTGAACCATGAATTGTCCGCTTGTGGTGGGGGTCTAATCGCATTCCTCATGTGGTTAAGCACCTCTGTAACATTAGCAAACACATCTGGTATGTTAAAACAACACGAGATGTCAAGCATTTTGCACACTCCTCTTTTCTCTGTGGAAATGGGTTTACACACACTAGACCACTTGGGGTGTCCAAACCATGTGCACAGGAGTGTTGTCTTTTTGAGTTTCACCTTTTCATGTCTCAGTAACAGGATTCTTAGAATGTCTCTCAGATGATTCCTATGAACAACACCAAACTTTAAGTGAACCTTCACCTTTCCTGATATATTGGTGCCGTATATTGGTGCTCAGAGTGCAGACTCTGCCCTTATGCACTCGTCCCACCTCACCGAGGCTCTGGAACACTATCTGTTAGGGTAGTCTTTCTAAGTGCAGGTGTTAGAGATTTTTTCTAGATTTCATCTAGAAACCAGCAATTCTACTGTATTGGGTGGTTACGGTGAACCTTTACTCTCCCCTAGTTCCTGATCCGGCACTGGTATCCGCTTACAGTGACTGGTGTGTATCCATGTCGCTCTCTCTGCTATCTTCACAGCAGTGGGTGCAGTCAGCAGAATCTGGAACGGTCCCAGCCAACGCTAAGCCTTCCAATTCTTCCTCCTGAAGTCTTTCACGACGTTCCACTCGCCAGGCTTCAGGTCATGCAAGGTGTCTGTGTGCGGTTTAGGAAGGGCATCCTTCACCTGCCTGTGAATATCAGATAACACAGAAGACAAATTTATGCAATAGTTCAACATTTGATCTTCACATTCGCCGATACTGTGTCTCTGGCGTCCTGGGACACCCACTCCTGTGGTTAATGGCCTGCCAAAAAGGATTTCTAATGGACTCAGGTTAGCTCTCCCTCTTGCTTGTGCTTGCATGTACATCAACACTATTGGGAGGGCTTTGACAAACCTGTCTCAGCGCAACATTTTGCCAATTTATTTTTTAATGTGCCGTTCTCTACTGCTCCACCACTAGCTGGGTGATGGGCACAGTGCTGTTTCAGGTTGAATCCTAAGTGTTCACTGACTTTCTGTAATGCCTGATTCTCGAATGGGGTACCATTATCACTACCAATTCTCTCAGGAATTCCCCACCGTGGAATAATTTCAATGAGCAGTGCTTTTGCTACTGCATCCTGCTTAGATGTAGGAAAAGCCTCTACCCATTTAGAGAACATATCTACTATAACCAGACAATACTTCTTACCCTCACTAGGTGTTAACTCAATAATGTCCATTTGTAAGTGTTCAAATGGCCTTTGTGGTGGCGGGTATACACTCTGAGTAATCGGAAATCCTCTCCCAACGTTGTTTGTTGCACATATGACACAGCATTCACAAAATTTTTGGGAGTAGTTAGTAAAGCCTATAACATGCCAGTGTTTCCTTATTTCTGTTACCATCCCTCCTTTTGTCATGTGGTCTTTACCATGTGTCAATTTAGCATAAAAGGGAAACAGTTTCTTCGGTAAACATGGTTTTCCTGTGGGTCCATAACAAACACCTTCTTTTTGGACATATCCCAACTTCCTCCAGCGTTGTTTCTCCTCATGATCACCCATACCCTGTAATTCAGTGAGACTTAGAGTAGGAGTGAAGCATATGTGCTTCACATTTACATACTGCAATAGCTTTTGGAAGTAGGATTGCGTCCAGGAGGTCGGCTATCAGGCCATGGTGCGCGATAAGCTTGCCTGAAGAGGTCAAAAAACCCCTATGCTTCCATAATGTTCCAAAATCATGCGTGATGCTTTGTACCTTCTAAGTTGTACCTGCTATCAGTGTAAATATTCACAGTCTTACCCTCTGCCAATTTGCAGGCCTTTGTGAGGGCGGTGAGTTTCGTCGCCTGTGCTGAGTAATGAGACGGAAGTTTACCTGAAAGGCCCTGTGATGGACTGGCGACCTGTCCAGGGTGTACCCCTGCCTGTCGCCCAATGTGCGCTGGGATAGGCTCCAGCAGACCCCCGTGACCCTAGGAGTCCTAGGAATAAGAGGGTATAGACAATGAATGAATGAATGAATGAATGAAGTTTACCTGAAATCAGAATTTCATTCTGAGTCTCAGGACTGCCCAATGTGGGTGTCGTCTGTAATGTCTCTTTCAGTCGTTCAAATGCAGCGTTTGCAGTCTCAGTCCACGTCACTTTGCTGTGTGCTTGCAGGCCTTATCCGTGAGCAATAGTGCTCAGCGGTGCCTCTAACACAGCATAATCGGGTATGAACATCCTACAGTATGAACACATACCCAAGAATGACATTAACTGTTTTTTAGTAACCGGTTTGGGAATTTTCTGTATTGCTTCCACTCTGCTCAACTCAAGTCTTTTACCTTCTGCAGAAATTAAATGTCCTATTTTGTTGTACAAATTGCAGTTTTGACAGGCTTGCTTTATGTCCTTCTTTAGCGAGGTGACGGAGCAATTTAATGGTGTCTTTTTCACACTGCTCTTTAGTCAGTGCGGCCAACAGAATGTCATCTACATACTGAAGCAGTACATATTTCTCAGTTAACTGCAGTGTGTCTAAACTGTTCTTTAATGCTTCATTATAGATTGTAGGTGACTCACAATAGCCCTGACATAAGCATGTGAAAGTATAGGCTTTTCCATTAAAGGAAAATGCAAACCAAAATTGACAATCTGGATGTACTGGTATGCTAAAGAATGCATTAGCTATATCAACAACAGAGAACCATGCACTGTCAACTGGAATTTGGGCCAAGATAGTGTATGGGTTAGGAACTTTAGGTGCTCGTTGGATCACAGCATCATCAACCACAGATCTTGTACGAATCTCCACTCGGGCTCCCCTGGAGCTCTTATTTTTCTTACTGGGAAGAGTGGTGTTCGCACAGGAGACGTCTCGCAGATTTTAATAGAGTTAAACACCGGTGTTATTCCTGCTATAGCTTCTGGTTTTAGGGGATATTAAGCTCTCTTTGGCCTATAATCCGATTTTGGTGTAATGATCACTGGAGGGCAATTTTTAATCAGACCTACATCATATTTTCCACTTGCCCACAATTCCTTGAAATTCCACTTTTCGTAGTCGTACATCTGAAAGTTCCAAATTAGGTAGGGCCAAATCGGTTTTGTACCATAGGTTGGGATCTGTCCCGTCATCAGGAGGGATCACCACGCCTCTCTCAGCTCTAGCCAGCCAATTTAGTGCTGTGCTATATGCATTTAATTTTGGGCTGTAAAGAACAGCTGGCTGCTCAGTTGGTTCCCAATCATGACTTTGAGTAGCCTGTAACATCCATTCTCCCAAAAATTCCCACTCGTCATTGACAGATTTGGCTAGAGAGAGATGTGGAGATCCATGATTCATTTGGAATGGGTGTGGATGACCAGCCCAAACTGAAACCCGAGATAAATCTACCTCTACAGCACATCTGTGTTCATTCCATGTCACACACTTCAATATCAATATGTCTGGCCTATCTAACTTCCTGAACCATTCTTTCTCATAACTCTCATGTGGTTCGTATCTGTGTATGTGTGCAGTACAGTGCAGCGCTTTCAGTGTCATGTAGTCTGTGTGAGAAAAGGAGGTGAGAGTTTTTGCTTTCTCTACTGGAGAGTGTGTAACATCAGTGGAAGAGGAATTACACAGTTTCCACTCATACACATAGAGCAGGGGTCTGGGATCATATTTTACAAAGCAGAAGTTATCTCCCCGTTCTATCCTAAGGCCTAGTGATGTGCTGATCAGATTTAAATTTAGTTTGCACATCAAATCTCGACCCAACAGATTTATTGGGCAACACTCAGAAATTAAAAAAGAGAATTCAAATTGTTTCTGTGTAGTTACTATCTCACATTTTAAGGGCACAGAGAATGTCTCAATTACTGACATCCCTGATGCTCCTGTAGTACACGGAGAGTGATTGCTCATTCTAGATGAAATAGAAAATTCACACAATCGTATCACAGAATGCCCTGCTCCTGAGTCAACTAGAAACTGTATCATCATTTTCTTAAATTCCGGCTCATGATATTTAGCATAAGTTTCATTCATAAGTGAAATAGCAGTCTCTGATACTTTGCTAGACATTGGATTAGTGACAGGTGGAAATGGAATGGTTAGATTAAACTTTTCTTCATTGCATTGCACAAAAAGATCAGACTTACCCTTCCCTGGCTGCTCACCCGTCCCTGACCCAAGTTGCTTTCTTTTCTACTTTGCAGGGCTTTAAAGGTCTAGGCCTGGACACCCTGATGTAGTGTCCTCCATTTGGGGGAGAATGTGACACTGGAGTGGAGAGCCTTATATAAGTCACCTTTATCTAAGAAAGTGGGAGACGTACAGTGGAGACTTGTTCATGGTGCAGTTGTAGTTAATGCATTTGTTTCAGTTATAAACCCTGGTGTTAGATGTTGTGTATTGATGTGACATCATCATGTACAGGGGGTCTGGGTGGGAGTCATGTGTGCTGAAGGAAAAAGAGTAAAGATGGCTGTGAGTTCAATCTGATATCAGTAACAGTTTACAGTGTTAGACATGGATGTCCATGTTGTTTTCAGAGAGAAACTGTGCTTCATGCTTTTCTGCACTGTAATAAACTGTGACACGCTCATGTCGGTTTCTTCTGTACAACATTAGAAGGATTCGATCATTCCTATCCACAAAGGCTACTCAAGTGCTTGTTCAGTCTCTGGTTATTTCGAGACTGGACTACTGCAACTCTTTACTGGCAGGTCTTCCTCTGAATGCAATTCGTCCACTGCAGATGATCCAAAATGTAGCTGCAGGGCTTGTTTTCAACCTGCCTAAGTTCTCCCACTCCACCCCACTGCTGCGTTCCCTCCACTGGCTTCTGGTAGCTGTACTCATCAGATTCAAAACACTGAGGTAAGATGGTGCTGGTCCATTCTTGTCTTTGTAGGCAAGCATCAAAGATCTTATTACTTCTCGCACTGCACCTCGCTCTCTCTGATCCACCAGCACTGCCTGACTGGTCCCACCATCTCTCAGGGTAAAAGGTAGGTATTCATCTAGACTCTTCTCTGTTTAAATGATTTCCACTATAATAAAACCATGAAAGAGCTTGCTTCTTTTTATTTTAGTGTTATAAAGAGGCTTTGTGTGAAGTGATTAAAGTTAAAGTTGATGGTCAGTCTGCTGTCCTCTGTTCAGCTTCAGCTGCTGATAGTTTAATATCACACACAACAGATGAGAGAAACTAAATCTAACACTCAGGGGGATCATTTTAATGACATTGTTCATTAGAATAAACAGGTGATATTAAATCCTCATGTCATTCTGAATAATAAAATCATTTACAAACACATCATCTTTAAAGGAAGTCTTAAACCACGATAAAAATCTGTTGATGAAGACTGTGTCATTGTGTCTCTCTACAGGTTGAGTGAGTGTGGTATCTCAGATGAAGGCTGTGCTGCTCTGACTTCAGCTCTGAGATCAAACCCCTCACACCTGAGAGAACTGAATCTGACCAGGAATAAACTATCAGACTCAGGAGTGAAGAGTCTCTCTGCTGTACTGGAGAATCCTCACTGCAAACTGGAGATACTGGGGTAAGATCATATTATAAATCATGGTCTAATCTTCATCCAGGTCATAATAATAGATAAAGACATTCTGTATAAATTAAACAGTCACAGTTGTTCTTGTCAATACTGAATAAACCATTTACACTTTCACAGTCTGGGTTAAAAAATACACCAATGAACTAACAACTTCTCCAACAACTATTTAGAGTCTGATCCTGTTTTAGGTCTGATTACTGACAGTCTGATCTTCTCAGGTGAACTCTGATTAAAATAAAAGAAAGAAAGATTATATAGATTATTATGTGTAAAGCAGGGAAAAGTTACTGAAAACATTTTAAAGTCAAATTTGATTTGTCCCATACATAACCATACACAGTGTGTATATGTAGTGAATACTTCATGTAGAATTAGAAGTAGAATAGAAAAGCCCAAGTTCTAGTCGTATGTGTTGTCCTTCTAAAGACATAGTGTGTGTTACTGAGTCCACAATAAGACAAACTGTCTACAATCAGGGTGGTCACTCGAGCCCCAGTAAAATGTTGCTGATAAATCAGTGTCTGATGAGGAGTTGGTGGTTTGTACTCTACTAGTGATTAAACTCTAGAAACGTCCCTGTGTACAACCAGTGAAGACTGTGTCATTGTGTCTCTCTACAGGTTGAGTGGTTGTGGTATCTCAGATGAAGGCTGTGCTGCTCTGACTTCAGCTCTGAGATCAAACCCCTCACACCTGAGAGTCCTGGAACTGTCCAGGAATAAACTATCAGACTCAGGAGTGAAGAGTCTCTCTGCTGTACTGGAGAATCCTCACTGTAAACTGGAGATACTGTGGTAAGATCATCTCTCAGAGTCACATGACCTGCTCCTTAGCATTCTCTAATAGTGAGACAGAAACAGAAGTTTTAGCTTCATCATCAATGTCCTGAGATTTCTATTTCTTCTGTTCTGGTTCTCCTGTTTCTTTTTACTGCACACTGATGATTTTGTACAGATTTACTAAAACATTGTAACTAATCACACAAACTGCAGCTGAGACACAAACTAAATGTAGTGTGTGAGCTGCAGGGGTTAAAATCAGCAGTGACATGGAAATGGTGTAAAAAAAATGGAATTATGTAAAATAGAGAATTAGACATTTAAATAACAACCAAAAGAGCAAACAAGAGGAGCTTACAACAACTGAATTTTTATTGTTCTTAAAGCTGAACTAGTGTTTATTCTGTCAGTGAATGTTTGTTCAGTACATCTCCGTCTAGCTGCTATGAACAGGGTTGCCAGATCTGTTTGGGTGTGTTACTCAGTGTCCTTAAATTATAAGAAGAAAGCAGTCCCATGGTGGACAGAAGAATGTAATGTAGTAATAAGAGAAAGAAACCGTTAATCAAAAAAAGCAAGAAAAACATTTGTAGGTTTTATTAAATAGAGGACAGGCTGAGGTATGAAAAGTGATAAAAGATGATAAAAGAAATTATAGATACTGTAGGAGAAAAGGTAGACAGAAGTGAATTATGGGGAATGGTTTAAGAAAATGGGTGGAAAAGTACTGTGTACTTTTTAGTAAAGTACACAGTAATGGAAATATATATCAAATGAAATGAGAAGGCACAGAGAGCAGTGTTTGGCAGAGAACCAGGAAGTTTGAGGAGAAAAGAAGGTTTTTTCCAGATGCAGTATTTTTACATATTATACAGTATATTACAGATGCAGTATTTTCTCTGTTTGAATTGAAGCAAGTGTTAGTGGGACTGAGACACACTTTCCCAGGAAAGGAGGAAATATGCTATGAAGTGATTAGAAATATTCTAATAGAAACACTCCAGACTCTTTTTTTCTCTCAGGTTTTCTTTTTGTGGATTCCTGCCCATGTGGGGATTATGGGAAATGAAATAGAGGATGAGTTGGTAAAAAACCTCAAGAATAAATGTCAGTGTCCCTCTGGGGAAAGCTGAAATGAAGGGGTTAATTAAAAAGATCATTAAGAAAAGATGGCAAAGCTTATGAACACAGGAAGGGAAGGGAAGACACAGGAAATAAATAAAGAAGTAGAATATCAGTGTTACGTTCTGTAAAGTTTAATGTGAGAGTTACCGCTAAGTTGCTGCTGCTGAAGTTGCTAGCCCAATGCTAATATGTGACTAGCTCATTCACAGTTCATGTGGTGAACATGTGACTGAGTGAATCGGAGATCTCGTACCATACAGTTTTAATTTAAATACACAGTGAATACAATATGTAACGATTGAAACATTTAGATTTAATTCATAAAACTACTCAACGTTGAGATGTTGAAATGTGAGCTCATGCAGCACGTGTACACGCTATTTCTTGTGAAACTGGTTTAATTTTATTCACCATTATGTTTTTCTCACCACTGTGAAGTGTGTGTATGAATAATGTGTATGAGAATACAGGACAAATCACATCCCATATTAACTCAGTAAGAGACACAGTGTTTTATTTTAATACGAGACAATCCCATATTATACAGGACGGGGGGAAACCCTACTCTAGATACTAGCTAGTTAGCTGTAGTTGACCACTAACTTTACCCATTTTAATGACATCAACATGTGGAAGCAAGAAAGTGAACAAATTGACTAAAACTAATTAATTAATGTAAATTATTTTACTGTTGTTTTTGGTTTTTCTGTTTTTTCTTTGTTGTTTTTACTAGGGGTGCTCCGATTGATCGGTCGCCAATCATAATCGGCCGATAATTGCTTTGGGAAGTTTGATCGGCGGTCTCTATAATGGCTGATTTAGAAAAGCCGATCAGATGACACAAAACTTGTGAGACAATTTTTTTTTGTGTGCTGCTAAAATGGCTTCATCGGTCTGGCAATTACAGGAAGTGTGTGAAAAAGACAATACATTAGCAATCTGCAACCTGTGTAACAAGCAAATTCCACCAGGTGGGAAGCACCCAAAGCATTTTAACACCACAAACCTCATCAGACATTTGAAGGTTAGTCACGTAAAGGAATATGAGCAGTTTCCAAAGTTGGCTAGTGCTAAGAGATAGCGGGAGAGTTCAGCAACTCAAGCACCACTCACTCAGCTGTCGGTAACAGAGATGTTTCAAAGACAGCAACTCTATATATAAGTGGTGAACTTATACCACTTACAGGAAGAAACGGCCCTGAGGATGTTTACAACAGATGTATTGATGGTTCAGTTTTAGATGTTGTCTGCAGTGTTCCTTAAATCATGTTTTCTAACTGGTGTTTTGTACTTTCAGCATTTATGAAAATGAGAAGGTTCATTATTATACTAGTGTGAGTTCATTATGTTTATTTTATTTCCTTCAGTATCAGCTGTGATTCACTTGGAGAGAAAAGTTGGTCAGCTCTGGACTCAGCGCTCAGATCAGAAATCTCCAGTCCGAGAGAACTGCATCTGACTGTGAAAACACTGGATCTGTCCAAGAATAAACTAGGAGACTCAGGAGTGAAGAGTCTCTCTGCTGGACTGGAGAATCCTCACTGTAAAGTAGAGACACTGAGGTAAGATCATCTCTCTGAGAGTCACATGACCTGCTCCTCAGTAAGACACATTCTCTAATAGTGAGACAGAAGCAGAAGTTTTAGCTTCATCATCAATGTCCTGAGGAGGAAGATTGTTTCTTTTTCTGCACACTGATGATTTTTCACAGACTCTGATGTGACTGCAATGTGTCTGAAATTACAGTGAAATTTACTATTTGTAGACTATCTACTATTTGTAACTAATCACACAAACTGCAGCTGAGACACAAACTAAATGTAGTGTGTGAGCTGCAGGGGTTAAAATCAGCAGTGACATGGAGATGATGTAAAAAAAAAAAAGGAATTATGTAAAATAGAGAATAGGGTTCGAGTCATTGGTTCATCATGTGACAGCCCCGTATGCTAAGGCAATGCAGTCTGAGCCGGAAACAGAAAAGATTAGTTCTCCTTTCGAGTCTTCAGGTTCGAGTCTTTCGTTTTTGTACCGTGACATGACCGCTTTATTGGAGACAGAAATGAGTTCATTCTCCACCCTCCTTACAGTTTTTTTACTCTTACTGTTACATGGTGCATTATAGCTTTTTATTTCCTACAGACTATAAATGTGTGAATTTCTGTCATTATGGTTCTTTTCCAGAACACTAAATGTTTTAATAAAGAGTTGGTTAATGCTTTAAACTTCATCAGGGAAAATCATTCATTCTTTTCTTTCTTTCTTTCTTTCTTTCTTTCTTTCTTTCTTTCTTTCTTTCTTTCTTTCTTTCTTTCTTATTTATCTACTTACTTTTTATTTTTTTTTATTTATTAACTTACTGTTTATTTATTCTTTGTATTATTTATCTGAATAAACATCAGCTAACCCTGCAGTGTAGAAAATAGAAATGTATAAATTCATGCATAAATCTGAGTGTTGTTTTTAATCCATATGCAGTTATTTAATAATAGAGTTGTAGATAATGTAGAAACCTACACCTTTGTAACATAGCATATTATAACAATGTACAGACTCTTGAATTGTTGTTTATTGTTTATTTTTATTTATATAGATTTACAGCAAAGGAAATAACTATCCCAAAATGAATAAATAAAATAAATAATAAATGAAAATAAATGAAAACTCAAGCAAACTATAAAGCCACAGAGCCTAATAGCCATTACCGTTACAATATAAAGCCTAAAACAATATTGCACAACAAATTGGGCTTTTAAATTATTTAGAGATTGTCTGTGTAAAACACATCTTTGCAATATAGCTTATTATAACACTGCACACACTCTTGAATTATTACAAAACAAAACAAAAAACTAATAAATAAGGGAATAACTATCAAAAATGAATCAAATAAATTTAAATAAAAATAAATTACACTATACAGCCACAGAGCTGAATAATCATATCCATATAAATTTTAAAACAAAATATAAAGCCTAAAAACTATATTACATAACAAGTTGGGCTTTTTAAATACTTACATAAAAAAATTAAATAAATAAATAAATAAATAAATAAATAAATAAATAAAAAAAATAAAATAAATAGGCTTGTTACACACTGACTATATTTTTTGATCCTGCTTTAAGGCATGTTTGCATTCAAGAAAACAATCTCCTGGACCTTGGATGGGCTGAGTCTGTTTCTTCTATCAGAGATAATCTGGCCAGTCTTAGAAAAAATTCTTTCAGATGGCACAGATGTGGCCACAATGCAAAGTCTTGCCTTCATGATCTCAGAAAGGCTTTTGTACACAGAAGAAGATTCTGAAGAACAGAAGTCCTCTTGTCATTAAAATGACTTTGGAGGCAGTCACATAGCTACGAAAATAAACAATTGTTTGCATACAATTAATTATAATGAAGTCATAAATTAATATTACACATGCTTCTCTATTAATAATATGACTACAGAAAACTCAAATCAATATAAATATATTAAAATGTGATTTTAATATAAATTTTAATCAAAAATATTGAACTACTTACTTTTCTGCACTGACTTTATTAGTAACCTCCTCAAATGGCTTAATGATATCCATTGTTTCTCTGGCTATTTCCCATTGCTCAGGTTGGCAGAGGTGCGTTAGTGAGTGCCAGGGTGGAAATGATTGGCTCCTTGATGTCAAGAAATCTTTTCCACATGTAAAATGTTGAATTCCACCTTGTGGCCACATCCTGTTTTAAATGCAGTGGTTATTGACCCATCTGTCTCTGAGTGGCCTTGAGCTTGTCAGAAGCAACTGTGCTTCTGTGGAAGAATTCAACAATTGTCTTGACTTTGTGTAACTTTTCTTGTACCTCCTTCAGTGCAGCTCTGACAATCAAGTTCAGCATGTGGGCAAAACAAGTTATGTGGTCCCAGTGGAGGTGGTCTCTAAGGGCTGAAACCATGTTGCTGGCATTGTCTGTAACACAAGCAACAATTTTGTCACCCACACCCCACTCATTTGTAACCCTGGTCAGCTCACTTGCCAGGTGAGCAGCAGTGTGTCTGTCTGTCAAGACAAAGCAGTCCAGGAGATAGGAGGTTATCTGAAAATTCTCTATGAAATGTATCCGTGTAGCAGACTAGTTCTCCTAATAGACTGAAAAGACTGTGTGTGTGTGTGTGTGTGTGTGTACATGCTACATAAACTAGTAATTTAAAAATAAAACCTCTTTCAGCTCATTGGTCACTTTTTACAGTCATGTAAGTTCTTTTGAGTGGCTGTTGGATTTTGAGTTTCTTTTCAAACCTGTGCCCACCCTGTTTTACCCAGGCCCACCCACTGTTCACAATCTGACACTAATGTTCTGCTCAGTGTTAATTATACCTTATATAATAAAAATCTGTTGATGAAGACTGTGTCATTGTGTCTCTCTACAGGTTGAGTGAGTGTGGTATCTCAGATGAAGGCTGTGCTGCTCTGACTTCAGCTCTGAGATCAAACCCCTCACACCTGAGATATCTGGTCACGGTGAGGTAACTGGTGGTAGTCACAGAAGTCCAGCAGTCTGTTGTGAGACATACAGCAGAGGCACACTTGATTTTGTCCATTATATCTGCTCTTAATTTGTCATACAGCCTAGGCATTACAGTTTTTGACAGTGTTTTTCTGCTTGGTAGACTGTATGATGAGTCCAGAAGATTTGAATACTCCTTAAAGCCCTTATCCTCCACAATAGAAAATGGCTGAAAGTCATGAGCAATCATTTTGACCAGAGCCTCGTCTAGTTTGCTTTGTCTTAGAGGATCCATTGTTCTTGTCACAAAACTGCTCATAGGAGTTTGCTGTTGTGAACTCCTTGGCCTGACTGGTCCTTGGATGGTGCTGGGTGCTGCTGTCATACTGGATCCTGTAAATGTGGTCAGCCTGCTGGTTGAAGCAGTTGCAGCACCAGCTGTAGAAGGACTGTTGGTAGAAACAGCTCCAGAAGAGCCACCATCTTCACCCTCTGTTCTAACTTGTTCTAACAGCACAGTTAGATGTGAGGATTTAAGGTGTCTTCTCAAATTTCCTCCTTTAGTGGAAATTTTTTTTTTTTTTGCATATGTTGCGTTTTGGCAGCATGGTGGCTTAGTGGTTAGCACTGTTGCCTCACAGCAAGAAGGTCCTAGGTTCGAATCCCGGGGTCGAACAAGCTGGGGCCTTTCTGTGTGGAGTTTGCATGTTCTCCCCATGCCTGTGTGGGTTTACTCCGGGTACTCCGGTTTCCTCCCACAGTCCAAATGTACATTAGGTTGATTGGTAATTCTAAATTGCCCATAGGAGTGAGTGAGTGTGTGTGGTTGTTTGTCTATGTGTGGCCCTGCGATGGACTGGCGACCCTGCCTTTCGCCCTATGTGCGCTGGGATAGGCACCAGCAGACCCCTGTGACCCTAGGAGTCCTAGGAATAAGCGGATATAGACAAGGAATGAATGAATGTTGCATTTTGCTTCAGTGTTTAAAAATGCAACAAAATGAGTCCAAACATCACTCCTTTTTCTGGTGCTCATTCTGCTGATGTGTTAAAATCTGTCTGAAGTCTCTTCTCTGCCCCTCACCTAGTGCAAAACAATGGGGGGTGGGTGTGGAAGGGTCACTGTTCCCTTGGTGACAGCCTTGAGTGACAGTTGCACTTCAGCTGAACCCTTGATGACCTGAGCACATTACATTTGACTACTGACCATTTTAACTCCAGTTTTAACTCCCCATTTTACCTGTTTTATTTCAAATTGGGTAACAACTTATATACCAAATCTGACCTAAACATAACCTTAATGTATGAAACTAATATTAATTATTCACATTAATAGTGTTATTTGCTTTTCTCTTATGCCCCTGTGTCATTTATGAGTTTGAGTTATCAGTATTATACCAGTAAATGCACAATTGGTGGCAAAATAAACAACAATAGTTACTTTGCAGGTTTAGTTTATTTTAATAAGTAGTATTTGTTTAGAGATAAAGACAGAACAGGCAAATTAGCATTTCCAAGTATTTATTTATTTTTAAAAAACCCTCACACACCACACATATCCTCAAGAAATATTAAACAATAAAAAAGGAGACTGACAGAATTATTATTTTTCAGAAAATGTTTATTGATAATTTTATATCTGATAGTTTTATAATTTAATACGTTATAAAGTCAATAATACTAATGTAATATTGTATTTGTCATAAGATACTGAGATGGGAAGCAGTCACTTTACAAGAACGAACAGCGTGAATCCAAAGACTTGTTATGTAAACGAATCTTTTCTGTTTCCGACTGCGTTGCCATACGGGGCTGTCACGTGATGAACAAAATGACTCGAACCGAAAGCGCGGGAGATGAATCATTCTGTTGGGTATACAGAAGACGGTACGGCATAGCTTAGTTTAGGATGTTACGTGACAAAAGTATGAACAAATTCGACCCAAAAAATCCGGAGGTGAGGTGATGAAGTAACAGACTGCATAGCCTCAAGACACCGGTAAGATATTACTTATAATATGACAGTTCTTTCTTATTCGAAATGTGATCAATATGTGGGTGAGTAGATGTGTTAGAGAATTAACATGGAACATTTTAATTACATTCTGCTGAAGTGAACGAAATGAACGAAATGACTCGAAAAAAGATTCGTTCATTTTGCTGAACGAGATTCAAAGAACCGAATCAGTAAAATGATCCGAACTTCCCATCACTACTGTCCTGCTAAAATGCAGCTCTCCTTCATTTCTCCTAACAGAATAAACAGTTTGTCAGTGTTGGGCATGAGAGAGAACTGAACTTTTTTACAGTCTGTTAGAAAGTGTAGCTCTGTCTCCACTGTGTACACACTCTCTGCTCTGGAGAACAGTGAACACTAGAACTTGTGGCTGATATGCACAAGTAGTCTTTTTAGGTCCTTGGGTAGATCTTTTGTTGTTCTTTCCTCCATTTTAATGGATCCCCCTCACTATCCAGGTTACGTGACTGTAGGTAGGCCTGCAGCTCACAGGCTACACTTAGTTCCTGGTTGTTAGATGGACTTTGTAAGGTTTGTTCAGTGTCTTTATAAAAGCTTCCCAGCATCTTCTTTTTCTTTGGAGTAACTGAATGACTGTATGCTTTAATACGGGGATCTGCTGCTGCTGTGCTGTTCACATGAAGACTTGAACTTCTGTGATGCTGTATTTCAAATTATGCTTGAAAACACAACACTGATTGGTCAGTAGTGAACTTCCAAAGACAGTATGATCGGTCAGTCGAGGTGAAAAATAACTTGTGATGGTCACTTGTGATTTGGTTTATCATCTGAAAACTCAGTCCATAAGAAGAATTTGCAGCATCACTATACTGATGATTTTTGCTGCTAACACATCAGTATTGCAGATGATTATGTTTAATTAACTGTGGGAGGCAGAAATCTTGCCTCCATTGCAGATGATTATGTTTAATTAACTGTGGGAGGTCTGAAGAAGTGCAGTGCAAGAATTGTATAAGGATGAATTCAGGCTTGAAAAAGCTGTTGATAAAGTTTTCCTTGATAAGCTGCCTTGGGTATCTGAAGATGCTGATTTTGAGTTCATTAAGGCTGTAACTTTGGAGGAACTGGAAAGAGCCATCCAGAGTATGGAGTGTGGTAAAGGACCTGGAAATGATGGGTCACTGGTTGACTTTTATAAATCTTTTTCTTACTCTATTAGAGGTATTTAATGAAAGCTTAGCCAATGGAATACTGATCTAAATGATATTAAAAATTGGAGACTGGTGAGTTTGTTAAGCAGAGATTATAAATTGCTCTCCAACATTTTGGACAACAGATTGAGTCTTAGAACAAGTCCTCTATCCTGATCAGACAGATTGTGTGCCAGAAAGATGAATTTTTGATATTTCTGCTATCAGTGATATTTTGGATATCAGTAAGAGTTCTAAGCTGGATTTTGGTCTAGTGTCAGTAGACGTAGAAAACGCTCCTTTTAAAGTTTATAGAGGTGTTACACAAGGTTGTGTCTTGTCTGGTATGTTGTATACTTTAGTAATAGAGACACTTTTAAAGAAGTTAAGGACAGATTTTTATGGATTATATATTGACAGGTTTAAAATGTGTTTATTAGCATATGATGATGTTTTAATTAGTTGTCAGAGAGATGGAAATTTAATGTTGGAAATATTAAAGGAATTTAAAATCATCTCTCCTACTAAGAACCTAGGGTATAGGGCATAGGTGTCAAACCGTATCCACAAAGGGCCGGTGTGGGTGCAGGTTTTTACTCCAACCGAGCAGAAGCCACACTTGTTTTTGTTCAGTCTCTGGTTATTTCGAGACTGGACTACTGCAACTCTTTACTGGCAGGTCTTCCTCTGAATGCAATTCGTCCACTGCAGATGATCCAAAATGTAGCTGCAGGGCTTGTTTTCAACCTGCCTAAGTTCTCCCACTCCACCCCACTGCTGCGTTCCCTCCACTGGCTTCTGGTAGCTGTACTCATCAGATTCAAAACACTGATGCTTGCCTACAAAGCCAAGAATGAACCAGCACCATCTTACCTCAAAGATCTTATTACTTCTCGCACTGCACCTCGCTCTCTCTGATCCACCAGCACTGCCCGACTGGTCCCACCATCTCTCAGGGTAAAAGGCAGGTATTTATCTAGACTCTTCTCTGTTCTGGCACCGAGGTGGTGGAATGAACTTCCCCTAGATGTCCGTACAGCCGAGTCTCTGACCGTTATCAAACGACGTTTTTCCTGAAGCACTTAAACTAGCTCTTATCTTTCCCTGTTTTTATGTATTGTTATATGTTTAAAAAAACAATTTTAGACTATTGGTATCTTAAGTCTGTAACCTATTGAACCAGTGTTAATATATTCATTGATGGAGACTTAAAGCACTTTTGTACTTTTGTAAATAGTATCTTTTAATCTGGTGTAATCTAGAATTTTAAATGATTTCCACTATAATAAAACCATGAAAGAGCTTGCTTCTTTTTATTTTAGTGTTATAAAGAGGCTTTGTGTGAAGTGATTAAAGTTAAAGTTGATGGTCAGTTTGCTGTCCTCTGTTCAGCTTCAGCTGCTGATAGTTTAATATCACACACAACAGATGAGAGAAACTAAATCTAACACTCAGGGGGATCATTTTAATGACATTGTTCATTAGAATAAACAGGTGATATTAAATCCTCATGTCATTCTGAATAATAAAATCATTTACAAACACATCATCTTTAAAGGAAGTCTTAAACCACGATAAAAATCTGTTGATGAAGACTGTGTCATTGTGTCTCTCTACAGGTTGCGTGAGTGTGGTATCTCAGATGAAGGCTGTGCTGCTCTGACTTCAGCTCTGAGATCAAACCCCTCACACCTGAGAGACCTGGAACTGTCCTGGAATAAACTATCAGACTCAGGAGTGAAGAGTCTCTCTGCTGTACTAGAGAATCCTCACTGCAAACTGGAGATACTGGGGTAAGATCATATTATAAATCATGGTCTAATCTTCATCCAGGTCATAATAATAGATAAAGACATTCTGTATAAATAAAACACAGTCACAGTTGTTCTTGTCAATACTGAATAAACCATTTACACTTTCACAGTCTGGGTTAAAAAAATACACCAATGAACTAACAACTTCTCCAACAACTATTTAGAGTCTGATCCTGTTTTAGGTCTGAATACTGACAGTCTGATCTTCTCAGGTGAACTCTGATTAAAATAAAAGAAAGAAAGATTATATAGATTATTATGTGTAAAGCAGGGAAAAGTTACTGAAAACATTTTAAAGTCAAATTTGATTTGTCCCATACATAACCATACACAGTGTGTATATATAGTGAATACTTCATGTAGAATTAGAAGTAGAATAGAAAAGTCCAAGTTCTAGTCTTATGTGTTGTCCTTCTAAAGACATAGTGTGTGTTACTGAGTCCACAATAAGACAAACTGTCTACAATCAGGGTGGTCACTCGAGCCCCAGTAAAATGTTGCTGATAAATCAGTGTCTGATGAGGAAGATTACAGTAGATACGTCTGAAAGTAGGCTTTCCTCTTCAAACATTTATATTATTTGACATATTTTGAAGAAAGGCTGATTGTAACAGCAGCTGAAGTGAACATACCCTGTGCATCTTCATAAAGCCCGTCCCTCTCACTGTGCCCCCTGACTGTACTTCTCCTCTCTTAAACTTTTCTCAGTAGAAACCTTGACTTGCACTCAGAAGATAAATCATAATACAACATTGTAGCTGAGGACTGAGAAATTGTGGATTTAAAGTTTTTTATATACTTTTAAAAATGTGTGATCTGAAAAAGTTTACGTAAACAATTTTAGCAAAAGTCTTAAAGTAAATTAATGTAAAATTGAGCGAATGAAATGATCAGCAGCACATACTTTCATTAATGTTGGCTGCATAACATGATTAAAGAAACAAATAAATCAAAATAAAAAAACAATTAACTGAACAAATAATTCAATAAATACTCTCAAAGTCACCAGAATTTAAATAAATAAATAGACTTTTTACTTTTGTAAAATTCTTGGTGGTTTGTACTCCACTAGGGATTAAACTCTAGAAATGTCCCTGTGTACAACCAGTGAAGACTGTGTCATTGTGTCTCTCTACAGGTTGAGTGAGTGTGGTATCTCAGATGAAGGCTGTGCTGCTCTGACTTCAGCTCTGAGATCAAACCCCTCACACCTGAGAGACCTGAATCTGTCTGATAATAATCTAGGAGACTCAGGAGTGAAGAGTCTCTTTGCTGTACTGGAGAATCCTCACTGTAAACTGGAGACACTGTGGTAAGATCATCTCTCTGAAAATCACATTTCCTGCTCCTCAGTAAGACACATTCTCTAATAGTGAGACAGAAGCAGAAGTTTTAGCTTCATCATCAATGTCCTGAGGAGGAAGATTGTTTCTTTTTCTGCACACTGATGATTTTTCACAGACTCTGATGTGACTGCAATGTGTCTGAAATTACAGTGTAATGATGTAATAGAAAATGAACTTGGAAACTAAAATTAAACAAGAGGCTCTGGTCAGCTCATCACCCTCCATTAGTGGGCAGTTGGGCTGCATGAAGGTTAAAATGATAATAAAGAGTCAGATATCTGTCAGATATCCATCCATTGTCTATACCTGCTTTATTTCTAATTAGGGTCACGGGGATCTGCTGGAGCCTATCCCAGCACACATTGGGTGAAAGGCAGGGGTACACCCTGGACAGGTCACCAGTCCATCACAGGGCCACATATAGTCTGTCAGATATCATCTTTTTTTATTTCAATTATTTTCACAGAACATGTTAAATTCTGTTTAAAATAAAAGTAGGCCTGTTTTACACACTAACATTTAATAACAAAATTAAATTATAATAAGACTTCACTGTGGAAAACAGAATGGTTCAGTGGTGAATGCACAACGCCTACACCAGGGGTCACCAACCTTTTTGAACCTGTGAGCTACTTTAAAGGTACTGAGTAATCTGAAGGGCTACCAGTTTGATACCTCAGAAGTGTGTAACAAAATTGTACGGTTTAACTTTAATTAGAAGAAAGAATCATGTTAATGATTTTTCACAAATTATTAACAGTAGGAAGGATTAACAGGGTAGGAAAACTGTTTCAACATGCAACACTTTATTTCTCTTAATTTCTGCAATTGTTTCATTTGCAAATGATCACTTGTGACATTCCATAGGAAATCATGTTCCATTATTACTATCCACTAATAATTTTTAACTAATCATGAACTATAACTTTTGTACAAGTTATCAGTTATATAACATTTTACAAAAATCAACTTATCACATCACAATTTAATCACCAAATCTGCAGCATCTTTAACAAAATCATCATATCTGTTACTCTTTATGAACACATTTGTCACAATGTTTCAGTGAAAATAAACATTAATCATCTTTTAATGTAATACAAAAACTTATCAACTCCAATAGAATTTAATTTTGCTATGGCACTGGTATGTTGCCACTGACATCTGGTATCTTTGTCTTTGTTAGTGGGAAGCCTGGCATTGCATGCTGTTCACCAGTGTACTGTAATCTGGGGTGTAACTTGACACTGCAATTCTGAGGGAGTCTTGCAGATGTGCATCAGTGAGGTGTGTTCTGTGTTTGTTCTTGATGTTCATGTCAGAAAAGGCTGATTCACAGAGATAGGGTGAACCAAACAGGCTGGCAACCTTCATAGCTGCTGTCGATACACCATTGTATTTTTGTGTCCACAAGGCACCAAAGTTTGGTGCAGCCTGGTAGGCTTTGAGCTGAAGGTCATTTTGCAGTGTTACAATTTCCATCTCCACCTGTCCAGCATCCAAGTTGAACGTTGCACTTAGTTGTTTAGCAATGCATGTTATGTCTATTTGCATGAACGGATTGCAAATGAATGACACACATGGCTCAAGCCGATCAAACTCACAAAACCTGTTCTCAAACTCTTGCCCAAGTCTGTTTATGACTTGGGAGTACTTTTCTGCAACTTTTTCATAAGTCTCAGATGCAGAAGCATTGTCTTTCAGCACCGAATGCAGAGAGGGGAAGTGTAGCACTTTTTTTTTGCTGTAAATGCTGAGCCATCGGATTTCCGTGTGTAGTAACAGGTCACCATATTCAGCTGACAGCTCCTCCAGTAGCACCTTGAATATCCTGCGTTGTTTGGCTTTGGTGCGGATGCCGTTTATGATCTTCACAACGGGAGTCATGACATGCTCAAAGCCGGTCACTTTTGCACGTATCACCTGTTGGTGAATGATGCAGTGGTAATGCAGGAATGTTGGGAAGTCTGTGTCTCACCTTTACAGTGCGCAATGAAACCTTCCGGTCATAGCGGGAGCCCCGTCTGTAGTCACCGATACCAGCTTTTTCAATGGTACCTTTTTCTCCGTGAAGAACCTCTTCACCGCGGTAAAGATGTCAACTCCCCTCGTAGTTGTCTTTAGGGGCAGTAGTGTCAGTTCTTCTTTTGTGGAGAAATCAAACACCATTCGGATGAAGACTATCAGCTGCACTGTACTGTTGTTGTCCACGGACTCGGCGCACTGGATGCTAAACCACCTACACCTCTCCAGGTCTTGATCTAGCTGCTCGGTCATGTTCCTGGACATAGCCGAAACTCTTCTCGACATCGTAGTTGCCCCCAGTTGGACATCGGGGAGAGTGGATATGACATCGGTTCCATTCTTCTCGTCTTTAAATACCGTGTTTGCAATAAGCATCATTGCTTCTTTGAAAACCTCCCCATCTGAAAACGCCTTCATCAAAAAATGTGCAGCTCTAAATGAAGCTTCGGTTGTTTTTTTTTGAGAGTTTTTCATCGGCCTGGTGAAAAAAGACTGCTGTTTGGTCAA
Organism: Hemibagrus wyckioides; assembly: GCF_019097595.1. Taxonomy (NCBI): domain Eukaryota; kingdom Metazoa; phylum Chordata; class Actinopteri; order Siluriformes; family Bagridae; genus Hemibagrus; species Hemibagrus wyckioides. Next base: position 4,656,211 of record NC_080728.1, read on the forward strand.
GGCTGCCTTTAACTCCCAGGCTTTCTCTGCCCGTAGTGCGCTGCCCGGCGGGTAATTAGCATCGTAGCTTTTGTGGCAGGTACTGAAGTGTCTCTCCACATTGTGCCGCTTTGCTGTTGCCACTTTTGCCCCACAAATGAGACACACGCAGCTTTCTTTGACGGTAGTAAAAAAGAACTCTTCCTCCCACTCACTGTGAAAATTATAAGTTTTCTTTCATTTTTCTGACATTTTCTTTGGGGTAAAAACCACTTTCATGTAGTCATCATCACAGCGCACGCTCACCACTCTCAACTCTGACCTCTGACCTTCTATTTTTAGAACAGGCCTGCTGGCGACTCACGTGGTCCCTGCAGGCTACCTGGTGCCCGCGGGCACCGTATTGGTGACCCCTGGCCTACACAATACCTGCATATGTATTGCCGAGGTTTTTGGTTAGAAACACAAGTCTATCAACATGATCCAGCTTTAGGGAGGACCACAAGTGAGCAACAATATTCCAACAGTACTAAAAACCCTCTCTGAAGGGGAACTTGTAGCTCTTTTGCCTGTTTTGAGGTCCTTGGGTAGATCTTTTGTTGTTCTTTCCTCCATTTTAATGGATCCCCCTCACTATCCAGGTTACGTGACTGTAGGTAGGCCTGCAGCTCACAGGATACACTTAGTTCCTGGTTGTTAGATGGACTTTGTAAGGTTTGTTCAGTATCTTTATAAAAGCTTCCCAGCATCTTCTTTTTCTTTGGAGTAACTGAATGACTGTATGCTTTAATACGGGGATCTGCTGCTGCTGTGCTGTTCACATGAAGACATGAACTTCTGTGACGCTGTATTTCAAATCATGCTTGAAAACACAACACTGATTGGTCAGTAGTGAACTTCCAAAGAGAGTATGATCGGTCAGTCGAGGTGAAAAATAACTTGTGATGGTCACTTGTGATTTGGTTTATCGTCTGAAAACTCAGTCCATAAGAAGAATTTGCAGCGTCACTATACTGATGATTTTTGCTGCTAACACATCAGTATTGCAGATGATTATGTTTAATTAACTGTGGGAGGCAGAAATCTTGCCTCCATTGCAGATGATTGTTTAATTAACTGTGGGAGGTCTTGTTGTCAGACTCTTCTGACATTTAAAGAAAAGCAATATAAGCGTGAATTCAGGCTTGAAAAAGCTGTTGATAAAGTTTTTTGACTGGAAATCTTTATTTGTAGTATTAAATAGATTCAGAAATTGTTGGTTTTGTTTTTTTGGTCAAGCTAAAATGGAGACTTGATTTTTTTTTTTTTTTTTCCAAGCTAAAATAGCACTGATAGAAAAAATTTTTTTAAATGATTTCCACTATAATAAAACCATGAAAGAGCTTGCTGCTTTTTGAGTGTTATAAAGAGGCTTTGTGTGAAGTGATTAAAGTTAAAGTTGATGGTCAGTCTGCTGTCCTCTGTTCAGCTTCAGCTGCTGATAGTTTAATATCACACACAACAGATGAGAGAAACTAAATCTAACACTCAGGGGGATCATTTTAATGACATTGTTCATTAGAATAAACAGGTGATATTAAATCCTCATGTCATTCTGAATAATAAAATCATTTACAAACACATCATCTTTAAAGGAAGTCTTAAACCAAGATAAAAATCTGTTGATGAAGACTGTGTCATTGTGTCTCTCTACAGGTTGCGTAAGTGTGGTATCTCAGATGAAGGCTGTGCTGCTCTGACTTCAGCTCTGAGATCAAACCCCTCACACCTGAGAGTCCTGGATCTGTCCTGGAATAAACTATCAGACTCAGGAGTGAAGAGTCTCTCTGCTGTACTGGAGAATCCTCACTGTAAACTGGAGATACTGGGGTAAGATCATATTATAAATCATGGTCTAATCTTCATCCAGGTCATAATAGATAGACATTCTGTATAAATAAAACAGTCACAGTTGTTCTTGTCAATACTGAATAAACCATTTACACTTTCACAGTCTGGGTTAAAAAAATACACCAATGAACTAACAACTTCTCCAACAACTATTTAGAGTCTGATCCTGTTTTAGGTCTGATTACTGACAGTCTGATCTTCTCAGGTGAACTCTGATTAAAATAAAAGAAAGAAAGATTATATAGATTATTATGTGTAAAGCAGGGAAAAGTTACTGAAAACATTTTAAAGTCAAATTTGATTTGTCCCATACATAACCATACACAGTGTGTATATGTAGTGAATACTTCATGTAGAATTAGAAGTAGAATAGAAAAGTCCAAGTTCTAGTCTTATGTGTTGTCCTTCTAAAGACATAGTGTGTGTTACTGAGTCCACAATAAGACAAACTGTCTACAATCAGGGTGGTCACTCGAGCCCCAGTAAAATGTTGCTGATAAATCAGTGTCTGATGAGGAAGATTACAGTAGATACGTCTGAAAGTAGGCTTTCCTCTTCAAACATTTATATTATTTGACATATTTTGAAGAAAGGCTGATTGTAACAGCAGCTGAAGTGAAAATACCCTGTGCATCTTCATAAAGCCCGTCCCTCTCACTGTGCCCCCTGACTGTACTTCTCCTCTCTTAAACTTTTCTCAGTAGAAACCTTGACTTGCACTCAGAAGATAAATCATAATACAACATTGTAGCTGAGGACTGAGAAATTGTGGATTTAAAGTTTTTTATATACTTTTAAAAATGTGTGATCTGAAAAAGTTTACGTAAACAATTTTAGCAAAAGTCTTAAAGTAAATTAATGTAAAATTGAGCGAATGAAATGATCAGCAGCACATACTTTCATTAATGCTGGCTGCATAACATGATTAAAGATAAACAAAAAAAACAACAACAAATAACTTAACAAATGAATAAATGAATGCTCTCCAAGTCACAAGAATTTAAATAAATAAATAGACTTTTTACTTTTGTAAAATTCTTGGTGGTTTGTACTCCACTAGGGATTAAACTCTAGAAACGTCCCTGTGTACAACCAGTGAAGACTGTCATTGTGTCTCTCTACAGGTTGTGTAAGTGTGGTATCTCAGATGAAGGCTGTGCTGCTCTGACTTCAGCTCTGAGATCAAACCCCTCACTCCTGATTAACCTGGATCTGTCTGATAATAATCTAGGAGCCTCAGGAGTGAAGAGTCTCTCTGCTGTACTGGAGAATCCTCACTGTAAACTGGAGACACTGTGGTAAGATCATCTCTGAGAGTCACATGACCTGCTCCTCAGTAAGACACATTCTCTAATAGTGAGAATGAAGCAGAAGTTTTAGCTTCATCATCAATGTCCTGAGGAGGAAGATTGTTTCTTTTTCTGCACACTGATGATTTTTCACAGACTCTGATGTGACTGCAATGTGTCTGAAATGACAGTGTAATGATGTAATAGAAAATGAACTTGGAAACTAAAATTAAACAAGAGGCTCTGGTCAGCTCATCACCCTCCATTAGTGGGCAGTTGGGCTGCATGAAGGTTAAAATGATCAAGAGTCAGATATGTCAGATATCCATCCATTTTCTATACACGCTTTATTTCTAATTAGGGTCATGGGGATCTGCTGGAGCCTATCCCAGCACACACTGGGTGAAAGGCAGGGGTACACCCTGGACAGGTCACCAGTCCATCACAGGGCCACATAGTCTGTCAGATCATCTTTTTTTATTTCAATTATTTTCACAGAACATGTTAAATTCTGTTTAAAATAAGTAGGCCTGTTTTACACACTAACATTTAATAACAAAATTAAATTATAATAAGACTTCACTGTGGAAAACAGAATGGTTCAGTGGTGAATGCACAACGCCTACACCAGGGGTCACCAACCTTTTTGAACCTGTGAGCTACTTTAAAGGTACTGAGTAATCTGAAGGGCTACCAGTTTGATACCTCAGAAGTGTGTAACAAAATTGTACGGTTTAACTTTAATTAGAAGAAAGAATCATGTTAATGATTTTTCACAAATTATTAACAGTAGGAAGGATTAACAGGGTAGGAAAACTGTTTCAACATGCAACACTTTATTTCTCTTAATTTCTGCAATTGTTTCATTTGCAAATGATCACTTGTGACATTCCATAGGAAATCATGTTCCATTATTACTATCCACTAATAATTTTTAACTAATCATGAACTATAACTTTTGTACAAGTTATCAGTTATAACATTTTACAAAAATCAACTTATCACATCACAATTTAATCACCAAATCTGCAGCATCTTTAACAAAATCATCATATGTTACTCTTTATGAACACACTTGTCACAATGTTTCAGTGAAAATAAACATTAACCATCTTTTAATGTAATACAAAAACTTATCAACTCCAATAGAATTTAATTTTGCTATGGCACTGGTATGTTGCCACTGACATCTGGTATCTTTATTTGTCTTTGTTAGTGGGAAGCCTGGCATTGCATGCTGTTCACCAGTGTACTGTAATCTGGGGTGTAACTTGACACTGCAATTCTGAGGGAGTCTTGCAGATGTGCATCAGTGAGGCGTGTTCTGTGTTTGTTCTTGATGTTCATGTCAGAAAAGGCTGATTCACAGAGATGGGGTGAACCAAACAGGCTGGCAACCTTCATAGCTGCTGTCGATACACCATTGTATTTTTGTGTCCACAAGGCACCAAAGTTTGGTGCAGCCTGGTAGGCTTTGAGCTGAAGGTCATTTTGCAGTGTTACAATTTCCATCTCCACCTGTCCAGCATCCAAGTTGAACGTTGCACTTAGTTGTTTAGCAATGCATGTTATGTCTATTTGCATGAACGGATTGCAAATGAATGACACACATGGCTCAAGCCGATCAAACTCACAAAACCTGTTCTCAAACTCTTGCCCAAGTCTGTTTATGACTTGGGAGTACTTTTCTGCAACTTTTTCATAAGTCTCAGATGCAGAAGCATTGTCTTTCAGCACCGAATGCAGAGAGGGGAAGTGTAGCACTTTTTTTTGCTGTAAATGCACTGAGAATGTTCAACTTGGCTTTAAATGCATTGATGGCGCTAATCATGTCAGCAACAGTCTTACCTTTGCCTTGCAGCTCACAGTTCAAGTGGTTTAGCTTCCCAGTGATGTCCGTTAAAAATGCAAGGTCAAGTATCCACTCAGTGTCCTCCAGCAGCGAGGCGTCATCACCGTTGGATTGCATGAACTCTTTGATTTCACGCAAAAGCAACAAAAAACGTTGCAAAACTCGTCCCCTGCTGAGCCATCGGATTTCCGTGTGTAGTAACAGGTCACCATATTCAGCTGACAGCTCCTCCAGTAGCACCTTGAATATCCTGCGTTGTTTGGCTTTGGTGCGGATGCCGTTTATGATCTTCACAACGGGAGTCATGACATGCTCAAAGCCGGTCACTTTCGCACGTATCACCTGTTGGTGAATGATGCAGTGGTAATGCAGGAATGTTGGGAAGTCTGTGTCACCTTTACAGTGCGCGATGAAACCTTCCGGTCATAGCGGGAGCCCCGTCTGTAGTCACCGATACCAGCTTTTTCAATGGTACCTGTACCCATCTGAAAACGCCTTCTTCATCAAAAAATGTGCAGCTCTAAATGAAGCTTCGGTTGTTTTTTTGTGAGTTTTTCATCGGCCTGGTGAAAAAAGACTGCTGTTTGGTCAAGGCTGCCTTTAACTCCCAGGCTTTCTCTGCCCGTAGTGCGCTGCCCGGCGGGTAATTAGCATCGTAGCTTTTGTGGCAGGTACTGAAGTGTCTCTCCACATTGTGCCGCTTTGCTGTTGCCACTTTTGCCCCACAAATGAGACACACGCAGCTTTCTTTGACGGTAGTAAAAAAGAACTCTTCCTCCCACTCACTGTGAAAATTATAAGTTTTCTTTCATTTTTCTGACATTTTCTTTGGGGTAAAAACCACTTTCATGTAGTCATCACAGCGCACGCTCACCACTCTCAACTCTGACCTCTGACCTTCTATTTTTAGAACAGGCCTGCTGGCGACTCACGTGGTCCCTGCGGACTACCTGGTGCCCGCGGGCACCGTTGGTGACCCCTGGCCTACACAATACCTGCATATGTATTGCCAAGGTTTTTGGTTAGAAACACAAGTCTATCAACATGATCCAGCTTTAGGGAGGACCACAAGTGAGCAACAATATTCCAACAGTACTACAATCCCTCTCTGAAGGGGAACTTGTAGCTCTTTTGCCTGTTTTTAGGTCCTTGGGTAGATCTTTTGTTGTTCTGTCCTCCATTTTAATGGATCCCCCTCACTATCCAGGTTACGTGACTGTAGGTAGGCCTGCAGCTCACAGGCTACACTTAGTTCCTGGTTGTTAGATGGACTTTGTAAGGTTTGTTCAGTATCTTTATAAAAGCTTCCCAGCATCTTCTTTTTCTTTGGAGTAACTGAATGACTGTATGCTTTAATACGGGGATCTGCTGCTGCTGTGCTGTTCACATGAAGACATGAACTTCTGTGATGCTGTATTTCAAATCATGCTTGAAAACACAACACTGATTGGTCAGTAGTGAACTTCCAAAGAGAGTATGATCGGTCAGTCGAGGTGAAAAATAACTTGTGATGGTCACTTGTGATTTGGTTTATCTGCAAACTCAGTCCATAAGAAGAATTTGCAGCGTCACTATACTGATGATTTTTGCTGCTAACACATCAGTATTGCAGATGATTATGTTTACTTAACTGTGGGAGGCAGAAATCTTGCCTCCATTGCAGATGATTATGTTTAATTAACTGTGGGAGTTCTTGTTGTCAGACTCTTCTGACATTTAAAGAAAAGCAATATAAGAGTGAATTCAGGCTTGAAAAAGCTGTTGATAAAGTTTTTTGACTGGAAATCTTTATTTGTAGTATTAAGTAGATTCAGAAATTGTTGGTTTTGTTTTTTGTTTTGTTTTTTTGGTCAAGCTAAAATGGAGACTTGATTTTTTTTTTTTTTTTCCTCCAAGCTAAAATAGCACTGATAGAAAAAATTTTTTTAAATGATTTCTACTATAATAAAACCATGAAAGAGCTTGCTTCTTTTTATTTTAGTGTTATAAAGAGGCTTTGTGTGAAGTGATTAAAGTTAAAGTTGATGGTCAGTCTGCTGTCCTCTGTTCAGCTTCAGCTGCTGATAGTTTAATATCACACACAACAGATGAGAGAAACTAAATCTAACACTCAGGGGGATCATTTTAATGACATTGTTCATTAGAATAAACAGGTGATATTAAATCCTCATGTCATTCTGAATAATAAAATCATTTACAAACACATCATCTTTAAAGGAAGTCTTAAACCAAGATAAAAATCTGTTGATGAAGACTGTGTCATTGTGTCTCTCTACAGGTTGTGTAAGTGTGGTATCTCAGATGAAGGCTGTGCTGCTCTGACTTCAGCTCTGAGATCAAACCCCTCACACCTGAGATACCTGTATCTGTCCAAGAATAAACTATCAGACTCAGGAGTGAAGAGTCTCTCTGCTGTACTGGAGAATCCTCACTGTAAACTGGAGATACTGGGGTAAGATCATATTATAAATCATGGTCTAATCTTCATCCAGGTCATAATAATAGATAAAGACATTCTGTATAAATAAAACAGAGTCACAGTTGTTCTTGTCAATACTGAATAAACCATTTACACTTTCACAGTCTGGGTTAAAAAATACACCAATGAACTAACAACTTCTCCAACAACTATTTAGAGTCTGATCCTGTTTTAGGTCTGATTACTGACAGTCTGATCTTCTCAGGTGAACTCTGATTAAAATAAAAGAAAGAAAGATTATATAGATTATTATGTGTAAAGCAGGGAAAAGTTACTGAAAACATTTTAAAGTCAAATTTGATTTGTCCCATACATAACCATACACAGTGTGTATATGTAGTGAATACTTCATGTAGAATTAGAAGTAGAATAGAAAAGTCCAAGTTCTAGTCTTATGTGTTGTCCTTCTAAAGACATAGTGTGTGTTACTGAGTCCACAATAAGACAAACTGTCTACAATCAGGGTGGTCACTCGAGCCCCAGTAAAATGTTGCTGATAAATCAGTGTCTGATGAGGAAGATTACAGTAGATACGTCTGAAAGTAGGCTTTCCTCTTCAAACATTTATATTATTTGACATATTTTGAAGAAAGGCTGATTGTAACAGCAGCTGAAGTGAAAATACCCTGTGCATCTTCATAAAGCCCGTCCCTCTCACTGTGCCCCCTGACTGTACTTCTCCTCTCTTAAACTTTTCTCAGTAGAAACCTTGACTTGCACTCAGAAGATAAATCATAATACAACATTGTAGCTGAGGACTGAGAAATTGTGGATTTAAAGTTTTTTATATACTTTTAAAAATGTGTGATCTGAAAAAGTTTACGTAAACAATTTTAGCAAAAGTCTTAAAGTAAATTAATGTAAAATTGAGCGAATGAAATGATCAGCAGCACATACTTTCATTAATGTTGGCTGCATAACATGATTAAAGATAAACAAATAAATCAAAATAAAAAAACAATTAACTGAACAAATAATTCAATAAATACTCTCAAAGTCACCAGAATTTAAATAAATAAATAGACTTTTTACTTTTGTAAAATTCTTGGTGGTTTGTACTCCATTAGGGATTAAACTCTAGAAACGTCCCTGTGTACAACCAGTGAAGACTGTGTCATTGTGTCTCTCTACAGGTTGTATAAGTGTAGTATCTCAGATGAAGGCTGTGCTGCTCTGACTTCAGCTCTGAGATCAAACCCCTCACTCCTGAGAGAACTGCATCTCTCTGATAATAAATTTGGAGACTCAGGAGTGAAGAGTCTCTCTGCTGTACTGGAGAATCCTCACTGTAAACTGGAGAAACTGTGGTAAGATCATCTCTCTGAAAATCTCATTTCCTGCTCCTCAGTAAGACACATTCTCTAATAGTGAGACAGAAGCAGAAGTTTTAGCTTCATCATCAATGTCCTGAGGAGGAAGATTTCTGTTTCTTCTGTTCTGGTTCTCCTGTTTCTTTTTACTGCACACTGATGATTTTGTACAGATTTACTAAAACATTGTAACTAATCACACGAACTGCAGCTGAGACACAAACTAAACGTACTGTGTGAGCTGCAGGGGTTAAAATTAGCAGTGACATGGAAATGGTCTGGACTGAAATGGACTGAAAAGGTCAACAACTAAATAGAGCAAATTAGATTTAAATAAACAGCATTGTTCTTGTTCTTAAAGCTGAACTAGTGTTTATTCTGTCAGCGAGCTCGTCTCCATGGCCAGTGTGTGTGCTGAGTCTGTATTTAGCCGGCTTGGTTCTGTGTTGGTGGTCAGTCACTGTGCTCAGGTATTCAGCTACAGTGTCCTGTCCATTTAGGGTCAGATAGCACTGCATTTTACTTTGTGCTGGTGTTTGTGTGTTCCAGTGGGTGATGGAGTTTTGTTTCTGTAGTGTTATAATGTGCTGTATAATAGAGCCAATATTTGATGGATCTTTTCTGAATGTTTGAGCAGCAGTGGGAATCGGCACAATTCAGCTCTACAGCTGTTGTTTGTGGAGTTTCAGTGGATTTACAGAATCGTGTATCATTTCAGCTGGGTGTTTACCCCATTGTGTGAAATTCTGGTTTGTGACCCCAGATCTCGCTACCATACAGCAGAATAGGTTCAGTTACTGATTCATATCATTTGAGACTGGATTTGGAATTTGAAAGTGAATTTGTTTTTAGTTGTGTAGAATGTCCTGTCATTCACTGTGTTGCATTTCCTTGATATCTGGATCTTTTTTTTTTTTTTTTTGGCACTAATAATAGATTTGGTCAGTTTTGGTTGACCGTTTGGTTGACAGTTCTGCTGCAGCAGGTCCAGGTTCTGCTGTAGACCCTGAACACTGGGGAATTCAGGACCAGGTCATTTTCATACAGCAGGAATTTGACCACTGAGTGGTGTAGAGTGAGATCAGGTGCTGCTGATCGATCTAATATAGAAAGAAAATTCATTAATATATACATTAAATAGTGTTGGGCTTAGGCAGCACCCATGTCTCACTCCATGCTCCTGAGGGAAGAATTGATTTCTTTTACTGTACACACAGATGCCTCTTTATCTCCACTTTTCAAAATGGGTGTTATAAGACCTTGGGTTCAGATCTCAGGGAAATAACCTACACTCAGGATCATGGGGAATAATTACAGATTAGCTAATAGGATTTTTTTACTTAATCATGTGGTGTAGATTCCATCAGGTCCACTTGATGTTCTTGGTTTTGAAAGTGTCTAATTTGTTTGAAAGTTCCTGCTCAGTAATGGGGTTCAGGGAGTCTGGGGGATCTTTTATAGGCATTTCTGATGTTCAGCTTTTTAATTGTAGTGTGTGTGTGTGTGTGTCTGTGTGTCTGTGTGAGTGTGTGAGTGTGTGTGTGTGTGTGTGTGTGTGTAAACTGATTTAAAGTGGTTGATGCATGTCACCATTTTGCAATACTGATTTAGATTTATTTAGTTTTCCACTGATTCCAGAAACTTCTAGTGTTTGTGGACTCCTCAGTTTGTGTGTCAGTGTTTGTGTGTTAGTTTGTGTGTCAGTTGTGTTTGTGTGTCAGTTGTGTTTGTGTGTCAGTTGTGTTTGTGTGTTAGTTTGTGTGTCAGTTGTGTTTGTGTGTTAGTTTGTGTGTTTGTGTGTTAGTTTGTGTGTTAGTTTGTGTGTTAGTTTGTGTGTTAGTTTGTGTGTTTGTGTGTTAGTTTGTGTGTCAGTTGTGTTTGTGTGTTAGTTTGTGTGTTTGTGTGTTAGTTTGTGTGTCAGTTGTGTTTGGATTTTTAGATTCTGAGTGTAGATGTATATTGTATTAAAATATCACAGTAATGTAAGGTGTGATTCTGCATTGTTTGGATCTTGACAAATTTGTACAGTTCTAATGAAATCAGGGTTTATATTTCTAAGTGTGAGACTGATGTCTTCCTCACTGTGAGTGTATGTAGTGTCCAGAAAGGTGTGTGTGTGCAGTGGGGTTAGTTCTTGTCCTGTTAATGAATTTGGCTGTGATCAGACAGAGGGGTTAGTGTTTTAACAGTGAATGCGCTGACACAGAAAGGGTTTCAGTCTGTTATCATTATACTCTACTGTGCTGTTGCTAAGAGCTGAGCAGAATGTGTATCTTCTCAAAGAGTCTCCTCATGTCCTTCCATTAACAATGTACAGAGCCAGGCTTTCACAGAGCTGCAGCAGATCATTTCCATTTCTTTTGACCTGCAAGTCAAAGTCATGGCAGGGAAGGTTAGTAAGGTTTCTGGGCTAATGATGTCCAAATCTAAAATAGTTTCCATGCTCTGTGTTAAAGTCAGAGAGAGAGCCGCTGCAGGAGTTCAGGTCTCCACAGATCAGCACACTTCCCTGGGCCTGGAAGCTGCAGATCTCAGTGTGGAGCTGGAGTAGGATCTCCTCATCATAATAAGGGGAGTCACTGGGAGAGATGTTCACTGGACACAAGAAAATGTCTTTTGCTCTGTTTAAAATATCTTTCTTCATTTTTAAGCCCAATGTGTGATTTATTTCATTTTTGTGGTGCCGTAAAATCTGATCTAAATGATGGTTCCACCCGAGTCTCTCCCTTCTTAACAGTAGTGTGTTTAATAGATTGGAGAATTCATTCTTTATAGTTAGAGGAGCAGTGAGACATTGATCTAATCCAGGTTTCCTGGAGTCTGTCTTTTGGGTTTTCCTCAAAGTCACAGCTTTTACTTTTGCACCCGAACCATGAAAATGTAATTCCCTGAATGTTCCACACAGAGATTGTAAACAGTTTCATTTGAGAAGAGATGATGTTGTGTGTTCATAGTGAACATGTTCAGCACTTACCTCAGTGTCCATTATTCTGGAGCTGCTCTGGATTTGTAGCTGTGTAGTTAGTGCCAAGGAAGTGGATAGTGGTGATAGCTTACTAGTGTTACTACTCTCTCTCTCTCTCTCTCTCTCTCTCTCTCTCTCTCTCTCCATGAACTGAATGAGTGTTGAGTGTGAGCATTTGGCTGAAGTGTCTGGGGTTCTGTCTCTCTCTATTGTTTTATTTGTATGTTGATTTTTATATAAACTTTAATATTAAAAACCCCAGAAAAACACAGCAACACAAATATCTCTCATTTTATTATTATGTGATTATCTGTTAGGTGTGTGTGTGTGTGTGTGTACATGCTACATAAACAACAAGTAACTGAACAAACCTCTTTCAGCTCAGTGGTCACTTTTTACAGTCATGTAAGTTCTTTTGAAAGTTTTTAAGTTCTGCTGGCTTTTGAGTTTTGATTTTTTTTTCTTTTCTTTTCTCTTCTTTTATGTTCTGCTCAGTGTTAATTATACCTTATATAATAAAAAATCTGTTGATGAAGACTGTGTCATTGTGTCTCTCTACAGGTTGCGTGAGTCTGGTATCTCAGATGAAGGCTGTGCTGCTCTGACTGCAGCACTGAGATCAAACCCCTCACACCTGAGATACCTGAATCTGTCCAAGAATCAACTAGGAGACTCAGGAGTGAAGAGTCTCTCTGCTGTACTGGAGAATCCTCACTGTAAACTGGAGAAACTGTGGTAAGATCATCTCTCTGAGAGTCACATGACCTGCTCCTCAGTAAGACACATTCTCTAATAGTGAGACAGAAGCAGAAGTTTTAGCTTCATCATCACTGTCCTGAGGAGGAAGATTGTTTCTTTTTCTGCACACTGATGATTTTTCACAGACTCTGATGTGACTGCAGTGTGTCTGAAATTACAGTGTAATGATGTAATAGAAAATGAACTTGGAAACTAAAATTAAACAAGAGGCCCTGGTCAGCTCATCACCCTCCATTAGTGGGCAGTTGGGCTGCATGAAGGTTAAAATGATAATCAAGAGTCAGATATCATCTTTTTTTATTTCAGTTATTTTCACTTATGCATTTTTTATAGCCAGAACAATAAAACAGAAATACAAGAGTTCTCTGCATTTAAAAATCAGAACATGTTAAATTCTGTTTAAAATAAAAGTAGGCCTGTTTTACACACTAACATTTAATAACAAAATTAAATTATAATAAGACTTCACTGTGGAAAACAGAATGGTTCAGTGGTGAATGCACAACGCCTACACAATACCTGCATATGTATTGCCAAGGTTTTTGGTTAGAAACACAAGTCTATCAACATGATCCAGCTTTAGGGAGGACCACAAGTGAGCAACAATATTCCAACAGTACTAAAAACCCTCTCTGAAGGGGAACTTGTAGCTCTTTTGCCTGTTTTTAGGTCCTTGGCTAGATCTTTTGTTGTTCTTTCCTCCATTTTAATGGATCCCCCTCACTATCCAGGTTACGTGACTGTAGGTAGGCCTGCAGCTCACAGGCTACACTTAGTTCCTGGTTGTTAGATGGACTTTGTAAGGTTTGTTCAGAGTATGATTGGTCAGTCGAGGTGAAAAATAACTTGTGATGGTCACTTGTGATTTGGTTTATCATCTGCAAACTTTTTGGTTTATCTTTTTCTTACTCTATTAGAGGTATTTAATGAAAGCTTAGCCAATGGAATACTGATCTAAATGATATTAAAAATTGGAGACTGGTGAGTTTGTTAAGCAGAGATTATAAATTGCTCTCCAACGTTTTGGACAACAGATCTTAGAACAGTCTTAGAACAAGTCCTCTATCCTGATCAGACAGATTATGTGCCAGGAAGATGAATTTTTGATATTTCTGTTATCAGTGATATTTTGGATATCAGTAAGTGTCTTAAGCTGGATTTTGGTCTAGTGTCAGTAGACGTAGAAAAGGTTTTTGACAGAGTCGAGCACAACTATTTATGGAATGTGTTCACAGCATTTGGGTTTAAAAGTTCATTGACCAGGGAGGGTTTTAAATATCTGTGAGTGTTTTTAGGAGGTGGAATGTTTATACAGATATTTTTTGAGGTAGTTGATTAAATACAATTAAATTTAGTTTCTTTGTTTTGGGAGAAATTGCAGTAAATTCCAGAAAGTGCTGTGCATTTAGCCAAAAAAGAAAGAGGACATTGTCTTATACATGTACAAAGCAGATTAGCAGCCTTTCAAGTACAATTTGTACAGAGATGAACTGGTCTCTCTGGACCAGTGGACTCTGGAAATGTGTAGCCTGTGCTACTTTGCAGGGCTTTAAAGGTCTAGGCCTGGACACCCTGATGTAGTGTCCTCCATTTGGGGGAGAATGTGACACTGGAGTGGAGAGCCTTATATAAGTCACCTTTATCTAAGAAAGTGGGAGACGTACAGTGGAGACTTGTTCATGGTGCAGTTGTAGTTAATGCATTTGTTTCAGTTATAAACCCTGGTGTTAGATGTTGTGTATTGATGTGACATCATCATGTACAGGGGGTCTGGGTGGGAGTCATGTGTGCTGAAGGAAAAAGAGTAAAGATGGCTGTGAGTTCAATCTGATATCAATAACAGTTTACAGTGTTAGACATGGATGTCCATGTTGTTTTCAGAGAGAAACTGTGCTTCATGCTTTTCTGCACTGTAATAAACTAAAACCTGTGTTTATTGTTTTAAAGAGTCTATTCGATGTTATGAAACATTCTGACTGGAAATCTTTATTTTTTTCAAGCTATAATGGCACTTTTTGATGCTAGAAAAAATCAAATTAAACAGAATTAAAGCTATAATTTAGAAATAGTATCTTTGCTCATTAGAATAAACAGGTGATATTAAATCCTCATGTCATTCTGAATAATAAAATCATTTACAAACACATCATCTTTAAAGGAAGTCTTAAACCAAGATAAAAATCTGTTGATGAAGACTGTGTCATTGTGTCTCTCTACAGGTTGTGTAAGTGTGGTATCTCAGATGAAGGCTGTGCTGCTTTGATTTCAGCTCTGAGATCAAACCCCTCACACCTGAGAGACCTGAATCTGTCTGATAATAATCTAGGAGACTCAGGAAAGAAGCTGCTCTCTGCTCTAAAGGATGATGAACATTACAATCTAGAGACTGTGATGTGAGTAATGCCTTTTTAATAAAAGTTCAACCTCATTATCTTTAGTTTGTACATTTCTCTTTAGTTCCAATAAATATCAGGTTAGGAAATAATACCAGTTTTAGAAAATGTCACTATATTCTACAGTGGTACCTCGGTGTTTGACTTTAAGTCGTTCCAAAAGTCTGGTCGAATACCGATTTAGTCGAAAACCGAATTATTTTTCCCCACAGGAAATAATGTAAAATGAATTAATCTGTTTCAACTCGATGGTTGATCTCACAACTTTCCTCTGGGCAACATTGATGCCTGATTTCCCGTTTTTCGGAGACATGACTACTGAAATTATACCACAAAAGATAGCGTGGGGTTTATAACACAAGCACTCACAGATGATGCTTTCAGAACAGATGATCCACATAAACTGCTTCATCTCTACTGTCTACACCAGGGTACGCCGTATGGAAAGTGTGTGTGGTCAGAATAGTTCTTTTCAGATCCGGTCGAACACAGAAACATATTTTTCAAAACTGAAAATTTGTGTCAAAAATACAGTTCACATTAACATTCGTTTGAATTTTGTTAGAAATGTTGATATTTGTTTGCAATTCTGTATGAAATAAGAACCACCGTTCCTGATGGTCACCAAGGTCAAATTGACTCGAAAATTAGAATCGAATACCGAGAATTCTAACACAGGGGTGGTCGAGGACCGAGGTACCACTGTATTTAATGTGAATTTTTCTAACAATTGTCTTTAATGCTGTTTTGTGTTCAGTAAAGTTTGTTGATTTAAAATTCATGTGGTGGCAGAAAACAGGGATTCAGACAGAGTCTACAAAATGCATGAGAGTGATTGTAAATGAACATTGTGTCTTCTGTCATTCCTGTAAAATTCACCTCAGCTTCTTCTTAAAGTCTGCACTTAAATATAAATGTAGAACAAGAGCTAAATGACACAGTAGTGTTCCTGTGATTGGATAAGAGCAGTGATGTGATGGGTAAATATCTGCTCATTATCCTGTTAGAACTTGTGGAAGTTCTCATTTGTTCTGGTTAAAAGTTAGAACACAGATGTTAGTAAGAATGAAGAAATGTTGAAGGATTCATTATAAACAGGAGATGATAATGTTTCTCTTGGAGCAGAGATGATTACATGCTGTTGATCATGAAGTACCACAGTCCACTTTGTGCTGATTAATTCACATCTTTTTCTTTTATATTCAGGATGTAATGAATATCTGTGTGTGATGAAGACTCCAGTGTTCCTGCATGTTGGGGAATAGAGAAGATGTTTAGAAACACATCAGCCATTTCATTCAGCCTTCTGTTTTGTAAAATTAATATTCTAACATTTTTGTAGTAAAATAATGTTTGTTCTCCAAAAGATATAAACTATATAAATATAAATCTTCAAAGATAAATGCATTACTAACACAATATATTGTTAGAGAAGTTATTTCTGAAGAGAAACATGTTTTTTTTTTAATAAATAAAAATAAATCACTCCAGCGTGCAGGGTTGTCATCATAACCCAACCTCACTGAGATGAAACAACTCAGTCTGGATCAGTCCACATTGTACCCAGTGCAGGATTTCAGAATTGACCATAACTGGGCATAATGTTATGATTATGTTATGGGGATAATTATGTTTATCTCAGTAATTTTAGACTGCAACTTTATGAGGAGACTTTACCTGGGAATGAGTGAATATGAGCACAAACTCCTTCTTTCTGTTGTGTATCAATCTGTCTTTTTACCTGCTTCCCTCTCTCATCTGTTTTAGTCATGTCAGTAGTGGAAACATTTACATGTCTACATTAAACTATCAACTACCAATTTGACCTGTCCGTGTTGTAATGAATCTAAAAAATCCTTTCTTCTTGGTAGACTTGCACACAGTTTTTTGAAGGAACTCGGCAGGTAGGTTATTCCAAACATCTTGGAGAACTAATCACAGATCTTCTGTGGATGTAGGCTGCTTCAAATCCTTATGTCTCTTCATGTAATCTCAGACAGACTGGATGATGTTGAGATCAGGACTCTATGGGGGACAAACCATCACTTCCAGGACTCCATGTTCTTCTCTGTGCTGGAGATAGTTCTTTATAACATTGGCTGTATGTTTGGGGTCATTGTCCTGCTGCAGAATAAATTAGGGGCCAATCAGACTCCTCCCTGATGGTGTTGCATGATGGATAAGTATCTGCCTGGATTTCACAGCATGGAGGACACCATTAATCCCGACCAAATCTCTTGCATCTACAGTCTTCAACATCACCCGTTTCTTTGTGCTTCTTCAAAATATCTTGAACAGCACATCCTGAAACCCCAGTCTGCTCTGAAATCTGTGCCTGGGAGAGACCTTGCTGATTCCTTGTGTCTTGTTCCTGTGCTCAATCTTGCCATGGTGTATGACCTGTGACATGAAACTGACTTCAATAATCACACCAAATATTGATTTGATTTTGATTGTTCTTCTGTGCTCTCATTTAGCATTTTGTAAATTAATAAAAATAAACAATTAAAATAAATATTTTAGAAAGCATTTTTACTTTACAGCATTTCTTTATACCTGTGTAAAAATTTTGCACAGTACGATATATTCACAAAATACTTTATGCAGCAAGAATTTATGGTGTTTTTTCTCCCACTCTCCTGCAATGTTTCCTAACTGTCTGTGTTAATAAATTCCCTTTGTTGTGTGTATATATTGTTTACATTATTATATCCTGCCTTTTGTTGTCATCCTTGTTGTTTACCTTCTTGTCCTGTTTCTGGTGATTTGTTTCACTTTTCATTTGTTTCCTTTGTTTCTTTCCATTGCTGTTCTGGTCAGTGCAGAGTCTTGCTCTTTGTCAGATCCTTTAATTAGATTTGTACCAGAAGTGAATGTAAACTGAACACAAAAAGTAAATTACTGAATCTTTGTTTACTGAAAATAAAAAGTAGAGCTCAGAATACAGTCTAAAAAATTCAGTTCACCAGTTTCACAGTACTTTACTGGCATGATTGTTAGCATGCAAAATAAATAAATAAATAAATAAATAAGTGACAAAAAATAAGGTCCCAGGGCAAAAGTACAACAATGATGGTGATGTGAGGGCAATTATTTACACATACAAAATGTTCTTGAGCTTCAATTTGAACTCAACTTTGCACTTTTGGGGGTCTTAACATGCTCAAAAACTCATGAAAATCAGCAGACAGGTTGGAATCTGCGGCCATTAGGAGGTCACTGTGGCTCAACCCTGGGCGTGGCACACACCCCTCACAGCGCCCCCTGGAATATCTTGCTGCATAGCTGATACACACTTACACATATCCATGTACAACCCGGTACACACTTAGATCTCATTGATCTGAACAACTTTCACACTGCATCTCATTAAGTCTAATCCAGAGGAAGCCAGTTATTTGCAAAACGCACCCAATGGAATTTGAAATACTCCTCCTAGGGAATTGATTCAACCGCCACCAAACCCAGGCTAATATGATCTCAAGACACTGATACAACCGCCACCAAACCCAAGCTAATATGATCTCAAGACATTGATACAACCACCACCAAACCCAGGCTAATATGATCTCAAGACACTGATACAACCGCCACCAAACCCAGGCTAATATGATCTCAAGACACTGATACAACCGCCACCAAACCCAGGCTAATATGATCTCAAGACACTGATACAACCGCCATCAAACCCAGGCTAATATGATCTCAAGACACTGATACAACCGCCACCAAACCCAGGCTAATATGATCTCAAGACACTGATACAACCGCCATCAAACCCAGGCTAATATGATCTCAAGACATTGATACAACCGCCACCAAACCCAGGCTAATATGATCTCAAGACACTGATACAACCGCCACCAAACCCAGGCTAATATGATCTCAAGACATTGATACAACCGCCACCAAACCCAGGCTAATATGATCTCAGGACACAGATACAACCGCCACCAAACCCAGGCTAATATGATCTCAAGACATTGATACAACCGCCACCAAACCCAGGCTAATATGATCTCAAGACATTGATACAACCGCCACCAAACCCAAGCTAATATGATCTCAAGACATTGATACAACCGCCACCAAACCCAGGCTAATATGATCTCAGGACACAGATACAACCGCCACCAAACCCAGGCTAATATGATCTCAGGACACAGATACAACCGCCACCAAACCCAGGCTAATATGATTTCAAGACACTGATACAACCGCCACCAAACCCAGGCTAATATGATCTCAGGACACAGATACAACCGCCACCAAACCCAGGCTAATATGATCTCAAGACATTGATACAACCGCCACCAAACCCAGGCTAATATGATCTCAGGACACAGATACAACCGCCACCAAACCCAGGCTAATATGATCTCAGGACACAGATACAACCGCCACCAAACCCAGGCTAATATGATCTCAGGACACAGATACAACCGCCACCAAACCCAGGCTAATATGATCTCAAGACATTGATACAACCGCCACCAAACCCAAGCTAATATGATCTCAAGACACTGATACAACCGCCACCAAACCCAGGCTAATATGATCTCAAGACATTGATACAACCACCACCAAACCCAGGCTAATATGATCTCAAGACACTGATACAACCGCCACCAAACCCAGGCTAATATGATCTCAAGACATTGATACAACCGCCATCAAACCCAGGCTAATATGATCTCAAGACATTGATACAACCGCCATCAAACCCAGGCTAATATGATCTCAAGACATTGATACAACCGCCATCAAACCCAGGCTAATATGATCTCAAGACATTGATACAACCGCCATCAAACCCAGGCTAATATGATCTCAAGACATTGATACAACCGCCATCAAACCCAGGCTAATATGATCTCAAGACATTGATACAACCGCCATCAAACCCAGGCTAATATGATCTCAAGACATTGATACAACCGCCATCAAACCCAAGCTAATATGATCTCAAGACACAGATACAACCACCACCAAACCCAGACTAATATGATCTCAAGACACAGATACAACCACCACCAAACCCAGGCTAATATGATCTCAAGACACAGATACAACCACCACCAAACCCAGACTAATATGATCTCAAGACACTGATACAACCGCCACCAAACCCAGACTAATATGATCTCAAGACATTGATAATGGAAAATTGTGAAGGGATTTTTGATATCTCAAACGGTTCAGCCGTGAGCAGTGTGGGAAATTTCTGAAACTTATACTTGTCTTATACCTAATCATTAAGTATGTTTGATTTTAATCAGTAAGGGAAGAGACTAGATAAATCGTTTAATCATGATTAAGGATAAATTGGTTAATCATTAGATTCATTCAGTTATGTTTAATCATTTAATGATTTTCATTTTGGTAATCAGTACTTACTCTCATTGTTAATCACTGACGTTGCCTATCTAATTAGCATCTCTAATTTATTGATTATTTGATAATAATCATAATAATTTGATTACTTGGTCATCTAATAATTCTTTCACTATTAAGCACCTGCCATAATCATTAGTCAACAGGTAAGCTTATGATAAATAGATAAAATTAGCACAAACATAGAGGTAGAAGTTATAGGACAAAAAATAAATAAAATCACAAAAATAGAGATCAGCAAAACGTCGTTAGTGGGTTATTGTTCTCGAACTTTCTGGCTCCACTGAGACCGAAAAAACATGTTGACGAAGTTCAGAATCCTTGGGCTTAAGGGCGAGAACACCATAACAGTCTTATTTGATCCAATTCTGACTTGAGTGTTTATTTAAAAAAAATTAAAGTTAAAACTACCCTTATATAATGTACAGGTGTTATATCACATCTTATTATCTTATGCAATTAAAAAGTAGCTTACTTGTGGCATAAGTAAGAACAAAACAATAGGCACCGAGACGGGAGGGGGTTTGGAGAAGATGTTATTGAAGCGCCAGCAAAATATTATTGCAGTGGCGGATGTTAATGTAAACATAGGGACATAACACACCGAGTAAGTGTAATGGAAAATCAATAAAAATAGTGGTAAAGTCCTCAGAATTCTAATAAATGTCAGCCAGTCACCATGAACCACACAGGAACAACAACAATCAAATACATGGAACATGTGGGTGAATGTTGAATTAAAGGTGTAATGGGTATAATGAAACAAATGTGTTTTTGGGCTCAATAATAGAAGTTTAGATAGATCAACAACCAATGTGTGTCAATATTAAAACTTGTGACCCATAGAGTGTATGAAGGCCACAGAAAGGTGGGGCTGTTTTTCAGGGGGAATAATGGGTGAACGTCAAAACAATCCATAGAAAAATAGAACCCAGCAAGGTTAGGCAGCTGGGCTAAAGGGTATATATACTGGGGGATTTGTGAAGGGGGGTGTGCTTGACTGCATCGATTCATGAATCTGTGTATTTGAGTGCCATTTCCGGTGATATTTTTTCTAAATAAAACCGGTTGCTTTGTCTCATCCAAGCCTGGAGGAGTACTTTATTTCTTTGTTTTCCTGCAAATTTCTAATTTGAACTACATGACTATTGGATTATATTGGTAATTGGAGAAGGCTCTAGGACCACTCTGTGGTGTCCACCTGGAGGGAGGCTCTGGGTTCCGACAGCAGCCCTTAAACTTATGGCGAATAAAACGAAACACAAAGTAGCTAATAACTTCTGTGTACATTAAGTGATCTACATGAAACCTTAGGATTATGTTAAGAGTAGAAAGACAAATATGACAACTGTGAGTCTCAGCGCCACCCACTGGCAGCAGGAAGTGTGTCACTTTAAGAAATCTAATGTTTTGTCCCTTACTTTCACCTGATTTGGATGAAAATCAGTCAGAATAATGTCAAGACATGGCTGATATGAAACTGTGAAGGAATTTGTGATATTGTGAATGATGTTGCTATGGTGATGATTTAAATAAGGACATAATAGAAGAAATTTAATGTTCTTATATCTTAACAGTGGAAAGTCCTAATGTTTCAAAATATTTTACATAGAAAGAACAACTGGTTGTGAGTAAGTTTGCTTAGTTTCATGATTTTGTGATGCTCAAACGGCTCACAACAAATTTTTACATTTATCAGTCCATTGACTAGACATGGTTTTGGCCTGACTCCTGCAGTACTAGACGATGTCCACTAGACGGAGCTCTTTCCCCTTTATTTTTATTTTTTTAAATATGGCTTCATGTTCACAATTTATATATACAGAGTCAACCAAAAAATGTATATACACTTCAGGAAAATATTATGATGTATATTATATTAGTATAATATTAATAATATTACCATATTATTATCAACATAAAATAATATATATATATATCAATTTATAACGTATAGCAATACATTTAGTTGTAAAATATTTATACAAATTTTTCTTTTCCTACAAATGTCTATATATATATATATATATATATATATATATATATATATAATCTTTGACATCACTGGACATTGCTATGATCTGTTTCATTACACCCAAACTGTCACTTTAGTCCTTATATAGTTTAGACGGAGAGTCAGTTTTCTTTTTGCCATCAGTGTACATTGCTGTGATCAGTTTGTTATCGGCGATGGCACCGTTTGCT
Organism: Hemibagrus wyckioides; assembly: GCF_019097595.1. Lineage (NCBI taxonomy): Eukaryota > Metazoa > Chordata > Actinopteri > Siluriformes > Bagridae > Hemibagrus > Hemibagrus wyckioides. Next base: position 4,678,726 of record NC_080728.1, read on the forward strand.
TAGTTTCATGATTTTGTGATGCTCAAACGGCTCACAACATTTTTTTACATTCATCAGTCCATTAGACATGGTTTTGGCCTGACTCCTGCAGTACTAGACTATGTCCACTAGATGGAGGACGCCCCCCGTTTTTTATATGGCTATATGTTGACAATTTATATTTACAGAGTCAACCAAAAAATGTATATACACTTCAGGAAAAGAAAAATATTATGATGTATATTATATTAGTATAATATTAATAATATTACCATATTATTATCATCATAATATCATCATATATATCAATATATAACATATAGCAATACATTTAGTTATAAAATATTTATATAAATTTTTCTTTTCCTGAAATGTGTATACATTTTTCTGGGTGACTCTCTCTCTCTCTCTCTCTCTCTCTCTCATTGTCCCTTATGACATCACTGGACATTGCTATGATCTGTTTCATTACACCCAAACTGTCACTTCTGTCCTTATATAGTTTAGACGGAGAGTCAGTTTTCTTTTTGCCGTCAGTGTACATTGCTGTGATCACTTTCATTAAATCCCAATTGTCACTTTTGTCCTTTTGGTATTTCCCCTTCAAATGCATGTACCCACTGTACTGTAGTTTTATATAAAAATAATATTAATTGTGTGTGTGTGTGTGTGTGTGCGCAGGTGGATTCCATTCTGTTCAGTGAGTTTAAGGTGGGGAAGGAGGAACCCACACTGGAGAGGAGTTGCTGTTTCTTGGAATGAATCTACAGAGAGGACATTTACCCGTGTCTCACATTCTGCAAGAGTGAGGTGTGTGTGTGTGTGTGTGTGTGTGCACCTTTATCATACTGTCAGTATTAAACACATGATTTTTATTCTTATGTATTAAAGCCAAAGACAAAACATTAGTTTAATTACTAATAAATGACTGTTTGTGTCATTTCCTGTCCACAGAACAGCTCATCACAAACACTAATACTGGTGTCCTAACAGTGTGTTAATGTGTACTATGATCAGTGTATAGGACATTTGTGTGTAGAATTGTGTGCTGCAGTGTTAATTACACAGATTCAGCACTGTAAGGAAAACATTATCTTAACACCTGAACCTCCGTGAGTAAATGTGTGTGTATTAACCTCCGTGTGATCACCCGTGCCATCATATTTACATGAGTTTTATCCTGAGACAGAAGGGAGAGCTTGTTTTACATATGAGCTCATATCACCCTGACAAATGATCTAACTCAGTGTGTATAACTACAAACACTGTCTCACAGAGACACAGAGTCATTTATTGAACTGCCTTTTAACCTGAGGTACCATGTCTGTACCTCCTTCACCCTAAACTTCTGTTTGATCAAATGTTCAGCTCTGCTGCTTCTGTTTGTCAGTGTTTTCCATCTCTTCTGTTTCTTTATTCCTTTCTTTCTGTTTTGCCCTCCCCTAGTGGCAGGAAGTCTGAAATAAACAAAGTCACGGAAGTGTACATTCTCTCTCTCTCTCTCTCTCTCTCTCTCTCTCTCTCTCTCTCTCTCTCTCTATATATATATATATATATATATATATATATATATATATATATATATATATATAATTAATCATTTGTTTTTGGAATTTAAAAAGAAGAATTTCATTCTACAGCATCTGAAATGTTTTCTTCCTTCAATGAAGTTGTGATTTGGATAAAATGATTCTGTATTTTCTTTTCTGATTGATCCTGTAAAGTAAATGATCAGATTACAGAAGCCAAAGAAAAGCTCAGAAAACACAATAAAAAGGATGGAAAGAAAAACAATATATGAATCAGCACATCAGTGTAACGCTCTGGACAAGCAGAGATCTGGTTCAAATTGAAAAGGAAGATGATGAAAGAAGACAGAATAGTCTGATTTTTCTCTTTCCTACCTGTAGAGTTAAATTCAGTGTTTTTATTGTAATTCTATTTTTAGTATTCTTACGACATGGACAGTGGATAAAGCACTTCACTGCATGTTGTAGTGTGTATGGCCGTGTCTGTGTCCAGTAGAACTGAACTGGAATTCTGATTAGACTGATGATGAGGGAGAAACTGTAGGAAGTGACAGTGTACAGAATGGTGTACAGTGTTCATGTAGACTTTAGTGACTACAACCAAGTTACCTCTTCCTCCTCTCCTTTCTACTCCTAGATCACCTCCGTCTGCAACTTCTTCACCTACATTCACTACATCCACCAAGGACTGGTCAAGCAGCAGGATGGTGAGCTAAACTGACCACACACACACAAGCAGCATTAATCTTTAACTTTAGACTGTTAAAACATGTGATGTGTGCTTCATTAATAAATGTGTGATTGTTCTCAGTTTGCTGTGGTATAAGCAGAATCACACACTCCAGACTGTTCTCCACTTTAAGATGATAAAGGCACTATGATGATAACAGTACTATTGATGATAATTATCTCCATTATCTGAGCTGATGAACTGAGACGCCTGAGACTCCTTATATAAATGTTAAATAAACAATAAAAACATGACATTTCTCTTGGTTAAACAGCACATTTTTAATATCAGTTTATTATTATGCAAAAATGACGCCTTTCGTCCAATCAGATTTGAGAATTCTACAGCACCGTGCTACATGATTGGAAACACACATACAGCACATTCAGATCATTTAGAGCTTCTAAAGTTAACTAATGGATTTCTTCAGTGATTATTTTCTGTTATATTTAGAGTAATGTGTGGTGTTATAGTGTTCTTCATAAATCAGTAAACATCAGATCAATGTCTGTCTTTTATTTTTATTTTAGCTGTACAGATGTTCTGGGAGGTCATGCAGCTGTGTAAGGAGATGTCCTGTGCTAAACTGGACTACTACAGAGATGAACTGTGAACACTGAGCAAGGAGACCGTGTGTGAAAGAAACATGCTCAGTGCAGGAGAGGGGGGTTCTGCAGTTCACCAAGACACATCACAGGGACCAGGTCTTTCCTCACACCTCAACACTCCAGCACTGTGTGTGTGTGTGTGTGTGTGTGTGTGTGTGTGTGTGTGTGTGTGTGTGTGTGTGTGTGTGTGTGTGTGTGTGTGTGTGTGTGTGTGTGTGTGTGTGTGTGTGTGTGTGTGTGTGTGTGTGTATGAGATGAAATCACTGAAAAGGGAAGAAAAAGGTGTTGGTCTACTGATCAGAAGGTTGTGAGTTTGAATCCCAGCTCCACCAAGCTGCCACTGCTGGGCCCCTGAGCAAGGCCCTCAATCCTCAATTACTCAGCTGTATAAAATGAGATAAAATGTCCAACTTACAAATCGACTTAAAACAGCTTTTACTTCTGCTAAAGACATTAGGAGTACTTCAAATTTTACCCTGCTCAGAGAATTATTGGAAAGTAACAGTACTTTCACAACCCTTTTTGTATTTTTTAAGGAAAAAAAGATTCAAGATTCAAGATTCAAAGAACTTTATCAGGTTCATCGTGAGAGAAGTTCACACTCTGTAGCCACTGCTGAATATGGTTCCTGTATTTATGTCTGGTGTAAATGGAGTACACAGATATATATTTTTCACAGACCAGTAGTGTCTCAGGTGCCTGATGCCACTGATTTATAATTCAGTAATTCAGCAGAAATTTGTTGCCAAATCAGTTCACCGTCAGTCCACTTTGTGTTCGGAAGTCAGGGAATTCAAGTGAAGTTTCCTTTCCCTTTGGGCTCAAGACACTTCAGTTCATTTTTTAAGAAACTCTGAGTTTTAGCTGTGCTCCAGTGTGTCCAAGAACATTTGATAAAAATGTCAATAAACTATCACAGCTTCACACTCCTCTCCAGATGTGTATGAATCCACCTGGAGGAAGACACACACACACACTTTACTATCCTTGTGAGGACCTTCCATAGGACTAACCCTGAGTTCATATGTTTTTTGGTTAGTTTTAAATAAAATCTGTGTAAGAGGCAGATCAAAAGTCCATACAAGGTCAAAACTGTCCGATTAACCAGTCTGGTCCCATTCGGTTCTTCAACACCTCTCTACAGGGACATGGTAATGTGGACTGGGAGATCTAGGCTAAGGCTTGTCTGCTATATGCATCACGGTGTTACATGTATAACTCTCTCATCCGTTAGATTCAGGGTCTGCTCAGTTACTCTCACTATTGCATATCTTACCATTACAAACAGACTCAGTTTCATTGTCACTTTCATGCTGCTCTTTGCACAATTACCCCCCCCTCCCCTTTTAAACTGTGATTTATATGCTTTATTTATTTGCTTCTTATATATCTGTAGTTTTTGTTCTTAGCATTGCACTAGTAACTTCTGGTCAGTTATCACATTACCCTGTGTATCCTAACTATAGATAAGATAAGATAAGATAAGATAAGATAAGATAAGATAAGATAAGATAAGATAAGATAAGATAAGATAAGATAAGTGTGCATTCTACAACAACAACACAACCTGTTACTGTCTCTATTGCTGCTGGATATCTGGATCTTCCGGATCAATAAAGTATCTATCTATCTATCTATCTATCTATCTATCTATCTATCTATCTATCTATCTATCTATCTATCTATCTATCTATCTATGTGAGCTGTGAAATTAGCACTGTGTGAATACTGATTTTTATACACTCAAAAAAAAGGAATTTTGCTGCCTGTTAAATTTCCTTCACTGTAACATACATTCTGTAGGATATAATTTCATATTTAGTAAATGAACACCAATAAATCATGTAGGATTTTCTATAAGGTCAACTACTCTAGCTTTTAATAGATTCCCTCATGTCAAAATAACAAAACATAATCAAACTCTATGGCATCAAGTTAGCGCCATAAGTATCGTACTCGTAAAAAAAAAAATAAATAAATAAAAAACGGGAATCACAGAATAGAAAACACAATTTTAAAAAATAAAACTTGAAACGCTAGGAATTAAAAACTAACTTTTATTCTCTGTGCTTATTTTACTTGGATGTTTGTTCTTTCCAGGTTACTCCAGTTTGTTATTCCAAAAATTACAAGTAGAGCAAATTTTATGCAAATTAGGGGACGGGATAAAAGCCTCCATTGGTCCAAATGATACCCTGACACATCCAGTGACTTAGATTAGAAGACATTGTACAGAGATTCAACAATGAACCCAAAATATCTCTGAGGTCCTCTAGTGTCTGTCTGCAATACAATTTTTAACCACACCCATTTCCTGTTAGTGAATGGACATGGGGAAGTTCAGTTGACCTTCATACATCTCCACAGTGTTTTTCTTTATGATCAATACATTTTATAGGAGTAATCTGGTCATAAATAAAGTCCATGGTTGATGAGATGATTGATAGATTCAGACCGGACAGCTGATGCTCAGGAATATTAGCAAACCGTTAAACCCACCACTCACCTCTTCACTTCAGTGCACAATGGATATGAAAAGTCTACACTTGTTAAATGGCAGATTTTTGTGATGTAGAAAAATTAATAAAAAAAAGACACCACATATAAGAACTTTTTTACGCTCAGTGTGAATTTACAGTTTATAAAAATGGAGGTAAAAACAATCATAATCTTTTTTTAAGGAAAAAAGTAAATAAATAAGCTAGTTGTATAAATGTACAAACCCCAAGCTAATATTTTGTTGAAGCACCTTTTGAACACCAGATCTTTTGGGTCTATCAGTATTGCACATCTTAGGTCTTACACACAGTCCATCATTCAGTACTACTGACCTTTTGGTTAAGCCATTCTACTGTTGATATGAATGTATGCAGTTAAAATTCACTGGTATATGTAGCTATTCATCATTCCCTCCACCTTCATAAAAGCCCCAGTTCTTATATATTTTGAAACTAGTCTTAACATACATTTTGACACATGCTTTGCAGTGACTCCATGGGGAACTTACAGGACATACAGGATACTTACAGGCCTTAAAGGACTTACAGGACTTGAAGGATACTTTTGATAGATACTGACCACTGCAGACCGGGAACACCCCACAAGAGCTGCAGTTTTGGAGATGCTCTGATCCAGTGGTCTAGACATCACAATTTGGCCCTTTGTCAAACTCACTCAAATCCTTACGCTTGTCCATTTTTCCTGCTTCTAACACATCAACTTTGAGCAGGGGCGTAATTTCCACTGGGGACAGGGGGGACTTTTCAAAATCCCGTTTGAACGCCGTGTGCACACTCGCTAAAAATATCTGACTGAAAGGTGTAATGAACAGGTATCATGGTTGAGGCACAGTCAGTGATGAAATGCCAGAAGCAGCAACAGATGACTTGAACAGAAAGACTGGAGATGTGACTTGGTTGATTCAGTAAATTAGCTCAGGTCAGAATAATCATATTTTCATGAACATTCTGCGTAGCAAGAAAACGAGTTGACTTTAAACCATGCATTTTCTCTCAGCAGTGTATGACAAGCAGACTCTGGATGATCCGTCATTTTCATATCAGAGGACAGATGAGGTGGACAGTACATGGAAAGATGTGATTGAATGGATAGATGGAGGACAATGTTTATATTTGTTTTTTATGTTTGTGAGATTGTGTGCCAATCTTGCATCCTGTGTAGCAAATAAGTAGTGTATCTATTGTCTTATCAATTTTCCCATCCTTTTGGATTACAGAAGGATTACAGATGGTTATTCCTACCCTGCTATAATACAGTGTTGGAGGCATAAAAATGATCTATTTTAGGTATTTGTGATGCACAGAAAATTAGCACCAGGAATGTAAATATTTAAATTTGTTCATAAACTAAGAGTGGTTGTTTATGCATGAAAGACAATTATTAAAGTAATGATCAACATTTTGATATAATTGTTATAAAAATTATAAAATTATATTAATTTTGCGAAAATGTATGATGTAACACACACAGGTCATAAAAGTTTTTTGCTAAATTTCTATTGTAAACCCCTGCGGTTTGGTGGATGTGTCTCTGATAAACGTCCTGTACAAGTAATTTATTTTACATTTTCAGGAACAGCGGTGAGTTTAAAAAATAAAAGTTTGTTTAAGAGTGGAATTTGAGTCTTACATTATTTATACTGTATTCACACGCAAAACATTAATGGTGAACATTTTTGACTTTATAAAATTATTCTTTTGGTGATCGGCCCCTATTAAACAATAAAGAAAGTAAGACATCTTTTCTATATAAACAGCTTAGTAGCCTTCTATTCTTTTTGGCAGATGTTATCATTATAATCAACTTAATTATATCCTGGATTTTGTATCACCATAAATGTGTGTAAATGCAGGAAATGGGATTCACATCGAAAACATTTTCCCCCCATTTTGTGTCCCTCCCACTTCTCAAACCAAAGTTACCCCCTTGACTTTGAGGACAAAATGTTCACTTCCTGCCTAATATATCCCACTCACTAACAGGTGCCATGATGAGGAGATAATCAGTGTTATTCACGGCACCTCTCAGTGGTCATAATATTATGGCTGATCGGTGTAGCCGTGTGTTTCCAGCATTGTGGTAAAAAACTTTGGCAAAGAAGCACAGGTGTGTGTGATAGTGAGGGTATACATACTCTTAGCCATAGAGTATACCAAGTGTTTAGAGTTAATATGTACTAAACACAAATACAGATTATCGATAGTTGAATGCAACAAAAACACAAACTCCATCAGTTAAAGTAGACAGAAGCAATGAGGAGGGCTGCACAGATTTTATTAATTTATTTATAAACCATTTATACAAAGCAACAAAATTAGTTCATCACATTTATATAATTTCTCTTTTCCACATTCTATGGTGTAATCCATACCTCCAGCCCTGTTAGGTTAAGGGGTGGGGCTATAGTCTAATCTGTCTTTAACCAGACACACTTGACTGATTACTATTACACAAACGGTGCCAAAAATCATTCATTATACCTTTTGACATTTGAACATTCTGGTGGACTGCACAGGTGTAGCCTCTAGAGGCAAACGTCACACCAAATGCAGACTTCAATTCTTGTAAATATTAGCAGAAGGAGCTCCAAGTCCTGTGGTTTTTACATATTACACAACTATCTGTACTGTGGAAAGGGAGGGGTAGAAAATATACAAGTCGGTATCTTCAATAGAGCTTCCCAGATCACATTAAGAGGTAATCAAGTAGAACACTTGCAGACAATAGCAACAGTAGTCACCACAAAATCTCTCCGACACTGAGGAGGAGTGTCAGACTGAGTGGGCGAGATCATAGATGTGAGGCGCACGGTAACTTGTTTAAAAAAGAAAAAGAAAAAGAAAAAAAAAAGTTATGTTCATAATGTTGTGATCAACCACCAAAACAAAATCAACCACTAAGCATTCTTATAAAATCAGGTAGTATCCTTGAAGGACTTTCTATTTATTAAATCTTGGCATGCTCTGAAAGTGGCAAGTTTCACAAAGGTTCATTGTAGACTTGAATGGAACGAGTTTGCTTGCTTTACACAAGTCCAACATGTGGTCACTAGCGGAAAGCCACAGGATCTAACACGACCATCTTGGGAGCAATGTTTGGTCACGTAGCCATGGAATGCCTCATCGCTACAACCTCTGTGTACCGCTGTACTTGTAATGCATCGAGAAGGTGGAATTAAATAGATTTAAACTGAATGCACCGATACAGAATTTAAGCACTAGAACAACATGCTTTATATGTAAATTTACACAAAAAAGTAAAATAACTTACCAAGAATGTGTAAATATTTAACCTTTTCCAAATTCACAGTAAGTTAACAGCTATATGCTTAAGGCTTTTGTGTTCATATTTGTATAATTGAGCAAATATGCAGTAAATTATGATGTGTGTAGATGTTTAGATATTTCTCCAGGACAACCTAAAATGTGTGTCCTGCATCTTTCAGCAATTTTCATATCCAATTGTCCCAGTGTTTTCTTTTTTTAGTCTTTTGTTTTACTCCTACATACATCAAATAAATATTGTATCTGCAATCACCTAGGTAAAACACAAGAGATGAAAAGGAACACCTACAAAACATTTAGGGTATTGATCATATAAAAAGTCCTGAAATTGAGGAATGGGGTGGGGGTGGACTCCCAAATAATGTAGCAGGGGGGGAAAAAAAAAAAAAAAAAGTGTTCCACCTCCTTTTGAGTCCTCAGAATTAGAGAAATATTAGCTGGAAAAGTATCCTACAGTCTTTTACAGCCCAGCAGGGGATGGTAGATGCAAATAAAGACAAAGTCTCCGTCCCATATTCTGGGTGTTTATCACGCCTTGGTCAGCAGCTCTTGGGCCCAACTCCTGATAGCTGTTGTTGTATCTTGCAGGTAAATCCATGTACTGTTGGTGAATGCCACCACATGGTTCTGCATGCAGAGTAGTGATACTTCACCACTAGAGGGGGAAGAAAGCAGACATCGTTAGCTTATAATTGATCCATAATCCAGCACGAAATATTACGACACTATGGATTGTTTGGATGGAACTGTGAGATCCTTGGACTTCACTCCATATATTGGTAAAAAATCATTCATTCTCAACCCTAAAAAAAAAAAGCCCTGTCTGTGCTGCAGATATTTTATCTCATTTTCCATTCTTTATAATGTGGTTCTTTGCAAATAAAATTTTATCTATTTTACTACTACTACTACTATTAAAATGTAATTAGGCTTCACTGACATTTGAGCTCCTCTAAAGCCTGCTTTTTACCACACTGCAGTAGCTCCATGCCCCTAAAATGCTCAGGCCAAGTTTACTTTTGGTGTAAATTAAACTGTTTGCTCATGAAAATACTGAATGAAATGCAAATATTAACCTGAGTAAATCTACACACTCAGACATTTGCGTGGCAGGAAATTATGGGACGCAGGATTCGGTGACCTAAAGCAAACTACTGATCAATTTTTGATGCAACGGCTGAGACGAGATCATTTTTGACTTTCCTCCTGATTTTGATAAGCTGCAGTGTGAGAAGTCCAGTGCTCTTGTTAGAAGTGGTAAGCACCACTTGACTGAACAATTAATAAAATAATCATTAAACATGAAAATCTAAGGAATTTATGCACAATCTTTTCCTTGCTAATGTAAAACGACTAAACCAAATAAATGTGTGTTTATGTTTTTAGAACGGATTATGCTTTGAGCACCAGAGGCCCCAATCTAGAGTTTTTGTTGGCTCTGATAATTCTGGATCACAACGACCGACAAGTGCTATAGGTTACATGGATATTTCCTGAAGAGAGCTTTTCTGTAGCTTTCAGATGACATCATTCCCACACTGCTGTGATCTACAGTACCCAGAAGAAAGAGGCTGACGAGGCAGAGGGTATTGTACCCAGGTATTTTAGCCAACTTTGGTGCTCTATTTAATGATGCCTTTGTGGCTGTTATCAAGCTCAATGTATTTCAATCGATTAATTCCTCAAGGTCAAAAGTTTACGTAATCAAATTTTGGGTCGAAATTCATAAATCTTCATATTTATATGGTGAACCTGTAGCACAATTTTTTTACAATATTTATTCTTTAATTAGTTTTTACATTCAGATTTTTTTCTTTAGTCAAATTGTGTTCAAAATATTGTTCACTAAATTGTGAATTGAAACACACTGGCCAGTGTATATATTATGAGTCACTGGTCAAAAATGAATAGACCATTAAAAATGAAAGCATCTAGAAACGTGTGCAGACTGTTACTGACTTGCAGGAGTCCTGCAGCGACTGCCAAAGATGCTGGAGAGCTGTAACAATGTACTGCAGGCCAGGTAAGATGTAGTTCTGGTGCACAAACAGCAGCAGCTCCTTTACAAACTCCAAAAACTGGAAAACACTCTCTGGGGTGTTGGCATTTATCTAAAGGCAGGCAAACATACAAAATAAACTTTACATTCAATCATCAACGGGAAGGGCAAACCTAGTGATGGGAAGGGAAATATTCATACATCTGGACTGGACAGGAGTAAGAGTCTTTAAAGATTCATTAAATCAAAGATTATCCTATTTACAGTCTTCTAGAGCAAAAACTAACAACCTATAACCTGTAGTCTTCACAACTTCACCTGTAGTTACTTCTAAGGCACAGATTGGTTTAAATGAAAGAGAATCTCACCCATTCTATGAGCAGTGGTGTGTTCTCCTGCAACCACAGCATCACTTCAGAACTCTTCTGTGCAATAAAGACTGCAGCCAACTTCAGCTTCTCCAAAACGGCTTCCAAAAATGGACGCACTGCCTCCACAGCCAGAGAGTAGTAATGCGGCATGGTTTCAGCTAACCAGCTACAAACACACAAACGAAACACAGTACAAAAGGGAAGTTCAGTGTAGTACACAAAGTTGCTATTCAGAACATGATTATTTTTAATTTGGGCAATTATGTGGTTTTGTCGGTGGATCTTTACTTGATGCCCTGCTGGCTGTAATGGGACACTTTTCTCCAGGCTTGCTGGGACACGGCAGCAACTCCGCTCTTCTGCATGTACAGTGCTGTGGTGGAGTCGGCAAACGTGCCATGAGACCTCACATCGTGAGCGATAAAACCGGCAACAAACACCAACAGCACCATCAGCGCCTTTGACCACGGGAACCCCTGAGAGCGAATCTTCATCTGCAGAGACTGTGAAGGAGCAGAGGGGATAAACGAGTGAACACTAACAGCATTATGGCACATGTTTGATATTTTATTGTGGAAAATATGCATCATTAGTCAAGGAAAATTTCTAGTCATGTTATAACCTATATGATGCCTAGAATATAATGTAAGGAATAAAACATGATGAAAGGTGTGCTGTTATACCACAGAAATTATATTAAAGAACAAACTTATTTGGAACATCTGTCCAAGCTATTAAATTTATAGCAAATTAACCAACACCTCCTGACCAATCAGAAGAGAATAATCAACAGCGCTGTGGTGTAAAACTACTCAACAAGGTTTACCATGTCATTTCTAAAAAATTGCTTTAATTGCAAGTGAATGATGAATGTGTCAGAAACACGTCTTACACTGCAGACATCATTGCATTCCTGTACATCATCCAAGTTCGCTGTGGACCTAATCTCTTCATTAGTCACTCTGAAAGACTGAATCGTTTCCTGAAGGTTGTTTCGCAACTACAAAGAAAAATAAATGATATTTAATAAGTAGTACACAAAGCACAAATGAAAAAAAAAATATTTATCTGCCAAATGTACCTTTGGTGAGAGTGTGCTCCATAAACTGTGCAGGTGATTCAACAAGAGGCTGTTAGGGAAGACAGTTTCAGAAGCACATTACTTAATACAGGTTTACCAGGACCTCATTTAACATAACAAGGAAACAAAAATGCTCATAATTAAAAAGTGCACATTATGTTGTTATAAATAGATCACCTGGACTGGGTTAGGTGTTTAGTGTAAAGCTGTCTCCACACACCCAAACTCTGTGCATCTACACAAAGGCACTCGGTCAGGCTGCTCAGCAACTGCAGATGACAAGGTTTACGCTCTCTCAATGCAAGGACAGGGTACATTTTGCATTTGCCTCTATTTGTATCTTCCAAATTTGTAGGTGGACAAAGTAGTGAACTCATTCAAGGGCTCGACTTCTGGCCTTTCTTTGTTCAGCTGTATTTGTATATCTGTTTAAAGATTCACAACAGTTCTAGCCCAACAGGTCTTGACTGTAAATTACTGTGACAGGATTTCCAGTTCGGCTCAGGAGCATTATGTTTTGAAGCATTTTTATCTCACAGAGTTAAAAGTGTAACCTGAAGTCCTACGCACTTGGTGCCAACATTTTATCTGTGAAAACTTCCTACCTCTTTCTTCATGATATCTGGACAACTGGGTGTGGCTCTGGAGAGAAAGGAAGGGAAGTATGTATGCAACGTAGATTCCGGTTTCGCTCCAAATGCTAGAACCTTCAAGCGTGGGTAGAGCCTCCTCAACTGCTCCTGCAAGCTGAAGGCACAACAGATTTTAGCAAATTAAATCTATAGCACTGGGTCACTAGTCTGATAATTGACTCAGTCGATTCATTAATAACAAAATCACTAGAGAATGGTTAATTGATGCATATACACATGAAACCCAAGCACTTATTGTTATTCAGTGTGTAATAATTACCTTGGTGACAGGGCATTTTTGGGCATGTAGGCAAAATCCAGCAGAGGGAAGAATTCTTTTGGGCCCATTACCCCAAATCCTTTAGACAAATTGGCATGAAGCCTGTAAGAGAGATGGAACAGGTTAGACACGTGCACACTCACTATAAATGGATCAGTTATACTGTGCATTGAAGTACGTATGAAGGCTTAAGAAGTTTAGTCTAAGAACTAAATCAGCAATAACTCACGTTAGCAGTCTCTCTAGGTAAGCAATGGCATAAGCAGACAGAGTTTTCACTCCTAGAACAGGGAGCATGATGCCCAGCCAAACTGCAGGGTGAGGGAAAAAAAAAAAACACAGAAAAGGCAGACACGATATGATTACAATAAGAATATTAACAATAACTCATGAAACAGGACATCCAGTCTAATCCAAACCAGGTAATCTTTCCCTTTACGCCACATATACATTTTAAAAACACTCACCTTTTATGCCTTGGGTAAGGTCGTAGAAGCCAGCTTGTCCAAGAGCCCACATAATGCTCAGACACTTAGCTGGACGGTTCTGCTGTAAGCGCAGCAGCTCCAGGTGCTGTGATAGACACACAAATTCAGATACAGATACAAACACACTATAGCTGCTTGAACTAAACTATTAAAACATAATCCTTACAAAACACTACTTGGGTGTTTCCTTAAACTATTGCCAGTAACTGACCAGATTTGGATGAGACGTTCAGAGACAGGCAGACGTACATTATTACAAGGTTTCTGCAAATTAGGGGCCCAGAATTGGGTAATATTTTACTCTTTTCAATATCTTGAAATGCTGCACTAAATGTAGCAAAAGAAAGACATTTCTCCATCATCTGTCTCCACAAAACAGCATATCTTTCTACATGGCTATTAAGAACACTACCTGGTTTTTCACATCACGTTTAGTGTTTGAATTTTAAAACCCATTCATGTTGATCTGTTTTGGGTATCAGCTGTCAGGATTTCCTAGATTAGAAAATTATTTTTGAACATAGGGTTTTTGATTTTGAGACACAGCTCACGACAATAATCCTGATGATCGTTTTGAGATAGGGCTGGTCAGTGTGTTTCATGTCGCTTTGCATGAAATCACTAAGCTTTTTGAGTTTGATTTGGAAACCAGACAGACAGGGATGAGTCGGGTCTGACTGTGTCATTTAAGTGAATGTCTCTTGTGAATCTCCGGCTGTACATGAGATAGACACACTCAGGTCATGCTTCTGCATGTTTGGGAACCTTGACATAGTTCCTCCCAAAATTTCATTTCAAGTAATAAGTACAGACTACAGCATTTCTGCAGACCCTATAAAACAATTGTGGCAAGCAACCAAGTTTCCCCCAAGTTTCAACCAAACTGCTGGACAGCAAATGGATGTAAATTTCACTTACTTCAGGCAGGCTGAGGGTGGCTATTTTGGGTTTGTTCATCATGACAGCCTGAATGCACATTCTGTAGCCATGCAGTGGGTCACCTTTCCAAAATAAAATGAAACACAGGGTGATTCCTCACTACCAGTGATAGTACCACAAGTGAAACACTACCATCTCATTCAAAGTAGCTAAGAATTCAATTACACAGAGTTGAGCAGGGTGGTATAGGTACTAGCAGTATAGGTGCACCCCAGTACACTATACTGTGACATTTTGTAGTATAAATAGTATGAGTAGTGGGTTCACAATAAAAAATTCCAAACAGAAGAAGTGCACTTAAAGTACCCAGTATGTTGTACTTAATCAACATTTTTAAAAAAAAATGTACAGTATTCTACTAAAGCAAGCAGAGTTTCATTATGTGCATTTGTTTGCCACAGACTGGAAAACGGCTTATACGTCCACTTAGTAAAGACCATTAGTGTTCCATTTGAGATGATATTACCCCTTTAAAATTCATAGTGCATAGCACATGACTTGGGATGCAGCTTAGGTTTTATTGACCCAGCTAGCAGGATATTTACCTGTGGGTCTATCCAACTCCCGGAGCATGGCCAACAGACAGTGATCAAGGAATTCTTGTAATGCGTCTCCGCTTTTCCCCAACAGATTCTTAATTAGGCTGCGCAAGTCCTTTCCAGCAAGGCAGTATGGGTAATCTGCAGAGAGATTTACCACAAATCAACAAAATAAAGAAACATGCTTTGAACTGGAAAAGGTAATATCAAAGAGGAAAGAATTTCCACACTCATCCAACACTACACCACCTGAGAGGTTACTTAAAGACTCTCTCAAACTCAATATTCAGTATATGGTGGATACATTTCAGAAACGCACCGTGAGCATAGCTGCTGAGTGTGGGATCTGGGTCAGGAGCGAGCAGCTTGCTGTTGAGATACCCAGCCAGATCCTTCACCCAGACACATGGATTCTCAGGAAACATAGCTTGACTTTTCTCCAGCTCTTGCCTCAACTCCACTACATCCAGCTAGAAAAGAAAGGAAGAGATATATAGCAACCCACACAGACAGAAAGAGATTATTTTGTAGATACTCTGTTTATGGTGTTTAGATATCCCCCCCACACACATAGTTGCCACTGGGGGAAATTATCAGCACATATAGAGGATGCAAAAACATACTCACAGCTTTGACAGCTTCCTCCAACGTCTTGTAGTGAGTGGGTTTTGAGCTGCTGTTGGACTGGGATTTCTTTGCCTGCTTCGCTGGATTGGACTTCTTCTGTTGAGTCTCAGCTGGGGGAGGAACTTGCTCCTTGTTCTGCTTCTTTCCAATCTTCTCGAAACCCTCAAATATCGTCTCGGACATCTTCACAGACGCTGCAATCGATGCAAAAATGAAATTTTGTTCAATGCACCTCAAAAGAAGGCTAATCTGTCATGCCTGTGAGACAAATGTGCCGTCTTATTTTGCAAGATTGCCTCTTGGACCCACTCTCAACCCAGAATTTTGCAACACCAGACAGACTGACCAATGTAAAATGTATGAAGGGTGCACAAATTTTGAAACTGAACTTTGGCACATATCTACCCTAACTGGGATCTCTATTGATATATAGCTCGATATGGCACAATCTATCTATCCATAAATTTTCAGAATTTCTACAAATCGTGTACCATTTACAGCAACTATAGTCTGGCACACTTACAAATAAAATACAAACCAAATCCTCAGTATGCCACATGCCAAAATAGTCATTTAAATGTAGATGAGTCCTGAACTCTACATTTACCTTTAGAAAGACTGAGCACAATTACACTGATGTGCTGATTCAGTTGTGTTCTCTATTCCACTACAATGCTGAAGACTAAATCAAAAAGACAAGCTGGGTGCTATTTACATTATGACACACAAAAATGATCTGTACATAAGTGATACAACCAGACTTATAACTTACATTAGACCATATTCAGTACTTTCTGTCTTGGATGGACTTGGATCTATCTATCTATCTATCTATCTACTATTTACTTTAAGCAAACTGTAGTTTGTTAAGAATCATTATATGTAGTAGCTTTCTTAAAGTGATATTTTATTATATCTCTACACAGAAACTTCTCCAATCAGATTTCAATAAGTTATTGGATTAAACGTCAGGCTCACACACGACAACATGAACACATCATCTACATAACACAAAATCTGTGATTTTTAGCAACTAAATGAAATCGTAACTGATAGACATGGCGGTGTTTTTTTTTGGACTATTTATTTTAGTATTCTATTTCATAATATAATATTACAAGAAAAGTGTCACAGCAACATATGCGCTATAACACATTAAAGCTGAACTCGCTGGAGTTCTTCGGTATTGACCATGCTGATCTGCATTCACAACCTCAGTGAAAGGCTTGCTGATGTAACCATGGATAGTCTTGAAGATGATCACTGCCTGTGATTTCTCATTCAACAACAAAGACAAGAACTTCACCAAATCCTCAACATCCCATCTCTTCACCGTTTGAGCACCAGACAAGATGTATATCTACACTATATAGCCAAAAGTATTCGCTCACCCATCCAAATAATCAGAATCAGGTGTTCCAATCACTTCCATGGCCACAGGTGTATAAAATCAAGCACCTAGGCATGCAGACTGTTTTTACAAACATTTGTGAAAGAATGGGTCGCTCTCAGGAGCTCAGTGAATTCCAGTGTGGAACTGTGATAGGATGCCACCTGTGCAACAAATCCAGTCGTGAAATTTCCTCTCTCCTAAATATTCCACAGTCAACTGTCAGCTGTATTATAAGAACGTGGAAGTGTTTGGGAACGACAGCAACTCAGCCACGAAGTGGTAGGCCACGTAAACTGACGGAGCGGGGTCAGTGGATGCTGAGGCGCATAGTGCGAAGAGGTCGCCAACTTTCTGCAGAGTCAATCGCTACAGACCTCCAAACTTCATGTGGCCTTCAGATTAGCTCAAGAACAGTGCGCAGAGAGCTTCATGGAATGGGTTTCCATGGCCGAGCAGCTGCATCCAAGCCATACATCACCAAGCGCAATGCAAAGCGTCGGATGCAGTGGTGTAAAGCACGCCGCCACTGGACTCTAGAGCAGTGGAGACGCGTTCTCTGGAGTGACGAATCGCGCTTCTCCATCTGGCAATCTGATGGACGAGTCTGGGTTTGGCGGTTGCCAGGAGAACGGTACTTGTCTGACTGCATTGTGCCAAGTGTAAAGTTTGGTGGAGGGGGGATTATGGTGTGGGGTTGTTTTTCAGGAGCTGGGCTTGGCCCCTTAGTTCCAGTGAAAGGAACTCTGAATGCTTCAGCATACCAAGACATTTTGGACAATTCCACGCTCCCAACTTTGTGGGAACAGTTTGGAGCTGGCCCCTTCCTCTTCCAACATGACTGTGCACCAGTGCACAAAGCAAGGTCCATAAAGACATGGATGACAGAGTCTGGTGTGGATGAACTTGACTGGCCTGCACAGAGTCCTGACCTCAACCCGATAGAACACCTTTGGGATGAATTAGAGCGGAGACTGAGAGCCAGGCCTTCTCGTCCAACATCAGTGTGTGACCTCACAAATGCGCTTCTGGAAGAATGGTCAAAAATTCCCATAAACACACTCCTAAACCTTGTGGACAGCCTTCCCAGAAGAGTTGAAGCTGTTATAGCTGCAAAGGGTGGACCGACGTCATATTGAACCCTATGGATTAGGAATGGGATGTCACTTAAGTTCATATGCGAGTCAAGGCAGATGAGCGAATACTTTTGGCAATATAGTGTATATATAGGAGTCATGGTATTATTATTTAATTCTGTCTAATTTTATTCTTAAAATATTATAACTGTACAGTCCTGATTTATTACTGAACTCAACATATTTTAAAAGAAAGTGATCATTGAACATAGGTGAATGATGTTAACGAAGCCCCGCCCCCTAAACCTAGAGCAGCGTGTATTAAAAAAATGATTGACAGCAGGCCTAACCAACCACAAACGAGTATTCCGGACCGGAAGTAAATTTTCCAAATGTCTTTTCTCAACAACTTACACTTGTAACAAGGCAATCCACTTTTTTTAAAGAAATCTTTCAAGTATGCTAGTAAGGAAGGAATAAAAATCGACTCCTGTACCTTCTGCTGCTGAAACGGATTTTAGTCAATGTGTAACTAGCAAGCCATTCACACCTGGTTTAGCTGAATTAACTGAATTAGCACTAGCTGGTTAAAGCACTTGGTTTTATGTTGCTGTTTTGGAGTTTTTTTTTACTCGTATTGTTATTAATCTTGCAAGAACATTAGTCTCAGAATGGCAGCACAGCTAGCTAAGGCTAACGCACGAGCAGCTAGCTAGCTAGCCCTCATCTGTAGATAACTATAGCTGGACGTGGCACCTCGTATTCAGTCTATAATGTGAGTGAGTGCAGGAGGTTTCACTTACGGTACAGGTCCAGTTTTGGAGCATTGGACTCGATCAGAGCTTTTCTGGACTTCTTGTCGACCTGGGTCTTGGCAGCGCTGTTCTGTTTCTTGCTTCTTTTCACCACCTCCCACTTACCAACAGAACCGTTATTATTCGCAGACGAAGCCATGGTTTATTGAGCGTTAGACAAGCAGGAGACGCTTCGAGTGTTTTTTATTTAAACGTGTTTAATGGTCCTAGAGCTGGTGTACAGAATAATGGTCGCAGGTCAGCTTTCGGCTACGGCTGCGACTTTAAACCGTCTCTATGCCACGTCTGCTCTGGGGGCACGACGTCATCACGTATCCGCACGCGCTCCGCTTCTTACGTTGCGTCGTGGTGAGCGGTCTGTCACAGCGGCACTTTAAAGCTGCAGTCTGTGTTTTTAGAATATCCGTACTTGTACAAAACACGCGATAAACAAACAGTGGATTAATATACTTGCATTAGCAAAAGTCTATTAAGTTGCTGAGTCAAACACCCGGTGCTGTTTTGGGTATGGATGCGCCTCCGGTCTAATTCACCCCAAAGGTGTTCTAAGGGTTTGAGGTCAGGGCTCCGTGCAGGACAGTCGAGTTCCTCCACATCAAACTTGTAATTGTCCAACATGTCTTGGTATGAAGCTGAAGCATTAAGAGTTCCTTTCACTGGAACTAAGGGGCCGAGCCCAACCCCTGAAAAACAAAGCCTGAATTCAATGATTTGGAGGGGTGTCCCAAAACTTTTGGCAATATAGTGTATGTGTATTATCTGCTTTGGGAGGGAGGGAGGGAGGGAGGGAGGGGCTTAGGGGGGTTATGGGGGGGGGGGATTCACAGAGTATTGCTCTACTCTTTCAATAAAAAATATTTAAAAAAATATTTAATCGGACCTTAGTTGTATTATGTATTGTGCTATTATTTTTGGCAACACTTCAGCTGTGTTGCAGTAATACTGCCATTATAGTGCAGTTTTAATTTACAAGTTTATGTGTTTGTGTGTGTGTGTGTGAGAGAGAGAGAGAGAGAGAGAGAGATTTTGGAAGTTGATTACATGCATTTGGTCATTCATGGCCTAAAAGTCAGCAAATAGAACTGAACTTCATTCAAAGTTTGAGGTCTTACATGGTGTAAAAGCCAGGAACTGTGTTTTCTTACAAGCCAAGTTAACAGGTTTAATATTATTTGTTCATTCCACCTCAACAAACTGGAGTATTTAGTATTAGGTCCTTTACATAAAATCCAAATGAGTTCAGTTCAGTTCTGGGTATTGGGTCTGATGGCTTGAGGAAAAAACTGTTACACAGTCTGCTTGTGAGGGCCCGAATGCTTCAGTACCTTTTTCCAGAGGGTGAAGAGTGTGTGTGAGGGTGAAGAGTGTGTGTGAGGGTGAAGAGTGTGTGTGGGGGGGGTGTAGGGTCATCCACAAAGCTTTGCGGAATCAGTGTGTGTCGTATGTCTCCGTGATAGAGGTGAAGAGAGATTCCAGTGATCTTCTAGGGTGGAAATAGGGTGGTCTTAATTATTTCCACAGAGGATCTGTCCATGTTCAGCAGAGAGTGGTTACTCTGTGCTCTTATGAAGTGAACAGTTATCCCTTTTGTTTTGTCAACATTCAGAGACAGGTTGTTGGCATTACACCACGGTGTTAGCTGTTGCACCTCCTCTAACCACACACACACAACCAACTAAAAAGCTAATTACACACCTTACAATCTACCTACCTACACAACTATCCATTTAGCTGCAAACACTCATGCATACAAGTACATTACAGTACATCATATCCAGTGTTCACCTTCCTTCATTAACAGTGTGTTCTTTGTTGGTTATACATTCTAATCCATGATTTATTGCCGGTTGAACATTCAGGGCTGGTGGGTGCAGGCATGGCTGTATTTTTGCTGTCTTCATGTTTGTCTCTAAGCTTTATCTGTGGCACCTTTGGTATGAAAAACCTTTCATCCGAAATTGCAAAAGACTGCAGGGCCTAGTTTTGTCCAGTTGTGTGAATCTGGTATCCTCATAGAGCACAGTCCAAGGTATGCAGACACCAAATTTCGAGTCAATCCATCCTTGTAGCACCACCCAGGCCAAATGTAGAATGTAGTATGTTTATGAATGGAAACTCATAGAATGTATTTGATTCTTAAAAAATATCAGATTTTGAATTTTTTTGAAAAACCTACTTTTGCAAACTAGTCCTAGACCATTGATCCTTTCACCACCAAATTTGGTAAGAATTTTGCTAGGGCTTTCAACTGCACTGTGGTTTAGGTTTGAAGTTTTACTAATTTATACCACAGTAGTTTATCAACAATAACAATTGTTTATCCAATAAAGAACGAAACACGTTATCTTTTCCCTTTACAGACACACTTACGATGAACTTCTAAAAAACAAGTCAGGTTGTACAACTTTCCCTCACACTTTTCTGAGGTTAAGAGGAGAAAAATGTTATGGGAAAACCAAAAAGGGCAACTTCTTCTTTCCTAAAGACTTTCCTGTGAAAGAATAGATAACCTTAACTGTTAGAAAGGGCTTACACTAGAGACTCCTTACAGGAAGATTCGCAATATCAGTGATTTTTTTTTTAAGTAATATGGTTATGACAACCTCCTGTAAATTCTGTTACTATACAAAGTTTTGATGATGGTGGTGAAAAGGACTGTCTAAAAGGCCAAAGATCTGACAGAACAAAATGTAGCTGACTTTTCCAGTTGTTAAAGTTCAAAATAATCTACATTAAGCTCAACACAAAATAGAGTATAGCATGTCAGACTTGATGTCTGTTCACGTTGTAGAGATATATGTATAAATAAAGAATATAAAACACACTTTTCATTGCCAGAATACTCTTTATTTTACATAGTAAAACTGCAAATAAAGAAGGGACAAAATTAACGAGTTACAGACAGATCCTGTCAATCAAAATCAACCTTTATGGCATAAATGCATGTGAACCATGAAAAATAAAAAATACAACACTGACACAGCTAAAAACTCAGTTTAAGTCAGTAACAAATAAACACCACTAACATTGCAATCTTTTAATATTCTTTTTAAAATTAAAACAGTTGTTATGAATTGTTTTAGCATCTCGCTTTATAGTCATCTTTAATAAATAAATATATCTCAAATTCTTACAGCTGCAAAGTGCACACACTAAAATCTACCTCAGTGATCAGAGAGACTTTTTTCGGCTACCAAAATACATTTATTTGGACTTGAATCATCAGCATCCTCTTTTAATCCTCCACTCATCGTACACTTTAATAGAAACACATGTACACCTGCTCATTTATGTAGATCCAATCTAATCAGTTTCATTTAAGGGCTAAGGGCTTCAGTTAATGTTCACATCAAACATCAGAATGATGAGAAAAGTCAGATCTCTGTGACTTTGTGACATGGCTGTTGGTGTCAGATGCGCCGGTTTGAGGTTTTCAGAAACTGCTGACACACAACAGTCTGTAGAGTTTACACAGAGTGGTGAAAAAAAACACTGATTGAGTTATGTGTATATAGTAACTCAATCACTCTTTACAAAACCATGATGAGCACAAAAGAATCTCAGCATGCACAACTCATTGAACCTCGACATTGATACCCTACAGCAACAGAAGAGCACACTGGGTACCACTCCTGTTAGCCAAGAATAGGAATCTGAGGCTATCATGGGCACAGACTCCCCCAAACTGGATATGTGAAGATTCGGGAAAATAAATAAATAAATAAATAAATGTCACTGATTTTTACTTTTGACAGGAGTGGAACCTGATATGGCCTTCTGCTGTTGTAGATTTGATGTGATGTGCATGCTGTGATCCTTTTCTGCTCAGCACAGAGTGATTATTTGAGCTACTATAGACCTCCTGACTCAGCACAGACCAGTCTGGCCATTCTCCCCTGATCTCTCTCATCAACAAGATGTTTCAGCCTGCAGACCATTTGCTCACAGCACATTTTTTTCCCACCCTTCTGTGTAAACTCTAGAGACTGCAGTGTGTGAAAATCTCAGGAGATCAGCAGTTTCTGGAATCCTCAAAAAAGCACACTCACAATCATGCCATGATAAAGTGAGATCACAAGTTTTTCCTCATTTCTGATATTTGATGTAAACTTTAACTGAAGTTCTTGGCTAGTATCCTGACCTGCTGGCACATGATTGGCTAACTGGATAACTGAATAAATGTGTAAGTGCACAGGTGTTCCTAAAAAATGTGAGGGTACATGCATCCATCTCACTTTAGGGTCGGTTCTTACATTTTGCAATGCAAAAACCTCATTTCTTACACAAGAACGCATGGGAAGAAATGTGGCTAGAATCCAGGCTTGTCCATGCAACTGTCCAGTTCACAGGGTCTCTCTGATCACTGGTTTTTAAAAGACTTAAATTAGTTCCTATATAGTAGAAACACCCTCCCAAAAGCCTGAAGAATTTAAATCACAAATGCAAAAAAATGTGGATATCAGATGAGGCTGCTTTAAAATAGCCAAGTACAGTAGTAGTGCAGAGGAAGATTATGTTATGGTTATGTGTGTGTGTGTGTGCTTGCACTTTAAACATCTATATCATAGTCTGATGAAGCTGTTTGGTCTATATTCTGCTGTCTATTGAAACTGACTTGCATCAATACCGAATATGCAAAAAAGAAAACCTTACTTTCTCCTGGCCTTCTGACTTAAAGGTTTCAGACATGTTATTATAAATGTTTTGCTGCACATGTTAATATGTCATGGCATTAGTGTCAAAATCAGTTTGAGTAGCAATGCTCGATACTCTACACTCTGTAAAATAAATACCATGGCCAATGGTATAGCAAGGATAAAAACTGAATTCTACCATTAAGTACAAATGGTATTTAAACCCACTACATTAGCCACTCAAGTTAATACACCACACCAACGTGTTGAAGGCTGTGATGTAAATCATCTGCTGGTTCTTTAGAAAGGAACAAGCCAAAAAAGAGTAACACTCCGATTGAGTAAATGAATGGAAAGAAATCAAATCATCAAAAGTTAAAATGAAAATCAGAGTGAGAACGAGTGCGAGTGGAGAAGGAAAAGACAGGAGAAGAAAGTTAAAGGATGTATATGTATGCATATGTTTTTAGAGTTTAGTACTCGTCCTGGACTTGTGGCGGTTCGTCAATTTCCTCATCCTCTGGAGGAGCAAAACCATCCTGAAAAGAGGCAAACACTGCAGTCAGAAATTCAGAAAGATCACACCTGAGAATCTATGGCAATTCTCTGCAAGTGACAATCCTGAACTGTTGTGTTTAGTTCATTACTCCCACATCTGATACTAGTTTCTCATTAACTGATGTGTGCTTATGTGTATTCTGTTTCTCATTATTTACTTTAAACACACGTCTGCCAAATAAATGCAAAATAGAAATCTATGGAAATAAAGCACCAGTTCCTGTCAAGACTGAACAGGTCTGTTATACTGTGAGGACCCATTACCTCAGTAGCGTAGAGGATGTCGATAATCTTTGCAAGAACTGGATTCTTTTCGCCCTCGTGCTCCTGGCAGATGAGCTCGATATCACGCAGTTTGCCAAAGTAAAAGTCTCTCTCCTTCTCTAGGCCATCAACTGTCACCTTCAGGTCCATCAGCTACATGTGGAGGAAAAATTCAGTCAGGAAAACCACATTTCTGAGTCTGAATGCGATTTTAAGTTGAGAATAGGTCCAATAAACTATATTTAATGCAGATATAATTATATAGTCAGAAATGAAGCAGAAATCAGTACTTGTACATAAATTTCGGTTTATGATCACTGACATGGCATAACCAAAATATCTAAACAAAAAAGTGCTATTAATAAGTATAATAAGTAATATGAAGTGTTACACATTATAAACATTAGGAAATTTAACAGATTTAATCCAGCATGTGCTTTTTGGGAAGGTGTGGGTGAGGGAAGAGTTTTCTGTGCACCTGCTGGTTGAGCTCCATAATCTCTGCCTCGCTAACTCCGTTCCGTAACACAGGTGTGCTTCGTTTGACATTGGTCGGGGCAGAGCTGATTGGTCGCTGAGGGGTGGGCATGGTTTTGGGTACTGTTGGTGAGGTCCTTTGGGGTCCTACACCAAGCAAGCATTATTAGTTAATAACCAGTCCATCAAGAAACAACAAACAAGTGTAAGAAAATATAAAATACATAAAACCTTGGTTATATGAAACCTGGATTGCACTACAGGCATTGAGAATCCCCCAGATGTCCATGCACACACCCAGACCTTTAAGAATGTCATGGCATGATGTATGATGCAGTTTTCGCAATGAATCTCTGGAATCTTCTCATTAGGTCAGTTCTGGTTCCAAAGGGTTCATACCACAGCTATAGTTTGCATAATTAATAATGTATGCCACCTTTCCAAAACACCAGGGATGGTAAAATAAAATCACCTGGATAATTCATGTATTGATGAACCAACACACTAACAGTAACACTAACTTACTGCAACAGAAGAGGTGTTAAGTTGATAAGAGGCTATAGGAGGTGTCTATTTGCTTTAAATGTTTTCATTCGTGTAAAAAAAACCCATGTTAGTTTTGTGCATTAATGATTTCACCTGGATTGGGTGTAGGCGTAACCTCCTGGCCTTGTCGTGCTGCTTGAGGGTCGTACTCTTTCCCGTCGTAGTTTGCGTCGAAGAATTTCTTAAACCACTGTATGAACTCGAAATTGTCCTGGAACCTCCCTTTCACCAGCCTTTCAACTGGGATGATCTACAACAAGAAGCAAATAAATACCATTATGGCACGGTATCATGAGACTGAGAAATTCACAACAGTCAATAAACAGACAAATAGTTTTTCAAGCTAAATCGGTCACTAGTAGGTTCACATGTTGCTTGACATTTGCTCTCATTTGGCACACAACACCCCATATTTAAGAACTGCATGATAAATAAGTAAAAAACATAATAGCAAACCAATACTTTTGTATACTTATTGTAATGGATAACCAAGACTGTACAAACACAGATAAATTATTTTGCATTTAATCTTGTCAATGTCTAAGTGATTTAAATGGGAGAGAACTTCATTCTGCTTTTTATACATCAAATCCAAATGTCTACTCCATTTCCAGACACCTCAAGAACAGAATGGAAGCAAATATAATTACTGCAGTAGATCCCACACATCATATAATCTAGCCATGGAGATGATTAGACACAATAGGAAACAACAACAGCTGAAGTTCTGCTTATATCTCAGAAACACAAGTAGGCTATGATTTCACACTTCTGTCGATAGACAAGCTGCGACATCCTGGCTTAGGCAACCGCATCCTGATACAAAGAGGAATCGATTTTCACAAGAGCCCCTGGACTACCAGGCATTTCACAGTGGGGTGGTATGCAATGCACTCCCCTGAAAAGCTTATCTCACACTTCTAATAGCTACAGGGAATGAAGTTAGATGACATTTAAGTGCTGTGTTATTATTATTTTTTGGATTGCTGTGATGGGTGCTCACCTTGTCTACATTCATTCTCTTGAAGGCTGCTTGTAGCACTTTGAAGTTGTGGATGAACTCATGCTCCAGTTTGGCCTGGAACTTCACTTTCTTCAGAAGAATACACCCGGGGAAGAGCATGTCCATAAACTGGCAATATGCTGCACCTGAGAAACACAAGCCATATCCATATGGGTCATGGTCTTAAAGATCATCAGATCAGTACAGAGATTATAAAAGACAGGAAAATAGTTTAGCTTATCTCCTTGTGATGGACACTTTGCTTCATATACTTAACTGTATTTTATCTATTTTAACTATTTTTGTAAGGAAATTAACTACGTTATAAGGAACATGTCTTTCGGAAAAGCTAGAAAAATTTTAGCTTAGCATGTGGCTTAAAGTAATAAAGCTCTTGAAGCATTTAGGGGTAGAAAACACTTCTTCTTCTTCTTTTTAACTTTTCTAAGATCTAAATGTAGTGAGTTTGAGTTTCACCCACCTGAGCAGAGCTGCTCTATTTTAGTGTAGCTTAGTTGCAGAGAATCGTTGACCCAAGCGAGCATGTCATGTCTGCTCAGGTTCTCTATGGTCATAGATGTGGAGTACACATTCACCGCCATTCCCCAGCTGGAGACAGAAAACATGACAGGATTTATCAGCAGCTAAAAATCACTATGTTCATCATTCACAAGATAACATCTCAGGTACAGGAATACAAAATCCAGTCAAAGAACTTATTAAAAGGATTTTGCCCAGTTAGTTTGGACACAGAACGTATTCAGGAATTAAGTTTTAGCTTAGCACACACACACACACACACACACACAGATTCAAGGTCAATGCACTTTACAGCACGTGAGAGCGGGCTAGTCTTGCATGTTTTTCACACTGGGCATGTTTGTTGCAGCCCAAATCTAAGTGTTTTTTTGTTGTTGTTCCTGTTATTTCGGGGTTATCACTGGCTGGATCACACACAGATTACTTTACTTTACTTGAACAACTGCAGACCTGAGTACGAGTTGTGTTCATATAGATAGATAGATAGATAGATAGATAGATAGATAGATAGATAGATAGATAGATAGATAGATAGATAGATAGATAGATATTCAGACAGGTAGGTAGTTAGGTAGACAGACAGACAGACAGACCTGGACTGAGAGACAGACAGATATTCAGACAGGTAGGTAGTTAGGTAGACAGACAGACAGACAGACAGACAGACAGATAGATAGATAGATAGATATTCAGACAGGTAGGTAGTTAGGTAGACAGACAGACAGACAGACCTGGACTGAGAGACAGACAGATATTCAGACAGGTAGGTAGTTAGGTAGACAGACAGACAGACAGACAGACAGACAGACAGACAGACAGACAGACAGACAGACAGACAGACAGACAGACAGACAGACAGATAGATAGATAGATAGATAGATAGATAGATAGATAGATAGATAGATAGATAGATAGATAGATAGATAGATAGATATTCAGACAGGTAGGTAGTTAGGTAGACAGACAGACAGACAGACCTGGACTGAGAGACAGACAGATATTCAGACAGGTAGGTAGTTAGGTAGACAGACAGACAGACAGACAGACAGACAGACAGACAGACAGACAGACAGATAGATAGATAGATAGATAGATAGATAGATAGATAGATAGATAGATAGATAGATAGATAGGTAGATAGACAGACAGATTATTACACCATACTATAATAGAAAAAAGTTACACATATTTAAAACAAACAAATAAAATGTAAGTAAGGGGGCAACACTACCCGCTGTGCCAGTGTACCACCATCAACACTGTTATAATGCTTTACACTATTAATTACTGTGAATAAGTTATTATGACACTAATAAGAAAAAGGATGTGGAGACAGATGTTAGTCTTTCTTTCAAAAAGACGTTAGCACTTGTTGCTGGGAAACTATAAAAAGCTCATTTCTCATAAGGTGTTACTGAGTTCACATGAAGTGAAATAAATCTGCAGCATTCTTTAGTCATTAACTTAAATTTCAGCACCTTTTAAACTTCAGAAATCAGATGTTGGGGTCATGCTGACAGAAAACAAAGTCTGTTTCTGTTATTTATGTAAAAACACTGAGGGTGAGATCAGAGTTTCCTGTTGACATATATATTGTAGACTTCTCTTAAGCAAGATGTCATAGATTGAAAAAAATTAATAAATTGAGAACAGCAATGTAAGGGTCTGTTTATTAATATCAATAGCGACATAATACCATACTATGACATAAAAAATATATATAAAATTAGATAAACAACATAATGTTCACGTAAAAGACGTTGATAAAATATAGGCTACAGTGTCATTATAAGGTATGTACTAGCTACACTCAATGGATATTTTATCTGATCCCAAAACACTTGGAAGGTATACGATTACTCTCTGTATTCTGCTTTTTCCAGTCCTTGCAGGGTTTTAAGTCCCAGTAATATAATGATGAAAGCTTATATAGATAATGAACCGTAATGCTTGGTGTGGCACGATGTTTCCTTAAGAGTTTTTGCTACAAATATTTGAAGCCTGAAGCTCTTACAATCCTCAAGTGAAGATAAACTAAATAGACATGCTACCTGAAGAACAGGAAAAACATGAATCTTCTAATCTTCTAACAATCTTCTAAAACCTTTCCAGATCTGGACAAACTCGATAAATGAATCCTTAGTATAATATTTATCTCAGATTTCCAACAACTGGTGGCGAGTGTCCTGAATTTTTTTTTACAAGAAATAACTTTATTTTCCAAACTTCTCTGAGCACGCCTAAAACCCAGCATTATTTTCCCCTAACAAAGGGTTATTTGATCCAACTTTGTCCTTCAATACAATAAAGGCAGGAATATTAATAACAAGAAAAGAATACATACAATATCTGTACAACATATCCTCCATGCTCACATTTTATTTCCTCAACACAGTTAGAAACATAATTTATATATAATGCATTGTGAATTAACTATACATATTTAAGCTAATTTAACACAGTGTGCTTTCAGTAAGATTACTTACAATACTATCTCTTTTGTATTTATATCTAGATAATCATAGTCGTTAGAAGGGTTGGTTAGTTAGTTAGTTAGTTATGAAGCTAGCATTACACTGACAGCACACCAGTAATGAGACAGAGATAGCAAACTTTTAACTTTTATTCAAGTTTTATTTAAGGCAAAGTTGCAACTTCTAATTCTCCAACTACAACTAGTAAAAACCACCTAAAACAATCCATCAACTTGATCAACTGGGTCTGGTCTTCATCAACAACCAGTTCCTTCTCCACTTACAGAGTAACGTCACATCAACAGTGTAAAGTTCTTCCCTAATTTTGCATTAGTTTATAACAGATTTGACTTCAGAGCAGTCAATACACAGACTTGGTTAAACCCCTGACCATGTTAAACACCATCACCGTTAGAAAGTTCACATGCATCACTAATGTTAGCTGGAGAACTTGTTACTCAGCTATTGTATGCTGTTGTTGCTATGGTGACACCCGCACCAATGCTTTAAAGTTGTACCAGCAGACACTCAGACCTTTAACTGTAAATGTGTGATAGCTTTTATGGAATTTACATGCAAACAAAACACATTCACTCTTCTAACGTCATGAAGGTACCACTAACGCAGCATCAGTCTCAAACAGTTAGGTGGGTTCGGTGTTGGAAATATCCCCGCCCATATTCACGAAGCTCCGCCCCCAGGACCAAGCTCTGGCCCGTAGAACGGTACCTATGAAATAAGTGACAGGAGGCGCGTCCAAACCAATGCAGCATTCCGAACCGGAAGTCAGTTCTGCAATCGCGTTTCGTTGCGACTTAACACACTTTAGCAAAGGCCACAGCTTAATCCACTGTTTCCCGATCATGTTGTACATATCATCCAAGTTATTTCCACAAGTAAGGAATAAAAAAATACAGACTACTGAAGCTTTAACGTAACGCTTTAAGTTACACAGTAATTCGAAAAGGTTTGCAGTAATTTAGACACGAATAAATAAATCATCGTGCACGGAGAGACTCGTGATGTGACCGCAGATTGATGCACTAATCCGAACTCCGTAGCATTTAATAACCTAGCCATGCCCAGCGTTAGCACCTGTAATACTCCAGCTAACTGTGAGAATATCACAACTTTAGCAAGGACTGCAACAATCGCTTGATGTTTCACATTTAAAGAAACGATGATAAGATCTACTTTACTCACAATCCTCAAAAAGAGGCGTTTGTTTGTTGCGTTATGTTTCCCTGGGTGCGTAGTTGATGCGTGTTCTGTCCGCGCATGCGCTGTGTCGTTAGCTGGTTGTCTGTGGCAACACGACTCACGAATCACAGCGAAAAGATTCACCAACCGAAGAAACCAAGCGCTCGCTTCCGCCTTCGTCACGTGGGGGCGGGACCTGAAAGTACACTGATGGTATTTACAAGTGTTTCATAATTCTCAAACACACACACGTGATAGCAGGGAAAAGATCAGCTAATAAACGTTACAGTGAGGGAAATATTTGCTATTACTGATATACAAGGAGGGAAAACTAAGAAAAATAAATTAATGTAAGCAAACAAACAAAAAAAAAAATTACAAGTTTCAGTATAAAAATGACATTCAGTTTTATTCCATATATCACTTATTTAACACTGTATAAAACTGTAGGTCAGTCCAAGGCAGATTAAGCAATAAACCACTTAGATGGACCGTGGACATCTGATCATCACACCCATTTGTGATTCTTCTCCAAACTGTTGGAATCATACACTCGTATAAGATGACTCTCTATGCTGTAGCATCACAATTTCCCTTCACTGAAACTAAGAGACTCGAACCCTGTTCCAGCATGGCAATGCCCCTGTGCACAAAGCCCCTGAGCTCTGTGGTGTGTTAAGGTTGGAGTGGAAGAACTGGAGTGTCCTGCACAGGGCCCTGACTCTGACTCAACCCCACTAGACACCTTTGGGATGAACTTGAACACTGACTGAACCTCAGACCTCCTCACTCTTACAACATCAGTGTCTGATCTCACTAATGCTCTTGTAGCTGAATGATCACTAATCCCCACAGCCATGCTCCAACATCTAGTGGAAAGACTTCACAGAAGAGAGGAGATTACTATAACAGTAAATGGGATGGAATGGGATATCAGCAGTCATATATGGTCAATCCTTTGGTCATATAAAAAGTGAACACAGATAGAAACTAGTAGGAAAAAAGGACAAATGAATACTTTATGCATTAAAGAAGGGAGGCAGGTGCAATTAGTGTGTATTACAGTGTGGAGTGTGTTGTAATGTAGACTGTATTTGCAGTGTGTTGTAGTGTGTCTTATCTTGATGGTTACAGTGCAGTGTGTGTTGTAGAGTGTGTTGTAGTGTAGAATGTACTTGCGGTGTGTTGTAGTTTGTCTTATCTTGATGG
The DNA here is from genome assembly GCF_019097595.1 of Hemibagrus wyckioides. Lineage (NCBI taxonomy): Eukaryota > Metazoa > Chordata > Actinopteri > Siluriformes > Bagridae > Hemibagrus > Hemibagrus wyckioides. The sequence goes on from NC_080728.1 coordinate 4,710,518, forward strand.
TTACAGTGCAGTGTGTGTTGTAGAGTGTGTTGTAATGTGTGCTTTAATGTGTGCTACAGTGTAGTGTGTTATTTTGTGTCTTATATTTTTGTTACAGTGCAGTGTGTTGTAGAGTGTATTACAGTTTAGTATGAGGATAGCATAACAGCATGAGGCAAATGATTTCTAATATATTATTAATTATTCATACATATTAATTAACAATTTTAAGTTTTGCAAACTAAGTAATTAATACATTTCAGCTTGTAAACTAAACTTTTTGAACCAATCAATGTATTTTGAAATATTTTCTTTACATGACAACTCATAATGAATTAACAAGGAACAATGAGTCATTATCAAATATTAATTCTTGTAACAACAAACAAACAAACAAACAAAAATGCCTCAGCCGAGAATATTAGAAATTTTAGGTGTTTTTTCTAATTGGTACCTGTTAAAAACAAGGAGTAAACGTTTGGGCATAAACAAAAATCACAAAGACAAACCAGAACTTGCCCTTAGAAGAAATGCCCTTATGTAAAGTGACAAATGAATAAGACACTTTAAAAACTGCTGATCTACACACGTTTTTATTGTATAATACACCGACACATCATATTAACTGTTAGATTAATACATGAACTTCAACCACAGCTTTTCCTTTGCAGTCCTTCTGACTCTAGGTGGCAGTGCAGATTTACTTATCCTGCTCATCTGTCCTTTTCTCTCTGCAGCGCTGGAGTCTAACTCTACACTCCAGTTCTAGCTGTTTAGTCATTAAACTGACGCATTACACCTGTTGTTTATTTCCCTGAGCAGATTTAACACAGTACTAACTTCAATTATCTCTGCTATTTTGAATAGAATCATTGTCATCATGTCGGTATAGTGTCAGACACACTTAACAGATTTGTCTAACCTGAATGAAGGAAGGTAGAAACATAGTTTGTGTTATGAATTGATGCAGTAATGCTGATTTAGAAGCAATGATAGATTTTATATTATAAATGCTGCATATTAAGTGATTATCTTTACACTAAACAAGAAGGCAAGAAATTTTCAAGTCATATATCATGAAGTGATTAAACTGAACACACACACACACACACACACACAATCAGAGAATGATTTCTGACACATGAATTAAAGTAAAACTATAACAATATGTCTAAAGATTTTGTATCTACCGAGATGTTCCTGTTAACCACAGATCCTCAAACTAGAAAAGGCTCCTCCCTGCTGCTGAAAGTCTACAGCAATTTAAGTACTCGAATACAACATAAAAATTCTTAGAACCGCTCAGATTTCACTGTAAGAGAGCATTTGGGACCAAGATTGGGAGTCAGATTACTCCGAAGGCTCCCCTCAAAAGGCTCTTAGAGACCATAAAACTCATACTCCCAACTACAAAGAGTGAAAGCGGGAGCAGAGCAACTCATTTTGGCCCAGTTACTTCTTTGTAGGAAGGCACGTGTTTGTAAATCACCCTCCCAGGTTGGTAGTTAATGTGATAGGGGAGAGATGTATGACCACCATCAGGAGAAGATTTTAAAGGAAAAAAAGTGATCTAATTTGCTCAGAGGTAATTTTCCTAGTTCATATCCTTTTACTTGATAAAAAAAAACTAAAGCTGCATTGAAAAAGGGGGATTTATTGCCAACTCTGTAGGAAAGGTGTTTACAGTTAGTGTTGCCAAGAACTGTGTAATCCTTTAAAAACAACAAAAAAACACTATTTTACCAACTGCTTATATTACCATCTGTACCATCTTGAGCACTATATGAGGCAGTTTTAATACTGAAACTTGGCACTAAACACCTTAGTTCATATTATTATAGTTCTAGGGGCCGGTATTGTGTCTCTTAAAGTCTAAAATAATGATGTGTCATGACTTATGTATTGCCATTTATGTCAAATAATCTAATTTAGAGTAAATAAATCATTGTATCATTCAAATGACGTTTTTTCCTCCACAAAATATGTTTCTTCCTTACTTGGCAGAATAAAAAAAACATTTTATTATTCTGACTTTCTGGCAACATAAAAACAAAGAAAAAACTCACCACAAATAAAGAGTATACTTACTATAATTTACAAGTAAACACTTTATTCAAATAAAACAAATTCTTTACTCAAAATGAATATGGCAGGTTAATGAAAGTGGCACGTGTCCATTAATAGAGTGCAGTCTGTAAATGCTGTAAATTATTATTATTATTTTTTGGCTCTGTACTGCAGCACATTGGATATGAGATGAAACAAGGATTATTCTGTTAAAGTTCAGAATTTCAGCTTTACATGTCCGACAAAGTGATATCCGGTGATGTCTTCGTGTCATAGGCAAAAGGGCTGTGATTGTTTTACGACTGATCAAATGAAGGATGGAAATAATGTTTAAATTAAAGCAAATCTTTTTACATAATAAACTCATCATTGTGCAATTATTGTACGGACTACATATACTGTATATAAATGCGCATGTGTTTGAAGGCAGGTTGAACAGAAAGGTTACAGATTGGCAAATACAGTGGAACAGTGCCGGCTTTTGTAGACAGTAGGCCAAAGACATTATCATACATCTGAAGTGTCTATATGGATCACACACATCACTGATCCTCACTTCTGTATGCACCATCATCAGAGCGGAAATATCTTTCAGCAAGCCTGTGCTGAGAATTCATATCCTAGGCCCCAGGTATGAAGATATCCCATAGCAGTGGTCGGCACGAACATCTGGATTCATCAGTCATTTATCAGTCTTTCAACTCGTCACCGTTTCCCTGTTCAGTTCCAGCACCAAGGGAAAGGCCTGCATTCTGTATCTGACTTCAGATACACCAAAAAAACAAAAAACAAAGTTCACACCACAAATGATCTGAAACAGAGAGAGAGAGAGAAAGAGAGAGAGGGAGAGAGAGAAATCAATATTAACATTATTATCTTAGTTGACAAGACAACTTGTTCGACATCAATTATAATACAAGCGCAATAAACAGACGAGGAATCGTCTGAACTTGAGGTTATGTGGTAAGCAGAATGAAAATTCTCTCCATATCCCATTATATCAGGTTAATGACTGGACTTGGTTCAAAACAGCTCTCAGAGGCATGTGAACAGAAAGACAATTCTGATTACATTTAAATATGTATTTTTCTTCTGGTTTTAATTGCAAGGTCAGTGGACTGCAAAGTGGAACATTCCGATATGGCAGCATGGGAAAATAATACGCCACTATCAATTCCAGTTGACATTATTCCCAGTGTATTGGTCAGGCCTACTGCAGAGGTTATTAAAGTACAAAGTAACAGCTTTGAAAGCATATGCTCTAAGAATGATTTTGAAGGATAATATTGCAAACACACAGGACTTTGCAAAGAAACGGGATAACAACACCACACCAATATCTAAAGAAATGGAATATTAACACACTCACAGTTCATAAACTATAACATATAGTACAAAAGTTGAATGTAACATGAAGCCTCCCACCCTGCATACACACATTTTTCTAACTTTGTGTACACATTCCATTGACATAATTAGTGTTATGTCTAGGTTTCTGTGAATACATGGTATTTTTATGAGGACATGTGACACAGTCCTATCATTATGGGGACATAGGTTTAAATATATGTACATAAACACGCATGAGATCAGAACTGGGGAGTTTATTGCTCAATGACAAGGTCATTAACACACACACACACACACACACTGTGAGAAATATTCATTGTAGCAAATAAATACTACACATGATCCTAAACATAACCTTAGTAGACCTTAATCTTAGTAACCAGATGGAAATATTTTGACTCGTTTTAGAAAATAACCTCATTTTTTGAGGACCACCTGATTGTGAGGACATTTCATATTTGATGCAATCCTATCATTGTGGTCCTTTCTGGTCCTCACAATGGCATAAATACATGTAAACACACTATACCACACACTATATGACCTCCTTATTTCTGCAGTAACCTGAGAGTAGTCTGCACAGCAAAGCCCTACAACAGCAACATCTGGAGCTACACACACACACACACACACACACACACACAATCTTTGTGGAATAATTTCTGTATCAAATTAATGCTACACTTAAATCTAAACTTGACCTTATTCTTAGTAAGCAGATGGAAATATTTTTACTCCTATTCGGACAAAATCACCTTATCTTTGTGTGGATATTATTTAACCCAATATTTACCCCGATCCTATCATCATGCGGACTTACCGTCCACACTAAGCGCTAAATACACGTACATTCACTATACCACACGCGATACGACCTCACACACACATATTGTCAGCATCTCTCTCTTTTTTTCTGTCTCTTATTCACTCACACATACACTTTATTAGACAAGCTTGTGTCAGGGATTTTCAGCTGTGTCTTTCGTTTCAGTTATTTTTTAAAAAAAATTTTCTGTACTGCTGAAACTTTAGAGCTATAAAAAGGACTGTTTAACTGTTCTGCATCATTATGTGGGACAAGCACATGCACCATGTAGTTTTACTTTACTGTGTGTGTATGTGTGTGTGTGTGTGTGTGTGTGAGAGAGAGAGAGAGAGAGAGAGAGAATAAAAAGGCGTGAATAAGAGACCGTAACTAACAAGGATAGATTTAATATAAGTCAGGAAATCATTGTGGACACTTCCATGAGCTCAACTTCACAGAAACATTTTACCCGTTATATCAGTGTTGCCAAATTCTGCAGTAAGAAAACACATTCCTTAATTGATTTTCGCTTATTCCCAACACATTCCAAGACCTTTTCTTCAGAGGAAAAATCAAGTCAAATGGCATCGTGACTGTGTTGTAATGGCATCTTGACCTCATTTTTGAATACATTTCTGTTTAGTCATTATTAAGAAAGCTGTAATAGCCATGAAACCGGCACAGAATACAGTAACCCATATTTTGACCCAAGCTGTATTGAATTAAAGTGTTATATCTTGAAATTTATATTCACAGTCTCGGTACTAAGAGAACAAACATCTTTTAAATATGTCTGTGTATGCAATGTTCCTGTGAAGAATTTATATTCAGCCTTCTGTATCAATACCCAAATAATCATTTTGAGGTTGCTTGCTAGGTAGTTTAGCTCTAGCACATCTGACACGTTTGTGCTAGCCTTCGATTAGAAATGGGACAAAGAATTATGAGCTTCGTCCAAAGTTTTACTTCAGGAAAGACGAAAGAATTAAATATTTGGAAAAACAGGCAAAAATAATCCACAACCACCAGTGTGTATTATCTTACAGTGTTAGCGTCCTTGTGTTTACATTGTTGTGCCTAATGCTAATTAGCATTTAGACTCAGACTCGCATTGTTAGAAAACTACGACAGATTTATAGATTTATAGTAACTATGCAATGAATGCTTTGTCTGCTAGCTACATTTTCCAGTCTTTAGTTGATCTTCATAATTAAAAATTGAGACTGATAACAAGTAACCTAATTCCTATGGTTTTAGCTTAGCCATTAAAGCTTTTATTCATTTTTAAGGCAACGTGCCTGTGTTTGACTGGGCACTGGGTGAGAATGGAATAACATGTTACTGTTAACATAATAAGTTATTATATTTATTATAATTATTAATAATAATTAATTCCAAGTAGCTAACAGTACAGCATTCAGGAGCACCTGCTGATGTTTCATGAAGTGCTAAATGTAATGTTTTACATTTTAGTGCTGAAAGTCATAAAAAAAGTTCCTTGATTTTGCTCGATTGAGAAAATTTAACCTTTGTACATTCATTATGAAACAAGACAAAAAGGTTAACTAGATATCTTGCTGTAATGTGTTTATTTATTCCCAAGCCCTATCAGTCAATAAACAAATATTTGTCCTCTTAAAAACACACACATACACCTGGGTAAAACCCGATTGTAGATTTAACACCAGTGTGTCCGTATATTGTGTGTACATTTTGTGCAGATGTATATGTGTGTAAATACCTGTTCTTCATTTGTTCTGGTCTCTGATCCTCAGGCATCTCCTCTTCAAAGCTGGCTCTATTTCAGTATGCACGCCACTTTGCTCGAAAGCCGGCGCATGCATGTGTGAGCTTTTGTCCCAGCTGTGTGTGACCATGTGTGAAAGTGTGTGTGCAGTTGCCAGAGTGATCGTGTGCGCATTCTTTTCCCGTAATTTTGGCGGGATGGATCGTGCGTAAGCGTGTTCGTCAGCTGCGAGAGCATCATTGTCTACAGCTCCGCCCCTGTTCTCCTCTGATTGGTCTGTTTGGCAGTCTGTTTGCTCTGCTGCAAGGGAGCGGTTTAAGACAGGTTCCCGCCCTCCTGAGACATTTTCTTTCACATCCTCAGATACAGGAAGTGGGGATGAATTTTGGCCGGAACTCGTCCGTTGTTCTGGGTCAGACTGAACCGTAGCTATGCATGTTGAGGAGTAAACAGAGTGAACTGAGTTGGAAGTGGCAGCCGTGTTGTTCAATAGGATAGACGATGTGGGAGTGACTACGGATGTTGTGTTGAGTGCTTTCTGTAGAATGATTGAAGCCCGTGCATTTGGCGAGTCCACTGGGGAAGATGCATTTTCAGGGACTGAACTGGATGTGTGCTTTAAAGTGCCTGTGTAAGCTTTAGTGGACATTTGTTGTGCAATCAAATCATCTTCATCCCCATTCCTGCTCCATCCATTCTCTTGTTCAACTTCTGTCTCCTTACTGAGGTCAAACTCTATTTCACCTTCCTGCTTCACTCTGCATATAGCTCTTTGTATCACTTGTCGCTCCCTAACTTCTTGTCTCTGATCTTCTGGCAAGGGAGGAGTAGGACTGATCTGATGAGCAGATAAGATTGGGAAATTGTGTGATGAGAAAGCAGGAGAATACGGGTCTGGAGATGAAGTCTGCTCAGTCTTTACTTTGTGCTCCACTAAGATGCTATCAATAAACTCCTGATCTTCAGACATGTGCTCTCTAGGTGCATCTTCAGGAGTGACAGAAGCTGCATTTCTTCCTGTCTTCTCTTTATCCTTGTGGTTACGAATAACCCCGGGATGTCCCAAAGCCCCTGAGTTCACTGGGATTGGGATGGGGATTGGCACAGGAACTGGTAGAGGAACTATAATGGGATATGGCACCAGGACAGTCGGTTGTGGACATGGCAGACCCAGAGTTGGCATGAGGGATGGAAAGGGGTGAGGGTAGGTGGGTGCACAGGGTATCATCGATGCTGGATATGGGTGAAAGAGCTGTGGTGGAGGAATTGGGCGAACCGAGGGTGTGTGTACCTGCGGAGATGTGTGTGAGGGTCTCTGATGTGGGCTGGAGCCTGGGTTTCGGGGCTGTGCACTGATAGCTCCCCGGTTAAAGGATGGGGGCTTCTGTATCACCCATGGTTGCTCTACAGCATGAGGTGGAGGAGTAGATGGCAACGGAGTGCCAGTCTGGAGCTGAGAAGAAGCAGAGCTCTCTCTTTCCTTCTGCTGAGCCAAGACAGACGCTCTAACTGAGGACGATGATGAACAGGAAGATGACACAGGTGTGGAAACTTTGGGTGACACTGTTTCTTTGCTGTCTCTCTCCATAGGGTTGTTCCATGATTCTGGTGTCAGCAAGGTCTCACTCTCTCCAGCTGGATGATTCTCATTTTCTGGTTGGCTCGGACTAGAGCCAGACGTTGTAAGTGCAGCCCGGGCTTCTCGGTAGAAAATGTCCATTTTATACTGGTTAAGGCACTTGGTACTGCAGAACTGCAGTCTGTCGTCACCCGCACCTAAGTCAAGGTACTTGGTGTGACGAACATGTTTGCACCAATCACATACCTGAAGATTTCAGAAAAGAAGTGTTAAAGCATTTATTTGTTATCAGTTTATTGTGTAAAGGGAAAATACTTAAATTACATGAAAAAGAAGAACAAACATTAGTTCTGTGTTGTAGAGACGTGTGGTATTTCATGCCAAGAAAATTTGTCTTAGAGCTTTAAGTGTTGTTAAATCATCACAATACATTTCATAACATTTAATCACAGTTTTTAGTCACATCATACTATCCAAATATATTACTTGAAAAAAACTCCAACAACTCTGTGCCTACAGCGTGAACAGGGATACCCCCACTAGTCCTTCTTGTTACTGGCTGAATGCCTCAAATTAAGATATATCTACAATTAAAATATGCCTCAAACAGGAAGGAAACTATTAAATAAAACTATTTCAGACATTTGACCTTGTTGTGACCTTGAGCCAGTTTGGATCAATTCCACAGTACCCAGTTCATCTGCTGATTACGATGATAATTACAATGATTAATCTTGGACAGATGGCTGGAGAGAAAACCGCAAAAACACTACGCCTCTACCGCCATTTTAATCTATGATTGTTTTAGCTTTTAGAATTTTTTCAAAATTTCAGAACAATCTATAGCATGGCAAAATTAAGCAATTTATTTTTATTAAGCATTATGCCCCCTTTTGAATGAGCTAGACTTCAGCTCAGGAATAAAAATGCTGCCCAAGATAACAGGTTAGTGCCAACATTTTGCAGTTTCTATGATGCATTATATAAAAATTGCAGTATACTATATAATCAGTAAACATTGTTACATGTCTGGTGGAGTTAATGATATTTAATGCTTATGAGCACTTACTCGTGTGTTGCTGTTCATCTTAAGCAAGAGCTGAGGAGGTGTTTCCTCTGTTTGACCAGGAGGAGGAGGAGACTGGTCACCATGCCGGTTTTCATTTTGAGCCTGACAAAAAAAAAAAAAAAAATCAACTCATGATCTGGATTTAAATAAGTGTTCGGATTAAAGTTGGAATTATGTGAGAGTGTGCGGATGTGGAGCTCTTTAATTCGAATATTCTTGGTGAAAACCAGCTCTCTGGGTAGATGTGTGAATGGTGACTACCCACTGTGTGTTACTGTGAGTGTGTGTAGTGACTGCTCCAGATTGCAGTAAGCTGATCCTGTGTTGACTGTACCCGGTGCTCTCCCCCGTCTCGCTGGTGTATGGAGTGTGAAACCTGATGCTGTTGCGGTAAAGTATGTGCTGCAAGAGGACACCACTCTCCCCATGGCAGCCCTTACTCCTTCCTCTCAAACAGGCTCTGACTTGATTTTCCATCTCCTTCTTTCTTTCTCTCTCTGTCTTTCTAGGTTAGCTCTACTATTCTGTTTCTGACTCCTCTTTTACAGCTAGCTTTGTTGCAGGAAATATATCTTATAGCATAAACAGGTGAGAAGTGATATCCGGAACATACTGAATGATGAGGCCTGTTTTCTGATCACTGATTGTGTGTATGCCAAAGTGAGTGTGATACTTATGACAGCTCTGCAGCTTATGAAGCATTAGGTCTGTTTACACAAGTCAGCAGATACGGATTAAATGTGAATTTTTGCATACTGTGTGTGTGCTTTTGTGAGGTTGGGTTCAACCATTCTAAACTACTGCAACAAGATAAGCTGAAGTCCCCTTATTAAATGACTCACCAAAGGTGACCTTGTATTCAGCAAGGATTAAGAAGCTGCCCTAGACAGCATGCATGTTTGTGCTGGATGACCATGACTGTCATCGAGTAGTCCTGGCAGTCGCATCCATGAATGTTAAGCAGCTGTTAACGGCACTGAACTCTGTCAGTCAGCAGACTCAGAATGCACATGGGCCACATCTTGTTTTCATTTTTCACTCATAAAAAAATGTTTCACTGAAAACGTTCTGATTTATCACCATGTTTTTCAAAAGGTTTAAAAAAGGTTGCCTATTTAAAGTGACTTTTTTTGTTGACTGTATTGGTTTCATGAATAATCATGTGGGTGAGTGTTTGAACTGCCTCTAATCCAGGTGTTTGCCACAAGTCAAGTAACATTTGGACCTACACCATCTCAGAGCCCAATTTAACAATAGTCTTTTTTTGAATCTGTTTTGGCTCAGATCCCTGGAGCTGATCGGTTCTGGTATTGTATACTGTTATACGAAAAGAAACAGGGCCTGTTCTGCTATGTGAATCCCAAACAGACGCAGCTCTCCATTTGCTGTCTGGGGCTTGATCAGATTACTCAAATCTATTCTGGTAAAAATGTTTATATGAGGCTTTGCTCATTCTTGCCACATCATTAGTTTGCTAATTACCAGTAAGTGGCTATAAAAATATAAGCAACATTTGTCTGTGGAATCTTTTCAATTCTCCAATCTTTACAAGCCATTTTTTGAAATTTTGGCTCATATGTAATGTATGCGCATAAAAACTCATACACACACACACACACACACATACTTTATGAACATCACTTTCCTGAGATCATGATACAAATGACTTTTATGTGTACATTATACAAACTTTGTATATTAAAGTATACTTTAATGAATTTATGTGTGTGTGTGTTAGTGAGTGTGTGTGTGTGTGTGTGTGTGTGTGTGTATCTCATGATTCTTTGGGTTCTGATATCACAGCACCTTAAAAAGTAGGGTCCTGTAAACTCTCCCAATCTCTCCTGGTACCATGCTCAACTTCAAGGGCTAGGGCCCAAAATAAAGCATCTAAACCTCTTTGTAATTATTTGAAAAGAACCCATCCTTAATTTTTTTCTTTGTTTGTGTATCAAAACACAGAGAATATATTTTTTAAAAGCTACATTTCATGCATTCTAAATGAATGGCTAAAGAAAAGAATCTGTTTTTTTTTTTTCATCCAGTCATTTTAAATGGACTTGGTACTTTAACTACTCAGCTGTCTGCATAAATGATGACTCCTCACGGATACATTTCCTCTTCCAGATTCAGTCAGGTTGCTATTGATACAGCTTTGAAATGTTTCTGCTGACTGAAACCTTTCACAGACAGATACTGACCTTGTTGCGTTTAAAGTATGCTCGCCGGCACATGGCAAAACACTTCTCGCTGCAGAAGCTCTTGAGTTCAGAGCCCATGACCAGGGAGTAGCGTTTAAGCCCCTCCTTCTGACACCAGACACAGACAATCTGAACATTCTGCTGCTCATCCACTGAGAGAGAGAGAGAGAGAGAGAGAGAGAGAGAGAGAATTATAGATCCAATGATTTGGCATCATACATATTTATATAGTGATGCATTTTTGTGTACCATGTGACCACACCTGCAGATGGTTTGATGAGTGGCACCACAACATGGGTGCTGTGCAGGTCCTTCATGTGGGGGGAGAATGAGGATGATGAAGGAGACAGGGGAAAACCAGTAGATTCTTTCACTCCATTTTTAGCTGATGCAGAGGAGCCAGATGTGAGCTTACTCTCTATTACTGTGGGTTTTGGATCTGAATTCTCTGGGGGTAAATAAAAAAAAATCATTTCCATGTTTATACATTGTGACCTGGCAACCCAGCCAGTTAATAAAAACTAGCGTTTAGTTTGAATTCTGCTCATTTTCAGGGAATTAGGTCTTACTCAGTGCTGGGAAAGAAGGAGATTTCAGCAGCACTTAAGAATACTACAGAAAGTAGCAATGGAAACATTATGTTAATCTGTTTCGTTAGTAGATGTAATAGTGACTTTAGGGTTAGGGTCAGGGCTTGGGCTAGGTGTGAGCGAGTGTGTGAATCTGTGTGTGTGCTTATTGCATTGCGATGGACTTGTGCCCTTTACAGGGTGCATTCCTGCCCCTTGCTCAGTGTACTTGAGATACCACAGACCATAGATTCACTGAAAATGAATGAATAAATGAAATGTTCTGGTTTTTAACTGAAGTTCTTTTGAAAATAAAAGGCCTTATAAAGAAAAATTAGATCTAGATAGGTATAGATCTTAGATTTTATTAAGAAATGACAGCTTAAGCACTGAAATAGCTGGAATATTGTCAAATACATCTATGTATTTCCTATTATATGTTTAGAAAAAAACAAATATAAGATTAATAAGCCCATTTCTATACATCCTTACTCATTTTAAGCTTTACATGTTCTTTATTCTGATACTCTCACGTTCGCAAGGATGGCATCTGCTCCTTCTCATCTCTCCCTTATCAATCACAGCAACACTAATCAGTAGGCCTGGGCATATGTAAGGTTATATGTGTGCGGAAGTGGGTGAATAGCACTTCTCGAATGTGTTTGGATGCAGCGCGAGCAGCAGTTCGGAAAGTTGTGGCTGCATGTGTTTTGGTACAACACCTCCCACTCGGGTTAGTTAGGTGTTGTATTGATTAGGATACCTTAAACGATGGATGGGAATTGGCGAAGACTAAATAAGAACAAAAAAATGTTGTTTTTTATTCTAAAAATAAATGCGTACAATGTGTAAAAATAGCCTTCTCATAACAGGAAATAGATCAATTTGATGATTTTTAAACTACTTCCAGTTGCTAAGTTTTAATTTGTTTTGCAGTGAAGATTTTTCATTCTCAGGCATTTCATGGACCAATTTCAAAAGTCTCCATTTTTATACAGACTTTATATATCTAATATAAAAAAATTAAATATATCTAATATAAATTCTTCAATGCATTTCCCTTTTTGGTATGAAGTCTTGGATGTTCATAATGATTTTTTTACTATGTATGCACCAATACAGTATTTAGGAAGTCTGGATAACTCCAAATCAATACTTAAGAATTGTGTCACAGCAAGTCCAGCAGGATTTGTTATAGACTTTATTAAATGTCCGCCATTTGTAAAGAATTAAATCAAAATTTTCAGTGGTTTTTTTAAAGTTCATGTAAATCTTTGTGTACGTAAACTGACGTATTTTCAGCCTTGAGCTTGTTTCAGAGCAGAAGCTGTTATGACAGACCATCAAGCCCTCATTTTAGAGCCTGAGTCTGGGAATAATGTCTCTATATTCTTACAAAGAAGTGTATGAGCTCTCACCTTTAAGCACAGATACTTGGTGGCGTCTTGCTCTGCCGTTGTGACTCCTGATGTCAGCGGTCTCGGAGTCTTGCAGGTCAACTTTATCATATCCGTACCAGCCCAGCAATTCATTCATTGTGCTCTCTGCGAAGCTCTGTCTCACACACACACACACACACAATTGGTAATTGGTAATCTCTGACCATAGTATGGAGATTTAGTGAAATGTATATGCCATCCCATGCTCCATTTGTGGCTCACAAAATTTGACTGAAAAATGATGCAGCCGCAAGAAAAAACTTCTGAATCAGTCTTTGTTATTTTATTCTAAATGGTCTGACATAAAATCTGGCTAAACACTCAAGAGACCTCTCGCTCCCTCACTCGCTCTCTCTGTTTGAGATTACAGAGGTGGGTAATTTGATTCATAGTTAGTTGAAATCCGAGGAGGACACAGAACACCACAGCTGGGTTTGTGGGCTTCCCAGAAATCCCCCACCTTCTTCGCCTCATGTCCCCCACTCCTCCAGTTCCCCTGTTCTCCTTCTCATCTTCTCCATTTTCCCTGAAGGATCCAATTCCATCCCTTTTCCCCCTCTTCCTTCCTTTCCACTCCTCTGGTTGCTTTTAAAACTCTCACTTCACTCATCTCTCCCTGAGCGCTCACAACCAAAACAAACAGTCGCGGTAGAACACTGGTCCACTCTCTGCTTGTTCGCTCTCTTTCTTCTCTCTCTCTCTCTCTCTCTCTCTCTCTCTCTGTCTGTGTTACCTGACACTTCAGCCCTTCTCGTGTTTCACTCTTTCTCTCAAAAACAGCCAGTATGCTTGAGAACAGGGGGATTCTCGCAGAATGGCATATCCGTTACGTCCACTACTCCGTCACTCAATCCGCCTCAGGCCTGCCCATAAAACTGCAACTGTATGTTTGTGTGTGTGTGTGTGTGTGTGTGTTTATAGAAGCTGGGCAGGGATCTTATATATATTTTTTACCAGTTCCTTGAGCCTAAACAGAGAAATCGAGTGTGTTGGGTGTACAGTCTGACCGTTTTGGAGGATGATTACATCAAAAACCACATCAGTTTCTATTTCCCCTGAGATCAGACCAAATCCTTGCATATTGTTTTACTGTTTTCTCATTAGTAGGAGGTGGGTCTTCTTTCCCCAGTCCCTCCAGTGTTGCTCTTATTTCTTCTGTGCAGCTCAGACAAACATCTGCTTAGTGAGAATGAGGGAGAGAGAGAGCGGACGAGCCCTGTCCCAAAATCCAAAGCAGTTGTGGCCAAAGGCAACAAAACCTACCGTGACCCCCGCTTGAGCCTCGGCTGCGCTTACATCAGGATCGTGTATGGTTTCACATGTTTGGATTAAAATTAGTTAAGTCGCAACCCTACACCCGCCGGCTCCATGGATATCATGTGCAGTGATCCAAAATCACTCACACAAAGAGACTTGCGCCCGGTTTCCTCCCACACAGACATGAAAACCGCTCATGTCTCTCACGCAGATATTTCTCTGTACAATATGCAACCATGAGAAGTCACACAATAGTCATTTGGAAAGCTTAAACGATACACAGTGAAATCCCCAAGACGTACAGTATTGTACGTGTATGACTTTCGAAATGACAAGCAATATAAAAAAAACACATTGAAAGGGAAAAGAGTATTGTAGTGCGTACCATTATTCAGTGTATAATCACAATTTAATATACAATCAATTTCAGGTTTGAAAATATATATTTTGCCAGATTTGAATCCAAAGACATGTACTTAAACACATTACACAGCTGATCCTGACAGCGTCAAATCACCTCTTACAGTTTTTACTGGTATTCAGAAAATATTACAGGTGGGGTTTTTGATTTATGCCTGAATACACCTTATTTATAGCGTGATTCGAGTTGGAGTATAGAATAACCGTGGGCTTTTGGAGCACACAACTACCACACAGTTAATATCGCCGGTGTGGAATTAGACATTTACAGTGTTAAAGGAACTCTGACTTTTCATACAGGGTACAAGCATGTGTTCATTAATTCTCTACTCTAGGCGAATGCCAACCGCTGGCGCACATCTGGCAAACTGCTGCGCATCACTCCAGACAGACAGATAGGCTACACATTAGTTCAGAGTGATTAACACTGTCCTACTGAATTCCCTAAATGACACACCTCACCTCAAAGTTTAGCTACCTCGACATTTCCCCCGCGTACACAGCGTTGTGTGCTGCTTTAGGCTGCCCAGGGCACCAGTCTGGAAACCGCGCGTCATGAAGGCGACTTGCCCTCGCCACCTAAACGAGACGCAAACACACTCGTACCTTCATTTCTTGGCTGACCTCCCTCTTGACGGGATGAGCGGGTTTCCTGCTGCGCTTGTTTTCCGGGGGTCTTCCTTTTTCCATCTTTGGCATCGTTTAGGAAAGGCGAAAAGAAGGAGAGAAAGACGCGGTTGCACGCAAGCAATAACAGTGTGGCAGAGTTATGCGCGCTCACGCAGCACAGAACGCGCAACACGGAAAAATGCGCGCACGCGACAGGGGAGGCGGGGCTTATGTTATGTAACCCAACACCTGGAATCCATTCAGCTCCTGCACCCTTCCTCTCTTCAGCTCCCGGAGATGAGTTACAAACTGGCCATGTGATTTATTTGTGCTCAGCTGCCTGAAAAACTGAAAAATGAACATTTTTGTCTGTTTTGAGATCACCTCAAACATACACTCTATGGCCAAAAGTATGTGGTCACCTGACCACTGCACCCATATGCTGACCGTCCGCAAACTGTTGCCACAAACTTTGAAGCTGAAACACAAAGTATGCTGTAACATTACAATTCACCTTCACTGAAACTAAGAGACTCGAACCCTGTTCCAGTATGACAATGCCCCTGTACACAAAGCCCCTGAGCTCCATGAAGACATGGTGTTTTAAGGTTGAAATGGAAGAACTCGAGTGTCCTGCACAGAGCCCTATGTGTCCACATACTTTTGTCCATATTGTGTATCATAATGCAGTGCATGCACAGGCAAGTAGTGTAAAGATACAGAAGTTGCAGTAGTGACATTCCAGAAAACTAGCTTCTTCTAAACTTCTTTCTTTTTTTTCTAAAGCTCTCTTTCTCTCTGAGTGCAAAACTTGGCGTTTAGAACAATCCAAAGCCTGGGCAGCATGTCCTATTTCAAAGGTGCAATAGCTCAAATTTCGGACCCCTCTGTAGCTCTGAGGATGATATCTGATCTCAGATGGCTTGGAATCAATGCAGCTATAAAGGTAGAGGGTGAATATAAAATAGAAATTAATAGAACAGTGTATATAAAAAAAAATTGTGAAGTTAGATATGTACTTTGGACAGGGTTCGAGGGTTTGAATTTTCATGGTTACACATAAGTAAATCACTTGAAAATAGGGTTCGTGTAAAATAGAAACTGGGTCAGATATATTGTGCTACTGATATTTAAAGTAAAAGATGGATAATTATGGCATTATAAGTAGGATTATGCTATACTCAATAATTTCTAAACTAGGGAGATATCACCCAACTAATAAAAAAGCATGAAAGGGTTGAAAATTCAGGCAAGGGTACATGAATGAGCAGTGTGGGTGAAATTAAAAGCATGAAATTAAAGCATGGTGTCATTAGATTTCCAGTAAAAGCCTCATGCTATGCCATTATACGGTGTAAATGTGCAAGGATAATGACCTCAGATCAGATTAAATCTTAAAGCACAATAATAATAATAATAATAATAATAATAATAATAATAATAATAATAATAATAAAATGCTTTTTTAATAATAATATAATATTTATTTTATCATCCAGGCATAATTTTGTTGTATTTAAAATGAAAGCTGCTACAAGCTGCCATCTTGTGGTTGCACCTCGAATAGACACAGAATCGGTTTTAGAAGGATTTATTATTAATCCAGGAAAAGGTTGCTCACATAAATAGTAAATATGACATAATAGACAAATATAATAATAGTGAGCTAATATTCAGGATTTTATTACAGGTCTAAAAAAGACACATTTCCCCCCAACATTTTTAATCCTGTCCCTGAGTTTTGGGTCAGTAGGACAACTTGTGCTTATATAGAAATATTTCATAAGCTATAAAATAATTGAAGATATGAAATTCCATTATCATAATTAGTTCTTAAAAAAAATGACAACCTCTGAAGAGTTTAATTAGAGCAGACTGAGGCAGAATTCCAAATAGCTCCATAATCAATCCATAGCACACTACATAGAGAACGCACTTTCATCCCTAATCTAGTGCACCTATGTAGGCAGTGAGGCACTGTTTGGGATTGAGCCTGCTACACGTCACCCCTTTCTGTGCTCTTATAAAAATCGCGCATCTTGTTCAGAGTCACTTTCGAAGTAGGTTAGAAGCAAGTGAACTTCCTCATCACATCATGGCTCACATTACTGCCGTGCATCTTGGCTTAATCTTTTTTCTAACCTGTTTAACAACACAGGTATGTATCATTTATTATTATTATTATTATTATTATTATTATTATGCTGATGTCAGTACAGTACCAATGAAGATGATGACAGCAGCTATTTTATTTTTCTGTATATATTCACTAAGATAAGTGCTTAAGATAATTAGTTAAGTGATAATGAGAGAAATTAAAACTCACTATCTAAATCAATATCATTAATTACATTTACTACACCAATTGTTTGAGTTATGAGTTTGGGTTACCAGTTATATAGCTACAGCTAAATATTTTTTTAACAAGCCTGCTTGTTTAAAACAAACAAACAAACAAAAAAAACTAACACACTTTTTCATTAACTCCATCAACTTTAACTGCGAAGAATATCCAGGATACTAAGCCCACATCTTAGACCTCCATTTTAAGGAAGGTTTTAAGGAAAAGCCACTGTTTTATGTCACTACATTTTGCCTAACGTGCTAGTCCTTTAAACATTATTAAATGAATAATTCACTTCCCCATATCCGTGTCCCAGATGGAGATCAGGTGTCCCCAAAGCCGGCAAAGAAACTTGATGCTCCTCTTATCCATTATCTTTTGGTTGCAAATGTAGACTGCTTGTTGCAAAGGCTGCGTCATTTTGGGTACCTGATAATACACACACACACACATTCACACAATTTTAGCACGTCACAAAGAAGACTTCTTGTTATGTTTTATTGAGATTTGCTCTTTTTTTTATTTCATGAAAAATACCTGATGAAGAATATAATATACAATATATAAGATCATACTGTGGCCCAGGGGTGCACTAAACAACGGCATTAACAAATGAAATATTACTAGAATTGAAAAACGAAACAAAAAACAGATACTGAGAAATGACAGTGTAAATGACACCGCATTTAAGGTCTACAATTTAAGACAGTGAAAAAAGTCACTGCACCAAAACCTAAGGTGTGGCAGGGTTTGGTCAGAAACCTGATTCTTAATTATGAATAGGCAGCAGCCATCAAGAACATAAAGGTGAAAACAGATCATGCTAACAAGCAGCTAGCTGTGCATAGTAACTATACCATCTTAATCATTTGTTTCCAGTGAACAGTGAATTAATGCTACTACTATACAGTAATATTATTTAGCTAAAAACGTGTCCCTTTCCAGACACTTACAAAAACAAACAAACAAACAAACAAAAAACCCCGGACCAATTGGGACACCAGGAACTACAGCTATAGCAAGGAAGTATAGTTAATTAATTTTTGCTATCTATCTGCTGTTGCTAGCTTTTTCATGCCTTTTAATTTCAGTTTTTATGAATTACAGCACGATTTCATTACCAATTCTTAACCAAAATCTTCAAATACAGTCAAAATGAAATAAAATGAAATAATTACTGCTAGCAGAAACCGTTTGAAGAAATGATGATACCGTAATACTGAAGAGTAAGGGGTTATTTAAGGATTCACTGGCTTGTTCAGAGTATGACCCATGCTTTATATATATATATATATATATATATATATATATGATTTTTACATTGAGCCTTAATGGTTTACCTCATTGTGACAGTGAGAAAAGCCTTAATGGTTCCAGAACTTCAATATCGTTTAGAAGTAATCAAGGAGAAATGAAAAACTTCCATAACTGCTCAAAGATGAATCCGAGATGAATTACAAACCTTAAAAAAACCTTACCTTAAAAAGTTAAATGGATATTTTTGTCTGTTTTGGGACCACTCACCTGAAACATACACTGTGTAGCCAAAGGTATGTGGTCACTTGACCACAGCACAAATATGTTGACCTTCCACAAACTGTTGCCACAAAGTTGGAAGCACACAATTGTCTAGAAGGTCTCTGTGTGGTGAAGCGTTACAATTTCCCTTCACTGGAGCTAAGAGACTCGAACCCTGTTCCAGCATGACAATGCCCCTGTGCACAAAGCCCCTGAGCTCCATGAAGACATGGTGTGTTAAGGTGTTAAGGAGTGGAAGAACTGGAGTGTCCTGCACAGAGCCCTGACTCTGACTCAACCCCACTGAACACCTCTGAGATGAACTTGGAAAATTTGGATGCATTTGGAAAAGGATGTTTAGCAAGCACAAATACTATATAAAAGTGTGATAGTTAGGGAACCACAATATTTTGGTCATATAGTGCATCTAAAATGGTCTAAAATAAACAAATATTTAAATCTGTGTTGGCAAATGATAGCAAAATGAACGTAAAAGATTTTTCTCTCATGTTTTTTGGAATGAGCAATAGTCTTCCAGGATTCACAGCACATCACACTGGACTGGGCAAAGAGAAATTGTTTATCTCTATCAGGGTGCTGACTAGAACAACCTTACAGCAAATGTAAGAAAAATAAAGGTCAATGCAAATGTTTAATCAAATTTTCATTCTTAGTAACCTTCCCATGATCTCACTACAAGGAAATTTGGAAAAAAAAGATGCATTTCAAATTGAATGTTCATTGTAGCCTATGGCAGAGATTATTATTGTTATTAATATTCATGAAGTAAGAAATAAAACATAATGAGGTGAGATGTTTTAGGGAAAACAATCAACAGTGTGGTCATGTGTGCAACATAGAACTAAATCACATGCTGAAGTGATTTATTTCCTATACGATTGAGTCAGTACTATCAATCAATATTTACTATTTCATTTATTATATCATACAAGCTGTAGAAATGAAAATTAATTAAGGAATTAAACATCCCCAAAGTAGTTCCTACAATTGCTCTGTTAACAGCCTCTCTTTTGCGCCTTTTTAAGGATACGAATTAAAAAAATATCCTTATCTTGTCACGTAATCTGAAGATGTCCTGAATACTTTGCTGGAAAACTGATCAGACCAAAATTAAGCATGGAGAATAAGCATGCTATTAAAACAAATTGAGAAGTAAACAGTACTGAGGTATAATTAACACTAAATAAAACCTGTGCTATGTTTACTCAAATGAACTAAGTTGAGTTTAAAGAACAAATTTAGTCTATCAGAATTGTTAAAATTGTTCCATATACACAAGGACTCTGTGAATTTGTTCGTGTCATTATGATTAAGGGGGGAAGAACAGTACACTTCCCCTCTCACACAGAGGCATGGACTAATTTCGTTCCCTTGGCTCATGGCCACAGAAGCCTCTGGAATCATCAGGAATCTGAATGATGATAGCATAAGCATTTTTTTCTGCCATGCCACGCTGAAGTTTGAAACTGTACATTTTCAGAAAATATGATGCAGTTTATTGATTATGGCTATGTTTTAGCCTTGGTTCTTTTCTAGAAAAACACTTTCACCATAATCATATTATCACTGAGCAATTACAAAAATGATCCAAAGTCATTTTTTCCCCATCAACCTTTCTTCAGCAACACTGTGTGGGTGCCTATGTTCACAGGGCAGATCAGCATTGTAGGGTCACAAGCACGCAAGCATTCATGCAAGATCACAAAAGACCATGTAGGCTTTTGTTATGAAACAAAACAGGGCGCTGCTTGCCTGATGATTATAATGATGAAGTGGCTTCGGCTACATGGCTCACTAACTCCACTAGATACACTTCACATAGGTAGTTTATTTTACATGAGGCATTCATGCTTGTACCTCAAACACTGCTTGGTTTTGTCTCCAGTCAGGTCAAGAATCTTAGCGACACTGATATTCCTGACATTACAGAGCTAAATCTGTTCATCATTTCTTTTACTAGCAATTTACTTTTTAAAGGTAATTGTTAGAACCTTACCAGATTATTGTTAAAAAAATAAACTAACTCTTGTTCATTCATATAGTCAGATGGTACAGCAGCCCAGGTAAAGCTGCTAAGGAGTTTGAGAACAATAGTTAGATGAGTATAATGTTTGCTTTGTGTAACAACTGTGCAAATTACATAACATCTGGTATCACTGAATTCATTTCCATAAGCAAAATCACGACCGTCTCTTTTCACTCCATAGGTGGTGTCTCAATCCACATTGTCTCCAAACATGACTGCAGCAAACCACACAGTTAGTCATGTCAACAGCACTATGGCAACAAACCGCACCACGACCACTCCGGCTGGTGCCGCCTACCAGCTGCAATCCAGCTCCGTCTTTGTGCTGATATCTGGAACCATCTCGACCATACTAATTCACCACCGCTGCTGAGCCACATCTGTAACTGCTGATCAGTCCCCATCTTCCACCTGAGTGTTGCTCATAAATGAACATCGCGGCCCCTGTGCTATTCCAACCAAATAATTCAACCAAACCACCCCTGAGAGCAGACCCTCTGGATTACATCTACAACGTCTTTAAACACCGCTGAAGAGAAAATTGTTTGTACTGGAGCAGAGAAAGTGATCTTCCTTTCTTTTCTTTTTTTTTTTCACTGAAATGTTTGCAGTAGTGTTTTATATCCCTCATTTAAAATTCTACCAAAATTGGGATGTATACTGAAAGAGAAACCTGTATTGATTTTTTTTTTTTTTAAAGTTAAGGCTGTATTATATCAGTAGCTTAACTGAAGCCTGCAACTGTTTGATTTTTTTTTATTGCTTGAATTTTCCCTCTGTGTGCTCTGGAAATCTCACGAACACAATTACTAATTTTTAACAAACACAATGTACGCAATCTGCATTAATATTAATCATGAACATCATGAAGCAACAAAAGGAACAAAAATCCATTCGGCATTTCATTTAGGATAGAAAATAGTTGTTATAGAGCTACAATAACACTCCAAATGCAATGTTTCATTAGATTCATCTCAGTTTACCACCATGGCTGGGTTGGGTGTCTGTTTGGAGCTGATATATGAGGTGTTAGGTGTCTACTATATCATGACACCAACAGGAATGTCAGTGTATAGCCATGGAAAGGGACTGAGTCTGCCGTGTTCGGTTTTATTTTGTATAACTCACTATTCTTCAAATCATCATACAATAAATGAACTTGTACGAGACCTCCTAAGGACTAGTAATTTATTTAGGCTTTATATAGATTTGTTAACTGCTAAATGCAAGTCAGATTATTTACTTTCTTTCCCTTGTATTCACCTGTTCTCATCTACTTACATACAATTAATACTACATTCTTAAATCTAACCTAGAGTTTAATATAACTACCCTTTTTAATAGAGAATGCTGTTATTTAACAGTAGTTTTATTTTGCTGTGTTGCTTTGGTCATTCATACTACTTTTTCTGTTAAGCATCAACTGACAGAGGTGTGTAGGAAGGGAAGTGTGTGTACGGGTGAGTGTGTGTGTGTGTGTCTGTACGGGGTGTGTTCAACAGCAAGCGATAAACAGACGGAGGATGACCAAATCCGAATCTGCTGAATAGGTATAACTGTAAATCAGTGGTACACGGATGACTGGAAAGGTGACAATGAAAGAATAGAGAGATGAGTAATCGAATCAGGCGGGTGTTAGGGAATAACAGAGAGGGGATAACGGGATAACGCAGGCATTGTCGGTCTTGTGTTGAACAGGATGCCACAGTGCTGACAAATATTTAATCGGTGAGTACACAAAGGTCTGTATGTGCTTGGAGAATTTGGGTGGAGAAACAACTGGGAGAACATAAATAACAGAATAAATGTGTTCTTCACTATCTATGGTCACTGTGACACCAAGTGGTGTGTTTCCTTTGAACTTTGTACATCTCAGAAGTGCAGTACGTGGTTTTGGATGGAATAAATGTGTACTTTGGCTTCTATTATATGTGAGGTAGAGAACTAAGCTTTCTTTATGAACAACAACAGCAATTATTATTATTATTATTATTATTATTATTATTATTATTATTATTGGTAGTAGTAGTAGTGTATAGCACGTGATTTAAAACAGTAAGCAATAAAACCCTTTTAAAACACAATGCATCTATTTTAACTATTACATATTACAGAAAGAGAAGATGAATAAAAAAGAAAATGAATTAAAAATGTATTATATAATTACAACTAAATAGATGCAGCACAATGTAAATTAAAATGACCAATCATTACTATTAAAATACAAAACCTGCTTTTTAAGTGTTGAATATTGATCAGTAGCATCTTACAAATCTTTGGTGAAAGCTGCTTTATCAGTCTTCATGATTTTTTTTTGATCAAGGAGACCAGCAGCTTTGTTGCATTTATTTGCATAACTCAGAACTGGAAAGCTTGAATAATGTCATTTATTTACGACTTTTGTGCTTCAAAACTGGGGAAGTAAACATGAACACCTTCAGTCCTAGTCATTGCTTTTAGATGCAAGAAGTGAATATGTCTGTATGCTTATGTCTGTATAGCCGTGTCACTTACTGAACTCAGGGCTGAGGAAACCGAGTTCCCGAGCAGGAATCCTGAGTTGTCTTTGGGGCATTATCTTTTTTATATTTTTTTGTGTCAGAAATCATAGTCAGTCTACAACCTCGAGTCAAATGCAGCATTAATAATCTGATAACCTACACTCTGTAAGGCCTGATTATGAAATGAGTTTGTCAGGCATTCTGATAAACCATTAAGAGATTTAACAGTGTTAGCTATCTTTGCATCATTGCTAGTAATTAGGATTTCTTTTTTAATGTATTAATAAAAATCTCTTTATCCAGTGAATGATACTGTCTGGACAAGCATCTGGCGGTACACAGGGGCTCAGTGGTGATTTGTGTTTTGTGAGTCCCATGGGATAGACTCAGGGGAATATTTGAAACAGAAAATGGATAGATGGTGTCTCCAGGACCTGTGATGTGATGTGAGTACTGTTTAATAAAAAATATGACTAAACAGGGGAAAGATTGCCCACACAGATGTTGCTTAGAAAAGGATTTTCCCTGCTGTGGTCTGATGAGCTGTGACGTGACCTCTGCCAGCTCATGTTTCTGTAAGCTGTTAAAAGAGCAGGCCAAGCTGTTTTGTTCACATTTAGCAACACAGTGAATGTTCTAAGCCCGAGCCCCCTGTTCTGTGAAATTTCTGTCTGTGTTTATTTCCTTTTTTATGATTCTGTCACGATTTGTTAGGAATTTAGGAAGTGCCACTTGGGCTGCATTAGAGCAAGTAATATTCATTTAAAAAGAAATAAAATGAACCTACAGAACAAGACACTTCGTGCTCAGAGGCCCAGGGGTCATAACTGCCTTTTACAGTGGTGTGGTCAGGTTAGACCAGTGACTTTATTGGAGTGTCAGTCTAGGGTGGGGCAAAAACACTAGCCTGCATTCACAGAAAATGGTCCTAATGGATAAATGACACAGAGAGAAACCACTTTTGTTTGTCATCAAGCAAACTATAGAAAATGTCATAGCTAAGAAGACATTAGGCTACGTCTTTAGAAGTATGATGTTAAAAATTCAACATTGAACAAATATTAGCAAACAATGGCTAATGATGAACTGGAGAAATCCAATGTATTTTTTTTAGTCAGTGGGACCACTTATGTATTGGCTTGCTAAATACACCACATGGCCAAAAGTATGTGGAAACCTGTTGTAATAAGCTCCAGTCTCCTGTGAAGGTTTTCCACTAGATGTTGGAGCGTGTCTTTGGGGATTAGTGATCATTCAGCTACAAGAGCATTAGTGAGATCAGACACTGATGTTGTAAGAGTGAGGAGGTCTGGGGTTCAGTCGGTGTTCCAGTTCATCCCAAAGGTGTTCAGGGGGGTTGAGTCAGAGTCAGGGCTCTGTGCAGGACACTCCATTTCGTCCACTCCAACCTTAACACACCATGTCTTCATGGAGCTCAGGGGCTTTGTGCAGAGGGGCATTGTCATGCTGGAACAAATTTGGGGGCATTTATTCCCAGTAAAACGAACTCTTAATGCTACAGCATGAAATTCTATACAATTTAGTGCTTCCAAACTTTGTGACAGCAGTTTGGAGAAGAGCCACATATAGTTGTGATGGTGTCCTCATACTTTTGGCCATACAGTGTAACATTTTCTTCACTGTTGGGCAATGATGATATGAACATTCAGATTTCCCAAAGATGTTGTAGGGGTAGTAATTATATTAATATTCCCACTCGCCTATTGCAGTTACTTTTACTAAGTTGTTCAGTTTCACATAATAAGACACTGGAAACTAATTACTGCAGAGGATGTTAGATTCTGCAAAATTCCTTTCAACACCAGTAAAAACTGAACACATAATACTAGACAAATCGTATGTAAGGAATAATGATAAAAACTGGTTAAAAGAGTGGTGTAGAGTAGCTTCATACTTACACATATTCTTAATTATGTGTAGATTTGAACGATACGTATTGGAAAATCAAGAATGCTTGCCTCTAAAATGCTGCTCACACATGTGATGAGCAAAAATGTTAAACCAAAAAAGCAGAAAAACTTTTTTTTTAATGTAGACATAATATTTCAAAGAAAATAAAATAATGACACAAATAATATTGTTATTAAGGATCTTGTTTAATGTCACTATGTTGCATTGTTCCAAATCATGAAATAATACATCAGTTGTTGCTATCAGTTACCGGCACAGAAGCCATGAAGCCCCTATAAAAAGAATGAAGTCACACTTTTATCTGTACTCTACTTAAAACATGTCTCTGTGTGCCTGCTCAAGGTCGGGTTACTCCAGAATACATTACATGTAGGGTAACATGAGTCAGAGTCACGATCTGAGAACCAAAACACAAAGGTCAAACACAAGGAACAGTCTATAATCATGGAAACATTGACATTCCAACAAAACACAAATTGAATAAATATCATTAGCCAGCAGCTGCACTGGAGGGCAATTTAATACCTGAGCATCAGCATAGCGCTCAGGTGCTTTTGGATATTTATTTTAGTTTATTCATCCAATTACATTATCTGCATCTATATCAAATATGGTCCATTAGCAATTGTTGTAAAGAAAAAAAAGGTTTGATTTAACCATATAAACCAAAAACTTGAGCAATAGTCAGAAATATAACTATAAATATAAACTATAAATATTAGTCATATGTGATGTGAGAAATTTCCAAAAAAATCATTTTTCAATAATCAATTTTAAATGATTATAAATAAAATTTACATTTTCATATATATTAAACATGCTGAATTATAGTACACATGTCTGTGTATTTGTTTATGAAAATAAATACTATGTGAGGGTGTGAGTGTGAGTACGAGGACTGGTGGACTGGTGAGGAGAGCATGACCACACTCCTGAGGCCTATTTCCATAATTATGTAAATGGCACAGATGGTGAAATGAGCGCCTCAGTTTGTAGTGTGTATGTCTGAATATTGTTTACACGAGTTTTTGCATGTTTATTTGTTTGCTGTCCACATGTATAGTGAAACTGACCTCAATCAAAACCCTTTTTTATTAAGTACTTACAATATACTTAGAAATATCATTAAAATCTCTGCAAAATTGAAAAAAATTAATTATGTACACTCACTCCATGCTTTATGTGAAATATCTGTATGTCTGTTTATGCATGCAGTTACCCAATCAGCCAATCATCTAGCAGCAATTCAATGCATAAAATTAGTCAAGAGCTGCACTTAATGTTCACATATAACATCAGCATAGGGGGAAAAATTACTATGACCATGGCATGGTGTTTGGAGTGTCTGGCTAAGGCCGACTGGAGTATTTCAGAAACTACTGATCACCTGGGATTTTCTCCTACAACAGTTCAATGATGAAAACAAAAATCAATAAAACAGCATAAAAAGCAGTTCTGTGGGCAGAAACACTGATTCAAAGAGATTGAAAGACTGATTCAAAAACACGAAGGCTACTCAAACTGCCACTCTTTTCCGCCTGTGATACAACAATAATATGCTCCTCCTGACCAATCAGATTCCTGAATTCAACCTAACACAGATATTTATATTCCATGAGCTTACAAAGTTTCAAGAGCGTTATAAGAGCTCGTTTCCGTAACAACAAAACCTAATCCTAATGCAAGCAGAGATATCATTAATGTTGTGTCCAGTGCTGATGAGCTTCTCATTGCAGGAAAGAAGAAATCCATCATTCTGATTGGCTGAAGGTGCTTTACAGAACTCCTGTGGTCATGGGAAATTTACATGTTGAACATATTGCACATTCAATAACTATGTTAGATCATTTCATTAACTTCTAATAAGAATGGGTTTGATGTTTTATAGATGGATTCATTCGTCAGTAAGTATCTCTCTCTCTCTCTCTCTCTCTCTCTCTCTCTCTCTCTCTCTCAGCCATCCATACCCACTCATTTCCGTCACTCTCCCAGTCTAACAAAGATTCTGTTGAGCCTTCAGGGTAAATGCAAGTCTAAATCAAAGGCTGCTTTCATCTCCTTTTCTTATTCAGTATCCATTGCATCAGTGTGAGTCATTCAGACTTTAGCCAACTGGGATATGTTTAAAAAAGTGTATTAAAGTCCACATACTGTTCTACATAATCAAATTACATTTGGATATAAAAATGTGATTGATCTTGACATTATAATTATCATTTGAATTGTCATTTCGGGCAGCCTGAATCACAGAGGGTGGGTCTGTTGGGAGGAAAGGAAAGCTTGTTAGGTTTTTTTATGCAATTTTCCTTGTAGGTAACTGGATGCAATGCCATTCTAAAAACTATAAAATGCTCCTTAAATCATTTTGGGGGAAAGAAACCCAGGTTTTTCTTAGTCTTAGTTATTAAAGATCTCACTTTTGTAAGGAAGAACACCAAAAATTTTCTTTTTAATATTTCTCAGAAAACATGTCTGGTACAGACAGATTTCCTCTTTTCTCCCTCTCTGCATTTCCCATTCCCCATATAGTGACGCTCCTTGACCAGTCCACTGACCAGTGACGATGCTAGTGCTACAAATACAAAGCAAAGCTACTAAACATGATATAATAATGAACTGACATAATAGAGAAGAACAGTATAAAATGTGTTAAACTTTTTCTCTCTCTGAAACCATTTAATCATAGGGCTTAAAATGATTTAAACAAGACACCTTAGAATTAGACTCTAATTGGAGATGAAAATTTTGATGGCTGAGAGTCTAGAGAGCAATATTGGCCATAGGCTCTAGCTTGGCATACTCTGAATGGATGGCATACTCTCTCCTGTCAATCATAGTAATACCAGCCAGTTGTGAATGTCTGTGAGGTCATGAAGAGTGTAGATAGAACCTTCCTCCATGCATCAGTTTGAAAAAAATGCAGTGGCTGGCTTCTTGTGTTTCAGAGTCTTTAGTCTTTGTTGGTAGGTGTTGAATGCCAGACAGCTGACTGGTGGGTGGAAATTGTCAATTAGAGAAAAAATATGCAGGGAAAAAAAATTAATACCAGATTTCTGAGAGCCCAGTTTTAGTCAAATTTAATCTAATAATTCTGTTCTATGTTAGTACATGATAACAAACTCTTGATTTCTACTAATGAGCCACAAATGAAATAGTGCTAAAGGAAGAGGTTTGGAACAGTAAACAAGCTATTTGAGTACTGATGGCTCTTATTGGGTTTTCCAAGACGAGCAGATATTGATTTTTGAATATAAGCTCAAAAATTGTTTGATGCTTTGTTGGCTAATTAATTCATTTATTCCTTCACAGGAATTCTCTGCAGAGTCATATTTTTAACACAGAACAGATTTAAACAGCATGCACACTTCAACCACACACTGCACTTGGCTAGTAAGCTGTCCATATGTTTTATATTTCTGGCTGGTCCACTCTGTGATATCAAACTCCATCCAAGCTTAGAGCTGCACCCAAAATTCAAGAATCAAGCAGAACATCTACAGCACCACCAGAACAGCATATGCCCTCAAGGTGGTGCCAGAACCATGTGGACATGGTTGGAGACTGCTCATCTTCCTAAACACCCACCACATGCAGATCACATACAGAAGATAAAAAGCTTTGCTAAATAAGATGTCTGGGAAATGACAGGCAAGCTTATGTGTCTGTAGACGCTATCTTTATTCTGTACAAGCATAAAACAGATTTCCCCCCAAAATAATAAAACACCTACCCCTTATGTATAATACATTATATGCTAACACAATAAGTTTCTTTACAGTAGGTAGCATTGATGCCCCACAATGAGCTTGAGCCAGAGCTCAGGTTACTGTCTCTGCTGAGTGTCACATGCCTGTGGGTTTCCCCTGGGTTCCTCCCACTGTCCAAAAACCTGCACATAGGTAGTCTTGTCTATGTTAAACTGCCTCTGGGTATGAATGAGTATGTGAATGTATGTGCTAGACCAGCATCCCATCCAGAATGTATCGTCTGTCGTTTGCCACCCACTCCAGATACAGGATAATGCTGTTAAGGAAGATGAATGAATGTGTTTTTTAAATTCCTTTCTGTTAGTTCTTTTGATTGTCTCTCTAGAGAAAACTCATCAAGGTTCTGTGTATAACTCTAAAGCAGATTGCTTACTTGTTTTCCTTTAAACTCTATCAACTCCTAACCACTTAAACAACCCCTGAGTAACTTTTTATAGTATTGTAGTTAAAAACATATATAAATGGTGCAAAGTGTTTGTGTAGAAATTTAACTTGATTGATTCAGGGAATGTTTTGTGTTCCGACCTGAGATGTATAAATGTATAAAATTCTGTAAACAAAAAAATTGTACCACTTTTTTGGTTTATGCAGAAAATGCTGCTTGTGAATAAGCAATGAATAAAAATCTACGGTACCCCACCTCTTTTCTGTTTGTCTGTCTGTCTGTCTGTCTGTCGTCTCTCTTTCTCCACACACACACACACACACACACACTATACTAAACCTGGCTCGACGTCACAGGCGGTGCGGCAGTGCAGTATAACCGGGCGCGTGGGCAGCTGAGCGCCAAACTCTCTCTCTCTCTCTCTCTCTCTCTAACACACTAACACACACACACACACGCTCCACATCCCCCTCCTCTTCCTTGGGCCTCCGGATCCACTCCGGATTTTTCACTGTCACAGATGGAGGTCGCGCGTGTTCCCGGTGTGGAGACGGCGAGCACTGAGTGAATCGGTGTGGAGGACGTGTGCGACCATGCCGTAATGTTTCCGCTACGTCAAGAGCCTTTATAGCGACACACACAGACACGCACGCACAAGCGCGCGTGGAGGTCTTCGCTTGTTTCCACCTGTAAGATGGAAGAGAAACAGCAGCAATAAGATGGGCAGAATCAGCGCGCGCGTAACTGCTCGGATTGTCGTTTTCCCACCGAGACTATTATTGCTAGTGCCGCTGTTGCTGCTCGCGCTCTACACAGGCTGCAGTCACGCCATGCCGCACGTCCTGAGATTCGGTAAGTCCTTATTCTGCCCTCCGTTTCTGTATCTAGTCTATGTAAGTTCTTACAGTAAGTTCTCCAGGGTTGGCCCATTGCACAGAAATTTTGGACGACGTCTCATTAGCTAAAACAGGTGCACCGTGATCTGGCTTGGGCAATGCTGCATCTAATCTAACATTACTTGCACCTTGCGCATGTTATGCATGTCTTACTTTATAAGTAAGCGTGTGTGTGTGTGTGTGTGTGTGTGTTCTAACAGCTGGCTGATATTGCTCTAATGAAACGCAGCCTTTTTTCCTTGTCTTTATTATGCCTTGAAATTCCCTCCGGTGTGTACGACAGGGCTGTCCTGATATTTACAGAAATCCCATCTGGAGCTTAAATGTCGAAAGCCACAGTGTTCATAATTCACAGAGGTGTAAGATGAATGACTTTGAGGCGGCTTGTGACACAGATCTCACACACTCTCGCAGAGCTCGCAGAGAGACTCTGATTACAATTCATCTCTCTCTCTCTCTCTCTCTCTCTCTCTAGGGATCACTTGCATTTTGCTGATTGATTAATCTCGCACAGGCTTTCTGGTCTATGTGTGTGTTAAAAGCACCAGCCACGTACAGGTCAAATAAACGATATGATTCAAATCTGACTAAAACTCATGCATAATGCAACACCGTTGTGCTGGTTAATAGTAGAAGGAATGTGTGTAAGATGATAAATGAAACGATGTCATGCCCATCTATGTCTGTCAAAGTAAACTGACAATGTCAGTCTTTCCAGTGCCCAAGTCCTGTGTGCGCATGCTCTGTTCCGCTGTGGTAACGACGTGATTCTTTCGCTGCCAGTTATATTTTGATCAACAAATATGAATTTCAGCACTTCCTTCTTACACGATAACAAGGCAGTTAAGCCTACATATCACTTGCACAAGAGTCCAAGAGCTTAGTTTGTGCACATAACTGGTCGCAGTTGTACTGACACACAAAAACGAGACAACTCGTAAGCTTCAAATGGTTAAAATATTCACTAGACATTATTTCTTGTGTATAATGCTACGACAAAACAGTATGAGAGAAATATGTAAATGTGAGCGTTATTTCTGTGCTTCCTGAGCAAGTGTTTACTGGCATTGCATTGGCGTTTCCACAGTAAATGAGCAGCACCATGGACAGCAGCAGATTTAGGACAAAGCTGTACAGACGGGAGGAAAAAAATTCTTGAATAAAAAAACCTTGAATAAAAATAAACAAATGCATCAATATGTTACAACTAAAATACACCGTAGTACCAAAACTATACGGACAGCTGACCAATCACACCCATAGATTTAGTCCACATTTATTCCTACTGTGTTTGTTGTTATAATGTGTTCCACTGTACTGTGAAGGCTTTCCACTAGATGTTGGAGTGTGACTGTGGGGTTTAGTGATCCCAAAGGTGTTCAGTGGGGTTGAGTCAGAGTCAGGGCTCTGTGCAGGACACTCCAGTTCTTCCACTCCAATCTTAACACATCATGACTTCATGGAGCTCAGGGGCTTTGAGCACAGGGGCATTGTCATGCTGGAACAGGGTTTGAGTTTCTTAGTCTTCAAGGGAAGAGAAATTATGATGCGAAAATTCTGTACAATTATTTGACACAATTTAGGAAAGGCCTGTATATGGGTTTAATGGT
Organism: Hemibagrus wyckioides; assembly: GCF_019097595.1. Taxonomy (NCBI): domain Eukaryota; kingdom Metazoa; phylum Chordata; class Actinopteri; order Siluriformes; family Bagridae; genus Hemibagrus; species Hemibagrus wyckioides. The sequence continues at coordinate 4,742,609 of NC_080728.1, forward strand.
CAGGTGTCTACATACAGTGTAGCTTTAACAAGTGTCAGAACTTTGCTCCAAGGTTTCATCATTTTCTCCACACACCTACAGAATGTTTTAGCTGACATTTTGCCAACGCTTTCCCTTTTCAAACAATGACTAATTATACAACCCTTAAGCCAGCTAATCAAATGTCTGTGTGTATAAAAGATTTAACTCCCAGCCTAATATTAATGCGTATTATTTAGAAACTACAGTGAATATTTAAAAAGCATGTAGTGTTATGGTTAATTCATTCATACCAAATATGGTATATCAATTTTGCAGGCATAAATTTCTGAAGCATGTAGCTGAGAAATTGAAGATTATTCATTTTGCTCAAGGGACCAGTAGTAGCTTTGTAGCAATCCTCTGGTTTCATAGCACAGAACATTAACCTTTGAGCAGCCAAAGGGCCTGCTAAATTAATAAATACGAACCTTTACACATATGATTAATATATTTTCTGCACAGCACTGGTACATTCACTCTTGTTGGTTGTGGAGAACCCTTCTGTTCTGTGTACAACAGACAGTGTTTCCAAGTAGAGCCCTTTTTGTGGAAGCTTAGAACCCTTAATTATCCTTTAATCAGAACGTTCAAGAACCTTTTCTTTCTTTCGTTCTTTTCTTTCTTTTCTTGGGTTTTATACTTGGCAAGTCCTTGGTCTAAGATATTGAAGATGAAGATGAATATAGTTACTATGTTCTGACATACCGGCTGAATAATGATGCAGCGCAGGATTGTAGCTCTTCAACTGAGAGTTGTAAAAATAATTTTATGTTGTCATAAGACTCTGTGAACGGAGCTTTTGCATACTAACTAGCTTTTTACACACCTGGAAGCTGTAATTAATCCTTTGTTTCTATCCATGTCACTTTCCATTTTGTTCTTTTGTTATATAAGTGCGATGAGACATTAGAGAGTCATTGTGTTTCACACTGGTTTGAACTTTTAGCTTTTGTTGATCTTTCACTACTACCAGGTTTGTGTCCGTCTTGTCAGAGACTTTAGGCAGAAATTTCGGAGAACATTGCCAGAACATTGTCGTCAGCTAGTTTTGGTCTCAGCCGCACTAAATCTGCCATTGTAAATCGTGAGCGTGACATTATATGTTCTGAGTTCTTGACCAGAGATATGATGTATGATTCTCCTCCAACAGCAGACTCATACCTAATATTGTACAGCATAAACCCGGATTCAGACACTTATCACAAACCTGCTGTAAATAAATTTCTGTTTCTATTAGTCACATTTACAGAGTTGTGAAGAGGAAACTTCCTCTGGAAGCACACTTTTCCTGTCTGGTTTTCTTTGTTCTTTCTTGGCTTTAATGTGCAGCTCACAGCTTTTGCTTACCTGATCTCAGCATGAAACCACCATATGCTGTAACTGTCAAAAAATCATACTCCCATGATAAACTAGCAAAACCACTACAACCACTGTATGCTGTGAGACAAATATTTGCTTAAGAGATGAGCGTGTGAAACTCCAGCACAGTTAAATACTGGAAAGAAATACTGTTAATAAATACTGACCTCACCCTTCTACCTGACTGCCCCTGACTGCATATATATTTCATGGTATCATCAGAAATAAATTGCTTCCACTTCTGTATTGTGATATATATTTAAAAAACAAAACCTTTACTGGGTCTTGTATTATCTAAACCAATGCTTAGTGCACATCATAGACAGCCGCACATCGCTACATATACGGTATATAATATAATTATAAGTCATCGATCTCCTTGTCTTTTTTCATGACTTAGATAACGGATATAACTATCCACGGTGGTTCATATATAATAGTCAGATAATAATCAGCATCAGTAGTAAAGTTGGTGGGTAAAGTTCCAGTTTAGTGACACGCAGGTTGTAATTTCAAATCCTCTGACGAGATCCTTAACCCTCAACGAACCGTCTTATATGCGCTCGAATTATATGCCTCCTCATTTCTCTGGATTGAAAATGAAAAAGTCATCTTTTTAGAGCACAGAGTGACTGTGAAATCACATGCTGTTAATTTTCTTGCATTAAACTGTGCAGCAAGTAAGGAATAAAACATGACAGCGTGGACATATTGTTATAGGAAAATAATAAACGGCAGGGTTGTAGGATGTATCACTGTTACCACCTCAGCAGATGGAGTACAGCTACGCATTCAGAGATGTACAGCGCAAGCAGACCCTTCCCCCAACCCCTGGAACAGAACAGCCTTGGAAATAAGTGATTTCCTGTTATTACTTCCATTACAACACATGTTCCCACTCCAGTGACAATTTTTTTCTCTTACTCTTGAAGTTAATAAGACAAAATGCAGCAAAAAAAAAATGGCAGTCAACACCTTCTGACCAATCGGAATGAAGAATTGAACAGCCCTGTAGTATAAAAGGGTGAAATGTATTGTAAAATAATTACAGTGCAGTGTTTATACATATATCCTGCAGACTGCATTATGAATATAGCAATAAATTCAGGTCAACAGATGTAGGAGACCCAGTCCCACCCACGATAGGGCCGGATATTAGGTTGTCATTTGTCTCTATTATTCTATTCAAGCATGAAAATAAGACATGAATCATGTATTTTTATGACCAACAGCAAAGGCAGGAACCTGTTGAAGAAAGAGCAGCACAGTTTGTATAAAGGGTTGGGTTAGAATGAAAACAATCTAATGAAATGTGGTCTGATGTGATGTTCTGATTTAACAGAGCCCATACAGAAGGAACTGTTATCCACACTGTTCTGCAAAAATGAACTAAAAAATGACCACGATTGGCTAGCGTCTCTGTGATTGACAGAGAAGAGAGTGTATGCTATTCATCCCATACAGAGGGCACAGTCAATTTCGCTCCCTTGGCTTCTGGCCATAGATGGCTGCGACATCATCAGATTTCGAATTTACAATCTCTGGATGATACAGTGAACGCCTTTCTGCTTAGGGGCAAAAAGTGCTTCCATTTGAACCAGCATTTCAATAAGATACCCAACTTGCCCATCTAGAAACATAACCTGACCTGTCCACCTGCAAAACTACACAGAATCACAAGCTACCACAGAGTTCTGGATATGCAGCCTGTACAGTGTTTATAAACTAATGATTAATTACTAAATACTATAGAAGAGGGAAGCAGACTATGCTGTATGACCCATTCATATGTCATTTTTTGTTAAAAGTGAACTGTATTGTAGTAACTGCTGGCCCTACTTCAACTGTCTTGCCAAAGACTGTGAATTAGAGCTCAGTAATTTGCACTAAAACAAACGGAATATTGCCGTGACTCTATTTCTTTGGTGCAAGTAACAGAAACATTGCAGTTATTCATTTCTTCTTAATAATTTCTAATAATTCTTAATTTATTAATTTCCTTCGGGATTAAAAAAATTCTCTCTTCTCTTCTCTTCTCTTCTCTTCTCTTCTCTTCTCTTCTCTTCTCTTCTCTTCTCTTCTCTTCTCTTAATACTTGCCATCAAATAATTTGTTTAATAAGCATCATCTACAGTTTTAGCAAAAACATACGGTCTATTCTACTAAAAACTATGTCTTTAAACAAATAGCAGAACCTTTTTGATGCCATACAGAACCATTTTTAAATTGTTCTATAAGGAACCATAAACAACAATTATGGTCCATATTCATATGTCATTACTTTCATCCATTTACCCATTTACATTTATATGAGACATAAACAGGTTTCTCTGAAACTTTCTGGAAAGCTTTCTAATGTTTCAGAACATCATCTCACTCAAATCAGGAAACTATTATTTATTTAGGCTACAGTTATCAACAATAGCATGTAATAATATTTCAGATTATTGCTTTAGGTTAATATTTGGGATTTGCTTTGTGTTGTTGGCTTTGTTGCATCCCGGACAGTTCAGAAATGTTTTCTGGACACAGAATCATCAGAATCTACTATAAACCTGGGATGCGTTATAGAATCCGCTGCGAGTGGAAATGAAATTGTATAAGCAGCATTTCATTACACATGCCTGTATGATTTCCTAGGAACATTTTCTTTTAATAATGTTGAAAAACATGATCATTTAAGAATGATGAAAAAGACCGGCAATGGACGTACGCATTTTCTATTAAAAATCTTTTCAAAATGATTATTTTTGCAGAGCCCTGCAGAGATACAGCGCACAATCTGCCTGAGCTTTGTGGAGCTTAATGAAAGCATATTTCTTTTTGTGTTTGTGCAGAAATATGATCGAAATAAGATTTTATTTGGAGCTCAGTAAGGCAGTCAGGCTAAAAGCAAACAGTTAGTCTCCTATTTGTAATTAACTTTTTAAGTTTTGTGAGCAGGTTTGCAAGAATTTGTAAATAATATCCATACACTGCAAATCAGAAATGTGCACAACAAAGAGAAAAGGAAAGAAATATGTCTAGCATCACAAAGTTGTTACCAGCAGAAGTGAAGTGGAGCCTCCATGGATGAGACTTGTTTGTCCGGCCCATGGAAGCCAAGGTTAACACCTTGAACTCTTTGTCATGTTCCTCAAACCATTCCTAAACAGTTTTTTCAGTGTGGCCGGGAGCATCATCCTGAATGAGGACACTGACATTAGGGAAATCAGCTGCCATGAAGAAGTGCACTAGATCTGTAACAATGTTTAGGTAGATGGTATATGTAAAAAGGAACATCCACATGAATGTCAGGATCCAAGATTTCCCAGCAGAACATGGCCCACAGTATCACACTTCCTCCACCGGCTGACTTTCTTCCTATTGTGCACCTTCTTGCCATCTTTTCCTCAGATAAGCAACACATATGCACCGGCAATCCACAGGATGTAAAAGAAACCGTGATTCATCAGACCACACCACCTACTTCCACTGCTCCATGGTCCAGCTTTGATGCTCAGATGCACATTTTTGTGATGGACAGGGATCAGCCTGAGCACTCTTGACTGTTCTACAGCTATGAATCCGCATACACAGCAAGCTGTGATGCACTGTGTGTTCTGACACATTTCTATCATAGCCAGCATGCACGTTTTCAGCAGTTTGTGCTACAGTAGCTCTTGTGTGGAACCGGACCAGGCAGGCTGGCCTTCACTCTCTTCACACGCATCACTAAGCTTTGTGTGCCCATCACCCTGTCACTGGTTCACTGGTTGCCCTCCATGGGCCTCTTCTGGTAGGTACTAACCACCGCATTCAGGGAACTCCTGCTGTTTTGGAGATGCTCGGACTCAGTCGTCTAACCATCACAATTTAGCCCTTGTCAAAATCACTCAGATCCTTAAAATTGACTATTTAAAACAGTTATTTTGTCAATATCTTCTCCTGTATGCTCTTGACATTTTTCATGTGATCAAGAAAACACAAACTCCTCTGTCTTTCTTGTGAAGTAAGACTTTCTTGTGTCCTACTGTTAAAAAGCACTGACACTTTTGTAAATGTCACATAATTGTCCCCTAACATGTCTACAACAATTACACAGTTTGTTAGATAACATTAAATATCTGCCGTACAAGCCCTGTGTATGAGCTGTTTCTATAGGAACAATCACGTAAAAGACTGAGAGCATTAATACAAAATTCATCATTTATCTTACACCACCTTCTGATGAAAGAATCCAACACTTGCTGTGGAATAAATGATCTTTACTTATGATAAAAAGTTATTTGAAACAGTTTCTATGTAGAATCACATAATAGAGGATTTCCCTATTAAGTCTCTTGACTATCCAACGAACCCTTAGGAATCCCTTTTTATCTAAGGATGTGCTGAATGAAAGAATAGAAACAGGATCTAATGCAAGGTTCACGAAAAGTGTCCACAGTAATAACACAAACTGTACTGTTACTTGGTGAGAACGCACAGTTGACAGCACATTTGACTCTCATTTACACAATTTACTTTCATGCCAAACACTGAGTCACTTAATCCGTCATTCATCCGATTACTCATCAGATTACACACACACACACACACACACACACGATCAAATATCAGTGGAAGAGCGCTCTGTTGATCTAGACGTCTAGAGAGAGCTTTGAGTGAACACAAGGGTGGCGTAATATTTACCAAATGGCACGCTGTGATTCTGTTTGCAAATCATTTAATACCCATTTATGGACTCTTGGCTTGACTTGGTAAAAATCTGGCCTGAACAAATTTTTACATTTGATCATTCATCAAAGCACAGACATACTCATGTTAGTCAGGATGCCCACAGCAGGTAACCAATGTAGTGATTCATTAAATGACTTAATCCTATAATAAAGGCATTCTGTGATCTATCAGTATTACAAATGATAATATTATAGTAAATTTCCAAATGATATATTGGATGGTCATAATAAAGATGACCAGGTCTAAGCCGGTCTGCACTTTAAAATGGGTGCAGCTTGCAGAGACTGCAGTACAGTGATTCATGGCACCTTGTGGGAAGTAATAAATCACACAACATCATTTTTTTGTAATCCTGGTGTAGTCAAAGAGTCATGAGTGTGAGTGCCAACAACAGAAGGAAGATGATTGCAGTTATATATATGCTACTTTATAGACTAAAATAAGAGAATTTCTGTACACATCATAACGTCACATTTTTGGTGTAGATGGGACATAGATGAGTCAAATATCCTTGTCAGGATAGTCTGTGGGCCTAGAGGGAAAGCTATACAATGGATTGCGTTAAAAAAATATGCTGGGTACAAGGGAACTTATTGCAGAGACTCAGGGCAGAAGGCAGGATACACGCTGCAGGATGCCAGTCTATTGCAAGGCACAATTGCTCTCACACTCATCCAAATGCCAATCAGCCTCCACTGCATGTCTTTGGACTGGGGAGGAAACTGGAGTACCACCAAGGCACAGGGAGAACAAATACAAAATACAAACTCTTCACACATGGTGGTGGCAGGAAGCGAAATCTCCAACCCTGGAAGTGTGAGGCAAACATTTTAACCACCAAACCAAGGTACCTACTGTAGGAGTTATGGCTTATATCAACCTATGAGATAACTAAAGATATCTGATATATAGTGTAGTAATAAAAAACTGCAGCTATCATTAGTTTTAGCCTGCTGTATTTTTCTCAGTCATTTTAGTATATTGTCTTTAATAGCAGAATTCTTATATATAAACTTGTTATTTTACCTTTTAGTAGGTGTAGGTACTGTATTAGCTTCCTGTACGAGCACAACATTGAATGATCTTTAACTGAATTACTCTATTCCATTGGCAGATGGTGATTTTTCCAAAGTATTCAGAAGTATTTATCTATGTTCTCTGTTTTATGAGAGGATTTAATTAGCACACAATGCCAGTACTACATGCTACCAGGCAGCCAATTAACTTTACTGCACCAAGAGAGCTGAAAAGCCCTACTTCTGCTCCCTGACATCTGAATTAAATTAGTTTTGCGTATTGGTCTGAACTCTTGTTTAATTCTCAGTCTCTTCTCATAAGTAAGAGCATCAAAAGGCTTTTCCAAAATCAAGCTGACAGCATTAGGAGTGTCTGCCATGTTGTGCCAAAAAAGCAGCTAATTGGATTTCACTGATGAAGGAAGTCACAACTCGCTAACTTGACCTATAAATAAATAATAAACTTCTGAAATCACCCAGAACTTTACATTTGCAATTTATTTTAATATGTTTATGTTTGAAATGCTGTCCATCAGATTCATTTCCATTTTAGTGAGTTCTACTTTTTGAGAGACCATCATATGGAGAAGCCGTGTGTCTGTTTGAGAGCATTTCCAAAGAGTGTACAGTCCAGTAAAGGTGGAGATATATATATATATATATATATATATATATATATATAGAAGCTGTGCATCTGGATGTGACCCAAAAAGACATATTAAAAAGCCTTCTGTCCGATGAATGTTAATTTCTGCGCCATTAAAGCACTTGAATCTGTCACAGGATCCCAGTGAAGCCATGATGTGTTTTTCTTGCTGACTTCTATATACATTTTCACGCAGGCTGCCATGTCTACTACAAACAGTTTACCAAAATGAATTGAACAATATTGCAGTGAGATAGTTTCATAGCTTCATAGTCTGTTAAAATATTGAATGATGAATAATATAGACACATGGACAAACATCTTATATTAAACACATTTTATTGACAGCAATCTCCTGTGGTCCCTTTGCATTCAATGCTATTATGAAGCATCATTCTAATACATAGAAACATTTTTAATGCCATCAAACATGTATGCATTTATAGAATTGTTATAAAGCACCATCTACAACATGAAACTAAAGTCAGTAACAACAATCCAATATCTTGCTGTAGGCTAAGATAAATATCTTTGCAATAACAATGTCTTCATCAGTCTCTTCAAATGTTTTCTTACAAATAAAGTCTGTAATTTCGTATGTATTCCTAACCAAATACTAATAAAAACGATTTAACAATTTGAATAGAGACATTTCACTTTAATTAATACTTAAAATGGCTTCATTTATTGATTCATCTCTGTTCATTTTCGATAGTTATTAGTTAGTCATTAATCAGATAATGATTCGAAGTGTTATTTTCTTCACTTCACCAAATCTTACTTCAACATATCTCCCTGCGATGCAAAGTACATATAGACTTACCTGATTTTAGTTATTTTAGATCAGTTTACCCGCCTCTGATATTTACAAATAAACAATTTAGCATAAAGCCTGAACATTCCATTCATCATTCATTGCTAGTGAGTGTCTACATGGAGCTGCAGTTTTTCCTCCCACTTTTCACACCAGTTTGGAGATTACCGAGCAGAGATGGATGGGATATTAGCATGCATTGCACACTGCAAACCTACAGGGAAAGTCTGAGGGAGGGAGGGGGAGAGAGAGAGAGAGAGAGAGAGAGAGAGAGAGAGAGAGAAGCAGCTGCATGAATTCAGTAGGTCATGTTCAGAACTCCTAGCTGGAAAAAAAACCTTGAAAGTCTACTTTAGTTGCTGTGAGATTTGTGGCTCTGACATCTGAAGATAACTCACATTCAATAATGCACATTCACAAGCACATCATTTCAATGTTTATGTTGTGGAAAAAATATTGATTCCACCTTTAACAGGAACACTGTTAAATATGGGGCAGGTTTTACATGAATCACTTTTGGAAAAATACACAGAATTTGACACAGATCACAATATCATAATGGAGACACGAGCAGGGTTTGACTAAAACAGGCAACTGACAGTAAAGATTCAGAACAATGAAGAAAAACAAAGAAAGGATGTCACACTAATCAGAACTAATTGGAATTTTCCCTACTTATACAGATGCAAAAAGCACAAATCGACTCTAATAGCCTGACAGGCTAATTTAGGTGCATTTATGGCTTGGTGGATATTTAAGGTTCTTCACACTGGCCACGTTTGCTGTGGTCTGTATCTAAGAGCCGTTGTTTCATCATGCCCTGTGCAGTGTTGGTCTAGATTCAGACATGCTTGATACTTTTGAGCCCTGGTGCATTTACGTTTATTTAACATCATCGCAAATACTCATGCAGAGCACAACTCATCATTTTATTTATTTATTTTTGCTATTATGTGCTCTTCTGTGTCCCACAATGTTCCCCTGCCACTCATGGTCTGTTGTGTAACTAATGATGTCATCGGCTAAAACACACACATGTGCAGGTTAATTTACTTCCTGAAAAATTGCAGACCCGAGATCACCTTCATGGGAATTGAGTCACAGTTCCAGTGCAGGTGAACTCCATAGCATTGGAATGAGTAAAAAGTAGCAAAATACTGCATAAAATTTAGAAGTGTAAATGTGTAAGAGAGAGTCAGAGAGACAGAGTCAGCTTTATGGTCAATTCTTCTATATGTACAGGACATACAGAGGATTACGACACCTACGGTGCAGCATATATATATATATATATATATATATATATATATATATATATATATATATATATATATATATATATATAAAACATTTCCATTGAACAAACCAATATAAGTCATTTAAAATGCCCTTTAAACAACAAATGAAATGACACAGGATTTGGCAGCTACAACAGATTCTATACAGCATGTGATGGTGCATAAGCAGATGAAAACCTCTTGATATATTGCTTATTGGATGCAATTAGTGAATATATCTGTAGACAAAGCACTCTAATTCATTCATCTTCATTATGCTGGTCAGGTATGCAATGGATCCAAAGACAGATCTTGGGACTGCTGTTCCCCATGGAAAATCAGTATAATGGTGAAGGAATCTGAAAGAGCAAATCAATAACTTAAGCGTCTGAGAGAACATGCTTCATCTCCTTCATACTCCCGTTTCTGCTGTCTGTTGTTTTTTCTTTCTCTCTCTCTCTCTCTCTCTCTCTCTCTCTCTCTGTATCTCTCTCTCACTCTCTGTCTCACACACACACACACACACACACACACTGTCACACTGAGGTCAAAATAATTTCTTATAGCTCTCAGTTGGATTCATAGATTAGTTTGTTTAGCCCTATTTTTTGCCCATTTTCTGTGACCTAAATGTTGATGACCCACAGAGAGTTGGACAGACTCTTTATTTAGGCTTGTCTGAGAAACATAATTGAGATCCCTAGTAGGTCAGAATACAAACAGGTTTGCAACAGAGGCAAATCTCTTCTCCTAACCAAAAAAAGAGAGGCTTGCCTCAGTAGCTATAGACGGCTTGAACACAATATTAAAGGGGAAAAAAACTGCAATAATTGCAGTAATAGAAAAACTAAGAAAAGTAAGGAAGTGCAATTTGTAGCATTGTGTTGTTGGTTTCTTGTTCAGACAGTAAGGCAAATCACAGATTTATATTAAAAAGCTCTTCCTAAAATATTAAAGATTCTATAGTAATGACTTAAACATGACCTTGTATGATAAATGCACACAATATTCACAATTTATGTCTAAAGACAAAAAGATTTCAAGAGATATAAAGTTGTTAAAAAAGACATATGATTGTTGTTACTGTGAAGCTTTCTGTAATCAGAAATATTTAAAGTTAGAGAAATCGAAGACATGGATTCTAAAGGACATTGTCCCAGAGCAGCTTTACAGAAATATTGAAAAATAGAATAACAATTATAAAGTTTAAGATGAAGTTAATAACTATACCTAACATTTATCCCTAATGAGGGAGCCTGAGGCAACGGTGGCAATGAAAAACTTTCTGAGATGATACGAGGAAGAAACCTTAAGAGGAACCAGGCTCAGATGGGAACCTCATCCTCATTTGGGTGACACTGGACAGTAAATAATGTAAATACCGTCATTTATCCAACAGTTTATAGTCATGTGCAACCAAGAGCTTATTATTATTATTTTTTATAGCTTGCTGTTTATTTATTTAAAATTTCTATACATCAACCCCTTCACAGATTATTTTACTGTAGCATCATGTAAGACGTCACAGTGAAACAAAGAAAAGTGTAAGCCTTCAGCGCCGTGTCATGTTGACTTCCCCTTTCCTGTCTTATCTGGAGTAGCTCTGCTTTCTTTGATATTCATGCCTTTTCTGTAAAACCATCCGAGACCTACTGCTGAGACGGAGCCTACTAATCTCTGATAGCTATCTATCCTTGTTCAATAGATTGGCTCAGGCTGTGGACTCTCATCTCAAGCTGGGTGAAAGATTATAAAAGCCTCAGGTGCTCCAGAGACTCGACCTTTGCCTGGGACCTGTGTGGCAGAAATGAAGAACAAATTTAGCAGCACCAAAAAGGATATTGAAAATAGCGCTGTTAAAATGTGAGCATATATAAGATAGAGGCAGAGATAGAGAGAGATTCTTTATTAAATAAAGACATTTGGATTTCTTTTAAAAACTATATTAAGCTAGCACTGCAGTCACACAGCAAAGGTGGTGAAATAAAGAAGTTTCACATGTTCTTTCTGTGTATAGATACAGTATAATCCCTCAAGGTTTTCTGTTTTGCTCTATATTTCAATGCAAAAATTTCAAGATGGTTAAACTTAGAAATAAAAGTTCACCTGCTGCATTAGAAATTGAAAGATTCAAGCTTACAAGCAGTCAAGACATTGGATCACTGAGTTTTAATGAAGTGAAAATGATTATTGAAAACATTCTACATCCACAAGTTGTTATGCCAAGTTGAGTTAAAGAAAAGAAATATGTTTACATAATTTAATGAGACATTTGTGTTTTACAGTGTAGACTGGCTATCCTAAATTTTAGCTAGATATGAATGAGCATGCAACTGTGTGCAATAGACCGGCATCCCATCTTGGGTGAATTTCCACCTCATGCTCAATGTTTCTGCCTCCACTGTGACTCTTCCCAGGATAACAGTTATTGAAAACGAATAATTGAATGTTAGGAATATTATTTCTCAAAGATACACTCATATGGGTACATTCAACAGGAAAGGCTGTGCAGTCAGCACCAAAGAAGGCTACCATTCAGTGTTTCAGAGAGAGCCATTTATCCAGTCCAAAGGCAGAAACCCAAAGAGCTGAGAATGGTGTTCTCAAGGACGATGTGACTGTGTGAAGATACCCCTCACTCGCTCACATGCAGTGCATGATGAAAACAAAATTGGATCAGAAGTAAAGGCTGTGTAGTTTAAAAAATGTGCATGTCCTCTACAAGAGTAATAACAGCAGTAGCTTCCTTCATCTCTTTATGAGAGCCATACAATAAAAACACAAAAGGAATAAAGTTAAATTAACCACAAATAAAGTATTGTTGTTTGCAGCATGAATGTAGTATTAGTATTTCTTAGAAACAATGTTATAGTCATTAGTGTTATGAATAAGGATAAGATAATGGGGTAAGTAATGTTAAAGCAATTAAATGAATGCATAAAATTTGGGTTTTTAAATTGGAGCTTAATGTGAACCTCTGCGGGGCATAGTCATGGTTTTAAGTTCATTAGGGATGTGTGTCAGAAGCTTGGAAAATATTTTGCTCAGAGCTTGCTCACAAATCTTCGATACAATATAAGGACACGAAGAATAAAGAATTGTGTGAAGACAAAGTGACTTTCAATCACATGACTTTTAATCACACTGAGCAGAAAAGCATCTCAACACATCGAAGCTTGAAGCTGATGGGCTACAACATCAGGTAGAAGACCACATTAGGTTTTACTCCTGTTAGCCAAGAATGAAAATCTGAGGCAGCACAAGTTCACAGGTACTGGACAGTTGACGGTTGGAAATAGGCCGGGTGATGTCTGTCCAATCTTCAACTGTCCAATTGAAGGCTCGTCTGCTCTCGCTGAAGCCTTAGATTCTTGGCCATGTGTCTCTGAACCTAAACGGATATAGTAAAAATGAATTATTTATCCCCTTCACATGCTCTAAAAAAAGGAGTAAAATGTCAAAGACCATTTTAATGGTGCCACACACTGCAGGAGGAAGAAATAGAAAGTATGGAGCTTAGTGAGACAAGAAATGATAATGCGGCACCAGTACAGAAAAACAGAGAAATGGAAACAGAGATATATATGAGTGTTTTATCGAAGAATGTGGAATAAACAGTACACACAATTTATTTGTATGTAATATTCAGAAATTCTAGGTATTTTGGTTGTTTTATACAGCATTAGAAGCACATTTTCACTGTCTGACCATTCCACTGGTTGCACAGAGAAAGAGAGAGAGAGAGAGAGAGAGAGAGAGAGGGAGAGAGAGACAGATCATAGATAATCCCAGATGGTGCTTTATTAATAATGTATTTCCTTGGTAATTCACACTCACTAGTTTATAAACATTTCACACTTAAGAAATGAATTGCCTTCTACACACATAGATATCAGGGGAATTAGTGATAAATGAGAGTCTCAATCTTTGGTAAGCAATTGATTTCTCATCCCTCGGTGGTGCAATACACTTGAAAATGTCACTAACTGTTTATTTCGTGAGACTATAACTGCATATCATCATTTTTACATTTACATTTATCCATTTGCTTGACACTTTTATCCAAAATGGATTACTACTGAGACAGAGTACACTTGAGTAGGTGAGGGTTAAGCGCCCAACGGTGACAGTTTTTGGCAATGTGGGGATTTAAACCTTCTGAACCAGTAGGCTTTAGTACGCCTGTAAAACTTAACCACTGAGCCACCACTGTATTTAAAACATTTAATCCCAATATCGTTTCTCTCTAACAGGAGGGATTTTTGAGTCTATTGAGAGTGGCCCTTCAGGTGCTGAGGAACTGGCCTTCAAATTTGCACTGAACACCATCAACAGGAACCGGACCCTGCTGCCCAACACCACGCTCACCTACGACATCCAGAGGATCAATGTCTTTGACAGCTTCGAGGCCTCAAGGAAAGGTGGGCAAAAGAGAAAGCCACACAGCTGTTTGTTCCTCGAGTACATTTAAATGTATGACTAAAAATATAATATACTTCATTATACAATGGTTGCTAATAGCTTTGAGGGTTTAGGAGTGGGGCTGGGTTTTTTTTTTCCCCATTATAACATAATCCTCATTATGCCTTTTTGTTCCCCTGAGACACTGTTCGCCTTTTGCCAGAGAAGGTAGAATTCACGTAATTAGAACCTTGTCAGTGGCCTCTGAGGTGGCTTTTGTTATGTACAGGAGAGCATGCATGGAATAAAGACAAAATATTTTGCGTTCATGTATTCCTGTTTTCAACTGTTCCTGCTTTTGTGCCTTCTATAGCACAAACTACACAGTTTTTAGCTTCTCCAACTTCTCTAAATATTAGTTAGATTTTTATAAGACCTAAATTTTGTAAATTATTATTATTTTCTTCTTCTTCTTCTTCTTCTTCTTCTTCTTCTTCATTTGGCTATTTCTTTTTTTTATTAAATAATTAATAATAATTCATTTTTTTTGTCATGACTGACATTCTTTCCCTTCTCTCAGCAGCTTGTGAGCAACTCTCTTTAGGTGTTGCAGCCATATTTGGACCATCTCACAGTTCCTCAGCCAATGCAGTGCAGTCCATCTCCAATGCCCTAGGAGTACCACATATCCAGACCAGATGGAAACACCAAGTTTCAGATAATCGCGATTCATACTACGTCAGTCTCTATCCTGACTTCTCCTCCCTCAGCCGCGCCATCCTGGAGCTGGTTTATTTCTTCAGGTGGGAGACAGTTACAGTGGTGTACGACGACAGCACGGGTGAGTCGAGCGGATGATAGACAATGTAATAGATAATGTAATAATTCATGAGGTGTTTTGTCAACTGAATAAAATTTCAAGATCTGCTAAAAATTTGCCAGGACCTTCTTAACACACTGAGGTTCTGGAGTTAAATGTCAGTGAATGTTGAGGCAGATAGTGTGATACTATTATTTCATGATGAATTAGATTTTTATGTTTAGATGTACAACATTTAGGAAAGGCTATGCTTAGCTATTCTTTGGCATTTCTGTTAGCTTCTGTTGGTAGGAATATTGTTATCTGTAATCCTGCTATGCAATTTGTTCTCAGAGATTAAATGATATTTCCTTTGACAATTCAGTCCAATTATTAAATTACAGCACAATAACTAAGGAGCTCAATTACTTTCTGCCCTTACTTAATTACTCTTCATTAGCTCCTAGGACACAGAAGGCATTCGGTTCTACTCAAACCTGTTATTGAACATACCCAATTAAATGTTGTTTTTTTTAAAAAACTGAAAAGATATTAACTTAAGCTAAAGAGGAAAATTAGACTTTGAACATTTTTAGGTCAGTACTACGTTCTCTGATCTCAATTCAAGTAGCATAAGATGTGTCTTTTGCTTCCTGTAATAGCCCTGGGCTGTTCCTGTTTACCCCATGGCTGTAGACACATGCATACAAAATGAATGAAATAATGAATGAAGTGAACAGATGAACAGAATTTCTGGAGAAAACTCGATAAATAATTTTAATATAATTTGAATCAAAATAATCGAAAATAATAATACAATATTATTAATATATTATAAAAAATATAATCAAATAATAATTGAAATGATATGAAATTTATTTCCTTAAGCATTTCCTAGTATCCTGTTTTTATTTATATTTATTTATAAATAAATATAATTTATAAATAAATATAAATAAAAACAGGATATTAGGAAATGCATAAGGAAATAAATTTCCCTATTAATAAAAATATATTTAAAAATATATAAAAATATATTTTTATTATATTTATATTTATACCTTATTTTATTTTATTTTTTAAATTCTTTTTAAATATTTTTCGTATCTCTATTTCTTTTCAACACAGACAGTTGTGAAAAGCTTTTCAGTACACATTGTACCATGTATGATGGTGTGTGACAAATAACATTGACATTTGAAAATCTAAAACACAACCATTTATGGCTTAAATGCAACACAACAGCACAAGGATGACAACAACAACAAGAACAAAACATGTAAAAACAGTTCCTTAAAAAATAAAGATACAGTATGTGGGGTTAATAACTGAAATAATAAAAAAATCTATAAAATTATCTGGACAAAAAAAAAAATATTTATATATATATATATGGAAACTAAAACCTGAAATGATTATATTATATTATATTATATTATATTATATTATATTATATTATATTATATTATATTATATTATATTATATTATATTATATTATATTCAACACATACACATTATGAGTATTTTTTAAGTTATATAAATAATACCCAGTTTCTGTTTGCTCATGATTAAATTTACATTCTTCCCTCTTAGCAGAAAGATCTCATTAGAGAAGGTTATGTGTATAATAGTATTTATATGGCAGTGGAATATCACTCAGTAGGAGGATGTGTGTCGAATGTATAAATGCTTAAACAGCTCTCTCTCTTTCTCTTTCTCTCTCTCTCTCTCTCTCTCTCTCTCTCTCTCTCTTTTGCTCTCTCTCTCTCTCTCTCTCTCTCTCTCTCTTTTGCTCTCTCTCTCGCTCTCTCTCTCTCTCTTTTGCTCTCTCTCTCTCTCTCTCTCTCTCTCTTTTGCTCTCTCTCTCACTCTCTCTTGCTCTCTCTCTCTCTCTCTCTCTCTCTCTCTGTAGGTTTGATTCGTCTGCAGGAGCTGATCAAAGCTCCCTCCAGATACAACATCCGCCTGAAAATCCGCCAGCTCCCTGCAGAGACTAAGGATGCCAAACCACTTCTTAAAGAGATGAAAAAAGCGAAAGAGTTTCACGTCATCTTTGACTGTGGCCATGAGATGGCTGCATGGATACTCAAGCAGGTTTGTTTGATTTTCTCTCCATGCTCTTGCTCTCGCTTTCGCACTCCTCTCCCTGACTAATTCTCCAGTCTCCAGTTGTAGCGTGTGAAGTGGATTTTTGTTGTGTGCAGGGATGACCCACAGTATTGTCTAGGACACATTTATTTTTTTACAAAAAGTAGATCATTTTCTGTGATAGCAGATGATTAATGGCACAGCGGTACAGGGTATATGCATAATAAAGGACATATGGACATATCATAAATCAGGAAACTGACAACTAAAGTCAAAAAAAACCTGAAAAAACACTTCCCTCACAAGGATGAGTTACTGAATCAAGTTTTTGATTGAAGTCTTTAATGAGAATGAAGAATGATGTAACTCCTTTGCATTCACAGTCAACAAATTTCAACACAACTAAACACCTCTGGGAGATTTTAGTCTGGTGTGTTAGACAGTGCTCTCTGCCATCATTATCCAAGCAGCAATTAAGGAAATATATTTTGGATGAATGGTGATGATCAATGACATCCTGCACTGGTAGCTTGAGGTCACCACACCTCTCTAATCACCTTATGTTGTTGTTTTCTTCTTTAATCTGTCACCTGAGAGTATGCCTGCAATGTTACATATATAGAAGGGCTATATTTAAAATCAACTTCCCTGACACTGTTATATCTATTGGAGATCTATTAACACTGTTGTTTTATCAGCAGCATGTCAAACTAACATAATTACAGTCTACAAATTATATAAAGAGCATAGAGGGGAGGAATAAGCGCATTAGTAAATGCACACACACTCTAGGGAGAGAGTCCAATCGGTTTAATACTGATGGTTATCTTTATTGTGGTTCAGTATAGTTTATTTAGGTAGTGTTCAGGTCAAGTATGTTTGGAGTGTGTAATGTTGTTGTGTTGTGTTGTGTTGTGTTGTGTAGGCTCTCTCTATGGGGATGATGACAGAGTATTATCACTACATCTTCACAACACTGGTGAGACCCCCCCACACACACACATGCATGCATTTATAGTATCCCTATAAGTTCGGCACATTATACATCATGGAAGCTATGCTTATACTAATTTATGACAGAGAAACATCTTTTTGTTTATACAGTACACCAGTCTATAATTTAAGAATTATTTCACATTTTCAGTGAGAATTGTGTGGAACATTATGACAACCCCATATCATGGAAGTTTCTTTTTACATTTTATAAGAAACTTACAAAACAGTGCAGAAGCAGGGATATGGGTGTAGGGATTCTATTATTAGTTTTAAGAAACTGACAGAATATTCAAAAAATCAAGATACTATTGACCTTTAATATTTCATCAGTATAATATTAAATTCCCATTTCTCTTATTTTTGTGGTTGGTATGACTCTAACTTAAAAAGTAAGGTTTAAAGTCCTTGTAGCAGCAGCATACAACAGTTCACTGTATTTTCCAGTATCACATACCAGAAATGGTGTAACTTTGTCAGATTTCCTTCCTATAGACAGCAAACGTGTGTGGCATTTAGTATCACTGTAACAGTGTTTGTCTCTGAAGTTGGTCACTAATTTAGATCTAGACCCTGTAGTATAGGTATGATGACTGAGATATGATAATTGATAAAAACTATAATCTTTCACTGATGCTTTGGGAAGGCTGGACGAGTCAACTGTGCAACTCCTATTTGTTGTTGTTGTTCTTTCGGCTGATCCCTGTTCTGGGTCGCCACAGCGGATCATCTGAACCGCATATTTGATTTGGCACAGGTCTTACACTGGATGCTCTTCCTGACGCAATCCTCCTATTTTATCCGGGTTTGTGTCCGGCCCTGAGTGTTAACCCTTCAGTTGCTGGGTTGGGTCCCTGCCCTGGTTCCCCTGAGAGCTCTGGGTCTTACAAGTATACATTCTGTCCATACAGTATGTATAACACTACAGTGTCCCTATGTTCATAAAAAGATTTACTTAGCTGGAATAATGATCTAAATTACTCTCCAATTTAGGCATGTAGTGAACAGTCAGGCATGTTCTCTCAGAGTTCTCTCACAGTTTGCTCTGTGGCAGTTTGGTGTCTTTAAGTAATGCAGAAATGCACATACAGCACAAGGCTGAGTGAGATTTCAAGAGGTTTCAGAAACAGAAACGACATCTCCCTTGCCATTTCAGGATTGTGTCTTGCCCCGTGCCGTTCCTTTCCACTGCTTTCAACACGTCTACTGCTTTTTCTTCAACATAAGCATGATGCATGATTACATCACAAATTCAGTGTGATTACTAGTAACAACTGGTTATCATGGAAACTGGCTAATTGGGCTCATTTGGAATGAAACTAACACATGATAATAATGATTTGCTATATTCTTCTTCTACGTCTTCTTCTTCTTATTATTATTATTAATAGGAAAAAATGCAGAGTTGTAGCAAAAATCTCTATGTAAATAATCTCTGGAACACAGACGATCTGACACAAATTAATTACTGGCCCGTGTCTGTCTGTGCTGTGTAGTTGAAGGCTCTCCAGCTCTTTTTCTCTGTAAAACATGGCCGTCCTTGAAGGACGTTCAGTAATCATGCCAGCTATCCCAGGCTGCCAGACTACATTCTCGCACATTTTTTCCCTCTCAGTACAAACACAGTAGAATAATATACTCTCTCTCTCTCTCTCTCTCTCTCTCTCTCTCTTTTATACTATATACTTCATATAAAATGCCTTTGTGGCCAGAGTAGCGGTAAATCACTATAACAAGTCTGCGTATAACTGTGTGTAGCTTATAACACATAACAGTAGAAGAGTAGCTGGTTAGTAACTAATGCTCAAAAACAGAAAGAGAATGTTGCAGAGAAAAAGGGGAAAATGCATATGAATACAATATCCATTATTATATTATCATATCTATCATTATATTGGATTGTACTGTATAGAATTATAGCTACAATTAATTGTTATTGTTTTGTGCTCCATCATAATATCACATGACCATGTTATGCAGTATTAATATAATGCTTTGTACTGTTCACTGTCTATTACAGGGTAATTATTTTTTAATAGTAAACAGCATTGCTGCTTAGTTTGATGCTAATCAGGTGAAAACAAATGGATTTCTATTCTAATAATCTTATGATATCCTAGGATTTGTTTGCATTAGACATGGAGCCGTATCGCTTCAGCGGCGTGAACATGACCGGCTTTCGGATCCTAAACACGGAGAGTGCGCAGGTGTCTTCGATCGTAGAAAAGTGGTCCATGGAGAGACTTCAGGCGCCTCCGAAGCCCGACTCAGGACTGCTGGATGGATTCATGACGGTGAGAGACACTGAACAAAAACGCTCTTTGTATCGTATCATTTTATGTTGTGTTTACAGCTTAATCGATAACAAGTTAAACTGCAGCATGTATATCACAGGCTGCTGGTGTGAAGTAAAAAAGAAGGATCGCTTTGAGATGTAGATGGCTTTTACACCGTAAATAGGTGATCAAGCAACATCATTTGGCTGCATTCACACACGACACATTGTCTCTACAGGTAGCTGATGTTGGAGCCAAGGTCACCACATGGTGTTAGACATAATGACCATTTATCATTCCTGCCATTCAGTCTCATGCTCTTTAGTGAGACTTAGAGGTGTGTGTGTGTGTGTGTGTGTGTGTGAGAGAGAGAGAGAGAGAGAGAGAGAGATAGTGAGAGAGAGAGAGAGAGAGAGAGAGAGAGAGAGATAGTGAGAGAGAGAGAGAGAGAGAGAGAGAGAGATAGTGAGAGAGAGAGAGAGAGATAGTGAGAGAGAGAGAGAGAGAGAGAGAGAGAGAGAGAGAGAGAGAGAAAGAGAGATAGTGAGAGAGAGAGAGATAGTGAGAGAGAGAGAGAGAGAGAGAGAGAGAGAGAGATAGTGAGAGATAGTGAGAGACAGAGAAAAAGAGAGATAGTGAGAGAGAGAGAGAGAGAGAGAGAGAGAGAGTGTGTAAATAAAGGCTTTTAAGGCTTCTTTCTTAATATGAGGGTGATAAAGTGATCTGCTAAATGTAAATGGTTTCCATAAGTATTATTTTTTCCCTCATTAATCCATACATTTTGATATGTCACATGTCTATGTACCGGTAGTTTTATGATTACAGTTAGTTTTGTGGTGGCGTGCACGTGGCGCTCAGTGACCCATAATGCAATCTTGCACATTGAGTTGACGGTATTGTCATCCCCTGATCAATGACACGATCATTTTGATAGCTGCAGTAGTTTGGTGCTTACACTCAGTTAATGTCCTGCTACTGATACTGGGAAATTCACAACATGTGTGTGGAAATGGGGAGAAAAATAATTACACACACTTCCTGAGAACTTGAAGTAGGATCCCAGTGGAGATATTAAACATCTAAATAGTGTCCAGATTCCCAGTTTGCTCCTCAACACTCATTATACATAAGTGTGTATTGCAAGTTCCGTGAAACTTCCATTCTATTCCTGAAATTCCATGTGACATACAGATGGGATTAAATCCCAGTTCCACATGAAATTTCTTGATAAAGACAAAGTGGAACACTTGGACATTCATCATGCGTGTCTGTATGGCTGATGGTGTGGGAATAATTTCCAGAATTTCCAATTTTTATGAATGGGGCTGGAATACTGCCACTTCCCTGACAAACGTAAGACTTATGAGAGAATATGTGATATGAGCAGGTAAGACAAACAACGTCTGAGCTTTGGCACCTGTATTTTATTCCTCATTCATTCTCTACAGGGGTTTAGATGTAGTAGGACCTTGAAGAGGGAGTTCTAAATCATTTCATTCTTACTGATGGATAACAAAGCATGGCGGACTTTACGAAATAATAAATATGTCCGAAGGTTTGAGCAGGATGGTGATAAAATGCTTCATTAAAGAGCTGTTTATGACTCTTCCCTAGAGATATGTATCACACTCTAACGCTGCCTTTCTATTAACCCTGTTTGTAGCTGTCCTAGGTTTCCTGAAACAATTTAAAAATGATCAATGTCCTGTGGTTTAATTTGTAATAGAGGGTTTATTTCAAATTCAGTATTGAATTGTATTATTCCTAATAATGTAATCTAATATCTGAATCTAAATTCACTGACAGAAATCGAGAAATTATATCATAATAATTCTTGTAATGGAAATAGGTTGATTTATGGTACACTGTGGAGAATTAGAGCCTGATGCAAATACAGATCTTTTTGATTGACCCTAATATGTAGGATTATGGAGCATAACATTACAACACCTGTGAGTATGCGAATGGGATGAGATTAACTTGCATATCTGATCAGAGAAAGACAAATCAATTCTTAGTTTTAGGCAGTTTTGTTGTTTTGATCCTGCTGTGTCTGAAACCACAGACCTTTGTTTTTGCTTTTACCATGGCACACACACACACACACACACACAGTCCTGACAATCATCTCTATAGCGGTTGCTACCAGAGATGTGGGGTTGCTGTGGAAACGGCAGCTGGCGCAGTGACCTGGTGGAGCTCCTTTGCAGCAATTTCAGCCCATCCATCAGTGCAGTGATTTATTGCTGTCTAGAAGCTCCCTGCATGAGGGAAGAGGGAAAGACACGTTACAAGAGAGGGAGAGAGAGAGAGAGAGAAAGAGAGAGAGAGAGAGAGAGAGAGAGAAAAACAACTGTATTAGACCGAGACAGATGTCTCCAGTTCAGCCATGGGAAATGAAGCGCAAATTGAATGAAATCATTTGTGCGTCAAAAGTTTCATCCAAAGTTTTCTGTCATGTTAAAATTCCCATGTTGCTGATGAAACTCACAACTCTCAGCTCAGCTCTCTACTTTGTTCTTCTACAGTAATAAAATCAGTTGCAGAATTAAAATGCAATAAATTATTTCATTTGCGTTATGGACAATAGAGTTGGGAAATTCATGCAATAATAAAACTTTCTGAAGATTATTGGAGCTTAAAGATTATGTAAACCATATTAAAAACACTTCAACGCTTTTTAGGGTGATTACGCTAATAATTGCATTTTTTGGAAGTGGGGGAAGTGGAAAATATCAAGCAAAAATCCAAAGCAAATGTTGTGAAGTGAGTAAATACCTAAATCTACGAAGTACATTATGGATGGAACTGAGCCTCACACCCTATATGTTGGTCTTCCTCAAATTGTTGCTACGAAGTACAGTAGTATACAGTGTGTTTGTATGTTGTTGCCCAAACCCTGTTCCAAGCATGACAATGCACAAAGCCCCTGAGCTCCATGAAGACATGGTGTGTTAAGGTTGGAGTGGAAGAACTGGAGTGTCCTGCACAGAGCCCTGACTCTGCCTCAACCCCACTGAACACCTTCGGGATGACCTGGAACACAGACACCAAAACGTTGAACCTTGAGCTGGATGTACTATCATGAATTCTGGAACAACAATCTGAGGCTATCATAGTTTCAGACTCAGTTAATCATCTTGTATTTTTTCCAGTCTTCATTTATCCATTTTTAGCGAGTTTGTGCCCTTGATAGTCTTAGATTCTTGTTCCTGGCTGACTGAAGAGGAACACAATGTGCTGAGGACTACAGCATCGAACAGCCATAGAGACCGTCACGCTCATGTACAACAGCTTACTGATCACAAAACCTGAACACAATCATGCTCTCACAGCCACACAGTACATAAGAACTCTCACACAACCCATTCAGTGTGAAGTATACACTCCGTGTCCTGTACCTGTCAGTGCCAAGTCTTGTGATGTGTGCTACAGTATTTAGGACTACACTTTCATGTCCTTGTCTCTTCCTCAAATATTCTTGTTTTTTCATTGCCTGACGTCTGCATGTTTATTGACCTTGATTTGTTTGCCTTCGGAAAAGAAAGAAAATTATCCTGCATCTGTCACTGTCTCAGCGCCTACCTCAGGTCCACTAATTTTGTCGTGTTGCCTGGACATGCAGCTCTCATCTGTTTTGTACAGAATTACTATTTCCTTTGGCATTTTCTGCAGAAGGCCAATTAACTCTGCTTTCATAGTTCTCCATTTTGAAATTCTGGCTGTGCGCTCCATTTTGTAATATCCAGAATTGTTCAGTAGTGTTTTGGTAAACAAATAAAGATGTACATGCAACCTGATCGTAAATAGACCATATTAGCTCAGCAACCTCATGCTACTTGGTTATCCCTCCTTTATGCCTGTAACTATAACCAAAATCTGTTAGTACAATTCTCAAATGAGGCAGGTCAGACTTCCTGTTTTGAAAATATCAGATATGTCAGCGTGTCTCACCTAAAAGTCAGGATTGGATAATATACCAGTAGGAATTCCTAATTAGCATGTTGTATTTTTTGCTAAATTATTGCAGTTTTGCTAAAAACAGGGAAACTGACACAAAATCTTAATCGATAAAAAGCTGACATTAGGTGACAAAATATTACATGAGACAAATATAAAACTCCTAATATTATGCCTGAATACCTACTTAATAGTTTTTTATAGGGATGAAACGAGTGATTCAAAAGCATACTCTTTTTACGTTTTATTTCACTTTCCAAATTGCATTATACACTGATAGAAAATTTGTAATTAAGTTAGATTTCCGCTCCATCTGTCTGGTTATTAATAGACCGCCCTCTCAGTTGTGTTTGGTTACATTCAGCTACTGTGCCATTTTTCTGTGTGGGGATCTTTCTTCTTGGTAATTGCTGAAGTGATTTGCACACAGGGTTACCCTTGAACAAATGTCTGTGGTTTAACTGTGTAAGGTTGTGTGTATCGAGCGGGTGTGTGCCACTACAAGCTTCCTGTATGTAACTTTATGTAATGAAACCTCCACTGATGCGCATGTCAAAGCTCATCTGTAGTGGAGTGTGTTGTGTGTGTTGTGTATACTGTAAGATGCAGAATATCTCAGACCTTGTGTCTCACATTAGATAGTGATATTGATTATAGGATAGTTTACACCATAAATCACCTCAGATACAACACTGTAGCATTGGAAATCTACATGTTATTGCCCTGAGAGAGAGAGAGAGAGAGAGAGAGAACAGGAGAAAAAAACCCAAAGGAGAGAGAGAGAGAGAGAGAGAGAGAGAGAGAGAACAGGAGCAAAAAAGCCAAAGGAGAGAGAGAGAGAGAGAGAGAGAGAGAGAGAACAGGAGCAAAAACCTAAAGAAGAGAGAGAGAGAGAGAAGGAGAGAGAGAGAGAGAAAGAACAGGAGCAAAAAAAAACAAAAGGGGAAGAGAGAGAGAGAGAACAGGAGCAAAAAACCCAAAGGAGAGAGAGAGAGGGTGTGAGAGAGTGAGTGAGAGAGAGAGAGAGAGAGAGAACAGGAGCAAAAACCCAAAGGAGAGAGAGAGAGGGTGTGAGAGAGTGAGTGAGAGAGAGAGAGAGAGAGAGAGAACAGGAGCACAAAAAACCAAACGAGAGAGAGAGAGAGAGAGAGAGAGAGAGAGAGAGAGAGAGCAAAAAACCAAAGGGCTGGGAGGTGGAAAGAAATTGAAAGGCTTTTCTATTCTCTTTTTCACTTTTCACATCACGCACACACACACACACACACACACAGACACACACACACACACTGAAACGCATTCCCCAGTGCTAGAAGAAGAGACGTCTGCAATTACTCCCTTTGGAGCCAGGAGCAATCATTAGCTTAGTAATACATCTTCACACAGTGACAGCTGAACCGCATACACACACACACACACACACATTCATGTTCACACAAACTCACAGTTCTGTCAGTCTCCTTGCTCAGTGAATAATTCTGTGTGTGTCTGAATATCTAAACATCAATGAGCCTGGTGACTGATGATGAGTCTAAGACATGTTGTTGTGTCAGCACTGTGTTCCTGAAGATTTATGTCTCATGCTGTGGGCCAGTGGCTTTAAATATTTTGTCACCCTTGGGTCTCAGAGGGACCAGGTCCAGACAGTGATCTTACACTAACTGAATAAGAAAACTGGAAATTTTTAGTAATATCAGTGTGTAAGTTCAGACACACTGATATTGTATATTGTTGTAAGAAACATGTAATAGCCTAGGGGTACTTCAACGGGGCTATAATTACTCCACATGTAGAGGAAAATTGGTGCTGATATTATTGGAAACGGCATGCAATTACAGATCATAGCACAGGATAAATAAAATGAAGCTATAATTAGTGTACAATTAGAGCCGAGTTGTTTGTGTTTGTGTTGTTTATGTCATAACATGCAATTACATATGGAACTAAACTGGCGATTAGATAGTAAGGAATCG
This sequence comes from Hemibagrus wyckioides, assembly GCF_019097595.1. Taxonomy (NCBI): domain Eukaryota; kingdom Metazoa; phylum Chordata; class Actinopteri; order Siluriformes; family Bagridae; genus Hemibagrus; species Hemibagrus wyckioides. The sequence continues at coordinate 4,768,949 of NC_080728.1, forward strand.
AACAATACAAACAATAAAAAAATAATTTACCATTATTTTCCTTTAACACCATGTCCCAAAGTGCCTTATTCCCTATATACGACACAGCAGATTGCCAATGATTATAAATGAAATTTAATACACACAGTTTTATCCTTTGATCCACATACTTCATGGAGTAACACCCTCAGAGCAGCATGTATCAATCTACCCTCTTCTGCATACATGAGCTCACAGACACCTGTGATTGGCTAGCATCATTATGATTGACAGGGGAGACTGAGTATGCCCCTCCCACTCAGAGAACCCAGCCGGTTTTGCTCCCAGACAGATGGCTGTGGTATTGTCTTCGAGCTTGCAAGCCATTTGAGAGCGATTTTATAGTTACGTTTAATGTTGTGAAATGTCCATGAAACAAGTTAGTTCCTGTTATCACTTACTTTATAGCAGCTATAAACAGTTATTCCCTCCCTATCCTCTTTTGTTTTCTGAATTGTGAATTTAATAAAGATAAAATCAAAGCTTCTTATATCGGTAGGAGAATGTTGGACATGGAGCTGCCAGGCAGGAGGCAAAGAGGAGGTATATGGATGTAATAAATGAGGATATGAAGCTAGTGGGTGCAAGTGTTGAGGATGCAGAAGATAGGGATAGGTGGAGGGAGATGATTCGCTGTGGAGACCCCTGAAGGGAAAAGCTGAAAGAAGAAGAAGAAGAAGAAAATCAAAGCTTTTCATGTTTCTGGAAATACAAAGAGCAAAAAATCTTCTCCATCCTTAAGATGCTCCCTACTTACTATTACAAATGATAAAATCGAACAATTAAACAACCCCCCCCCCCTTTGAACAGAATTCAACTATTTTCTTTTGGCATTATTTTCCTTTCTGCCATTTATTTCTGATTATTTAAAACATTTATTTCGTCTCAGTTAACAGCTGTGTAGCTGGAACACATTCTGCCTGCTATATATATTTAAAAAAAAAAGAACGATAATATGTAAATGTAAAACAACAGCAGCACCGAGCAGATGTGAAGAACACTCTGGAGAATCTCTCTCTCTCTTTCTGAAAGTTGATGAAATGCTGAGTGGTTTAAACTGTTAGACCGTGCCAACATTATAGGACGATTTTGACAAGCTGTTATATGAATTTTCTGCTCTAATAACTCTATTTCCTTTTCAGCTTAAATAAACTCTGCGTTCATTATATATTTATATTTCCGTAGCATGTTTCTGTTGTGCTCAGGGATATAGCGGGAGCACACTTAACAACTCAAATCAGAGATCTTGTTTATTTATTTATACCGTAGTCACAGAATAAAATTGCATCCCCCAAATTGCATGCTAGGTTTTTCAATCTGATCTGAACTCCAGATAGAAAAGGATGATTGCAGGAGCATATTAACTCTAAAATCTCCTTGAACTCCTAAAATTGAACACTAATTGTCTTTTTCTCTGAGATTAGTAGAGGCTAGCATGCTTTCTTTACTTGTTAGCTTGGAGCTGGATAACACAACATTAGCTTTTCTATTTTTATAACAGTAGAAATGGTTAAATATGAAAATGCCAGTTCTAGCTACCTTCGAATCCAGTATATAGTAGCTTGAAATTATTTCTTTTACGTCCTTAATAGTGCACTGTATATGAAATGAGTGTGTGTGTGTGTGGGGGGGGTATCATTTTAACCTATATTTGCATAACTGAGATTTACAGTGTTTAATTTGCATACAGTTAATTCATTTATGCATGAAAAGTCTTCCTTGAACCTTCAACCAGAAAATAAAACAGGTATAGTAATAGACCCCCTTTCGTATTAAAGTTCACATGACCAAACAGTAGTTGCATTTCCTGATACAAAATAATATAACTCAATAGTAAAAATGTCACTCTTGTGACCATTTGTGTGATGGACTTCTGGATGAATTTTTCCTGCTTTGTGCTCAGTGTTATTCCAGAAAAGTGAGCATGATACGGTTAACGTGGATAAAAATCTAGACTCCACATGATAAGCTTCACTCCTTACTTCTTACTACACTGTTAATAAACTAACCATGAATAACTGCTATAGGAATTATGACTACAAACTCCATCCATGGTGTCACTGTGCAAATCTTACTTTACCAAGAGCAACAAAAATAAAATATATTCAGCCATTAAATGGTGTCATATCTGTTCATGTTAAAGAAAGTAGTTGAAAAGGATGAAGGCATGGCCAGGGCTCGGGCTGGCACTGGAGGTTGATGAGAGAAAGGCATCAACCCACACTGACAAATACACATATCACAAATTGCACTCATAAACCGCCTTAAATTAAGTACAAAAGCTGAAACCCAGCATGCTCTGGCATTGTGGTCCAGATCTGCATATTTCAGGCTTGTGCTAAATGCTGGAAAGGTAAAATATCAGCACCAGAGTGTGCACCAGTGTCCTTGTTTGGTAAATAACGCTTGAACACAGTTTCAGGGTACATTTATTTAATTTCTTGTATCATGCCTTTGGTGTGTGTTAATTAATTTTATGTATCTTGCCTTTGGTTTGTGTGTGTGTGTGTTCACAGACAGATGCAGCTCTGATGTATGATGCAGTGCATGTTGTAGCAGTAGCTGTGCAGCAGGCGCAGCAGATCACTGTGAGCTCTCTACAGTGCAACCGACACAAACCCTGGCGCCTCGGTGGGAGGTTCATGAGCCTCATTAAAGAGGTACCCGCTCACGCGCACACACAGACACACACACACACACACATGAAGATGTACTGTATATACTGTACAAAATAGAAACTATTTTGGGTAAAATTCATCAAGGAAACAAATAATAAAAAAATATTCCATGTAAAAAAATCAGTGTCTGTCATTCAACAGTTATGGTTCTGTAGTGAGATGGACAAAAAAAAGTTGACATTAATTTGTGTCGGTCATCTGAATTCTCATCATCAGTATCATCCTGTTGTGTGTGTTCATTTCTTCGCCTTGAACAGATGAACTGGATCATATTTTATGTCCATCAATCATTTTTCATTTCCTTTATTTCCTCTCTAATTTTAAAAAAACATCCTTTGATGTTTTTTTTTTTTAGATGGTATTATCGTGGGCAGTTTGTGTGAAGGCCACACACTGCCCCATCCTTTCTTCCTTTGTTACACCCTCTATTTCTTGAACTTCAACCTCTTTGTGTGTCTCTGCCCAATACTCTGACAGCTTTGAAGTCAGACTTCAGAAAGAGACACATTTCAGAACAATGAACATATCTTTTCAGTACTGTGCTGTGCTCAGATGTCAGCGCGATACACAACAGATTATGCTTTTGGTCACACTTTTATTATGGGGGGGGGGTACATTTGCTTCTAATGTATTCAGTGTGGATTTGGGGGTGTTTGTGTTTGGGTGTATCTTTGAGTATGTGTGTGTGTGTTTGGGTTTGATTATGGGTGTGTGTTTGGGTGTGTGTGCGAGTGTATCTTTAGGTGATTGTTTGGGCGAGTGTTTAGGTAAGTGTTTGGGTAGTTTGAGTGTAAGTGTGTGTGTGTGAGTGTTTGGTGTGTTTATTGGGCTTTGTCTCAGGTTAAAGAATTATGTTGCTACATGACTCGGGGATGAGTCTCTATGGATTTATTCATTCATCTATCCTTTAAACAGAATGTATACACTCTGATACCCAGGATACACTCTGGGTGGGAAGCCTGTCTAGGACAGAAGATCAAACTCTCTCTCACACACACACACACACACACACAAAGCTATACAAAGCTATATTAAACATTTAATATTCAGTTCAATTTTATTTTATTTGTATAGCGCTTTTAACAACAGACATTGTCTCAAAGCAGCTTTACAGAACATAAGAAACAAAAAACATGCAAAAAGTCCTAGATGTTAGACAAAATCATCCCTAGTGAACAGGCCTGAGGTGACTGAGGCGACTGTGGCAAGGAAAAACTCCCTTAGATGGTATGAGGAAGAAACCTTGAGAGGAACCAGACTCAACCGGAGAGTGTGATATGAACAATGTCCTTTCTGCAGTTATGTACAGTTCTATATAGCAGGTTTCTTCACCATCAATGTTTTACATCATTCACATTTTTACAGCTAGAAGAATTTAAAGCATGTAATCAAGTGTGTCATTATGTTTCTCAAAGGCTTCGTGGGACGGTCTGACCGGACGAGTTCTCTTTAACAAAACCAATGGCTTGAGAACAGAATTTGATTTAGATGTGATCAGTCTGAAGGAGGAAGGACTGGAAAAGGTACTGTGTATTTGAAATTTGTGTATGTTATATATATATATATATATATATATATATATATATATATATATATATATATATATATATATATATAACATCTGCAGACATTTTACATTTCTTTATGTAATGTTATATAAGCCTAAATTTTATATATTTTATTTTTTATTCATTTTTTATATATTTTATATATGCCTCTGTCTATTGCATCAACAGATTGGCACATGGGAACCTCTGAATGGCTTAAACATAACAGAGCAACACAAGAGTAAAGGGGTCAATGTTACAAATGCTTTGTTCAACAAATCACTGAAGGTTGCCACTATTCTGGTAAACACACACACACTTTTAATACACTTTTAATTAAACTATTAATACACACATATCACACGCATATTATTTCACCTAGGGATTAACGATCAAATTAAATATTTGAATGGATTTTTGTGATTGTCTCTAATCCCAATGCAGAATATATGCATCCCTGAAATAACTTGGACTGCCATTCAATGGCATTTGATTAATTTATTCATTTTTTAATTGATTAATTCACATCATTTGACACATCTTAATCAGATCATTTTTTGAGGACAGAATTTTATATTAATAAAACACTTACATAAAGTAAATGAGTATGAAGTACTGAAACGAGTATAAAGTAAAAACTGTATTTTTAACATTATATTTATTTATTTATTTATTTATTTATTTATTTATTTATTTATTTATTTATTATTTGTTAGTTTTATTTTTTAAATAATAAAAAAAACTAAACTAAAAATTATAATATATATAATAAATATAATATATGTAATATACTAATAAAAATAATAAAAAATTGAAACTAGGAAAAAATATTGTACATTACATGTTATAATTTTATGATGTACATTTAGTATTAAATGTTTTTTTATTTAAAAAAGCATTATGCATTTAAAATCTCATCATATGAGACTTTCTTTTAATTAATTAATTAATTAATTATCCCTTGCGTTTATGATTTTCTATGTAATATTAAGTGATTTTTCAGCTCACATTTTTTCTGTCTTAGAGGCAAGTATTTGTCTTTAAATTCGATGTTTTAAACGCTATTTGAAAACCTCAAAAAATGAGAATTCTCCATAAATCTCCAGGCAAGAAAAATCTGGCAACCTCAGAGGCATGATCATTTTAATGGTAATGATAAAGATAATTTTCATGTGAATAACTTTACTGCACCACCCAGAAAAGCGAATTAAGCTGACTCTTAATACGAGGAATATTAAAATTAATAAAATATTCATTATATTCAGAGGAAATTCAGTTCCGAACTCTGATTAATACTTGCAGGTGGCGATATCTCGAGCTATAAAATGAAAAATGTGGGTCTACATCCACAGCTCCCAGTCACAGCAGCACTCACTGAGGGTTTTTTCATTTGAAACCAGATTATAAAACCTCCTATGATGGTCATTAATGATTATATTTTTTGTTCATTCTGCAGTCTACCAAAGAAAGATCAAGCTCCTTTTGAGTAATCCCCAGGATAATATGCCACTGCACCTAGCTCTGAGCCTAGCCTTTCATTCCTCTACTGTCTTATACATACAGGAAGAACCCTATGTGATGTTTAAAAAGTCGGATAAGCCTCTCTGTGGCAATGACCGCTTCGAGGGCTTTTGCGTGGACTTGCTGCGTGAGCTCGCCGCTATTCTAGGATTCCGTTATGAGATCCAGTTGGTGGAGGACGGGAAGTATGGAGCAGTAGAAGAGAGCACAGGCCAGTGGAACGGCATGGTGCGAGAACTTATAGACCATGTAAGTCTTTGTTTTGGTTTCACACTTTTGGATGGTTGGGAGTTCAAACCCAGACCTGGCATACAGCCTGTGAGCAAGACTCTTTAAATGTGAGGTAATGTAAGGTAAATAAATGCCATAAATGGGCATCACAAGCAGTTTTGGGGAAATAACAGCTTACAGTATTATCACATAACAGGTTTTATCACTAAATAGGTAATACTAATAAAATAGTACTGAATCAGGTGAAAAAAGACAGAAGACAGTAAGCCCTGTCATTCATTATGCTCTTGCATTGTTGCTTAAAGTGCTTGCATTTGGTCCATGACTGAGTTGGTACACACTCCTTTCTTTCTATGGGTCTGATCATCCGAGACTTCTACCCATTTCTGTTGTATAAGATGTATAGCAGTGTATCTGTTGTTTCAGCTTTTCAGCACTCTTGCCTACATAAATGATTTTAAAACTTAAATATAAGGCACACACACACACACACACTCACACACACAATGTGTTGCTGTTGTAGCTGAGTTCATGGTCTTGGCCTGTTCTCACTAGTATTTGGGCTCTACTGCACATAAATTGTTGATCAAACTTCACATCTAGTTTTAGACTCACACATGAAATACTCATTCTGTGTGAGGGTTTCATTTTATGACCATTCTAATACCTGTCAGGCCACCACAACCCACCGTAACATTTTCAGAGCTCCTTAGAATAGTCTTGTATTGGAACTGTATTGGATAGATGAAGACCATTGTTCTGAACGATCACCTCAGCAGGTGGTGTGATGATGGTGATGGAGAATGCTAATATGTCAGCACAAAGTTTTCCATACAGGTGACTGTAATGGCAATGGTATATCATTTATATCATTCTGTAATTCAATAATACTGTCATGCTTTGTGTATTGAAAGGGTAGTGGGTCATCAAAGGATAAAGCTGGTTGTCAGGGATAGGAAGTGACTGTCATGGATGTGAAGACCACAACAACAAAATAGTAAAAAAAAAAAAAAAGATGAGAGATTCAAATCTGAATCAAAGACACGAGGAAGAAAATGTAGCTATGAGTGAAACTACAAGAACAAACATCAACTCAGAAACATCACAACAACAAAAAACTGACATCATGGCACTACAAACTAGAACTTATAAAGGTGCTGAGGGTGATAGTGGTTAAGACATGGCATGCTGGGGCTGATAGTTCACGGACCTTTGGCCACTACCATGACAGTGGTCAGTCAGAATAACTTCATAATAACAGAATAACTTTGTGTGGAATTGAAGTGACTCTTCCCTCTGAGGGGACAAATGAAGCCAAAGCATACCAACAAAATGCTCTCGTCATTCCTCTGTCTTTTCAGATGTTGGCTGTCTGTACTTTGTACAATTCTTCTACCATCCCATTCTTAATTGGGACTTATGGGGAATCTTAGCCCTGAGAGATAATGACATCTGGAGGAGATGGATGAGAGCTTGGCAGGTTGGAAGAGCATTGTTAAGCTTTTCTCCAGGGACCTTATTAACAGACTCTGTAGCCAGAGCGTGTCCATGTATAAAAACAATATCATCCAACACAGCAAACACTGCCGAACGATCTACTGATACAATCCTTTATTATACCACAAATTAGCTCTGTGATCAGGTGAACGCTGGAAGCTTAGTTCATCTGAATCCTCGTGGATGTCATCAGGTTGTTTAAAAGGCACATAACATAGCATCAACATTACTTACTCTCAAGGATAATGTGTTTATTGATGTCTGTTCATGTAAAAGTCTTGAGCCATGTCTTACACAGTAATATCTATTGTCATTAGTGCCACTGTTTCTATTACTGCTATTTTTTAAAAAGTATGTAATTTCATATCTTATGTAAGAAAGTAAATTTGATATTATAGTTTAAAAGTTTGTGGAAAATTTATTTGCATCTAAGAATCCATGCCTTGCAATAAACATATTTAAAAACTAGCATATCAATTGTTGTGGTCTAAAGTGATAACATGCTAAATTTTGAATTAGGATTTCATACAGTGTGACCTGAGGAATGCGAGGCTAAATTAGCTAGACAACAAGAAATGAGTCTGTTATTTGAGGGTTATGAATCAATGTTCCTTAATTGCTTGTCTCTCTTTGCTGTTTTGTTTAACAGAAAGCAGATCTGGCAGTGGCTCCCTTGGCGATAACATATGTGAGGGAGAAGGTGATCGATTTTTCAAAGCCCTTCATGACTCTTGGCATCAGCATCCTGTACCGCAAACCCAATGGCACAAACCCTGGCGTCTTCTCCTTCCTCAATCCCCTTTCCCCTGATATCTGGATGTATATTCTGCTGGCTTGCTTGGGTGTCAGTTGTGTGCTGTTTGTCATAGCCAGGTAACATGTCAACATTGGTAGAGAAATTTTTATTTTCAAAGTAGAAAAATTCTCCAAAACAGCTTTGTACAGTATGCTCTTCCATTTTTTTTTAAATCGCAAAACTTTTGAGTGGCATCTCACTTCTGTGAGCCTCAGAGGTATTGTGGTTACAATTGTGTGACACTCGGAGTTACTGGCACTATGATACTGAAAAAGAAAAGCCACAATTGTCACTTAAGTTGGTTCAGAATATGCATAGAACAACATTTTAATGATGTTGGTGTATGTTGGGTAAGTTTAGTTTGTCTGACTCTTGGAGACCTTTGCACATTACTAACAAAATGTCTGCTATGATTTCTTTCTATTAATATAAAAGACAGGCTAATTCCTTGTAGGAAAATCTACAAGCCAATTAAAAACAATCATAAGAAACATTATCAGGGAAAGTAAACACTACAAGGGGCTATACACACAGACTACAACTATCTTCACACAGTTAGGTATTCTCTTTACACTGTGCTGTGAAAAAGTATGTCTCCCCTCAGGATTTCCTCTATTTTTGCATATTTGCTACAATATATATATATTTAGATCCTCATACAAAATGTAATATAAGACAAGTAGAAGAAGAGTGATCCACTGCTTTTGATAACTGGAGATCAGGTCATTGTGGAAACATTTTCCCCACACGTTTGGTTTAATTAGTTTGAGGCAGAATTTTGACTAAGCCACTATAAAACCTGAAATTTTATTTCGTGGAGACATTCAGAGGTGGACTTGCTTTTGTGCTTCGGATCACTGTCTTGCACGATTGCATGTAAACTTCTGATCACACACTGACAGACATTCTCCTTCAGGGTTTTCTGGTATAGAGCAGAATTCATGCTGATATCAATTATTACAAGTTGCCTAAGGCCTTGAAGCAGTAAAGCATCCCTACACCATCACACTACCACCACCACCACATTTAACTCTTGGTATGATGTCCTTATTAAGGAATTCTGAAGAAAATATTCCACTTTTGACTCAGAAGTTCATAGAATTTCATTCCAAAATGCTTGGCAGCCATCAAGGTGATTTTTTGGCAGATGAGTCTTGGATAACAGTGGTTTTCACGTATCTGCTATGGATAATAATTTCGCCCAGTTTTTTTTTACTAATGCTGGAATCATGACCTTATCTGAAGTGAACGAGGCCTGCACTTCCTACCATGTTCCCGTGGGTTCTTTTCTCACTTCCTGGTTGACTCTTGACTCTATAGATGGAGGCCAGTGACTTCTGGGAAGATTCACAACTGTTTCAAGTTTTCTTTTTGTCATTTGGAGCTAATGGTGCTCACTGTGGAGCCGCAGAACCCTAGAAAAATCTTTTTCATCTCTTTTGGAATTTCTGTTGATCATGACATGGTGTGCAACTTGTAGGTTACATCACATTGCTGGAAAAGTTATATATAAGTGATGTTTAGATTCAGAATGGCTGGCTGAACCCAATTATTATAGAAATGAAATGTAGTTAAGAGAAATTACTTTTTCACACAGAGTTGGTGTTGGTTCCAATTGGTGTTGGAAACAATAAATGTCAGTAAACGAAATGATCATTTAAAAAATTGTATTTTGTGTATACTTAGGTTGTTTTCATCTTTTTCTGAAGACCTGAAACCAGCATGACAAATGTGCATAAATAGAAGAAATAATGAACAACACCGTTTTTATGGCACTGTATATTAATGTACATGTTGTGTTCCAATAATTCTGGGCTTGACTGTACATCGCAGGTTCTCAATTCCAGTCCTACACTATCAGGGTTTGGTGATTAACCTGCTCTAACACTCTATACACAGCCTGTTAATGAGCTGGTCATATGAATTGGGGGCCTTTGATCAGTAAAATCAGTAAATCATGCTGGATTCTTGCCAGTCAGGGCTGGAGATGAACACACATGAGTTTACATATCTGTTTCTCTTTCAGTTGATGAATTTCGGTAATCCAAGAGACATATGTACTTTACATTTAAGAAGAAATATCTGCTTTGTAGTCTAGTCAAGGTGGATTGCTTGATCATTTAATGACAGTTATTACAGTAAGAGCTTATTAGACAACAGAGCTTCGGCCACTAGAAAAAGAGTGGTAATTAATTGATAATAAATCTTTTGAATGATTTAAAAGGAAGGCACAATTAGCATAAAATTAATGTTACTGAAATAGTCAAGTGTTCTACCAATTTTGAGATAATAATGGAAAAATCCATTTAACAGTAGTGACCATTATAATAAATATAAGATCTGTTAGTATATTGATGGAAAGTTGTTAAAAGGAAAACATTTCTCTTTAATGCCTGTCTAATCGTCTTTTTATCTCTTTTTCTCTGCGTCAGGTTCAGCCCATATGAGTGGTATAATCCTCATCCCTGTAACCCTGACTCTGACATGGTGGAGAATAACTTCACTCTGCTAAATAGTTTCTGGTTCGGAGTTGGGGCTCTCATGCAACAAGGTAGACGCTTCAGCCTGTCTGTGCTACTTATCTGGCTCACTGTAGCCCAGTCGGCTTCTTTGGGGCCCCCGTTTGGTTTAGAGCTGGTACTACAGGTTGCAAGGGACTCTGTGTGTTAAAAAAAAAAAAATAAATAAACACAGGGGCTCTGTTAGTCTCATTATACATGTAACAGGCTGATGCTCAAATTCACAACATACTCATATTTTACTGCATACTCTTACACTTACATGCTTCATTGCAGTTCCTTCAGTGAATGAAAATGCTAGAAATAATAATTAATTAATTTCCCATTGAGTTATATAAAGTATTACAAATTCCTGATTAATGCTGTTTCCCACTAGCACAGCAAAACAAGATACACTGAAAAATTAAGATTAGCAAGGCATTTCATGGTTTACTCATTAGGTAGATTTTCATTTAAGCAGTTTCATTTATAGCCAAAGCATAACATACACACACACTTTGCTAAAAAAACAAACAAACAAACATTTAGTTTTCAGTTATGAGTTTCAACCAAAAAATAATGACACCAGAAAACATTGCAAAACAGCAGCAGACATGGCCTAGCTGATCTTGCTTGAGAAAGCATGGAGCTCAGTGAAAATATAGTTCTTAATACAGAAAATATGAAGGATAAGACTGCTATACACTCCACTCTAGGGAATAAACACTACAGAGTCCCTTGCCACTGTGGTTTGCCCCATAGAGGTCAGTGGGAAGTGGTGACAAGGTTTGAAGTTACCTTGGGTGCATGAAAGTAAAACCCAACAAGGTTTTCAGTTGGGTGAGAGATGAAACCTCTATTCTATTCTACATTAGTTTCAGCAGCTCATGTTATTTGGACAGAGAAGAAAAAAAGTAGATGGTTCTCCTCATCAGTGTCTAGTTTCAACCTTAACAACTGTCCGTGTACTTATTACTTATGGTGTACTTATTTTCAACAATTAAGAGTATTCTGTAGGTAAGTGCAAAGCTAATGTCTTTTAAAAGTAAACAATGATACCAGTAAACAATGAAGAGAAATAAGGAAACTTTAGGGCTTTTCACACTGCACTGAACCCTGGGTTCTGATCGTTCTAAAGCATGCTTTTGGAGAAACATTTCATCACATGTGTAGTTTAGAAGTGGGGTTCACATGTGTAGTTGAGAACCAGCTGTTTATGAACCACAACTAGCATAGCTTTTGCGGTGTTATCCCAGCACTGTGGTGTCAAACGTATACAGATGCTAATGTGAAATGTTGTGGTGTTAGAACATTACGGCTAGATGCTAACCAACAGGCACCAAATCAGTAACTGAACAGCACATGCTTCATATCATGTAAAATCTGGGACATAGCAACACTTAACAAAAATATCTTCAGGCAAAACACTAAACATCACAGGATATCAGTGAACACCTGGTCAGCTACATGGCAAATTTAAATTGACCAAAATAAATCAGAAAGCTGTGAAAGAGAACAATGTTTGAGTACTTTTATAACTGATGTGAAAGTGTAGGACATTATTTTATTCAGTTCTTGGGGCAAATGGTTGCAGCAGGGTTTAGGAATGTAAAGTGTGAAACTTCAGATTATGAAGATTTAGGATTAACTGTTAATCCTGGGTAAAGTATAAGCAGTGTGAAGCCTCAAACAACATAACCCCAGGATTAGCCAGAGTTTACCATCACTCAGAGCAACTAGTTCATGTATGAAAGTCATTTTAATTTAGAATATACCTGATTCATGATGAAGGATTTAGACCTGGATGTAGAAATGGAACCTACCAGGTAAAATGTCTCACTCTTTACCAGGTCTTCCTTCTTCCGGGTGTCCATTGTTTTATTCTTTTTTAATCGTTCTCAATCCTGTTCTGCCATTTGCTCCCCTTTCTAATGTACTGTCCTCTACAGGGTCTGAACTGATGCCCAAGGCTCTGTCTACCAGAATAGTTGGAGGAATCTGGTGGTTCTTTACCTTGATCATCATTTCATCATACACAGCAAACCTCGCTGCCTTCCTCACTGTGGAGAGAATGGAGTCTCCTATTGACTCAGCTGATGACCTGGCTAAGCAGACCAAGATCCCCTATGGTGTAGTTGAAGATGGATCTACCATGACATTCTTCAAGGTGCTCCAGCTAAAATCAAGGACAGAGTTCTTTTTTAGCAGTCCAGTTTCATCTGCGTTAGATGCATTCCCTCAGTCTATTTAGTCAAGCTATTTAGAAGATTTATGCCACTTTTAAAATTCTAAGACAAAGACCAAGACCCTGTCTTGCAAGAAAAGGAAACGAAATGATTTGAAACTCACAAAAGCAATTTCTTCATGGTAATTTCGCTATTAACTTTTTAAAAATGAAATAGCACTAAATATTTTCTTTATATTCTCCTTATGTAGAAGACAAAGATCTCTACTTATGATAAGATGTGGGAGTTCATGAACAGCAGGAGGCAATCTGTGATGGTAAAGAGTGTAGAAGAGGGCATCCAGCGAGTGCTGACTTCTGACTATGCATTCCTCATGGAGTCCACCACAATTGAGTTTGTCACTCAGCGCAACTGTAATCTCACCCAGATTGGAGGCCTCATCGATTCCAAAGCCTATGGAGTGGGAACACCTATGGGTAAATACTACAAAATCTACCCGGAGTTCATAATAGAACTGTGGTTTTTTTTATGCTTTATCAGTTTTATGTTACAATTTGAACTTTAGGAAGACTGAGTAGCTGGAATGAGTAATTCAGGTTCTACTAGATGACCATCTCTAAAAGATGACCATGTCATCTATAACATTACTGCATATATGTTGTGGCAGATATGTACAGATATGAACATACTCACCATGTAAATTCACTAATATATTAAAAATGTAAAATTAACAAGGTATAGGCAGAAAATGACAGGGTTTTAGATACGTTATTGAGTTCCTAGCACAGGTACAACCTATTGACAAGTTATGGTCATGTGACCCAATCATGATATTGCCTTGGCCACATGGACTACAAGCTTATAACAAATTAACCAGTTTGTATTAAAATGAGGTGTAACAGTGTAACAGTGATATCTGTAACAGTCCATCATGCACACAAATCATTTCTGTGACTTATACAGTGATAGCTTATCCTGTACAAATCGCTTATAATCACTACAGACTGGCAACATCACTTAACAACCATACAGTTTGTCCGGAAATCTTATCCCATCTGTATTGCACTGACTCCTTAATTGAACGAATGGTGATGTGTTTTGTCCTCATAGGCTCTCCTTACCGAGATAAGATCACTATAGCGATCTTGCAGTTGCAAGAAGAAGGGAAGCTTCACATGATGAAGGAGAAATGGTGGCGAGGAAATGGTTGTCCGGAAGAGGAAAGCAAAGAGGCGAGTGCACTGGGAGTGCAAAACATCGGGGGTATCTTCATCGTGCTGGCTGCAGGCTTGGTCCTCTCTGTTTTTGTGGCTGTGGGGGAAGTGCTATACAAGTCCAAACAGAATGCACAGATGGAGAAGGTAAGGGGACATGTTTACACATTTTAAGATTATTAAAATACAGGGCATTGCATTATTTTTTTTAGCAAATTACTACTAAGCTGGGGACTGCCAATTTTGAAATATTTGCCATACAATGTGCTACTATGAGGATAACTAATATTCAAACCTCTAATGCTTGTTGGTTCTTATAGAATGTCCACAAACCTCTGGCAAAAAATGGTATGCTATGAATATCAAGGCCTTGTGAAAATTCATTCTCAGCCCTCATCCTCTCTCTTAAAACTGTTTAGTCCAGCCCTGTTATGAGATCCATTCACTTCTGAGCTAAAGATCAATTTCACTGTTAGCACCATTGTGACACTTCTGACAGTCACAGCAAAACAGACATGATGAAATTGAAGTCCAGGTTTTTTCCTTGCATGCAAAGTGTGCCTTTTTTTCCATGTGTACTTCTGTAATCCTAGTTTTCATTGGCTGTTCAAGAATCAATCCAGATTCAAGTTGTTGATCAATACTGTATATGCTAAGAGTCGAGTCAAAAATCAATGTTTGATTCACTTCTGAGTCATTTTGACTGGCTAGCAAATAGACTAGGAGACAATAAATTAGAGTGAGTTCCCAATCGTAAGTCTTGTGTGTTTTATTCCCTGTGCCACACTGACTAGCACAGCTTTTGTGGCTATAATTAGGCATAATTCATGAAATATGACATAGAAAGCATGTGTTTAACCACTCTTTACTCATTTTGTTTAGTTTCTTCTTCTTTTTCTGCTCTGATTTTCCAGCGATCGTTTTGTAGTGCCATGGTGGACGAGCTAACAGTGTCTCTGAAGTGCCAGCGGAGACTCAAGCAAAAACCTCAGCCTCCCACCATTGTCAAAACTGAGGAAGTGATAAACATGCATACCTTCAATGACAGAAGACTGCCAGGAAAAGAGACCATGGCTTGAGGGTCATCACTTCCCTGCCTCTCTCCCCTCTCAGGGAGGTGTGAGAAAGTGTGGGGCAAGAGAGAGAGCCTGGGGCAGGAATCAATTCCGCAATGCCTTTGGGTCCACCTGGACCAACCCAGCTCTCGTCCTCAGAGATGTTTCCTGTGGAAATCCAGATACCTGGGCAAAATAGATCTGTAAACCTTTACGGAACTGCATAGCAAATATATCAGCTTAAAGTCTCTTGCTATGCCTCACACTGTTAGGAACATAAGAATGAGATTTTACTACTTGTTCTTACTGTACCAATATCCATTCCAGTAGATGTTCCACATCTCCCTGGATGGAGAGCCTCAGAGTTTGAATAATACCATTTTATAATAGTTCCATTTATCAAATTCAGTTTGTGTTATGTCTGTTTTTAACCCTGATTTCTGTATAAAAAATGAAGAGGACTTTGAATGGGACTTTGAAAAAATTGACATTGAATGTGTATGAAAGTTGTTTAGGCAAAAGCAACTTTTTAGCTAAACATACCCTAAGCTACAGTGGCCTCAAACTGCAAAATGCATTAACGAACCAAAAACACAACATTACTGCTGGAAACACACTCGTTTTACATGGTGTCTGAGATCATATATATTTCACCAGTATGTTTTCCAGTTAGTTAAGTTTATTATGATATTAGAGTAACAGGATTAGTGTAGAATTAATTCTTGCTTTTGTTTGACCCAGCTTTCTTTAGGGGGGGTTTCAGTATTTCTAAGAATAGCTTACAACTCCAGGGTTGGGGGTTTGATTTCGACCTCTGGCCATGTGTCTGAGGAGTTTGCATGTTCTCCTTGTGCATCAGGGGTTCCCTCTGGAAACACCAGTCCAAAGACATGCTTTATGGGCTGATTGGCATCTCTAAATTGGCTCGAGGTTCCCCATGATCCACTAGGATTAGCAGTATACAGAATGGATGGATGGATGGATGGCTGGCTGGCTGGCTGGATGGTTGGATGGATGGATGGAAGCATCAGTAAGCTCATAATTCCTCTTACTGTAAACTTCTAGCTTTTCATTTTCCACATTTGTTTTCAAACTAATGCACACTGTAGTAACAAGCATGTGATGTTTAATACGGAACTACTGTTTTTGTTTTTGGTTAATGCTGGCCTGTTTTTGGTTTTGCTGCCATGTTTACGCATTTGTTTTTCAGGTTGTTGTGATTTCTGATTTGTTGTCCGTGTTTTTTGGTTTGTTAATATGTTTTGCACTTACAGGACACTGTACTAGCTATTCGTGAGCTACACCTTGTATGTTTAGTCGTCTTCAGACATGGGAAAAGCTAATAAATAAGTATGTCCTGAGAGATTTCTGGCTGACACAAAAGATTGTAAAACAGCAAATGTTGTAGTTGTTGTATGAACTAAACGGACAATTGAAGCTTAAATTTGATTGTAATTTGACTGCTTTTTTTCACTGGCATGAATGGAAACATCATAAAATTGTACTGGAATCTTTTCAGAGGGAATTCAACATTTTATTGTATTGTAAAATTTTGCAGATATGCTAGCTTAAAGGTAAGCTGGATTCAGAGTGCAAGATAAGCAAGTGTAAAATATAATCTTTCTTCTTTCTAAACCTGGAATCAAACCGCAAACATACATTCATATACATGAGTGGATTTCACCAGTTGACCTTGTTTAAACATTATTACTTCGATATGGTTAGAGAAGTAAAAACTCGACTCTAGAGATATAAAATAAATGAATGACGAGGAATGACCATGAGTACTAAATCACAATAAGTCAATACACAATACACAGTAAATGCATGAATGACCATTTCTTTCAACTTGCATTCAAATACATTTTAAATCAGTCACTAAACAATGTAATGAAACCCTTTAAAAAATGAAGCTATTATGATTTAAAGGTTGGTTATAGTGACATTTGGGATGACAGACTATAATTTCCAGGTCAGAATCTAGAACACGTCCTTTTAATCTACATTAAATCTGTACTGATGGATTGTGAACATGTACTGACATGTGGAAACACTGAATTTAAAAAAAAATGCAGCAGTGTTCATTTATACTGCACACTTAATACATTTATTATACTTGCCAGGCCGGAATAATATATTTTACTACAGTTAGGCATAGTGTTGTTACAAACCTAAAATTCCTACCACAGTAGCATTACGCAAATGACACCTGCTAAGAAAATAAAACAGGAAAGTATAAAGTATTATACCAGATAAGGAGAAATAGAATAACGCATAACACAGTTTGACAAATAGCCGTTTGACATCTACCATAATAAGTTAGTTAGCAATAACAATTCTACATCCTTTCACATTATTATTATTATTATTTTTTTCTAAATACACAACACTGTACATTGCTATAGAGTAGGACTGTTTGGAGAATAAACCAATTTGCAGCTCGATATTGCAACACTGTGTTTATGTATATTATAATAAAATTGGCTCTGATAAATGATATGAATACATCTAAGCCACTTAGTGAGATCTTAAGAAGAATATAACAGACATGGATGACTTATTATGCACAAACAAACACTGTAATCTGTTTTTTTTTTTTTAAATATATAAGTATTTTGTGTATATGATGAACTTTAAGATTAAGCTTAAAGCCAAGCTTTACACATTACACTTCATTATTTCCTAAAACTACTGCACCAGTGAAGACTAAGACCTCCAAAGTCAAGGATCAGGAAATTGTTTGAATAAATCAGAGAATGAACAATTGTGTAATATTTTATCCAACCAGTGGAGCTACACACACTTCACATTACAACTCTGAGCTAGCTATTTTTACTATAAATATATACTACTTTTCTTTTCTAACATCTCTTTACAGCAGCTCTCCCTAAAGATCTAAACCTTCCTGATTACACCCCGCTATATGAACTGCTTAATAATTTCCCAATAATGCTTTTCTTGTTATATTTCCCTTCTTTTGTTGATTTGGCTTTCTTTATTTCTTTGTTTTTACCATGCAATTTATTGTAAGATCTATTCACCTATTTTTCAGAAAGATAGGTGATAATGTCAGTGTCACTTAGATTGTACTCACCAAAATGACTTCCATTGTACAGAGTCGGTTCATTTCTATTGGTGCACATGAGATGTAGCCTGTTGTATTTGTATAACATTATGACACCTATTCATTTTCAAGGCTCAGAGCAATGTGTGGCAAAGCCCATGGTTTGATTAACCGGTGTGACGGCTATCCTCTGTGTTTCTTCGTCTGTGATCATTAATTGTATTACTTTGCCAGTAATTTCTGTTAACGTACGTGTTTTAGGTTGTCTGAGGTGGAACCACTTTATAAGTGATCATTAAAATAAATCTCAAGAACACTTTGTTGACTAACCATTAAACAGATTTATATTTAAATGTGCAATAGTCTTTTTTTTTAAAAAACGTTATTTCTTACTAGCACAAATAAAACATATAACGTGATACAAATAAATTGTACAATCGTTTAGCACAGCTGTATTATATGACCTCCTGTACATCTTTTCATAGACGCTCCCTAATATCTTTTCACACATCTCACATAGAGGAAACTGTTAAATTCCCAGATAATAATCATCAGCGGAGCTTTATTATTGGTGAGGGGGATGAAGATGGAGGCATGGAATTAGCACATTTATGTAAACAGTCTGTATAAAGCTTTGAATTAATTGGACGGAGACTTCATATAACGAATGAAGTACATACATTGTAATCACTTCGAATTCTAAGTTAGGTGATAGAAGTGATAGAAATGGTATTAATAACTCGCATGCAACTAAATATGCTAATAACGCTAATAAATGAGAGCTCATTATGAAGACAGGAGGACAGTGAAGGCACTCTTGACCATTCTTATAAATCATGAGCTTGTATGAGATTGTTTGTGGTGATATAACCTGGCTTTCAAGAAGGTGAATGGCAAGGCAGGCAAAAACACAGGTCCAGGTGAAAATGGTAACGTCATTAGCCAAAGAAAGAAAGAAGAAAGAGTACTTATGTATCATTTAAAAGATAAGACATTGTGTAGCTCTAGATAAATGTAATGGACAAGATGGCTGTGGAATGTGGGGGTGTGATTTAGTGAAATACTGTGCAGTGGGAGTATAGGGGAGAAGCAATAAACGCACTGTGGGGGGTATATTAACAAGCTGTGTAATATAGATCACAAAGAAAAATATACGTATATAACTCTTATGCTATTCTTCTGCTGACGAATGAAATCTGCCTCATTTGCCATATGAAATAATCAGCACCTGCAGAGTGGAGATGCTTATGAAAGCGCTAGAGTTTTGAAAGCAACTTTGACATAATCTACAATATAGTCTCACAATTCATTCTTAGGTTTCCTATTAAGCAACATTAGCGCAATTCTAGCTTAGGTATTCATCTATAACGTTTATAATGTTCTCATCCCCAATTCCCGAATTTTAGATACATTTATCATCCATAACACAATAATGAAGTAAGGCAATCTTTAACAAATAAGCAGTTTATTTATTTTAAAGTGTCGTCCTTGTTAACACTAACTACAGCTAGCATGCTAACTCTTGATGAAATCTATAGTGTGACTCTGTAGGTCCTGGTGGTGAGGTGTCGTGCATATGGAAGGGAATAAAGGTTCAGGAGTCCAGGAGTGTAAAACGTTAAATTCATATGATGTTTGATGAGTGATTTAACCACTAGAGCTAATCATGACTTCTTCTTCTTTCTTTTTTTTTGTACCACTAGCATCCTGCTTATAATGCTAATGACACTTACATAATGCTCCTTCACATATACTTATGTAATCTGCCAGCATGAATGATCATTTTGGGATGAAATAAATTCCATCGGGGGTTAGTAGCTGGTAAACAGTCTAAACATTCAGGAAGTGGTTGATTAAATTCATCTCACATTGGAAATTTACGAGAAATCTTACTTCTAATTGATCTAAATTTATAGTAAAAACCTGGAAACCGGAACATATTATGTAACTGAAGCATATTGGCATTTATGTTTTACTTATTTAAGTTCCCCTGAGTATTTAGAAACCTTTTATGTGGGGTATCCATAATTTCCTGTTTCAGTGAGGCATTAATTTGTGCTGACACTGGCTAAATTCTAACTAAGTGGCCATATACAGTCAACACTTTGGTGGGGGGGTCAAGTGTGATGCCAGTAAATCAGCAGGTGTGCGATGTGATTGTTTTGGTTTCACTCCATAGCCGTTTAAAGCAGGGTTTTTACATCATCACGCACTTCAGGAGAACAGAAGCTCATTGTTCTTGGAGACTTTCAGGAGACTTTTCATTTACAGCTCAATTGGCACTCGAGGGCAAAGTAAGTGGTGTGGAAAATTTTGACAGTTATTAGGAATTCACTTAAGATGTCGTGTGAACATTCTGACCATTTTAAGTGTTTCAGAATGAGATGTTGTGTGTTTTGGCACAGAATGGAGCAGAGCCGGTTGGTGTGACTGTGCTTGCATTTGCATGTGGTCAGTTTGATGGACTGGTGGAAAACATTTGAGTAATTGTATTCCGTTACTATATATAAGTACGGTATTTGCATATTTATACAATACCTGAGTGTTAGAGAAATTGAATATGAGTACTATTAACTATATTGAAGGTTTGGTGCTTTTAAAAGTATTAGAAAGTGTTGGAATCAAGTTTCTGACATGCTTTCATGTGAAAAGAAACTTGTATTGCTCTTTAAAAAGTATTAGAAGTTGAGTTTGTTCTAAAGCAGCAAAGGCAACTCAGTTCCAAGAAGCAAAGCGAGAGGACAGAGCTGGACGAGGGTATCAGGTGAACTGGGCCTCCGAATCAAAAGCTACAAACAAACAATACTGTAAAAAGACTTTGAATAATAATAAATACTAACTGATATATACTAAATATTACAAATATATAATACAAATACCAATAGAGTACTTAATAAATATACATTCCAGTCTGCCAGTCTGGACATCAATAAGAAAGAGACAAGACGTGTACTGGTCTCTATGGTAACTGTACTGGTGTGGTTTTATTGAACAAGTCATCTGAATAAAGCTATATTCTGAAATAAACATACATACAAAATGAAACCTTTACAAAAGGTTCAGAACATTTCAACTGCCATAGACTACTCACTACAATAAGATGTAGATGGTTTTAAGAAACTGAGAAAGAAAGTTTTGGATTAAACATGAATAATATGGATAATGGAATAATATAATGCATGTGCAACAAAAAAAATGTAAAATTTATTTTAAAACATTCACAAGAAATGAAAGGAAAAATTTCTGCTTGTATAACCTGCACATTAACTTATAGGCAAACACTGCCCCCATGTGGCCACATTAAAAATGACAATGGCATCAGTACAATTAAATTGTATCTCGTGTAGACAAAGGAGTATGAAGAATGTGGCTGCTTAATCCATCAGTACATCACACACTACAGCCTGAATAGTTCAAAATGATTATACAAAGTGCATGGTTACATCTAACAAAGCAATATATAAAGAAAGAAACCAAGAAACGTAATCTTTACAGTGAGAATGTAGTAGAGTTGCACAGTTATATTGAAGCTATACACGTTCTGTGATAACAAACTTTAATAAGGCATAAATGGTGATCACCAAAGCAAATAGACACAGTTATGTTCTTTGATTTATTACCTCACTCTTGGAAGAGTCTAGACCATCCTAGAAAAACTGCTCTAACTTAATAATGCTCAAAACCAGATTAGTATACTTCATGTGAAACCCAAGTGACACCCAACAGTCAGGTCCCAATAATTGGTCCTGACAACAGAAATGATTCAAACTCTGCCAAAGATATTGACGTGAACAGTTAAAGACAAAAAGGTTTTTCCCATTACAGCTGACCAAATGGTGCTAGATGTATGAAGAGGCATCCTGGGTAATGGATAAGCTTTTCAATCTTCTATGCTTCAAACAGGAACCTTAAAAAAAATCTCTGTGTGTTATATAAGTTAGGCATGACATTTTGGGGACTTGCAGATGGAGCATGTTCTTCTGCTGCAGTGTGGAATACTGGAGAATTCCTGTCATCTCGGTATGAATGGTCTAGCCTCCTGATCCTGCACTCTCTAAATGGTGAGCTTATAGTGGTGATCACTTATCCATCCTTGGAGCCATCGAGGTGAGTAGACACTTCTATGAAGTGAATGCCCCATGAACTGGACAGGTCCTTGGAGGGCACACCAAAGCCTGATGTGGACTGCAGCAGGTCCACCTGTTGTCCTGGGTCTTGACAGGCTCATGAGATGTGTCTGATCAGACCCAATAAGCAGCTTGTCATCCTTCAGAGGCATCCTTTACTTCTTCCAAATGTGGTCCAACAAGTAGGAATGAGGAGATTAACTGATGCGGTCAGCTGTAAAAGCACTCTCTGTCAGGTAGCTGATTTATGGTTTGCCCAACGGGGAGACCTATTTGATTTATTTAGTTTATTACTTTATTTATACTGCATACTGAGCCAGGGTCTAATCCTCTTGCTGTGTTAAATCTCAAAATCTGATTTATGGAATAAACACTGGAAATTGTATAAAACATTTTTGTTCTGAGTGTGTTTTCCCATCAGCTGGTGGTTTCTAACAATAAAGGAAGCACAGGTGTTTGTTATTGCCGTGGATGTCTGTTTATATCCTGGTTTATGTGCAGTTCTGGGCTCCTGTTTAATTCTCAGTCTGTCCGCATAATTAAGAGATTCTGTAAGTCACCTCTGTAAGTAACGGCAGCTGTTAAGTGCCACTAATGTATGGAAGGAACATACATTAGTGGGACTAATGTATCCATACAGGAAAATGACTAGCAGGTGTTAGTGTGTCATTTAGGAACAAACTAATCCTTATTCTTAACTTGATAGATTTTGTCGACACGCACTAAATCAGTAATATTACTCATAGAAATGTATTTTAAAAATGTGTTGTAATAAATAAAGCATTTGTATAGTTTACAGTTAAGGTAAATTATAGCACTGGTGATTGTGGGCAACAAGAAATCAACTAACTTAGGACTCAATATCTAATAAAAGGGACATTTTTAAAAATAAAATTCTGTTTTTCTGTAGATACTGTTATTTGTGGTATTATCAGAAAAAATACAAATAAATAAATAAATATTCTCTCATTTTAGAGTCACCCATCTACAGACTATGTGTGTATATGTATATATATATATATATATAGATACACTATATTGCCAAAAGTATTCGCTCACCCATCCAAATAATCAGAATCAGGTGTTCCAATCACTTCCATGGCCACAGGTGTATAAAATCAAGCACCTAGGCATGCAGACTGTTTTTACAAACATTTGTGAAAGAATGGGTCGCTCTCAGGAGCTCAGTGAATTCCAGCGTGGAACTGTGATAGGATGCCACCTGTGCAACAAATCCAGTCGTGAAATTTCCTCGCTCCTAAATATTCCACAGTCAACTGTCAGCTGTATTATAAGAACGTGGAAGTGTTTGGGAACGACAGCAACTCAGCCACGAAGTGGTAGGCCACGTAAACTGACGGAGCGGGTCAGCGGATGCTGAGGCGCATAGTGCGAAGAGGTCGCCAACTTTCTGCAGAGTCAATCGCTACAGACCTCCAAACTTCATGTGGCCTTCAGATTAGCTCAAGAACAGTGCGCAGAGAGCTTCATGGAATGGGTTTCCATGGCCGAGCAGCTGCATCCAAGCCATACATCACCAAGTGCAATGCAAAGCGTCGGATGCAGTGGTGTAAAGCACGCCGCCACTGGACTCTAGAGCAGTGGAGACGCGTTCTCTGGAGTGACCAATCGCGCTTCTCCATCTGGCAATCTGAGTCTGGGTTTGGTGGTTGCCAGGAGAACGGTACTTTTCTGACTGCATTGTGCCAAGTGTAAAGTTTGGTGGAGGGGGGATTATGGTGTGGGGTTGTTTTTCAGGAGCTGGGCTTGGCCCCTTAGTTCCAGTGAAAGGAACTCTGAATGCTTCAGCATACCAAGACATTTTGGACAATTCCATGCTCCCAACTTTGTGGGAACAGTTTGGAGCTGGCCCCTTCCTCTTCCAACATGACTGTGCACCAGTGCACAAAGCAAGGTCCATAAAGACATGGATGACAGAGTCTGGTGTGGATGAACTTGACTGGCCTGCACAGAGTCCTGACCTCAACCCGACAGAATACCTTTGGGATGAATTAGAGCGGAGACTGAGAGCCAGGCCTTCTCGTCCAGCATCAGTGTGTGACCTCACAAATGCGCTTCTGGAAGAATGGTCAAAAATTCCCATAAACATACTCCTAAACCTTGTGGACAGCCTTCCCAGAAGAGTTGAAGCTGTTATAGCTGCGAAGGGTGGACCGACATCATATTGAACCCTGTGGATTAGGAATGGGACGTCACTTAAGTTCATATGCAAGTCAAGGCAGGTGAATACTTTTGGCAATATAGTGTGTGTATATATATAT
This sequence comes from Hemibagrus wyckioides, assembly GCF_019097595.1. Classification (NCBI taxonomy): domain Eukaryota; kingdom Metazoa; phylum Chordata; class Actinopteri; order Siluriformes; family Bagridae; genus Hemibagrus; species Hemibagrus wyckioides. Next base: position 4,793,663 of record NC_080728.1, read on the forward strand.
ATATATATATATACACTACCAGTCAAAAGTTTGCGTACACCTTTTAATTCAATTTTCTACATTCTAGAACAATACTGGAGATTTCAAAACTATGAAATAACACACATGGACTTAAGTAATCCATATGTAATAACAACAAAAAACAGTCCGTTGTTATTTTAAGACACGAAGGTCAGGTGTTCTGGAATAGTTCTTGCAAGAACAGTATTGTCAAGTGCATTTGTAAAACCCATCAAGCACCATGATGAAACTGGCTCACATGAAGACCATCCCAGTAAAGCAAGACCAAAACTTACCTCTGCTGCAGAGGAGAAGTTCATTTAGAGTGACCAGCCTCAGAAATCACCAATTAACAGCGCCTCAGATTAGAGCCGTGATGAAGGCTTTACAGAGCATCAGTAGCAGACATATCTCAATATCAACTGTTCAAAGGGCATTATTGTGTATTGCCGCCTTCAGCATTGTTTTACAATGTAGAAAGAAATAAACATCAGGAAAGACCATGGGATTAGAAGGTGTGTCCAAACTTTTGACTGGTAGTGTATATACATATATACACTTTCCCAAAACAGAGTAGACAGAATGTTTGCTGCTGGATGGACTGTGACCCTGTTTAAGGTTTATAATCCAGGGCGAGATCTTCAAGCAGATCTAGGTAACTAGCTAGTCCATTTCTGGAACAAGCCCTGAGCTTCCTGTTCAGCAGCAGCAATGTTTTTCACAATGCAATACACACCTCTGACCAACAGGCGTCGCCTGAGTGCAGTGTGGAGAACAATGGGAGTCAGGGCAGGCAGGTCGGGGGATTGAAACACAGCCCTTGCAGTCAGCTGACTGTGAGAACACATGAACACACACCATCCACGTGACTGTTCTCTCACTACTGTGTGTTTAGAGCCACACTAACTGCCACAGCCTGCTTTATTTAGAGATCGAGACAAACGACAAGTTGCTGCATCTCAAAACCTTAGCTACTAATCTGTCCAGGCTGCAGAAACCTTGTTTCCGGAAAAGGGGATTTCCGGGGATTTCTCCGTCAGGTTCGGTGAGTAGCAGGTCCACAGGATGCCGGGTTCGAGTAGAGTGAAAACACCGAGTAGAGTGGAGCTCATTTTAGACATTCGTTTTGTTTATTTATTTATTAGTGAGCAATAGCAATATTAATTCTGCACATAGTCTTCAGTCCTTAAGCTGAACAAAGGCCACTTCCGTCTTTACTGCTTTCTGCTCGTCCCCTCATTCTGTTGTTAGTACTGTATATGCATTAAGCATGGCTGTGTATTAAAACACAGAAATCGCATCGCATTGCATTAAATAAACCTTACTTTGACCAAAAGGTATTTCAGTCCTAATGACTTCACCTGCCGGCAGACGTGTGTGGAGATCTGAAGGTGCTCACTAACACATTTTAGTGCTTTATTATAGGGATGTTTTACATTACAGTCTTCTGTTATACTAGTCTTGCGATATTAATATTACAGCAATAACATTATAACAACGATAATATTGTGATGTGACTCCTCTAACCATGAAGAAATGATTTATTGTGCCACACTACAGTAGAGTAGATAACCTTACAACAGTGATAACTGCAATATAAAGTAGTAAACCCTGAGACACTGTAATTACAATAATATACAGTAACCTTTAAGATGGCGCACTTTTAGAATGAGTAAAGTACTGTAACTGTGCCATAGGTTGTGAGTTTTGACTGTCATTACCGTGGTGAAAACAAATAACAGAAACCTTTAGTGTCACTAATCAAGTCTTGAGAAACTGTGCCTGAACCCGACTTGGCAAGACATAACCCAGTGTTGTCCAGTTTTATCTGGAAAGGACTGGTGTTGGTCCAGGTTTTCATTCAAATCAAGCAGAAGCCATGCCTGAGTTTACTGAAAGCCAAGATCAACTGATTAAACAGGCTTCTGCTTGGTTGTTGTAATAACTGGCACCCACACCAGGCTTTTCCCAGTACAGACTTGAGACCCCTGACCTAACCTGTATAAATCACATGATGATTCTTTTCCAGAAGATAACATCTTTACAATGGATTGTGGTAAAATTGAGCAATCCAGTAGATTAGTTAAACCAAATAAAATTCCATTTCTTGCTGCTGAGAAAACAATCTTTTTGTCAAATCTCTCATTTGTTTAAAAAAGCTGTTTCCATGGGAAGGCCCTGCCTTTGTGTGAATTTCAGTTATGTAAGGTGTCATATTATGAGCAGCAGCTTCATTTTTTCATTTTAGGTCTATGGCATTATCTTCCAGTAATCCTGACACAGCAATAACCCAGTTTATTTCAGCTATTTTGCATGTATACACAAAGGCCTTATAAATGGCATCATTCCAGTACTGCACAAGGTCAGATGAGCGATCCCATACCTTATTTTATTTGTTTTTTATTTAGGGTGCAGGAACATTGTGATTATCTTTTTTCATTTTAGTTAGCAAAGTACTATTAGCTAAGTATCATGCCTCTGAACTAAAAATTGTATTGATCAAATATTTAGTCATTTATATACACAGTCTGACCAAACATATGGTCAGTGGGGTTGAGTCAGAGTTAGTGTGCTGGACACTCGAGTTCTTCCACTCCAACCTTAACACACCATGGATCTTCATGGAGCCCAGGGGCTTTGTCATGCTGAAACAGGGTTCGAGTCTCTTAATTCCAGTGAAGAGAAACTGTAATGCTACAGCATAAAAAAAACTTTACATACCTATATAATTATGTGCTCCCAATTTTGTGGCAGCAATTAGGGAAATATCTGCATATGGTTGTGATGGTCAGGGGTCCACATACTTTTGACCATGTAGTGTATTTATGTAAGACATTAGCATTGTATCTAACAAATATGTTAAACTGAAACTGCGATCACACGGCAGTGCATGAAGGTGTTAGTTGATTGTGAGGGAAATTATTTAGAATTTGTGATTTAAGTGTATTTTTATTTTGTGTAAGTAAAGCCCTTTCATTAACTAATTTTATTTGGTGCTTTCTTTCAGTCATGCAGCAAACAGTGGTTATTTTATTGCTGGCATTCAGCACTGTCACCCAGGCTCTGGACAATGGGTTGATGAGGACCCCACCCATGGGCTGGCTGGCATGGGAACGATTTCGCTGTAACATTGACTGTGAAAATGATCCTAAAAATTGCATTAGGTAAGTAAAAATGCAGGCTACTCTCAAACCCAAAAACACCTTGCAAAAGAAAATATAAACAATATCCCCAGAAAAGACACACAAATGTATCTCTATGTATGTATTATATTATTTGCATATATTATATGCAGAGACGTTGTTCAGATGAATAAAATACATAATTTATGCCATGTCATAAATCAATGAATAGCGATTTATATATAATTAAACAACCTGCAATGTGTATATAATATTTTATGAAAAAATATGTCCAAATGAAGTTTATTTCTTGTTACTAAACCCGTTGCCCTATGTTATGTAGTCCTTATTGATAACATTTTGATTAGTGTTTGAATTACTAGACCATATTTTAACAATGAAAATTATAATTTCTATGACAAATTGTACTATACTTAAGACCTTGGCATAAATGTAGGAAATACTTGAAATGGAACAATTTCAATTAATGGTTAGTATTATGAACAGCAACAGAAGCATGAGAAACACATATAGACAGACAACCACACACACTCACTCCTATGGGCAATTTAGAATTACCAGTCAACCTAATGTACATGTTTTTGGGCTGTGGGAGGAAACCGGAGTACCCGGAGTAAACCCACGCAGGCACAGGGAGAACATGCACACTCCGCACAGAAAGGCCCCTGCCTGTTCGAACCTGGGATTTGAACCCAGGACCCTTCTTGCTGTGAGGCAACAGTGCTAACCACAAGCCACCATGCTGCCCACTGAACACCACATATGGGCTAAATATACTTCAAACTATACCAGTCATTTAACCTTGCTCTGGACCTTGATTCTGTTTGGATCAAAAAAATCTAACCAGTATATCTACTGTTTACACTCATATACATCCAGGAATTATACAGCCACTTGTTCTTGAGACATCACACCAGTGGGAATCTCAGATGGGCAGACAGTGAGGCAGACGAAACAGATGGACTAATTAGTGCCTTCTTGTGCTGTAAGAAGGTTTGCAGACATGCTGTAGGAGAAGGAAATGGCTCTGACATTGTACTCTAAACCATTCTTATCTATTCAGACTTTTATCCCGGAAAGACTTCTGATCCAGTTACAACATGTGACTCCCAACATGTTAAGCTTTTCTTTATTGCTTTGCAAATAATATATTTTTTAATTTAGCTTTACGTTTAACTTATTTGTCTTTTGCTTTTAACCAAACCGAATTAGAACTGAGACAGAATGCAACTGAGTATATGTAGAACAGGGTAAACTATCACATATAGGTCAGTGAAGGTTAGTGGTTGGATTAATGTGCTTTTTTAACAGCATGTAGTGGTCTAGTATAATTGCAGCTACCATTTGTATTCTAAATAAATTGTGTTTTCAACCAAAATGAACTTATGGTAGCTGCATTTCTGTCCCAGTTCCAGTAAGATCACTGGGTTTCAGTGCCAGTGGGTGTAATTGCTATTATTTGTGTTTGTGCAAATGAATTGGTGCTTATTTTCTGTTTTGCTATGACGGTGTTAGGTCATCTTAAGCAGATAAACTGGCAAATGTGATGGCTAGACGACTGGGTCAGAGCATCACCAATATGGCAACACGGTCATGGGTGCTCAAGGCTTACTGACCTTCCTTGGACCCCTTTTGGTATTTAGAAACTACTGCATTGAGGGAAGACCCCACAAAGCCTGCTGTTATAGAGATGCTCTGACCCAGTCATCCGACAGCACAATTTGGCTCTTGTCAAAGTCACTCAGGTCCTTAGGCTTGCCCATTTTTCCTGTTTCTATCATATCAACATTGAGGACTTACTGTCCCACCCCTTAATAATATGTCCCACCCCTTTCACTAGTGTTGTAGCGAGATAATCAATATTATTCGCTGCTGATCGGTGTATGTGACGATGCTAAACTTGTATAAAGAGGTGCAAGCTTGTCACTGGAACTGATTACTGGAGTTATGTCATTTAGAACTTTGTGTGAATTAATATATTCTCTAATCTTAAGTTCTGTCTGTATTTTTTTCGTCCAGTGAGGCGCTGTTCAGAGACATGGCAGACCGACTGGCTGAGGATGGCTGGAGGGAGCTGGGTTATGTCTATGTTAACATTGATGACTGCTGGGCTTCAAAGAAGAGAGATGCACAAGGACGACTGCAGCCAGATCCAAAGAGGCACTGTACCTTACTTCACAAAATAATCTTTCCAAATAATGATATTGCTATTTCATTCATAATGTTTTATAAATAATGTTTAATGATGATATTCCACCTTTTTAAATTGTACTGCATAACCTCACTGTATGTACACAATATACAACATGTTTTATTAATATTATGGAATATTAATAATAAGAAGAATAAGAAAAATGTGTCTATATAATGCGCTTATAAGTGTGGACTGTTGAGTCTGAGTATTTGGCACAGTTTTGATCATTTTGCCCCTGTTTACCTCTAAGAGGAAGCAATCAAGATATTATTACTTTAATTTAACAGTATCTATTTCCTTTTAGGAATTCATTTCCGTTTAGGATGTTCATCTTCAAAGGTTCAAAAGTAATTGGACAAATGAACATAGTAATTTATTTTTTTTTGAGATCTCTCTCTACTTAAGTGTTATTTTAGTATTTTTATTCATTAAGGGATTTCTTGATTGTAGACTTTGACAATCATATGCCTACATCCTCAAGCGTGTTCCTGATGCTGTGAAGGGGTTTTTCTTCACCAAGGAAAGAATTCTGTAATTCTTGTCTTCTGTATTCTCCCAGGGCTTTTGGTGTGGCAGTGCCTCACAGTACATTCCATTGCTTTAAGAATACACAAGACTGTTGATTTGGCCACTCTTTAAAGTTCTTTCTATCTCTCTGATAGGTCTGTTTTGTTCTTTCAGTCGAATGATGGCCTCCTTCAGTTGCATTGACACCACTTTGGACTGCATATTGAGAGTTCTCAAGAACAGCGAGCAAATGCAAAAGCACTTCAGTTCAACACTTGGAATCAACACCAGACTGTTTAACTCCTTAAACTTCGCATGAAATAACAAGGGAACAGGCCACATGTGGCCATGAAACTGCTTATCAGTCAATTATAAGCAATGTCTAATTATATTTGTGCCTATTAAAATGGATTATGTAAAAAAAAAAAAAAAAAAATTAGCTGTAATTCCTAAATGATTAATGCAATATTTTTGTTGAATCCCTTGACAACTAACATTTATAAGGCTTTATTTTTGTCGCATATACATTACAGCACAGTGAAATTGTTTCACTGTCTTGGGACTTAGGGGTCAGTGGTCAGGGTCGGCTATGATACAGCATCCCTTGAGTGGAGAGGGTTAAGGGCCTTGCTCAACCCTGACTGTCTGATACCCAGAGCCTTAACCACTGCAGAGGCAGAATTGAAGTTAAACAATAATACTTAGATTACTGTTTGTATCTTTATTTATTTAACCTGTCTTGTGTTGTTTTCCTCAACAGGTTCCCAAGTGGCATTGCTAAACTGGCACGCTATGTTCATGACCGTGGTCTGAAGCTGGGCATTTACGGTGATTTGGGTACTTTCACCTGTGCAGGATACCCCGGCACGACCCTCGATAAAATTGAGACTGATGCTAAGACCTTTGCTGAATGGGAAGTGGACATGCTGAAGCTTGATGGCTGCTACTCTAACTCCTCTGACCAGGAGCAGGGTGAGAGAGGGTTGAGAAAATTGGGAGGAGGAAGAGGGGGAGGATGGGACAGATGGAAGGAAGTTTGGGGATCTGATTAATGTCAATACTGATTTGTTTATTTGTATTTAAATGTCATCTAATTTGAACAGGCAAATATATCATATTATTTAATTTTCTAGTTGTAGTTTAAGTTGAAAGTGACACTTCAGGCTTTGGTAAAATTATTTCCCAAAGCAAGAAGAATATGTTTATGTATAAAAAGTAATATAATATTCACTGTATTGTTCTAAAATGCCCAAACTCAACTGTAACAGCATCACATGAAGAAGATTAAGAATGAAGCTATGAAACATCACATAAATTATCGTATTATACATAAATGTCTGGACCTTGTGTCAACCAAATTAATTATTTATTCTCTTTAACAGGCTACCCGCTTATGTCAAGAGCCCTTAATGCCACCGGCCGTCCAATCGGCTATTCCTGCAGCTGGCCTGCATACCAGGGAGGGCTTCCTCCTAAAGTGAGTGAAATACTGATTCATTTGTTTAATAAAAAATAAAGTCATTTTGTAATGTACACAACCAGCCAAGTTAAATTCATTGAGCAATTCATATAACGTGATATCTCAAGTACACAATGTGTCTCCTCTTGGCTAGGTAAATTACACTCTGCTTGGTGAGATCTGTAACCTGTGGCGTAATTACGGTGATATTGAGGACTCGTGGGACAGCATCCTGAGCATTGTGGATTGGTTTACAGCAAATCAGGAGATCCTGCAGCCTGCTGCTGGACCTGGACACTGGAATGACCCTGACATGGTAGGGAATATTATTGTTTCACAGACTGGAGTCATGTTTTTATAGGTAATATAACTTGGCCAGGGTTAATGTTGTTACTGTTAATATCAGAGTTACATGTTTTACAGAAAACCTAATCCCGAGTGTCTTACAGACGTCGCCATCAAAAACATATCCTCATGCTAGTACAAATAGCTGAGTGTTTAGGAATCTTTTAATGACAAAAGCATGTTAGAAAGGATTTTACAGAAAAAAACATTTTAAAGATTACTTAATGCTTAATTGTTTTATTAATTTAATGTAAGGTACTTCTTCAGTCTCTATTTAAAGATCATTCCATCACCACCTAGGTGCCAGTATAAAGGAGAGTCATGTATAGAACATGCATTTTTTTTTGTTGTAGGTGGGAGGTGGTCTAGTTTTAGCTGTGTAGGCCATAGGGTTTTTTCCAGTGTTGCAACTTCACTCTTAGTTATAGGGAGGTTTCTCACAATGTGATAAATACTGTCAAATGTAAGAAATGTCTCAAAAATAGTTATAAAGTCAGGTTAGACTTGTTTTTTTTAATTCCCTGTGCTGTGTGCACATTTGGAACGATATTTTTTAAGGATTGCTTAATAGCATGATAATGTGATAACTGTGATATTTGCAGACTATGTTAGCATATTGTGAGAATTTCAAACCATAACACACCTAGTGGTAGGCAAGCAACAGTGTTGAACAAGGCAAGGATGCACGAGGCAATGAACAAGAAACTGTGTGGAGAGAATGGGCTGGATCATGCTGGAGATCCCGAGAAACCGGGATGTCTGCAGGTTCTAAGCGTGTCCCTGCCAGGTTAGCAGTATCAGGGGAGAATGATGCAGGATATTTGTGTGCATTGTCAGATCTGTGATTTCTTCAAGAAGATCAAATGGAGATGCATGTACAGTGGTATAACACAGCTCAGTCTTACTGGGAAGCAGACAATTGATAGAAAACCTCAAAGCACACATAGAGACTTTATATCTCTTGGAAAATGTATACAAATGATCATGATTATGTTTTTACTGTCAGCTAGCATAAGTGCCAATGCTAACGAAGGATCTTATGGAATGTTACAATTTGCAGCTGGTCATTGGAAATTTCGGCCTGAGCATGGACCAGTCTCGCTCTCAGATGGCACTGTGGGCAATAATGGCAGCTCCTCTATTCATGTCTAATGACCTGCGGACCCTAAACAGCGGGGCACGTGCTATACTGCAGAACAAAGCTGTCATCGCCATTAACCAGGACCCCTTGGGCATCCAAGGAAAACGCCTGATAAAGGTATTTGCTGTAGTATAGACAGTGAGTTGATGAATAGGACTACACTCTAATGAAACAATTTCTTCTGCTTAATGTTTTGTCTCTCAGGAGAACAGTGGTATAGAGGTGTTCTGGCGTCCTCTGTCTAATAAAGCAAGCGCTTTGGTGTTCTTCAGCAGAAGAACAGATATGCCGTACCGCTATCCGACATCTCTGAAGGCGCTCAACTACGCTGCTGGCAGCTATATGGTGAGCGCTGTGTTTGATAGATTATGCAACTTGCACCTAAACTGAACAATGCTATTTCTTATCTTTATTCACATTTTAGTGAAGTCTGTAAAATGATTTCTTGTAGGTGTATGATGTGTTCATGGAGAAGCCCATGCCTACACTGAAGGACACCACACCGTTTGTTGTCTCCATCAATCCCTCAGGAGTGGTCATGTGGTATGTTGCTCCAGCTGAGTTGCAGGAACAGCCCAAATTCTATCAAGCCATTCGCAAATCTGATTCTTTCTTTGTGTAAATAGCCTTCTTTTATCCAGACATGGTGCCGCCATCAAGGATTTTTTGTTTCTCTGTGAAGGCTAAAAGACAGAATGATTATTTGAATGTAATGCAATAGATCTTTTTTATTGTCTGCATTTTTATGAGAAATTAAGGGGGGGGGCACTGGAAAAACACTAGACTTGTGTAACAGACAGTGACAAAAGGGATGCAGTAAACAGAAACCAGCCATTGTTCAGCAGGCTTTGCTGATCAGGATAAAGAACTTCTTTATCCTGCTCAGGGTTTTTGGTGAATTATGGGAACATTGCACAACACTGGTACACGCTGGATACCCATCCTATTCACTCCATCCAAGTTAGTTAATGATACCAGCTGATTTTTTTTTATCAGCCATATAAGAATCAGCTTAGATGCAAAAATATTCTCTCTGAAGTGTATATCTCACTCTGTATGCACAAAGTGTAGTGTCTGTGCCTTTAATTATCTTTCACTTAATGCTCAGGGACACTGGGACTAGTTTACAATCACCACATCTGAAGTGATCCTATTTGGAATAGAACAGAAGCCTTTTATCATCACAGTAAAATTCTTTTCTTCGCACATCCCAGCTTGGTAGGAAGTTGTTAGGCAGCTTTGGCAGTGCTCGGGCTTGAACCTCTGACCAGTAACCCGGAGCCTTAATCCTTCAGCCACTACTGCCCCTACTGTGAATGAAATATTTATTGTGATTTTACTTGTTTGCTTTTATGGAATCAGATTTAAAACTGTATGTTTAGATCTGTGGTGCAGTCGATTTTTGTAAATCAGTTTATTTAGAAATGGTCATTTTATGTTTTTGATTAAAAGTCTGATCTTCTCATAGCCTGCTGCATTTTTATTAACCCAACACTCTATATCAGCTTTACACACTATTTTTGCATTTGAGTTTGCATTTCTACTTGATCTTTGAAATCCCATAGTTCAATGCAACCACATCCATGCTTAATATAACTTCAGGTGAAATCATAGCTACATGGGGTATGGCACCTTTGCAAAGTGGTTGGATTCCAGGAAATCTTTAGTGTGCCCACTTCACATTCAATAAAGCCTGCCAAAAAACCCTGATTGAACAAGGTGGTAGGAGTAATAACGTACGATTCAGTTAAAGTGAATGTATAATACAGTAGCTATAAAATATTACAAGGATTCACATGCCATGGTTAATATAGTTAACAAATTGATTGTGGTATGTGGTATATAAGATCTGAAATTTTGTATTTAGTCAATTAGTAAATTGTTATTTGCCTGCTATCCAAAAAGGTTCTCACAGGACACCATTTCCATAGTACTTCATTTAGCCCTCATCCATTTAGACAACAACCCCATGGACATAAGGATGCCGTTCATTGGCTTTAGCTTTGCATTTAACAATGTTATCCCAATTAAACTGATCACTATGCTCAATGACCTGGGCATCAACAGCTCCATATGCAGCTGAATTCTGGACTTTCTAACCATCTCAGTCTGTCAGCTTGGGCAATCACATGTTTTTACCCTCATCCTGAACACTGGTGTCCCACAGGGTTGTGTGCTGAGACCTGTCTTTTTCATCGTCGACTTTATCATCGATAATGCAGATGATACCACAGTGGCAGGTCACCTTAACAACAATAGTTATTTGGCCTACATGGAGGAGAACCAAAGCCTAGCAGCATGATGTTCCCCTAATGACCTAGAAGAGCGATACCACAGTGGCAGGTCACCTCAACATCAATAGTTATTTGACAGGATGGTGTTCCCCTAATGACCTAGAAGAGCAAATGGCTAATTTTGGATTTCTGGAAATCTGAAAGCAGCAGACACTCTTCCATCTTCATCTATGGAACTGAAGTAGAGCATGCCTCCAGTTTCAAGTTCCTGGATCTCCACATCTCTAAGGATCTCTCCTGGTGCCATGACACTTTCATTCTGCTTGGGAAGTCACGACGGTGTCTATTACCTGAGAAGACTGAAGAAAGTTCATCAGTCTCCCCAGTGACAGTTTCTTTTGCTGCACTATTGAAAGCATCCTGAATAAACGCGTCACACTGTGGTATAGCAAGCTCCACGGTTGAAAGAATAGCATAGCAGAGTGGTGAGAAGCACAGAACACCTCACTGGGACCCACAAAACCATCCAGTGAGCATTTTCACCACAGTACATATCTGTGTAGCGCATGCAAATTCATCAGGGACTCCTCTCATCCCAGTCACAAACTGTTCCTTTCAGGAGGAGATACCAAGACTGTTCACACCAGAACCAGCAGCCCCAGGGCCTCAAAATCATCCTGCAGCTTTAAACTATACTCTATATTCTCTATTACAGTATCTCTATATAACTTTTGTCTTTATCTGTATGTACATATATTTATGACTAATATGTGCATATATTATATTTATATATTCTATATTATATTTGAAACCTGTTTGAGTTTCAAATAAGTTTATAATTATAACTAGTTTATAATTCTATTATTAATGTAGTTTATTGTTCTTTCATTTTATTATTATTATTATTATTATTATTATTATTATTATTATTATTATTATTATTGTTGTTGTTGTTTTTGTTGTTGGTAGTGTTTTCTTGTTATTGTTTAATATAATTTAGTTTTAATACACTGCACACACTCACTGGCCATAGCCTCATTCATTCATTCATTCATTCATTCATTCATTCATTCATTTAATTTACACAGTGCTCTTATTTGCGCTTCTGCTTCTGATAGATGCTGATGTTTCGTGTTTATTTAGAGTTATTGTGTTTTGCAATAACACCACTAGAGGGCAACAGACGCCAATCGTGTGGGAACTGACCATGAAGTGGAAAGATCAATAGCAGGATCTGTGTTTAAAGGAAGGCCTAGCCACATAAAATTATTTGCATTACAATCATAATATAGTATCCACAAGCCACGACACAATTCATTCACACTTGTTCTGGACCCTTTTGCCTTTGTACTGTCCCTGAATGTGTGTGAGTGTGTGTGTGGGTGTGTGTGTGTGTGTCAGTGTCGAAGTCTCTCCCTGCAATATGTGCTAATGCTTGTATATGTACAAGTCCTCTTTTCTTTGCTAGTCTGTGTGTAGCAGAGGGAGCTGTATAGGTATGTGGTGGGTATCAGGTGAACCTTGACTTGGTGTCCAAGTTAGCGGCACTTGTCGTTTGGTTCATGACTAGTTTGTAAATGGTATGAGTGGAAACTGCTAGCCGTAGACATTCCCACACACCTATAATACTGTAGTAGTCTTTTTCGTTTCGTTACAGATGTGTTTAGTCATTCTGGCAAAAGTCAGTTTGAGTCAGTTTGAAGAAAAGAGAGCGAGACAGACTGACTGTCTCTGAGATGATTTATACGTTTGACTTTTTAACCCTTTGCTGTGTTTCATATTTTCAAATCTGCTATATTTGGCTCTGGAGCTAGGAAAAAGAGAAAAAGAAAAGGCAGCTTTTAACACAGGATTTTGAGTGTGAGAGAGAGAGAGAGAGAGAGAGAGAGAGTGAGAGAGAGAAAGAACTGGTCACACTGTTGTCTATTCAGAAGTCTCCGATATCTGGTAAGGACTGAACGTGACGTGATCGTTCATTTGTCAAGGTCTCGGGAACGTGATGCCAGAATGCTGGAAGGGAGGGAGGGGAGGGAGGGTTAGAGGATTCAGACAGAGCCAAAGCGAGAGTGGGAAACGGACAGAGTTAATAAAGGAGGGATAGAGAAGAGAGAGACCGCAGGAGTGAAGGAGGAGTGTGTTCATGCCAATGCTCACGTAGGCCTGCACAGCTGCAGAGCCACATTTGCTACTCCAATCACATTGCAGATCACACCTCTTGGACTAAATGCGTATGTGTATGCATATGCCCTTGAGTTTGACGGTCAGGTTATCTAAATAACCCCTTACCTCATACAGTGTAAGACATGCAGTTAATATTTGCAGTGGAGTGTGTGTCTGTGTGTATACACTTACTCAATGAAAAATGCTTCTTTTTTTTTCTTCCCTAAGCCCACACACACACATACGGACAGAGTGTCAGATGAGGTCTTGGATCCTTAAGCTGTATGACATCAGACGTAGGACCCGGCAGTACAGTTCTCCTGTAAATTACACCCTGCTCTGGTTAGTTATGAGAAATGATTAGACCCAGACATTGCAAATCTCTAAAAAAACTCTTCAGGCGGTTGTGGCAATGTGTTTGTGGCAGAGTGAAAAGTAAAGACGACTTTTTTTGTCACAAACGTTACCAGTGATACTCCTATAATGGCATGTCTTGGCAGGTTATTATACTTAAGGATATTTTCATTTCATGGTTCTACAGTGCATGAATCATACTTTGTGAAATGATCCGAATAAACTGTTGTTACTGTAGACCTTGGCTCAAATGATCACTGAGCAAACAGATCAAAGCATTTTGGCATGAGGGCCCTGAGCATTTGTAATTTATGTGTGTATAATGTTGACTTAAACATTTTGGTAGGAACATGCCCATGGTTTAACGTACCTTTGTAAGAGGACTGCCGTTTATGCTCTCAGCCTATACTTTAGGTTCAAGAACAAAGTTTTTGAGCTGATCCTTGTATCCTTGTGCTTTAACTCAGATGTTAAGTAACAGAGTCAAAGATCGTTGTTCCTCAACCCTATTTAATTGAATCTGTCCAACAGATATAAATGCCCGACCTAACTACATGAGCTCTTCATACATGTCTTGAGCACATAGTTCACTCTAAAAGTACGGTAAAAAAAAAAAAGGAAATCGTACCATTACATTTATTTGTTTAAATTTCCATCTATTTTTTTACATTTACTGTATTTTTCAAATCATTGTTTTAGACTAAAACCCATACTGTTTTGAATTCTGAATATCTCTAAGCCATTTGAAAGACAATTTCCTCCTTGATGTCGACATCTTAGACACCTAATACTTAGTCAGAGGTAGTAATATCTGATATAGTACAGTCTGATCAGTTTTCCAGGCCCAATTTGCCATGATCTCAGGTTTTAAACACTGTAAAGGAAATGAAGTGATGATAATTATGCTATAGTAGATAATGCGTTTCAAAACACATAGGGATGTTTGCATTTCTCAGCTCAACATCCAGCCTGCAGAATCATGTACATGTAAGCCATTAGCTTTTACCTTAAGCCATTTACCTTAAATATGATGCAACTCTTGCTACAGCCTATAGGGAACACCCCAGGATAATGTGTAAGGGGTATAATTGCTGGATAATCTGTAGGCAGAAATGTTTAAATCAACATGAGCTAGCTAACAAACTATTGAATTTCCAACAGCAACGTTAGCTAGCCAGCTTATATGAACTTTCTTTAAATACTGTGGTGTTCTCTTTAGCCTGGCTGACTTGTGTTCGGAAATGCATTCCTTATACATAAATCAATTTCAGATCAGTTGTGTCCAATATCATTTGAAAAGTCATTGCTAAAGTAATTAAAGGGATTTTTCTTAAAATATTCATACTCATTTTCTTTACGTTTACCCAGGTCAGCGTGTTTTATATTCTTTCTTCCACTGCTAAGTACAAAGGCTTATATTCTTGTGATATATGATATGCAGAAGATCATTTGTAACTGCTGTGTCACAATTCTCTTGTGTAAGATGGGATTTTTGCAAGTTAAAGCTATAACCTTAATGTTGCAAAAAAAGGTCTCTGAAATTACCGTTCTGTTTTTCTGTGTGTACATGGTAATGCCTTACAAAAGCTTGCCCTTGGTCGCACCCAAATATTATGTTACAAATGTGATCGTGTGAATGTTTGCCAAAATCATGGAACAAGAGAACAGAATTTACCCCATTAACACAACGTAGTAATTCACAACTAAATCATTATATTTTACAAATAAATACGAGAAATAAGGATAAACATAAAGGAATAGATATTCTTTCGGAATGAACAATATACAAGTTAGAAGGCTCAGCTGATGTCATTTTAAGGAACAAAGAAATATACAAAAACATCTAGGTAACTATGAAAGATGATTCATTATTGGGAAATTGTGGTCAAAACCTAATAGCCACCATAGAAATTCTGCATTATTGTAATATTTTGCAAGAACAGTATTACAACATAGTGAGGAACGTTTTAAACAACAGATCACAACCCAACTGGACACCAATGAAAGACTTTCCAATGTTCCCTCTTTGTGCCGTCTTTAACTGCAAACATGTATGGTTAAACCAATATCGAGCTAACTCGATATTATATTTGTTTTTTTTCCCTGTAATTTTACACCTATCTGTAGACAGATACATTAATACGTTGATATACAAGTGTAATATGTGTGAAAATGAGCTTTATCTATCAGCAGTTATATGCCAAGTAATGTCTATCTATTTATCTACATACATGATTCTTATTCCTTTTATGATATTCCAGTATGATGACTGTAAGGAGTCATTATTGACTTTGGTTTCAGGAAAGAATGAAAAACTCGTTAAATCCAGTGAGATAAGATTATTCTCTGGCAGCAAGTCCTGCTAAAGTTAAGATTTATTTCCTCTAAATGACCATGTGCTGTTACCAGCAGTGGCCGCTGTTGACTCAGTGTAAAGTCCAATTCTTACTGTTCTATTGTAAAGCTGGTTTCCTTAGCAACAGCGGACATGGCAAATTGCACGTTGCCGAAGTGCTCAGCTGAGCCGTGTGTGCTGCCAGACAGTCAGCTGCCTGTGTGTGCGTGTGTCTGTGTGTGTGTGTGTCTGTGTGTGTGTGTGTGTCTGAGGCAGACAGAGTGTCAGACAGAAAAGCTGCATTAATGTGAAGTAAATGTAAAGCAGTACATTTAAAGCTTGGACTATACAGTATATATGCACACACTCAAGTAATATGAGACTCTGCTCACACAATGGATTTGAAATGGAGAAGTGATTGAAGTGTAAACTTTCAGTTTTAATTCAAGGGGTTTTAACAATAACAGTTTATGTATTACAGCCATTCTCTCTCCATTTTCACAGTGCAGGGTGGGGGCGGGGGCTTTGGGGGGGATGGAAGGCAGGCAGAATTTTACCCGAGCTTTTCAGTGTGTGCTTTTCAGCACAGGGCAAATCAATAGAAAAAGGGTCCATCTAAGACTTCCATGTCATCAAGTTCAGGTTCATGCTCTTCAGCATGTATATGGTTGTGTGTGCGTGTGAGTTTGCGTGTGTGTGTCTCACAAGCTACACCAGCTATATTAGTCTCTCTCTTTCCGGCTAAGGGATTCGCTCAAAGCGTCAGGTCAGTCAGCAGACTGGTGACGTCTGAAAAATTAGGTACAAACCTCCAATAATAGCCAGTCATCCCCAGGAAATGCTTCACCCCCTTTTTGGTCTTGGGCAGACCTCCATCGCTGCTGTCTTATCATTGGGGGGACAGACTTGTCCATGGCTCAGATACTGCACTTCCACCCCTCCATTTGAGCACTTCTTTGGGTTTGCTCTTAGTCAGTGATCTCTGCCACCATCAATCATTACTATAGATGATTAGGTCATCTAAGTACATTATTAAATTGAATGGTTTGTTTGGACTGAGTATTCTGTATACAAGACTTTGAAATATTGCTGGGGCTCCAAACAGAAGGGAGACAAACTGGTGTCACCTAAACAGAGTGGAAAAGGCCATTTTTTCCTTAATATATTGGTACCCATTGGTTTAGTGCAGTACTGAACAGTGTTAATTAAAAGCAAGTCATGCCTTACCAGGTGAGCAGTTCATTAATGAGAGGCATCAGGAATGCATAAAATGTGGACCGTTTCTCAAGTCCACACAAAAACTGACTGACCCATTGTTGTTGGGTGTTAAAACTTTAGCTCCAATATGAAGCATAGCCTTATGTTCAGGTAACCAGTATAGGCAGCTGTCCAGTTTGGGGGATCCCATGCCCATAGTATTCTGAGAATATTATCCATCTCAAGGTTTTATGTTTTGTGTATACCGAGATGCTTTTCTGCTCACCTCAGTTACTGTAAGTTACTATATACTCATAGGCAGTCTGAACCAATAGAACAGAATACTCGAACCAGCCCATATGACACTAGCAAACATGCCACAGTTAAAGTCAAAGATCAGACTTTTCCTTCATCCTGATGTTTGATGTGAACATTAACTGAAGCTCTTGACCTGTTATCTACATGATGTTTGCATTGATCTGCGGTGACTGGCTGATTAGATAACTGCATGTATGTGCCTATTAAGTGGATATTTGTTTGTGATAGTAAAGACGGGAGACACAGCAGGAGAAGGAGCATGTGAAGTTTGAGAAGGAGAATGAAAGTTTTTAAATGCAGAGAGAGAGAGAGAGAGAGAGAGAGAGTCACAACCACACATCAGGTGAGAGGCAGTCAAGCTTAAAGATCACCAGAAATCACCCTTGTGATTGGGGAATTGTTTAAATGATGTTCATCTTAAAACCATCACATGTATCCAATTACTTTCATTTTCTGTTGCAGATTTATTACTATTTTATCCTCATCACTTTACAATATTATACATTTTTCCCCAGTGGCTGAGTCATGTAATGGTAACATGCTTGCCCATGTCTTAGAATGAGATCCTTCTTTTAAACATGAATACAAAACCACTTACTGTCGGAAATCTTTTGATGGAGTCTTTATGCTTAATGCAGTGACAGACAGACTAATGGATTATCTTTGTCAAAGAGTACATTTATTAAAGCTGATGAAGATAACATCTTTGCAAAATATTCCTATGTTTGCTGGAAATTTTGAGGATTGCATGGAGGTAATGATACAATGGAAGATTCTTCTTTTACTCTGTGGCGTGTCTTTAGTCTGGGATGTCTCAAGGATCTTACTAAAGAGAAACAAGCATGACATCCTGTAAGCTTATCACACTTAAGTCATTAATAATACAAACATCCTGGAAGTCTAGAAGTTAGTGTATAATCAACTTTTGGTTCTTTGTTTATTCTCACCGAATTTCTGCTCTAGAATAGGAGTGTGATTGTCTAAGCTGGAGGTTTCTCATATTTACAGATAAAGAGACTTGAGATTAAATATGTGCATGGGACCCTATAATTATCCACATCATGGATAATGGAAAAAACACAAGGTGTTACAAGGAGCCTGTGTGTGTGTGTGTGTGTGTGTGAATAACGTCTATAAATACAGAAACATATCCATGCTTAGCATTATTGAAAACTTTGCTTTATGCACAATCAATCAGCAGATAAAAAAATTGTATTCTTAGCCAAAGATTCCTAGAGAAGTGATATGTATTATTCTCATACCATCAAGTACATGTATTTATTCTTATACCTGATTATGTTTCCTTTTCACTGCTGCTGAGTTCCAAACAGTGCTTTGCAAAGGACAGAGCCTGATGACTGACCTGTTCTACTCTGTAAATAGAACTGCTTTGTGATCACAGAGTTCCCAATGCTAGACAGCTATAAACCCAGGACATAACACTATCCCTCAACTATCCCTGGCTGTGTGACCTGGCTAGCATTGGTGCCAAAATATTTGAAAAAAAAAAAGAGAGAGAGAGAGAGACAAAAAAATATCCTTCAAATGGAACACTATGCCAAAAATAACAGAAGGCAAGCTGCCATATGAGTGGGCCTCTCTGTATATAAAAGATTTTACCACTGTGAAATCACAATTTAAGTAGATCAACAATACCCTTTTGGGTGTTTGAGATCAGAAGATCAATATTCCACCTTTATTTTCCTGATATTTGCAGACCACCCATTATTCTTAAAGTAAATAAAAATGAATTGTGCATAATCTTTGGTTGCATATCAAGCCAGTGACCTGCTTGTGTCTATCGGTTGTTGTCAGTTTTGGATGGTTTCTCCCTCCCCCAAGTCTGCTCTTCAGGAGGCTAAATGCATGCGTAATTGGGTTAAGGTCTGGTAATTGACTTCACCAGTTTGAAACCCTCCACCTATTCCTCCTGATGGAGTCCTTTGTTTTGATTCATTGTCTTCCTCCCATTTAGATCACATGCATTTCTTTGTAAATTTGGAGGCAGAATATTTTTAAATTTTTTGTATACTTCGTAATTCATTCTGCTGCACCCATCATGAGATACATCACCAGTAAAGATTAGTGAGCATGTTCCTGAAGCAGCCATCTAAGCACAAGCCATAACACAACCTCCACCATGCTTGACCAATGAACTTGAATGTTTTGGATCATGAGCGGATCCTTTCTTTCTCCAGACTTTGGCCTTTCCATCTCTATAGTAGAGGTTAATCTCAAATTTATTCTTAGCTCGCTGGATGTTTGAATATAATATAAAAAGATAGAAATAAACTGTATATTTAAATGTGCTGGGAAGTGGTATTCAAATCCATACTGTGTTTCCCATAAATCAGAAATGCTTCCTGTGCTTAGATGATCAATGCCTGATTCTTGTTGACTTGCATCACACATGAAAGTGGTGGTGATGGATGTTATTCAAGTTGGATTGTACTTGTTTTTTTAGCATGCGATTAGTGGTAAGAATTTCAGGCACTCGACACTGACCTTCACTCCCCGCTACAGAGGCCAGGCTAACAGTGGCTAAATACCACTAAATATTAACCAGGTGCTTAAAACAAGTCCAGTGAAAGAAAGAGGGGCCTCTCTGCTTATGTGGTGACTGTGGTTTCTCAGTTGCTTAACTGCAAAATGAGTTACAGACAGTAGTCAGCAATAACTGACCTTTCTTTCATTCAAGAAAATTAACCCACAAAATCCCCAGGCAGCCGGTTCTACACATTCACCACCCCTTATATCCTTCTGCCAGTAATGTTCAGTCTCAAATTCTTTGCTTGTTTTGATATGTATGTATCTGTCTGCTAGCTAAACCCAACATGACTTGCCACAGTGTATGGCGGTTGTTTAGAACTACTCATTGTTCCTGTGGAAAGATACATGGGTTTTACTAATCACTCAAATATTCCATGGATGCTTTGATCCATGCTGGAAAATGTCTTACTCTCTTACAGATCTTTCCGCTCTACTTCTTTTTATGATGTTGCCCTGTTGAATTTTAGGATGGTATGGTGGTAACCTGGAAATGTGATTCTGCAGTGGAAAGTTTGACTGTGTAAGTACTCAGAGTCAATCCTGTATAATGTGTACACACTGCAGAAGAAAGGCTGAGGTATTTTGTTTTAGTTTATGGACCTAAGTAGTTGATTTAATGTAATACAGTGAGTCAAGACCCTCAAAAGAATTATCCAGTACTACATTTTAAGCTAATTTTGAAGATTTATTTTGCGACAATGACTCTTCACAGGAGAAAAAAAAAAATGAATTGTCTAAATTTAAATGCATTTAAAAGTGATTAGTAATTTTATTTCAATTATGAAAGGTGGAAAACAGGCATTGACTTTAAATATATAAAATTTGGTCATTTCTGTAGTTCGCGTCCTTTATTACATTTCTGAACTTATGAACTTATATCACAAGCCCTCCATATGGTAACAACTTTGACGAGTTTATTTTTACCTGAGTGCTATCATAACATAGCTCAAAGTATAGAGTTTAAGTTAATATTTGCTCATAAAAGTTGACATTATGGATTTATGGATTATTACAGAATTACATAACATGCACAAGCAGATCGCCAATGCTAATTGTATTATAACTTACTTTAGATAATTAAGTTTAAACATGATACAGCTTAAGTTGTTTTTGATGTTTCTGATTGCCTTTTAATCTGGTAAATACAGGCATTCACAGCTATGAAGACAACTGTGACTCTCTTTGCCCTGCCACAATCCCTGTGGGTGGAAAATCTGCATGATAAAACCATTCACATGACTTTGTTGCTTCAGTCAGGGCCAAATATTTGCCTTTCTGTTTTATTCCTTAACAGAATGGCTTTGTGTTGTTTTAACAAATGAGAAGTCTAAGTGCATGGCTTCAAATGCACACATTATCCCTGTTCAAATGGTTCTGACCTGCCAAAAGTGCCATGGAAAGGGCTGAAAATATAATGATACAAATAACAAATTTCAAGAAGTCAACAAAGCTTTCTCAGTTAATAATCTCATTACATGAAAATACTACTACAGTAAATTCAGTCATTACTTACTTTCAGTAACCATGGTCAGGGTCACAGAGAATCTGGAGCCAATCCTAGGAACTCTGGGCAAATGTCAAAAGAATGGGATATCATTTCAATGCAGGCCACCCTTTAGACACACACATTTAGACGAGTACCAATCTGTTTAACTACATGTTTTTGGGACAAAACTGGAGTGTGGAGGAAACCCCTGGGAGGAACATGTGAAACTCTACACAGACAGTAATCAATGGATGTACTGATGTAAATGTTTTAAGTATTTAAATTGTTAAACACAGGCGTAAATGGAAACAGGTCCAACTGGACATAATTGGACCAAACTGGATCAAAAATAGAAAGGAGATAAGGGTCAAAACCAGAAAGACAAACAAGAAAAAGCTCTGAATTGTGTGTATTGTACTCTTTAAGACACATAATTGATTAACAAACAGGAAGCAGGTGTGTCAGTGTTCAGGTCGGAAAGAGTGTGATTAGAGTAAAGATTTGAACTGGGAGTTGAAGCAGTGCCTACTGGATTGGTGGTGGATCTGAATGTTACTGTACCTCCACCATTTGTTGTCTTAATTCAAGAATGATTTTTTTCCCATTATAGGTCCACTGCCCTCTATTTCAATGGGTGGGTGTGTCTGACCAGTCTCAGTAGAGAATTGTCAAAATCGAGTCAGAGTGATGAATGTGTTTGTGTTGTCTAGGCTATAGCAGTTGGCTTGGTACTGCTACAATTTACTAATGAATTTGAAAGGTCCAACGAATTTTGGCTAGGACGCCATAGTCAAACATCCCGAAAGGACAACCAGGCTCTTTCCAAGGTGGAAACTCAGAGTTTTTTCCTATTTACTGTATTATGCCTGCTTCTGTTGACATCATGATGCCTGAACAGCTGTCTGTGTGCCCCCTATCATAAATTTTCCACTTGTGAACTGCAGGAGCTTATGATTGGGTAGGGCTCCCTGGGAACAGGGGCAGTTAATAACCTAGGATTGATTAGACCAATAGATGAGTGAGTCAACGAGTTCTGAGGGTACTCAGCCTAGTGAATGAAGTTGGCCAAAATTGACTTTTGGGGTCTTTTGTGACTCTTTAGGGTCTCCTGCAGAACCTTTTGATCTTTTGGTTGATCCTTCCTACTTGCCTATTTATTTGGGGATGGTATCTGCAAAGCCGCTTTAAGATTTAAGAGGGCTTAATTAGCATACTTTTGAAAACCTGTCAACAGTGATTATAATGGCCATGGAGCATTCAGAGGGTGGAATATCGGTGATGAAGTCCACTTCTATATGTGACCAAGGTATTTGTGGTATGGGTAGGAGCATGAGATTTTCTCCTAGGTGAGATTGAGAAGTTTTAATGGTAGAACATTTACTACACAAATTTGTATACTACGTGGCATCTTGCATCAGTATGGGCCAGCAGTGTTGTTGGATAGCAGTATTTTGAAACTACCATGGCCTCTGGAAACTATTTGGTGAACCCATTCTAAGAGTCTGTCTTGAACTGGACCTAGTAGATACATTTTGCTCTCTGAAGAGTTGTTGGGTGTAGGATCATTTTCTTGTCTTTGCCAGATTTCTTGGACAAACTACCAGTCTAGTAGTAGTATGGATAAACAACTCTGGTAGAATGGAACCTCCCTCCATCTTGGCAGGTTCCCTCTCATGTATTCTCAACAAGGCATCATCTTTTCCATTTTTGAAACAGGAAATGAACAGAGCCAATTTGCCTTGATGAGAAGTTAGTCTCTTAGCTGCATTGATGTACTCGAGACTGCTGTTGATGGTGCATACAAGAGACAGATGCAGGGACTTCCAAACCAATGTCTAGATTCTTCCGGTGCCAACTTGAGGGCCAAAAGTTCACACTTACCCATGTTGTAATTTCTGTCTGCAGAGGATAATTTATGTGTATAGTAAGCACTTGGATAGATGTTAGTTAGCTTAGTCCTGCTAGAGTAAAGCTCCTACTCCTGGCTCTGAGGCATCCACTTCAACCACAAGTGGGAGGTTGGCTTTAGGATGTTTAAGAATAGGAGCAAGGTGAAACTTCTATTAAGTTCACTGAAAGCCTACTGTGGCTTTTAAATTCCATTATATGTTTCATTTTTAACCCCTTTGATGAAGTCAAAATTCTGTATGAAGAAGTGGCAGAAATAAATGAATCTTATAGAAGAGCTTTGGTGACTTTTTTTCTGACTTTTTCTGACACAGAAATGGTTTTCATGCAAAAGGCTTTCCTAATAGAATATTGCCTTCTAATATTTTGATGGCTCAATTTCGGTTATGAAGATGTAGTAGTTGCGCAGATAGTTTTTTTTGTTGTTGTAGATTTGAATTAGGTTTGAATAGCAGGAGTCAATTTCTAGATTAGAATTAGGAATTTCAACAGAGTCAGATTTCAAGAGATGATTGGAGTGGATAACTGGATGGAGTTCTCTCTATACGTGGTCCATAGTGTGATCTGTCCTAGATTCCAGTCTACTGAGGGAATATGCAGCTGTAACCATGGTAACCTAAGAATTACCTTATAAGCCAAGAATATCATGAATAAGGAGAGCCTCACATGAGTGGTATCTACAGTTATGTGGTCGGGATCCATGATACATGTTATGGCACCCTTTTTGATTGGTTGACTGTCAGTGTCTCAGACTGGAAGAATGGTTTTAACTGGAATCTACTGCATCCGTTTATAATGGGGGCTTCATTAGAATGGGGACAGGGGGATGTATTGAGTGAGTAAAATCCAGATCCATCACAGACGTCAGTATTCAAGCTAGGTTGGTGAAATTGGGAAGTTGGAACCAGAAAGCAGTTAAAAGAAAGCAAGAAGCCTGGAACTTGTCTGAAGGGATACTGAAGTCTCCATGGAAAGTGAGCGAGGTTCCATCAGATGGGAAATAGGAAGGAGACATGATGGGTGATGAAGGATGAGAGTGATGAAGGTTAAGCTTGTAAGATGAGTTCAAGAGTGTGAAGTGCCACTTCTGGGAGAGAGTAGCAAGCCTGTGTCACCCCCCCCCCCCCATATTTATGCATATTTAGCATATTTAAGCATAATTATGAAGAAGAAGCATAGTTAGAAGAGAGAGGCAAAAAGCAGCTAGTGTCACTGAAATCTTTGGAATAATCCAGGTCTCAGTTAACACTAGGAAGTGGAGGACTAATTACAATCTACTGCAAATTTTCCTTTTCTCAGTAACTGCTGTTCCAAGCATTATGATGATAAAAAAACCCAGCAGAATAAGACAGAGAAGAAACTCCAAGTTTCCAACCTGGAGAGAGTCTGGTTCTCCACACAGGACCTTTGTCTAAGATTCATTGGGTATTTTTAGACTGTTTAGCTGTTTTCTCATAGTGGAAGGATGGTTAGAAACACCTGTGGAGCTTGAATTTCTTCTAAAAAAATTATTTTTCTAAAAAGTATTTCTAACTGAAGTGACTGTTTTGGTGGTCTGTCAGGCAATGCAGAGATGTTAGATGTTTCCCAACTATTTTCCCCTTAATTATGCAAATGAAAAACCTGATATCTAATCTAGGACTATCTCCTTAACCTTTGAATTAAAAAAATTGAAAGGCCTATGTGAATATTAGTGTCTCTTTGAAGGGTAACATAGTGTAAGTGAGCCTGTGAAGATTCTCAGTCATACCGGTGCAGAGTGATGTCAACTGGACTTCTTTCTAAAAAGGTTCGAAATGTTTTACTACTCATCCAAGCAGCTTCTTCAGTCTGAAAAGAGTGGACAAACTGATACTGAGGAGCTGAAAACATTGTGTGTGTGTGTGTGTGAGAGAGAGAGAGAGAGAGACAGACAGACAGACAGACAGAAAGAGAGAGAGTGTGTGTGTGTGTGTGTGAGCGAGAGAGAGAGAGAGAGAGAGAGAGAGAGAGTTCCAGCTTTCTAAGAAAGTTTTTTTAACACTTTTCTCTCTTCATATTCATCATACTTTCAATCATAATTCATCAAAATCTGACCTAAAGAGAGAGGTGGGAGAATATCAGTGTGACACGTGAGTTAATTGAGTGTCTAGGTCAGGGAAACTTCCACTGTTACTGTGTGCTGGCTTCTGTCCTGGGGAAAAATGTCAGAGCCATATTTGACCTGAGTGGAGCTGCTTCTCTGCACTACATGGGCATGCCACAGCTATAAATGGAACATCAGGCTTCCATTGCAAACATGCAGGAAGACAGAGACAAAAAGAGTCAGAGACCTTGCAAGCTATTGCTGACTTTTCATGTTTTAATGGAGATAGTATATCCAGTTTCCCTTGCCTGGTAGTCCATAGTTTGAAATGATTTCGCGTAATCCAACACTTCATTATGTAGACAGGGTGAATTGTCAATGACATGAAAAAGTCTCAGGAGCGCACAAGAGTTTATCAAACTCAGGTCACCCAAGTCACCTTGATCTCTCAGACATTCCATCTCTTGAGTCAGCTCTTATTTAAGAGACCCTGTTGGCATCCACACAAATGCAACCCCCACCCCATCCCAAACACATATAACCTATATGACTCCCTGCCAAGAGCCATGAGCTTTGTATCACACTGGTTTGCTCATCCATAACAGCCAGCTCATGTAGCACGCATTCATGGCATTTCTCCAAAAAATCCCTGGTGAGATTCTAGCACCGCTTCACCCTTGGACTCGCAGAGCAGAGAGCAGCCCCTCAGGCCTCTTGTTTGAAGCTCGATTGGAACGCTTGCCCTCTGTGCTGTGCTGTCATTTCAAGCTCCATGCCTTCATGGTGATGACATTATCCCTGCACTCAGTACATGGGTCAACAGGGCAAAGAGAGGGTGAAAGTGAAAGAGAATGGCAGCCAGGTCAGAGATATGCTAAGAGTGAGAAACATGTTGATAGATAAACTTTTTCCTTTGGGTGCCACAAATACGACTTTTAACACCAAATACATACACAGCTCAACAAGTTACATCTAACATGCAAAACATAAGGAGTTCCTGGGGTTCTGCTTGTGTGTGGTGTGAACATGAAACAAGGAATCAGGACATATGGCTTTTGTGTGTTGCACCATGTGGGAACCTTTGGGCGGTCTCAGTGGGGAAAAACTGCATCTTTTGATTAAAAATTAAAGGAGGCAAAGGATTTGATCAGGATATATTTAGGCATAGTGTTAATTAGCTGCATTAATAGTTACATCAGTGGAAGGTCCTCACAAGACAAGTGTGTGTTTGTGAGTGTGTATGAGATCTTATGACCAGAGGTGTTTACTTACACTAGGAGTAGAGATACTGTGTTTCTATAACGAGCCTCAACAGAGACGTGATCCTGCACCACTTTTATGTGTGTGCATGTTTGTTTGTGTGTGAAGGTTAGACTAAGAGTAAAAGTAAAAGGCAGAGAGCTGGAGATGCCTGGAATGCCAAAATGTATTAGATGACATATACAGTAGGTGACACAATTTAAACAGACTGATGTGATCTCTTCCAATGTTCACTGCTTGCTGCCAAGATTTTTTTTTTATTTTAGTTTGCATGGCAATGGGTGATTCAGTGACTTGCATGACTTGCATCCTTCGATATGCACGCAAATAACACAGTTTTTGACAGACCAATATTTACTCGAATGTTAGCTTGAATTGTGGTGAATTCCTTCTTTCTAGGCATAGCATTATTTCAGAGAATCTGTGTTACACGTGTTCAGTTTCACTTTCTGCTGTTCTTTCACATAAAGACTACTGTACACCGATCAGCCATAACATTATGAGCAGTGAGAGGTGAAGTGAACAACACTGATGATCTCCTCATCATGGCACCTGTTAGTGGGTGGGATATATTAGACAGCAAGTGAACATTTTGTCCTCAAAGTTGATGTGTTAGAAGCAGGAAAAATGTGCAAGCGTAAGGATTTGATAGAGTTTGACAAAGGGCCAAATTGTGATATCTAGACAACTGGATCAGAGCATCTCCAAAACTGCAGCTCTTGTGGGGCGTTGCAACTTACAGGATTTAAAGGATCTGCAGGTAAAATCTTGGTGCCAGAAACCACAGCATACCTTCAAGGATCTAGTCCATTCCTCTATGGGTCAGGGCTGTTTTGGAAGCAAAAGGGGGACCAACACAACATTAGGAGGGTCATATTGTTTTTTCAAAGATACATTCCACCATTTTATGGGTGTTGAAATTGGCTTTACTTACCATCTAGTTATCACCATCTGTTATATCAGCTTACCTTCTAACCACAGCTATCCTCACAGAACAAAATAGACAGGATACTAACTGATCATGATGTCATCAACAGACATTGATGGTGTCAAAGATTTCCATTTTAGAAACACTGTTAACTTAAAATATTTTTAAATAACAATTAAGTAACACAATAATGTGAAATATGTTTCTTCTCATATACCAGTTTGTTAGGAAGTTGGGGTCAAAGTCCACAACCAGCCATGACAAAGCACCCCTGGAGCAGATAGTGCCACCTTGGCAGTATTGGGGCTTGACCCATGGAACCCCTGATCAGGAGTCTTTAGATTAGCTGAAAGCAATTATAACTCAGTTGGACATATGGTTCCTGAAAAACTACCATTAAATTTTCATGATGAATATAAACCCTGTAAACAGCCTGCTGAAATCTGATGGCAGCCATGTCTTTAAGTAATTAGGACAAAAATCTGTCTTCAACATTAATCAGGTTTACAGTTTCTGAGAAGTTTATCTGAATTTAACACCGCCCTATGTATAACTATTCTCCAAAAGCTGCATATGACCTCAGAGTCTTTTATGTCTTTCAGATTTTATGTCAATCCATACAAGCAATCACGAGTTACAGCTGTTTAAGTAAAATTATACTGGCAACCATATTGTTTATAAATGTGATAATTGAGTTATCAGTTGTTGTTCTTGTCCATTGGCTACTCCTGGTTTAGGCTCACCACAGCACATCATCTGATCGGCATATTTCATTAACAATTATTGGTAATTGATAATTATTGAGGAATTATTCGCAATGTCCTGAGTAGTTTGACCCAAGTTTGTTAAGATGGGCAAAAAAAAAAGTCCTAGGATTATTTAGCAAAAAAATTAGTTTCAGATATTAACCAAACTGTACATCGTGTTGGAAATTAGGTGGTGGGGCCACAATTAATTTTATTAAAGACAAGCATTAAAAGAAATAAAGAATTTTGTGAGTAGAACTTTCTTGAGGTATGAGCCAAAAGAAACCGCTTGCATTATAGCACCACCATTAGGCCGGTTTGGTTCATCTTGCTTGCAATGGTTTGGGCACAGAGTACCAAATGGTGACCAAGGTTCATATCTGTAGGAGTTAAGGTTTGCTCTACATGACTCATTTCAGTGGTGTACCAGAAGAAGAAGAAGAGGAAGAATTCTCACAAAAACAATAGATTTCCAGCACAAAGTTCTTGGTCCCACAACAAAGAAAGTGAGAATCAAATGTCATTTGTAATGACTTACATTGTCATTCTTCAGCAGATAATGATAACCTGGAGTAGTAACTGTTTATTAAAAACTCTTGTTCATTTTTAAAAAATAATTTTGCAAATGTAAATTGAACGACCGAATAGCACACGGATCACTAATGACTGTGAGTGTGATTGTGTTGTTCCACAGAAGATAATGATGATCTGGATCAATATTATAAAATAATACACATGGAAAATATGACTGCTATTCTTCAGTAGTTAATAATCACCTCAGAGAGTATTGTAAAGTGAAACACATGACGTGCTGCTCAGTGGTTAATGATGGTCTGGATCAAAACTGTAAATGAAACTGTAATTGTTGTACTGTTCTACAGCTAATGATCATCTAGGAGAGTATTGTAAAATTAAACACATGGAAACTCATTAGTAATTAGTAGTTAATGATTACAAGAAAGGGTATTGTAAGTTAAAACGCAAGGAAACTCAATGCTAATGACTAAAGTACTACTGTGCTGTTCTTCACTAGTTAATGATAATCTGGAAGAGTATTGTAAAGTGAAACACATGGAAGCTCAGTAGTAATGACATCTGTTACTGTGTTGTGTTTCAGTAATAAATGATGAGCTGGAATTGTTGGAGTAGCAGGAGTTATGTTCTAGAAATTGTTATTTATTGGTAAGTTCTCCAAGGTTTTTAAGGCACTGGACAAAATAAGGTTAATGTATGCCTTTGAAAATGGGATGGCAGACTAGGTATGCAGGCTGGCAAACTTTTGTTGTGTGATTGGTGGTTCCGCCAACCGGAGACTAATAGCTAATGGCCCAGTGTTGACTGGTTTTAAAGAAGAGACATGAAAATTGGTTAAAATGCATCAGAGCTTGTCGGTGAATGTCGGCTTGATCTGCTTCAGGCTAATTTTAGATTAGATTTTAGTTTTTTGCATGCTTGAGGATATCTGAAGTCTTTGGATGCCAACCAAAGGGTCCATGATCAAATTGATGGCTATGTGGGACCAGGATCTTTGAGGTATTGTTAGGGGTAAAAGCTTGCCCTGGGCACATGAGATGCATGACAATATGGCCTAGCACACATTTGCTCACGTTAGGCCATCATTGCTTGTTCTGTAGCAGGTGAAACGTGCCCATGTGATAAGCCTCTTCCTGAATTTGTTCAGCCCAACTATTTGGTTAAAGGGGACAAAAATGAGGAATAAGGTGTTGTGGGATGTGGGGCAAATTTTCTTGAAGATAAAAATCACTGGATGTAATTTTTGGGCTTTTCAATGAGAGGACTGTTCCTACCTCTGTCTGTGATGCATCCACCTTGACAATAAAAGCCTTCACCAGAGCAGGGGTTTGAAGGTTTATAATTATATTAAAGTTATGGTTATGGTCTTTCTTTTGATAATATTGCAGAAGACACTGAAGACCTGCTGTTAATCATGGTGCACAAATCAGGATATCATCAATGTAGGTGGCAATAAATCTTCCCAGCATGTCTCATAAAACATCATTAATGAGGCACTGGAAAAGAGTGGGACAGTAAAAGCCTGTGTGGTGTTCATACTCATAGTGGCCCATAGTAGTAGTGGATGCAGTCTTCCTATATTCTGATGTCTATTGAGTTGTAAGGGCTTTGGAGGACTAGCTTGGATGCTGGGACTAATGACAGGGAACATTGGTACTTTATGCTCACCGGGTTGACTGCTGTCCGCCCCCTTTTTCCTCCACAAAGACAACTAAACTAAAATAGGTGTTGTGGAGGGCCTATGTACCCCTGTTGGGGTGCCTCTTGGATGTACTCCTCAATTGTGTGCTGTCCACTGCTCCAGAGAGGAGGTATATCCTGTTTTGAGGAGCAATGTGAAGAGGAAGCAACTTTGTCATAAGGCTAATGAGAGAGTAAACCAGTGGCATAGGTCTTGCTCTTCTCTGAGGTCCTGATACTCTGGGAGAATGGTGTTCAAGGCTCTCCATGGAATTAATGTTGATGTAGATCTGAGGGGTGTGGAAACAGTGGTGCTGAGAGAGGTTAGATCAGTGGGTGCTGGGTTGTGATGGTGACCAGGATGGAAATCTGTCCTTGGTGAAGTGCATGGACAAGACTGGGTTGTGTGCAGAGGAAGATGTGCGTAATCTAATAGGTCATTGATCAATGGCATGGATCTTGTGAGGTTGAAGTAGTGGCTGGGTGAGTACATTGATGTGGGTTACTGTGTCTTGATCAATAATGTTTCCAGCAGCTCTTGAATCTGTTTATGTTGTCATAACAGAACAGTACTGTAAGAGTGGAATGGAGATATAGTTACACTTACCAGATTACTGTGGAAGGTTGGCATTGGATCTGGCACAGAGTGAGCATTGTCTCATTAGGTGGTCAAAGATCCCACAGTAGAAACAATGAAGCTCGCGGTGTTGCCTCTCCCTTGCATTTTCATGGGTTCATGAAGCAGGTCCACTTGCTGAGACATGTGTAGCAGGTGATCCGAGCAAATGGTGCGGTTAATAATGGACTCAAGGGATAGAGGTTCATTGTGGCACACTATTTGAATGAGAGGTTCTGGATTCAAACCTTAGTGGGATACTCCTTTCAGCACTGAATCATTCCTACCACTACTCACTATCATGCTTAATTCAAGGGCATACTCAGCTATGTGACAGGGACCTTGGGTTAAGGAAAAAAGTAGCTGTCCCACCTCCTTTTACTGGAATGGAAGAACACCTCTGTGAATCATTTATAGGATGAGGTATACTAACCTCCCTCTTCCCACACTGCCATCGTCTACTTAAGTGCCTTGCCGTTGAAGAGGTTGATGAAGCAACAATCATAGACTCGGATATCCTCTCATGGCTTGCAAAACACAGGGAACACTTACACTCATAGTAGCTCACCTTAGCTCTCAGTAGCTGGCATAGGTGGGATAACTGCTTGGCTGGGAGCACAAAGCACAGCAGTGGATGGTAGAGCTTCTGGGGGGATATTCACTTTAGCATAAAGATCGGCCAGACACTGCTGGTTCTCTCCCATTAGCTGTGCCTGTGCTGAGAGTGTGTGGCACAAATCCGGCTCTCCTGGTGCATCCATAATGCTGCAAAGCAATCTGTCACAAATGTCTTGTTGAGACAAATACAGGTGCAGTCAAAATTGTTCAGTGATGACAAAGCAGAGGAACCCAAAACACATGTCAAAGTCAAAACACAGGGAAACACAGGTCAGGGCAGAACAAACTTGTAAAATGAGACAGGCATAATATCCAAACTGCAGTATAACATACACGAACAAAAGGCTAGAATTAAGACACAAGCTGAGCGTTACACCAAGAAGACTGTAATGAATGAGTAATAATGCCTCTTATATAGTGTGCTGGTGATAGAAAACAGGTGTCTGTGATCAAAAGTAAAGTTATTTGGAACAAATAAACTGCCATAGTTTCTGGGAAGTGTAATCTGGAGTGGCCATGCTTGTAAGCTATTGTTTAATTAAAACAATATGTAGCATATTATAAAAAATAAACGAGATATAAATTCATAATTGTAAATAAGGACCAACAGATTTTTTTTTGGTTTTGATTATTTGGTTTTGAAATTAGCAGGGGGAGACATCATAGGGACTAGAAGAGGGTTGCACATGCCTCCTGCCTCCCAAGAAGATGGGAGTAAATCGAGTCAAGGGTTTAAATATAGGAGGAAAAGCCACAAAAGAAGAATAAAATGAAACATACAAACTGTTCATACTCAGTATTAGAAATAAGGACGTTTGACTATTAAAGCATCAGAAAAATCACACCAAGATTTAAGCACAGAAAAAGGCAGCTCTTGCATCCCTTACATTATTATTATTATAAAGGACCAACAGATCCTTCATATGTAAATAATGAACTTGGAGGTGATTCTATTTCCTCTTACACTCTTGCTTGCCTACATTCCTTTTCAAGCACAGCATTCCCAAAGAGAAGCAACAGTGGTTTAGACTGATTCCTAAAAGGCACATCTAGTGTGGCTGAGCATAAGTTATTAAGCTATCCATATAACCTTTGGTCATGAGCTGTAGGTCAGTGACATGAAAGATTTAGTTTGAATACAAGCTGCAGAAATGATGTTTCTTGTAGGGTTGCTGGAATAAATTTTTGTAAGTTTCTGCACCTGAGCTGCTGCTCCTCCAGATTGTCTGGGAAAACAGCTGGACAGGGCTGAATCAGGAGGCAGTTGATGGAGTGACAACACTAAGCAGGGCTCTCCTATCACGTCAACTACCAACTAGAAAGGATGGGGCAAGCATGTGCTTCCGCCGAAGCATGTGAAGCCAACTTCTGCATCTTTTTTAACTGCTGCTCATGCTGCATCACAGGGCCGTATAACACACTTGAAAGAAAGATGCATGAGCTCAGAGCACAGATGCCTGTGAGTAAGAGTTCTCTTTAAACATAAATGTCCTCAATATGGCTAATGTCTAAAGCAGAGCCCAAAATTGGAGCAACAGTCACCGCAAAGCTCAAGGTGGAGCCAGAAGAAAAGCAAAGTTCTCCACGTAGACTGACAGAGGAGCGGCATCCTGCACAAAGCAAGAGGGGGAGTGATGTCCTCCATGAGGCAAAAGGCAAGAAGGAGTAACATCCTCAGAAAAGCAAAGTACCATCCTTGGCCAAACAAGGACATCCTTGGTTAAACCTAGATTATAAACCAAAATACATGGAATGTGAAATCATGATAACGTCATTATGACAATGATGTCTACCAACTGATTTTGTAATTTACATTAAACTCATATTATAATGTTTTATTTTTATTTATATGGTTATTTATCACACAGTAATTTTACATTGAAATATTTATGCTCTATGAAAAAAAGAAAACAAGTTTTATCAGATAAAGGAAATATAACTCATTTGAGACACATTTATACATGCATATACAATACATTTGTAAAAATGCTTCTTTGCATCAACAAAATAGCGCAATTTATATTTTGTTATTTAAACTCAGCAAAAATATGACACTATTAAGAAAAAATAAAAGCTCCCCTGTCATCAGTACCACAACAGCCCACTTGGGGGCTGTGGGTCACAAGTGAAAAACCAAAATGAATCCTGAACCATGCAGAAGGCTGCTAAACACTCGGATTTACATAAATGACTCAAGGTTTGCTAATTTATATTTCACCTTGCAGCCTGACACTAAGCCAAAACTAATCCAAATGGGGTAAGGGTCAAAATTGGAATTCCTTTCACTGAATGAGTCATTCGTCCAGCCTGGACTTGAGAAGAAGGCTGAAGAAGTATATATAGAATACAGCAATGACCCATGGCATATATCCAAATTACTGAAGAAATTGCTTAACAATTGGAACAGCTGAGCATCAAGGGGATGATAACAAGAGATTTACAACAAGAGATACCTGATGAAAGTGAGCAGCACCACCTCTCACCATAAATACCCCATCACTTCCTGTTTCTGGAAAGAGGTACCAGGACAACTGAGCAAAAACCACTAGATTCAAGAACAATTTCTACTCACAAGCTGTTAAACTGGTCACACCAACAGAACTTACAGTGTATTTACAATATTTAAATACCACTACAGCAGACTCCAAGCAATTCCAGTTGACACTAATATGTTCATAAAATGTTTGAGCTGTTAGTCATGTTTGTTACTGATTTACCGACTGGCAGCTGATTATAAGATTCTGCCTTTTTGAGAGGTCTGCCAATCATTGTAAAGAGAAACCATAAGAACGGGCAGAATTTGTAGAGTGAATTGTGAATTTTCCAGTAAGATTTAAAAAAAATGTGTAATACCCACCGGTTATTTGTATTGTCTATGATAATTAATACTGTGGATGAGTGACGGCAAATGTGTGTGTATGGTATCCTGCTATGGACTGATGTCCGAGTCAATGTGTAGAGGTGTTTCTGAGGTTTCAGAGGCATCAAGACCATGGCCAAAATACAGTGGTTAATAAAGATAACTGAATGACTGACTGGCTGAATAAATGTATACTTTATTGATTTAATTAATTAACTCTAATTATTATAAATGAAGTGAACATTGTAAAAATATATGTACTTGCCAATTTATTTAAATGTATAAAACCCTGTCATTTTACTGCAATCTTTCCTTGTTGATTTAATGTTACACGAATATTAACTTTTGATTTTTCAGGCTGTCACGCAATAACGGAAGGGTGGAGGTGTCATTTGTTACAGCTGACTCAAGAGTAGAACCAAAATGTCACCAGCCAATGCCCAGATGTTATTTACATAACCCTCACTAATGCCCGCCTTGCATCTGTATTTTGTAGAAAGCTAACCCTCAATTTTTCAGAAGCTTATGTGGACTGATTTTACCACAGACATCACATGGCTCTGATCTGACTCATGCCACTCCAAGACCTTTGTTGCCACACATATGGCAGAAATTATAGATCTAATCCTGGAGGTATGTGGATTCCACTAACGGCCCTGGTTATGACATCACCTGTGGCAAATGTCTCCAGGACCTTGATGTTCACTTGGAAACATCTGACATGTAATGGGGTCCTTCTTTATTAAAGCAGCCAAGGACTTATAGTCTAAAATGCGAGTCAGACCAGTTATAGTTACTAATGAAGATGAAAGACACATCACTAACATTATTCACATTTTTTCAGTTTTTGTGGATCCTGAGAGAAAGAGGAGCAATTATCACCAACACAGCTGTGGTGATTGTCAAAGATGCAGGTCCATCTTTGACAATTCCCAGGAAACTCTACCACTATCAGCCATCATTCTGTTCCACAGGCAAATGGGATATGGACATGAGAAAATGTGTGGTACAATTTAACCCTTATCACTTAAACTGATATGGATCTCCTGTCTAATATAGATAATACTCTTTTTCTAATAGCCCTCTGATGTTTTAGCACTGAAATTCTTATCATATGAAAGCACTCATTTTCAAACTATTTTCACAGTTTTGTTGAGATGACCAATCCCTGGTACTCTTGAAAGGCCTGGTTTGTGGCTCACATCCACTGAACTAGTGTTAAGTTCCAGTCAAGTTTTAGCAGACACCTTCTAGAGACACTTCATCAGAGAAATTACTAAGCCAGAAATGACATTCAAACCACAGCAACTGATGAATCTTTATAATGGACACTCAACTGGAAATGCTCTAGGTCACTGAGACATTAACAGAAAAAGAGCCCACAGGATGTAAAATGTGGTTCAGGTTAAGGAAAGAAAAGTCATAGTTTTGACCAGATTCACCCCAGCCACCACTGTGTTTTCCATTCATTAGTTTGGGCATTTAAACCCTGTATATTCCATGTGTTTGTGACTTCTTGACATTCATTCTTGTATCATTAGGTCAAAGCCTTGTTTTTGTGTTTTGATATTCCTGTGTGTTTTGGTTTTAACCTTTGCCAGTTTGTATTGTTAGAGCTTAAGGATATTCCCATGATAACCATGTTTGCCTATAATATTAGACTCTAGTGATCCATTGCCAAGATCTCTATTGCACTGCTTGAGGCTTTATTAAGGCCTTTCCTGCTCAACCCTAAGCCTTTCTTCCTCCACCTAGTCCTAGCTATCATTATCACATTAATCACAGAATAATCAAGATGACAAAGATGACATTTCTTTCACTCCAACCATACTGTAAATGGTAAGGGGGTGACCAAACAAATGACCAGTTACACACTAAATATTTCAGAAATGTCCCATGTTTAAAATATAACCACTGCATTGACCCTTTTCATTCCATATGTGCATACATTTACTGCTCTGACCACACTCTGACTTTTACTAAAGTAGTCTTTGGAAAGTGAGCTGTGACATTTAGTCTGATTCTAATGCTGTTTTTCTATCCATCCACCTACCCATCCATCATTCCATCCATCATTCCATCCATCCATCCATCCATCCATCCATCCGTCTATTTTTTTTTCCAGACCTCCCTCTCAATAGTCACTTCTTCCAGCTCCTCCACAGGCATACCCAGGCACTCCTAGTCCAGATTAAAGATATAATCTCACCATCTAGTCCTTGGTCTCCCATTGGACATATCCAAAACACCTTCCAAGGGAGGTGTCAAGGAGCCATCCTAACCAGATGCTTGAACCTTCTAAACTACGTTGATCTCCCTTTGAAAGGCCTGAGCTCCTCAATATATCTCTAAGGCTGAGCCCAGACACCATATCAAGGAAGCTTATTTCTGATGCTTCAATCAATATTCAAAGGTTGTGCCCTTGGGTGATAATGGTTATAATGTAGATTGACTGATAAAGTTATACCTCTGTCTTTCACTTCAACTCGCTCTTGATCACAACAGACTGGTATAGTGCCCACATAACTACTGAAACAGAACCAAGCCATCTGACACAAAGATACTTAAACTCTTCTGCTTGTGGCAATATCTTATTTTCAACCTGGAGGGAACAGCCCACCCTTCCCCAACTGGGAAAATCAATTATAAAGTGTTATAATGATACATTTCTTTGATTAATCATTTCAATACTTCATTATCTCTTAAGATAAATGAAAGAATGAAAGACAATCTTCAGTCCAAAATGTAAAGTTTTTATGATGAAAGTCAATCAGATAGAAAAAACTTGTCAGTTTATTTGCGTCAGTCAGCTCTTTAGACTACATACAGTATGCTATTTTGTAGTATGCTATTTTGAAGGCTGCTTGATGTAATACATGTTGTATCTATCCAAAAATTGACAGAATCCTGAATTCTATGCAGCTACTAAATAAGCCTTTTTTAACCTTACTCAGTCTTACTCAGCTCACCCTTATCCTCACTTCCCCTTGTGCTGTGATTTATGACTAAGGGTAAATAAGCAGGGACATATTTAAAAAAAAAACCCCACAAAGCACTATTTCAGGCATGCACATACACAAAGACTTACCAGAGTTATATATCTGATTTATACAATGAAATACACCTACACATGATACAATACTATTCAAAAGCTGAATAACTCCAATCACTGTGCCATCTATTTGACAGAACCTAAAACGATCCCAAAATGTTTTTGAAAGAGGAAATATTTGTGACATCTATTCAGGAAGAACATCACGAAATGTTTCCTCCAGCTGGAATGCCTTTCATACAGCTTCAGAAATATCTCAGTTATGTGTGGCAGAGAGGAGAGGGTGGTCTGAGGTGAAAGGGGCAAAGGTTATGTTTTTTTGCACCAGATGGTTTTAGAGTAAAGAAAAGGGGTGGTCATACACTATGCCCTTATTTTCATACACTTAGATGAAATACACTCTAAACTTCACCTTTTTTTTTACTCAGTGGTGGTGCAACTGTTTTATATTACAGTCATGGTTATGGAGTACAGGTCACTAATTCAAAAACATATAAAAAAAACAACAACTGAGGACCTGAAAATGGGAGAAGTATTCAGATTACATTTTGGGAAAGGGGAGTGTGATCTGCATTTGTTTACTGAAGAGTCTTTACTTCAATTTGTCTGAATACTTTAATATATATATATATATATATATAAATATATAAAACATACTGAACAGGTAGTGTACTTAACCCTTTTACCCTTTCACCAGTATGTGTGTTTCCTCTCCTTGTCATTATGATTCCCAGGTTTTACTTGCTTAATACTTGTGTATATAATCTATGTATTGTGCTATTATTGATGTTTAATGTGTTTTCTTTAACTGTTCTTTATAATTGTCATTTATCTTTTTATCTTATCTGCCTCTAGTCTGTTTTTGATAGTAAACGAAGGCTGAAAAGGATGCAAATGTTAATTAACAAATAAATAAATTTGGAAAATGGAAAGTGAATAAACAGATAGATAATCAAATCAAATCAATATTTGGTGTGACCACCCTTCACCTGCAAACCAGCACCAATTCTTCTAGGTACACTTACACACAGTTTTTGAATGAACTTGGCAGGTAGGTTGCATCAAACACCTTGGAGAACTAACCACAGATCTGTGGATGTAGGCTGCCTTAGTTCCTTCAGTCTCTTCATGTAATCCCAAACAGACTCACTGATTAGGGCTCTGCCATGGCCAAACCATCACTTCAAGGACTTCTCAACACTGAAGATAGTTCTGAATGACATTGGTTGTACGTTTAGGGTCATTGTTCTGCTGCAGGGCCAATCAGATGCCTCCTTGAAGGTACTCCTAAGGTACAGGATTATTAATCCTGACCAAATCTCCAACACATCGGCCGGTTGGTGATATTAGCAGGTCAGACTTACCCTCACTTTATTCATGAAGCTGTCCCACAGTGGTGAGGTGAACTGAGGACCCTGGTCACTAACAATGTCCGAATTCTCAAATCAAGTCAAGAGGTATTGAAGTACCAGAACACAGAGCAGTGGTGTAAAATGCAGTGAATTTGAGAAGTGACAGGTTGGTGATAAAATCAACTGTGATATAGGACCAGGGCTACTGGAGTGTAGGCAGAGGTAGGCGCTTGCTTGTTGGCAAAGTTTGTACTACATCAAATTGGGCACAAGCTTACTGGAAGACACAGCACAGTAAATGTCTGCATGCATGTTTAGCAACTAGTAGTTCCATAGCAGACTGTTGACACATTGTGTACCTAGGTGTGCCCATGACCACAGAGGTGTGTAGCCATGTGACAAGTTTTTTTTTTGCTTAGGTGTACAAGCAATAGCTTAATCTATTTTCCAGTCTACAGCACCCATTATTTAGGAGAGGGGAAGAGTCTTCTTGTTTCTGTTTTCTTGTGGTCCAGCATCATTCATGTAGCCAGGAACATGAATCCAGGAATATTTGAAAGGGTGAACTGGCAGTGAATAGAAAAACAGGGGCTCGGGCACTTAATGACCCTGATTTATATATATATATATATATATATATATATATATATATACACACACAAAAATCCATTGATGGCCCACAAACCCCTACCATACAGTTTTTAATGTGTTTTCCTGTCCTTTCTAGTAAAGACATCAGATCCAGGAAATTCTGTTTTGGTACTTAGATGTTCTGATTTTGCGCAGCTTTTAAGTCACTTAAGTCATATACTTGAGGTTAAGCAGTCAACAAAAGAAAATATGGTGAGAAACCATGATTGTGATGTCTAGACTGAAATGGAAAGCTCTGCACTTTGTTTCTAAGGCTATATTCTAACACCCACCAATAGTATAGTCTATAATCTTGTTGCAGTTTTAGGAGTAGCATTACTGTTTTCAGCTCTATTTAAGACAGTCAGCTTTAAATCACCTCAAGATGAAATTATTATAGGTCTTTTAAAAATACCACATTTTATTGTCTCTCTCAGACAATAATTTCTGGTAGAATATAATGCTGTTTGTTCCAGAATATTGGTTAATAGCTGAACTTGATATTTCCGACTCTGATTTTTTTTTTATTTAGCATTCAGGGTAACTACACAATTTCTTCTTGATTTCATAGCACCTCTCTTTGATATCATCGTGTCATGGGACAATGATGGCTGTGTGAAAATTAATAAGAACCTGAATATCTGATACAAAAAACTAATATGAGGCCCTGGAATGGCCTGATTGTGCTTTTGGAGCATTAAACATGGGGAAGAATGGAGAAAAATGTAACCTCCGTCTTTAACCATGGCATAGTTGTTGGTAAGCTGGTTTGAGAATTTCAGAAACTACTGATCTCCTTTCACACACAACAGTCTCTAGAGTTTATTATGAGCAACGTTAAGAGCAACATCTTGTGAGTAGAGGGTCTGCAGGCTAGAACACCTTGCTGATGAGAGAGATCAGGGGAAAACGGCCAGTCTGGTTTGAGCTGACAGGAAGTCTATAGTAACTCAATAATAATGCATCATATATGGTCTAAGAGAGTTTTGCAATAGCTGTAAGGATACAGTGCAATATTTAATAAGTGCCTGGGTTGGTGTTAATGGCATTTGTCCAGTCTGTTATAGAGCAGGACAGTAATTTGTGGGAAGACACTGTCTCCAAGATTTAGATTTTATAGTCTGGTATATAACCACTGAAGGAAGTGGTTTGAGAATGGGAAGTGCAAGGTGTGAGATTGATTGGTGTGAACTGCAACGTTGTATTGGAATTTAGCCTCCCCCCATGAGGTGGCAGAGCCAACCAGACAACAAACAGATAAAAGAATGTGTCATCCATCAATTCATCAGTACTGGTCATAGTACTGGTTTACATTCACTGCAGGAAGTGCAGCATAATTTTTTTACTTTTTTTAGTGGTTGATTCCTATGTGAGGTCTTGGGATATTGTTATCCCAAACAAAGGGGCATACCATTCAGTAGGATTATAGTATTGGAATGCTAATAGCCTCTTTTTGTAAGGAAGATAATTTGGGTGTATACCAGCGAACACAATACAGGGGTTGTAAAAAGGTACTTCAAATGTAAGTTATGAACAGATTTGCAGATGTTATACCAAATATAAAAAACTGTACCTACAGAGACTTTGAGGATAGTGTTTTAATCTGTTTAACATTTAAATGTGTATTATTATTATTAAATTATGTGTTGTATTAGTTTTAAAATATGATTATGTGGGTTGCTGTGTTAACTGGATGTTGCAGGAGCCAGATTTGGGAAAGTATCGTGATCAAGCACAAGGCACATTGATGTGGCTATAGTTCCAAAATCAATCAGTATGAGCTGAATCGTGTCTGTAGTCACTGTGCATATTGGGCAAACACCAATCCCAAGGGTTTACAATTCACAACCTGGCCTCAAAATTGATTTCTTGGAGATAAAGATAGCAGAAGCTTAGCTTAAAAACTGTATCCCCAAACAAAGGCACATGGTGCAGAGGATTTAGCTGAACTGAGCGTGACTCTGGCACTAGGTCTTAGTGAGTAGCGAAAGATGAGGAATGAAACTAAACAAATAGGAAAGGTAAAAATATAACAGATTTTAGCTTTTGATAGTTTCTTTTGCAAATTTTGCAAATCACTTTACAGGCACTAACCCAGGTTCAAAACTGAATATTAGGAACAATGAGCTTTAAGGTGAGAAAAAATGCCAAAGAAACACCATGCTGCCCTATGAAGAAAATGTTAAGATGTATATGTTAATTTTTTTAACAATTACATACATTATACTGTAATTCACAGTACAAAAACACGCAATTCATGCAATGCACAGAGATCTAACAAAAACTCAAAGCAACTAACGAATGAGGAGACATTAGAATTGCATTAGCTCATTTTAGAACGCATATATCCGCCTCCTCCAAATTCCTCCTTTAATCTCAGATTAAATCCCTTTACAGCATTCCTTGTGTATTTAACCCAAGAGAGAGTCTTTCAGCCAGGGCTTTTTTTCTGAAGGGAAAGAGGTTGGATTACATTTTATAGCACAGGTAGGGGAAAGCTGCTGCTGTCAAATTGTTCACATGGTCAAATAACGTCAAACATGCTCCCTAATCCACACTGAGTGGACTTTAAAAAGGCTAAAATTACTTGTTGCAAAATAAACATTGCCAAGTCCTAACAAACTGATTTTAAGCCTTATTAACAGTGTTGCTATTGTAGAGACTATTGGCACAGATTTGGCCAAACTTTTCCAAAGACTGTTGGCAGAGAGTAAGCGCTATGCTTTATACAAACCCACATGTGCTTCTGCTCTGTATTTGGTAACATACACTGCATGACTTGCATTTCTAAGTAAACCCTAATTGTTTTATTTATGTTTCACGTCAGGAATTAATTTCTCTAAATGCTTTCTGTCTTCAACACAATATTATTGTTGGTAGACACACAGGTGATTATTGATCACCTCCCAGGCATTCAGTAAGACTACACTCCAATCCAGCTCATGGGAAATTTCAAAGATATATGCAGGTATATAAAGAAGTTTTTTAAAAAATGTTGAAGTCAATTAAATCAAAATCTAATCGATTTTTTAAATCGAACTTTCAAAAAGCTAGTGTACTGAAATGACAAAACAGATGTCACAGGGGCCGTCGTTCTACGGTGTGTTAGCACTCTAACTAATTCTTTTGTATATATTTTTACATTTGGCAGACACCCTTATCCAGAGCGACCTACAATTTATCTCATTTTATACAACTGAGGGTTAAGGGCCTTGCTCAGGGGCCCAGCAGTGGCAGCTTGGTGGACTTGTACTCACAGCCTTCCAACCAGTAGTCCAACACCTTAACCACTAAGCTACCACATCTCCACATATTTTTGATCAATTGTTAATACTAGATGGACTTGAGAGACAACAGAACTACATTTCTCAGAAGATACAGGTGAGGGTTTAAAGCCTTGTCCATCACAGTGAACCATCTGAAACAGTTTCTGAAACAGCTCTGCAGAGTTTCAGCTTTTCTCCTCTTTATGAACACCTGATATAGCTCATGAACGTGGATGGATGATCTCCAAGCTCTCTGTATACTGGATCAGGTGTATTAAGAGCATGGAAAACTTTGAACTGTACACATCAGAAGGCTTGCAGGACTAGACTTGAGAATACATGCAATAGATCATGTTGCTTAAGATATGATTAAAAAAAATGATTGACTTCCGCTTAGATAGGAAAGACCATAACAGTTCTTAGTAGTCTATCAACAATGCTCACCAGAATTATTAGCACTCTATAAAAAAGTATCAAAAAGTACTTACAATAAGTGGAATTTTTGAGCTCAAGTATTCAGGGACTATATGCATGTAATATTTAATCAATCATTTTATAAAAAGTCAACAACATTGGCTGAGAGGCATGTAGGGTTGAAAACATACTCTTTCTAATCTTTTTTTATTTAATGGAAAGAACATAAAAACTGTTGCCAAGTGCATGTGGAAATCACAAACATAACCCAAGCATGAAGAACATAAAAGCAGCACTGATTAAATTACTTGATAATTATATAAATAACTAGTTTAAAACATTTTGTGTATGCATCATCTTGTTGAAGGCTATTTTTGTTCATCGGTCCAAATATCCAGAACATATCACATTTCTGCAGCACTTCAGCTCTGTCCCATGGCTCAGTTTACACCTCACGGCTCAGTTTAGCAGCTTGTATATGCAGAAAAATGCTACCTGGAACCCAAAATCCATGATCGGTTAACTTCCTGCTTTTGGGTCAATTCAGGATCAACTTACTTTTTTTTTTTTTCACTGCAGTTGAACTGCACTAGAGTTCACTTGAAACCAGAGCCAGG
The DNA here is from genome assembly GCF_019097595.1 of Hemibagrus wyckioides. NCBI lineage: Eukaryota > Metazoa > Chordata > Actinopteri > Siluriformes > Bagridae > Hemibagrus > Hemibagrus wyckioides. Next base: position 4,837,632 of record NC_080728.1, read on the forward strand.
TCACCTCTCTCAGATGGACTTGGTCCAGTTGTTCTGGTCTGTAACCAAGTGCAATTGCTGTGTTGTGACCTGCCTCAACAAAACGTACCAAAAAATGAAAACAAACCAGGGTCCGATTCGAATGTTTAGCATTGTATTTGTAAAAACACTACCTATTACACAAAAGCCTTTTTGTGGACTGCTCTTTTCAACTCAGACTACATGCTTTCAGTAGAATTCAAATCCAGAGACTGAGGAGGTCAGAGCAAAACAATGATTTTGCTTTTTTCTTAATGATTTTTTTTTTTTGTATTGAATTTGGAAGTACAATATCTTCTACTCAAAAATCGTTGAAAGCTCTAAATATGGATAAACCTCCAGGAAGATTTTCTCATCTCTCACTGGGTGGGGTGTACATGTGCTCACGGGCCGAATTCCTGGCAAATTTCCAACTATTTCAGATGTTGGCTGGCTCTAGAATCTTGCACCAGGATCTAAAATTGTATCCGTGAAATGGTCATTTTTGAACCAGATAAATTTCCCAATTTAAAATAGTAATCGTCAATAAACCATCTTGTTTACTTCATTACTGTTCTCTACTTTCCTTCATGAATCTAGATTTCATATAGATTTATATTGATCTCCTATCAGAAATGGTTCAAAACGGAACCCTTTTAAGAAGCTAAAACCCCAGAGTCACCCTATGATCCTGTAAAGAAGATTTTCACCCCTAGTAACGGACAGACCATTTCATTACTGGTCAGTTGGTGCGGTAAAAACTACAATGATATTTGGTTTTCCTTGTCTCTTTGAAAGACATGATTCCTTTGACATATTAACTCGAAGTTAATATATGTACTGTATATAATTATAAAGTATGTGTTTAATGTAATCGTATCAGAAAACACAATGATCGGAGAAAAGCACAGATTTTCAAAGATTTTATAGAAAAAAAAATGTAATATAATTTGAAAATAAATATACTTTACTACATTACACAAACACAAAAAAAAAAAAAAACCTTAAATCTAGACATATTTACAGGGAGTAAATAAATAAATGAGAATGTAAATAAACTAAACTTGGCAAACCTTTTCTACATGACAACAATAAAATAAAAAATAAAAAGTAGCAGGTGTTTGGTAGCCTAAGATTTCTTTTGGCTATATTTTATTGTTATAGGTATAGAGCCTTCAAAACACACTCACAAGTCTAGTTTAGTGTCACTGTCTCTCATACTACGCACTGCCTCAGTCTCTCTCTCTCACACAAACACACACACACACATACACATACACACACACACACCTAGCTTTTTAAAAAGCACACAACCCTTATATATGCAGAGAAAAACATTTTTGAAGCAAACTGAAAAAAAAAAGAAAAGAAAAAGAAATGATCAGCTGTGGGAATGTATTTACTTTCTTCATACCCTCAGATTGACAATAAAAATTATTAGGAGATCAGACTATAACACTGCACATAAATAGAACCAATTAAATATGGACAGTAAGAATACTGAAAATATAAATTATGGACTTGAGGGGTCACATGTTAAAATGGATATTAATAAACATTCAAATGACCTTGTGTGTTTACATTTTGTGATTCACTGTAAGCTGAATGACAGGAAAAATAAAAAGATACACACAATTTTAAAGAAATAAGTGACCATAAATCTCAAGTAGTCATCTGTCGTTCAGTAGAGAATGAAGTCAAGTCACAGAATCAAGGCAAAGTGATTTCCGTATAGAATAAGTGGCATGCCTTAATAAAAGCAAATAAAAACAAGATCTTCTGTTCTTGTGCCATTCATCAACGAGACGAGTTGCGCTGGATAACGAAATCTGGCAGAAAAGTTTCAGAGGCCAGTCCTGAAAAACTCCAGTCTTCGTTCACGTGTGGTTCATTTTCAGTCCCATTAAATAGTGTATATCCGTTGTTGGTTGTGGATGTTGATATGAATGGATATGAAAACATGGCTAATCCAGTGATATGCTGCATCAGTGAGTGATTTTGACAAGTATTCATATGTGTAGCCAAAAGCACTGACACGGCCAATCGTCTCAGGCAGCAATATAGCAGCAATTCTACATGTACTGTTCTTTTCAGTCTTCGCTCAAATCTTTACTCAATATACACATGAAATTTACAAAGGGGGAAGACTTGCTCACTCACACTTGCTCACTCATTCTCTCTCATTCGAGGGGAATGCTTCAAGAGTCCAGGGTTGACAGATCTATATTGAAGGTTCAAAGTGCGGTGCTATTAATTATTAGTGTTTATGCCTTAATTCAGAAAAAAAAACACATATAGGCCGATCACTGTTCATCTCCTTGGCTTGTCACATCTAGAACAGAGGAAGGATGAAATGGGATTAGAAAACAGATGAATCCAAACGCGCACTAACACAACAACATAACATGTCCACGTACTCACCTACAAGTCCTCTCATTGAGTTCGAGCTGCTTTAACTTGCAGTCTTCCTCTGAGTGTTTGCAGGAGCACTGGCATGTTTCAGGGTCCTGAATGAAGAGCCTCTTTTTCCTCTCAGAACATAAACTGCAGCATGGTTTGCAATGAGTACTGAGGACAGACACAGGGGAGGGACAGGAAGAGAAATAATAGAGAAGATATTATTTAGGTAATATTAAAATGATCAGAATTCAAAGTTTTAAGCAAATCAATCAATAAGATACAAATTATGACTTGCTCCCAACACACAGAGATGCTTGGGTGAGTTTTTTGGGAAGCAAAAATCAGCAAGCAGTGAATTATGTCGAGCGAGTCTCAGGTTTAGCCTGTAGTCATGGGGACGGCCCACCTGAGGGTGCACAGGGGGTTTGGGAGATGTTAGGCACATTGTGGCATGCACCTGCAAGCCCTGCTGAGGTGTGAGACATGTAACCACAGTAACCAAATATCACCAGACACACAGTTACACTGGACACCCCCCCCTCTATCTCTACTAAAGTCAGCTTGACATAAAAACACAGATCACAAAATAAGAACAGACTGAAGAACAACTGATTTTATTCCACAGTCTGGTTGTTTCTTTTGTCTTATAGGCAGTCAGCATGCGCTCCAGAGTCTTAGCCAGAAGTGATTTTCTGGGGGGGTACGGAAAATATACCGAATAAACAAACCACATGTTCTGTACAATTACACTGATGCATTTCATGTGGATGCCAGACAGTAGGAAAAGCCGTGATAATGGAAATATTCAGTTATCTGCCATGTTTGAATAATGTTGCTGTAAAATACCTTTATGACAGTTCCATTGTAAATTATTGAAATGAGGAGGAAATTATTTTTATCTTATAAAACCAGATTGGTGAATTCTCCTCTTGTATAGTTTTCAAACAGAAAGGGGAAATATGCATAATTTCCTTCTGGTTATTCCTGTTTTTTTTACTGTAGCTGGTAGCTAATAAAATCTGATAAAACAACGGATGCCTTCATTTGATGTCTGGGGCATTTATGAACATCTTTACGGCACATAATGAGCTACACTGGATGTTTTTTTATGTTAACCATTCACGAATAATCATTTGGAATATTTCACTGATTTAGGCTTTTTACACTGTGCCTAACCCCGGGTTATCGAAAGAAACGTTTCACACCTCAAATGAAACCCTTATGAAACCCTGCTCCGGGGCAGGGTTAACCCCACACTGTGGTGCTAAATTTGTTCGGTGTGAAAAGGAGCAGTGTTTGCTTGTTGCTGCTGGATGCTTGGCAACAGCCAATCAGAAATTGAGCAGCGAGGCTCATGTCACGTCATTAACAAGAAACGCACATTGTGTAAACAGGTTGCCTGCTGTTCGTCCAATCAGTGACAGTGACACCACAAATATGCAAATAAGAACGTTAACCCGGGGTTTAGGAATGTACAGTGTGAAACGTCTGTTAACGAATACCCAGGATTAACAGTAAGGTACAGTATCAGCAGTGTGAAACGTGATTACAGATAACCCAGGATTCCGTTTATCCGGGGTTTAGGATGACCCAGGGTTAACAATTTCAAGTGTGAAAAGCCCTATTGAGAGCCCTATTTCGGTTTTAACCTCATTGTTAACCTCAAGGTAAATGAAAATTCACCTGCACAGTTATAAACACAAAGATATAGTATTTGTCCAAGTGGATCTGTTTATAATACAAGATTTTGAGTTCTGCCAGAAGCAAGCACAAAACAAGACAAGACATTATCCATAATTACTAATAATAACGCAATTAATACTTAAAAGTGTTCTTGAACTTGATTCAACAAGAATCAAGTCTGAATCCTAACAAAGTTCTCATGCTTTTTAGAGAAATAATAACTGAATGTGGTTTAATCTGGATGTACAGTTTGTGCTGACACACAATCAGTTAATATAGTTAAATAATATTTAACTCTGTCTTCATTTTTAAGCCTGTATTTTTATGCTGCCTGTAAGTTTAAGGAAGTATGTTGGTGTTGTATGGTATGTAAATGTTGCCAGTATTTTCCAAGACTATTATGCATAATACAAAACAATTGGCTTTGCACAACTGATTTCTCATATATTTCTTAAATTAAATCTAGTTAATCTAAGTTAAATCTATGTATGTTAAATTGTATCTAATCTTCTGGTCATTTGAAGGCTCTAAATATTAAACATCTATTATATGTCATTTAAGATGAATCAACCTCTGACAATTTGTTGATTTAAAATGATAAAACATTAGATACAGATATAACTGTGGCTCTATAAAGACCAGATAACCAGCACGGGCAGTGAATGTGCTCTCATGCAAATACGCACCATGCAATATTTATTTATTTTTTCCCTGTTAGAGATTTACCATTTAAAAAATTGTGCTGAACAATTTAATCACCAGATTATGCATGGGCCCCAAAAAAGACAGGGAAGTGAGAATTTCCAATTTCTAGGTTAAGGGAAGTCGTGGTAGGGAAAGCAAAATAATATTTGCTACTTGCTGGCAGTGGTAATAACAATGGGGGATTTTTAGGGATGGGGAATTTTTCAAGTGATTCCACAGTAATTCTCAGTAAAGTTACAAAAACAATAACTTTGTAATATAATTCTTATCTTGTTGATATGGCGTGTAATTGTTTATATAGCGTACACATCTAGCTCTTACACAGGAAGCTCTGGTAATATAATATAATCAAAGTAAATATCACTGGATATCATCCCAATGTAATATTATGTAGAAATTATTAAATCATTATTTCACAAAAGCTTACCTGTTGATTATTCAGTGTTCATAGAACTGCAGTTATATCTGCACCTAGCTTTCCATTTCTAACCATCAGCTGTTGCATTTAACATCTGGATAATCCCTGACACAAAGAACCTGACTTACCTGACCAACTGGAAAGGTGTTCAAAGATGACACACTCAGACGAATACACAGTGATGCCCAGGTAGCTGCAATGCAGACCTCCTGGAGTGGCATGCCTCTAAGTAGTGCCCATGAGAGTGAAATACTCCTTGTGGAATGGAAGAGCTAGTCACAGTATGGGCTAAATGTTCAGTCAGTTTGCAGGCTATGATGATTTTTGTCACCCAGTAGGGTAAGGCAATGAAGGATCTCTGAGGTGATCACCAGCGAAGATACACATTTAAGATCAGCCCCACATATGGGTTTGCTTGGAGAGCTCTTATGAGTCTTTGGCACAAGGGGCAGTCCCCACACCAGGCTGTTGGAAGAGTATGGTTGACTGAAGTACCTAGCTCCTCTCAGAAACATTGTTATGTGCCTGTGAGCTGACAGAAAGGTGCCATCCTCTCCCAAAATGGCCAGGACATACACTTTTAACATAGACAGAGACTTGCTATTATCTAGCAGCCCCTGTAATATGTCTGACACAATAAGCACTGGGCAAAGCATCATCTCCAAGTGACCATTCATGGAATAATTCCCATATGAGAACCCATAAGACACACGTGGTAGGGACTCTAGCATTCAGGATCGTTTTTTGAGACTGCGCATTAGGGAAATCAAGTTGCTGTCAATGATGTTCACTGTTGTTAAGCCCACTTGACCCCACTTCCATGTAAGAAGGACAGCATTTTTTCTTCTTATCCCTCTGTCACACCATTGCCTGAAATACACTATATTGCCAAAAGTATTCGCTCACCCATCCAAATAATCAGAATCAGGTGTTCCAATCACTTCCATGGCCACAGGTGTATAAAATCAAGCACCTAGGCATGCAGACTGTTTTTACAAACTTTTGTGAAAGAATGGGTCGCTCTCAGGAGCTCACTGAATTCCAGCGTGGAACTGTGATAGGATGCCACCTGTGCAACAAATCCAGTCGTGAAATTTCCTCGCTCCTAAATATTCCACAGTCAACTGTCAGCTGTATTATAAGAACGTGGAAGTGTTTGGGAACGACAGCAACTCAGCCACGAAGTGGTAGGCCACGTAAACTGACGGAGCGGGGTCAGCGGATGCTGAGGCACATAGTGCGAAGAGGTCGCCAACTTTCTGCAGAGTCAATCGCTACAGACCTCCAAACTTCATGTGGCCTTCAGATTAGCTGAAGAACAGTGCACAGAGAGCTTCATGGAATGGGTTTCCATGGCCGAGCAGCTGCATCCAAGCCATACATCACCAAGTGCAATGCAAAGCGTCGGATGCAGTGGTGTAAAGCACGCCGCCACTGGACTCTAGAGCAGTGGAGACGCGTTCTCTGGAGTGACGAATCGCGCTTCTCCATCTGGCAATCTGATGGACGAGTCTGGGTTTGGCGGTTGCCAGGAGAACGGTACTTGTCTGACTGCATTGTGCCAAGTGTAAAGTTTGGTGGAGGGGGGATTATGGTGTGGGGTTGTTTTTCAGGAGCTGGGCTTGGCCCCTTAGTTCCAGTGAAAGGAACTCTGAATGCTTCAGCATACCGAGACATTTTGGACAATTCCATGCTCCCAACTTTGTGGGAACAGTTTGGAGCTGGCCCCTTCCTCTTCCAACATGACTGTGCACCAGTGCACAAAGCAAGGTCCATAAAGACATGGATGACAGAGTCTGGTGTGGAGGAACTTGACTGGCCTGCACAGAGTCCTGACCTCAACCCGATAGAACACCTTTGGGATGAATTAGAGCGGAGACTGAGAGCCAGGCCTTCTCGTCCAACATCAGTGTGTGACCTCACAAATGCGCTTCTGGAAGAATGGTCAAAAATTCCCATAAACACACTCCTAAACCTTGTGGACAGCCTTCCCAGAAGAGTTGAAGCTGTTATAGCTGCGAAGGGTGGACCGACGTCATATTGAACCCTATGGATTAGGAATGGGATGTCACTTAAGTTCATATGCGAGTCAAGGCAGGTGAGCGAATACTTTTGGCAATATAGTGTATCAGGACAAGACTGTGTCTCAGAGCAAGTAAGAAGAACCTGAAGATCCAGGCCACTCATAATTCTAGTAGATTGATGTGTTTGACCTCACCTGTTGCTCCCAGTCGGCTAGGAATGGTGTCTGTGGTGATCATCTCTCTTTGAAGGTGAACCACACCTAAGTGTACAATTTTCATGAGAAATAAAGGACCATAGCCCTTTCTCTGAGACAAGAACAAGATCTTTGGCGGTCATCCACAGGCTGATGACCCATCTCTGACAGCCCATTAGTTCAACAGGCTCATGCTGGAACTGGAATCTAACATTACTTAACATGAAATCATTTGTGGGTGTATGATATGAACAACATCTGACAAGTTTAGCATGCATAAGGGGTAGATTTCCAGGAACCAATTGCATCTACAGTGAGGCAGAAGCTGCAGTACATTTCTGTACAAGAAAATATGTTGAGAACAACCCCTTGTTCTGAATGGTATGGCCTGTTTTTTTTATTCTTCATTGGCAGCATCCATGGGTTTGCGTTTGTGCTGGACTGGCGCCACTTAATGCCCATCTCACCATGTGGACCAGAAGCACCCAAGAATTAGGCTCTTGGATTTCATATGCTTGATGCTCTGTTGAAGTCAGACAACCCTGGTATTTGGCCTTCGGCCCTCTCTTGGTGCCATGTGGCCAGTCTACCCAACTAGAACAGCAACTCCAATGCTAGGTGGAAAGTCACCAAAAGATTGTCCAGGTATATCCGACGTGTGGAAATATAAGCTTTCATTAGCAAGTTGCCCATGAACCCTCCTGGTGTTCCAGCAGCAGGATCCTGTGCACTCATTGCTGCGGCCCAGGTTTGATTCCCGGGCAGGGAGCTAGCTAGAGATAGCTCTCAGCGCCAGTCCCAAGCCCGGTTAGAAATGGGAGCGTTGCATCAGGAAGGGCATCTGAAGTAAAAACCTGTGCCAAATCAAATATGTGAACAGGATGATCCACTGTGGTGACCCCGAACAGGGAACAGCTGAAAGAACAGCAATATTAGCAAGTTGCCCATACATCAGCACTCTGCAATGGGGTGGCAAACATTTTGCCTCGTGAAGCTGAGAGTAAGGCAATGGAAAAATCAGATCGTATCAGCACATGGCATACAAGCCAAGGCTCACACCATATGGCTTCTGCATTTAACTAATGCCTGTCATAGAACTGTCAATGTAATCCCTGCATTAAGATACATTAAATTCTGTAGTAACCCTTGAACAGGAGAGCAAATGCAGTAGCGTGGGCTCAGCAAGCTGACATAAAGGAAAAAAACTCACATCTGGTGGATATATTAATTGCATATGCTAAATTTGCTAAATATAGCATGAGAACACCGCCTCTAGCGGATAAAAGAAATAAAATAGAACAACGATTAAAAGGTGTAATGATGATGATGATGATGATGATCATTATTATTATTATTACTATTATTACTATTATTAGCAGTAGCAGCTCCAGAATCATTGGCACCCTTGAAAATTGTGTTATGGAAAATGTCTTTTAAAAATGAGAAAAATCGAACCTTTGATAGTAAATTTATGCAAAAAAAAACAAACAAAAAAAACCCCATTCATATTAATAAAACATAAATTAATAAAACAATAAAATTCATAGTTATTGCTACCCCTAAATTTAGCATGAGGTAGAACCTCTCTATGGAAAAAATAACCATTGTATGCATTTGGACATAATCCACTAGTAGCTTCTTGGTAGATGCAGTCAGATTTTCATTTAAAATCCAGTGATGCCTCTTGGAGTTCATGGTGACATTTAAAGTAGCAAGGTTCCTTGGGCCTTTGGAAGACAAAAAATGGCCCACAACATCACAGATCCATCACAAGGCCTTTTCTGTATAAATATCCTTCATTATACACCAAACCCACCTTTAGTGTTTGTGTTTCCTGCCAAAAAGCTCTATTTTTGCCTCATCTGACCACAGAACCCAGTTCCAGGCATTGTTCCAGCTGTGTCTAGGGCTTACGTTTGTCATTAGATGAAAGAAAGAGTTTCTTCTGGCACACATTTCAAACAGTTTGTTGGCATGAATGTAATGTCTTAGTGTAGATTAGGAGACTCGATGACCCCAATCTTCTGCAAATCTTCTATAACCATGATCCTTGGAGAAATTTTTGGCTCTCTAACCATTTTCATTACTCTGTGTGGGTGTAAAATACTTTTGTTTCCTCTTCCAGGCAGGTTCATTACAGCTCTTGTTGATTTTAATAAGTCTTAATGTTTTTAATTATTTCCCCAAGTGGACATGGGAATTTTCAGACACAGAGCTATTTTAATAGCCTTTGCCTATTTTTATGAAAGTCAAAACTATTTTGTCTCAATTGGTTGAAGTATTTTGTAATTTTCTCCTAGTTGTTAAATGACCAATGGAATTTGGTCTTAAAAACTAAAAATTAAGGAACCTTAAAGTTAGTAAAATATGTTACTGACTGCTTGCTTACTAGGGTACAATATGCAGTTTCTTCAGTTTGCTTTTGCCCCTTGGTGCAGTTTGTTTAGACCAGGGAGATTGCACAGCAGTTGCATTTGTGCAACACAGCAGTTGCATTTGTATGTGGATTAAAAAACAACCTGAAACCATCTGAGGTCCCATGAAGGTTCAAGGCATGGTTAGATTTTACTAAAAACACAATTTGGTCTCAGGAAAGAAAAAGAAATAAAAAAAAAAACATTAAAAAATTCTGTAGATTTGAGGAAAATAGAGCTGTGGAAATATAACATGCTCTGTTCATTTGGATAGAGGAAAAGGTTAACACACATATATAACTGCTAATCGCCTATATATTACAGTTAATAGTGTAATTAATGTTTTATTTATCTTTATGGTTGATAACGGCACATCATAAATCAGGATAGCATAAAACTAACATCACTTTCTATCTATGGTACGGCTATATTTAAGTTTTATTTATTTTACTTCATATTTCAATTAGAAAAAGTATTTATATGTGTCCACTCTTAGACTTTAAAATTACAACAGCTCTCTTAAATACACACTTGGTTAGAGGGCTATTCCAAGCCTATTTGCAAAATTGCCATAGCTCTTTCCCAGACTTTGTTTCTCTGTTTCTTCTTAATGTTACCTTATATGTTCCTTCCTTTAGTATGCTTTTTGTAAACCATTTTGTTCTACTGACACAATAATACAAAATACAAAATCAATGTCTAGGACAATTTTTATAGAAAAACAAACATAGGGTTCCAAATACACACAAGACTGTATGTATTGTAGAACTGTATACAACCTGTTACAGTCTTAATAACTGCAAAACACCTTGTTCATTCAAAATTATAACAAGAAGGTCAGTAAGAATGTCTCATGGGTCTGATATACTATACTGTCTCTTCACTCGAATTGATTAGCAATGAGAGGAGATCCTAGTGGACTATTCTTTGTAGGGGAGTTAGTTATTATATGTGTTTCAATATTTTTGACAAAACACGTGGATGTGCAGAGCAGAGATCTGTGGTATGTGATTAAAAAATAGTACACAAAATGCTACGTTCTACCCTCCTGGTAACATCACCCTGCATCTATACTCTAACTGCTCTTTAACTAGCCCAAGCACATCTGCCTTCAATATAAAATGAATTCATAACCAAGAAAACACACAGTGATGTCTCAGACAAACTGTTTGCTTATTACATATCTCACAGGGGTGAAACCGGACCAAGAATTGATCTCACTTCTGATCAAATCTCAACACTAGAGTAATGCGGGTAACACCCACTGGAGCACGGCAAGCAAAATAACATTCAAGACATAACACATAGGACAGACTTAAAGACAGAAAGATGCCCTTTAGAAAACAATTGCCAAGATTTCAACAAAGATCTTAAAAGATTAGTACCATTATCTGTAAGCAGCATGCAGCCGGAGAAAGCAGACGGGCCCGCTACTGTGTACTGTGTATATCTTGTCACTTAATTATTTATAATTTTATTTTATTTTTTTTTACCAATCACAGAGCTGGATTTGGTCATTAAAGAATACTTAAACCAATTCCTGCATGCTATCAATACTAGGGGTGTAATGATTGGACGATCTGAATTGTAGTAGATTCAAAGGAGAATTAAAATTGTATTGCATCACGTGAAAGCCTGATGTTTACAACCCTTAATAAATTTGTACTTGTCAATTAGCAAATCAGGCCCTGAGTGTGAGGAAGGTTAGGCTGGGGATTGCAGCTGAGTTGCAGTTTCGATTTGGCTCTTTGAACAAAAATGAAGGTAAGTTTTCAGTATGTACTTGCCATAGATTAATGCTAATTAATTGTGATTTTGGTTAATTAAAGGAGGTAACAAATCTCCTCCCAAATTAATTTGATGACCAAGAGCATAACACTCAGGTGCAGGTGGGTGGAGGAGAAGGCTGAGGTAACATACAAATCCCGCATTTTGTCGCGGTTTTTCTTTCGCTTTCCCTTTTGACCTTTCCCCTTGCCTTTCCGGGGTTTTCTGGAAAAGGAACAAAAACAAACAACAACGAAGTAGAACAACTGAATTTGGGAAAATGATGCAACAGGTAAGCCAAACAGCCAATGCAGTAGGGGTTGATGGAAAAAAACCCAACTTCCTTTGTTATTTTAAATATATTATTATGTCTCATTTGTAATAATGAACAAATAAATGGAGAGACAATATGACACAACACTAGTAATATGATATGAGTAAAATGTGTATTATGGATGACATGGCAGATGGATGTAGAGACACAAATAAGCGAAAGCAACAAATAATGAAAAATATTTCCTATTAGCTCAAAATAGCTGAAAATAATAGCTCAAATGGCAGCCTGTTTTTTATCCAATAAAAGTTACATGTGTTTTGTTTAATCAAAAAAAACTTCTGAATTTATTAGAGCTCCTTCCCGTGGCAAGTCAAGCAGATAAACAAAATAATTCGAAAATTTCACATTCCCTTCTACTAACAATGAACTTGCGGACTCATCTAAAGCCAGATATTTGTTTATGTTTGTTTTCTTCTAAAATAAAAGGTTTTAAGGAGTGCTGTTTTAAATTGATCACAGTATTGTATGAAAAGGCTCCTGTTAACAGCATAACAGCTAAACTTTGGAGACACTTAGTGACCTTAGTATTATAAATTTCTCCTTCATATTTTGGTGTAAAATAATGATTTAACCATATAGACTTAATCACCCAAGTGTATTTATACTCTAGCAGTAAAAGAAACAGACTTTATACAGAGCTGGAAAAACAGATACTTTTAGCTGTATGTCATAGACATGCTCAGTGGAAAAAACAGGATTAGTCTACTGTACTGTAATATTTCAGTATAAATATCTCAAAAAATCTGTAAGCAATAGTAAAAAAAACAACAGCAACCCGAAATATAATATAACACCAAACAGTATTTGAGATATAAAAAATGTGCAGAAGGGTACTTTCTACACGTCTCAGAAACGTAACATCTGCATCCAAAGTAGTGATGCAGTTTAGACATTTTTGAGTCTGAAGACTCAAGTCTTGATAACTCAAATGTCAAAATGCTTCATACCTCATAAAGCTCTTTATCCAGAGAGAACCTTATAATACTACAGCTGAAAGAGGGATCATGGACGTCTTCATACACAATATGAAGCTACTTTATGTTATTAATTTTGCAAATCTTCAATTCAGAGCACAGGTTCAAATTTAAGTTTCAAGGCTAGTTGGCCAACTCTTCAAGTTATTTCCTTATTGAAATCTTCATGTGATCTCCTGGAATATCCAGGTAGGTTTATGAACAAACTCATAGTTTAACAATAAATTGTGAAACTCTCATCTGTGATTGTTGTAACTGATAGTGATGTGATGCAGCTATCAAATTGGCCCAAAATAAGGAAGTTTGGAAGATAATTTTCATATTATATATGGTAATAGTAATGATATCCATCCATGGTTTATTTTATGACCATATTATTGCCACACACCTAGTGCACAGTTGTTTACCAGAAGACGTAGCACAGTGTTCTCCAGTATAACCTTTGGCTTCAAAGATACAGCACTCAGATATTCCCTCTACACCACTTCGATATTCCTGGCCCAGAACACATTTCTCTGTGGCCGCCACAAAGGACAAAGGTACCACCAACCAATAATTTAGGGACACAAAAGCAGATGCTTCCTTTTAACACTGAAATAGGGCAAGTCAGTGTCTTAGAAGAAAATCGTAAAGTGTCGAAGCCAGACTCAAAAGCTCACTCTTATCTGAGACCACTAAAGATATCAGAGACTATGAACTCCTCATCAACTGTTTACTTCAAATCATAAACCAGTCACTGACTGTGCAGATGTGTTATCATTAACACACACTGTGAAATGGTGGAATAACTGCACTAAATATTGGAGTAAATCCACTGACTCCAGTATCAGAATTCCAAAACCTTACCTACCTGTGAGTTCAAAATGTTGAAAGCTGATTGGCAAAGCTACCGTTAATCATAAACTACACTGTGGCAATAAACACCAATATTTATCCTAAATAAAGCTAACTTCTGTGATGGATGATAGTAGTGATTGATTGCTGATGATCATGATAAACATTGCTACAGTCTACATGGCAATAAACGGCACAGAAAAGGAGAGAAAGATGTGAAAGCTCTGGATATGTTTCATATTATAGTCAAAAACGAATGAGAATGGAAAAGATATGGAGCTACTAATCCCAGACACAGTCTTGCCAAACACACAAACAATCATGAGCTTGAAAATGTGTGTACTTACTTCTCTGTCTTTTCCTGCAGTGCTTTCTTTACTCTACAACAGAAAAGAGAGAGAGAGATAGACAATTACATTAATGCTTACAGCTTTGGACTTCAACAGAGCTGCTAAACAGCTAATCAGCCCTGTGGTGGTTATCTCTACGCTAGGTTAGGTAAGGTTAGGTAAGGTTAGGTAAGGTTAGGAAGCCCCCTCACAGAGCAGACCTCTAGAGTTTAATTAACAGTAAAAAAAAAAAAAGAAAAGAAAAGGAAAAGTTAGAGAAAGAGCAGTTTGTTCAACAAATTTAACATGCTGTGATTGTGTACAGTAAAGGTTTGTACCTGCATTCACATTCAGTGTGTTCTGCAAAACTCATTGGATAGTTGCGTTTGATGCGCATGGGTTTTAATTTTTGTACCTAAAAAAAATAAAAAATAAAACAAAAAAGAAAAAACCATGACACAGCCAAAATGATATATACAACAGGCTTAACATTTCATTTCCATAAAATTGTTGTCCTAAAAATAAAAGTCATAACCCAAGTATTGTTCAATGTATTTTAATACTCTGTTATACCTACACTGGGGCTTTATAACACATTTATAAACACTTTATATATAGCATTTTTATAAACAATACTGGAGGATTTATATAAAGCGAATTTCATAACTGGAGACATGCCAAAAGCTTTTATGAAGTAAATTGCTTTGTTTTACAGTACAGACCCAGGATTATCATATAGGTCAAAGTATTTTTTTAAGTAATGTCCATCTTTCCTTTCAGGGAGTGTAGCTATCTACTTATTAATAGGAAATGAAAACTGAAATGAAATTCTGTTTAATTTTAAAGTGTTGGTGGTTCAGTCCTGTCAAACCTTGCTAAGAAAAGGGATTTTCTTTTTCATTAACTTTTTTCATTTTCAATTACTGTATGTTGGTAAATGTGATGACTCCATAAATTATAAACAGCACTGTATTTTTGCCAACCAAGTGACCCCACCCTCTGGATTTCTAGTGGCTCCCACATAAAACTGAGGTCAGTGTTCATCTAGATAAAACTGGTGTAAAGCGAAAGTAACTTTCCACTTCAAACTTGACTTGCTTTGTTTCGCTGACTGATGCTTCAGCTGAGAAAGCAGACATGGTGCCATGTATCACAGTAGCCAGATGTCAGAGTCTGTAAATAATACGGCTAAAATGCAGATGTTGGCTATTTTGTGTTATGATATATTATAAACATCTGTACTGGGAAACACCAAATCAAATCAAACTTAACATATTATGCCAAGCCATACTAGATTTTATAAACAAAAACATACTAACAAATATATTTTACATCAGTCTACACACAAGTATAAGTGAAGGCCGTTCTTTCTTCACTCTTACATGCAAAGTTGCACGAAAAACGCTAACGTCCTCTTACACTTGCCTTTCATAAATTCTCCAGCATTACTTTACTTTAAAAACATGTATGCATTAATAACAATTGTGCTAAATAGGTAAAGCCCAATATACTTTACATATTAAGGTTGTACCCAGGATTCAGCTACTTTTTGGAACAGGAAAGCTAGGCATTGCCTGAATATGTGCTTTATGTTCTCATCTGAGTAAAACAATTTAACATTACAAAAGTACAATAAAGTGACACAGCGTTTGTGTGATCATTCAAACTCTTAGCAACACACAATAAAACAAAAGCAGTGCATTAGAAAGGAACACATTTAAACATGACTAAACTTTTCTGGACTTTTTCCCATTCTTGTTTTCAGCTTGTTGTGCTCTCATAGGCTTTTTTTTTTTTAATCCTGCATTCTCCAGTACTGAAGATGAATGTCATAATCACTGTGATGCCCAGACTCAATCAGAGAGGATAGGCTGCATAAATACAGCAGAGTGTTTGCTGAAGCTTCCAGCTCCTGCTGCATCCAGTGCTCTAGTATGGTGTCGAAAGTGCTTGTTGAAAAATAATAGCGTGTTTTTTTTAAATCAAAATAAAGAGTAGTGTGGTAGTATATTTTATGGCAAATGTAAGCAATCAGCTATAACCGTGTACCAAGCTTTAAAAAAAAGACCCAAAGTAATATGGAAGTGGAATCAGATCATAGTGAGTAAGTAAAAGTAACAAGGAAACAAAGAGGATGTGGGACCTTCTGAGCAAAAATGAAAGTAAGGATTCTCAGAAATGAAAAAAAAAAATAACAGATTTCACTGTTAATATGCCAAGACAGAAAAAACTACTAATCATGTGAAATGAAAGTAAACTTACACTTTAATTTAATCTTTGGGAAATCTGTAGTAGCAAACTTGCATCTGATTGAAGTGCAAGTGATTTTAATGATAACGAATTGCATTTACAATGCACACTACGGGAATATACAGAAATATTGTGCTGCACAAATAAAAATCGTCACGCCAATATTTCCTATAGCAATATTAAAGACAAAGCTCTGTCTCGTGCCAGTAAATAGATCTGTGGTTGAGAACTGGTTTCCACACAGCTGAAGCTGATCGTATCAACTGATATCAAATCTCTGCTCTTTTCGAATAGATTTATTTATATGCTATTCTTGTTTTTGTGCACCTTGACGATAAACGCTATCAAGCTCTTAATCCAGCCTTAATCGTTATTTACATGGCTAAAAGCCACAAGTGAGTAGTAAGCAACCGCAATGTAATGTTTATACGCGAGCAGAACAGACTGTGTAGTGATATTAGGAAAATGGCACACATTCATTCAGCTCCAGAATCATAAGCACCTTCGGTTGACGATTGGTTACCTCTGCCTTTAGTACTATGGGCAACCCAACCATAAGATCACTGAGAATATAGACCAATGAATCACTGAGGCCATACAATACAAAATATCTTCAGACTGTCTAGTGTTGTTTCTTGTAGGCTCTCCTATGGAGCTTTACAATGGAGTTTAGGTCAGGGAACTGGGATAACCATATCAAAATTTAATTTTTGGTCATTAGAGCACTTCCTATGGATTTGGGTGTGTTATCATAGACCATTTTCCTGCAGGAAGATCCAACCACATTCAAACTGCACCGTCTTGGCAGAGGCAACTATCTTTACTTTTAAAATCTCCTAGTACATCATGGAATCTGATGCGCATCTGAAGCCCTTTTACCCCAAGCCTTTATTGTTTGCTCTATTTTTGTCTCATCTGACTACAGAACCCAGTTCTATTTAGAGCTTCATTTGTGACTAAAGGTGCTTAAATTAGATGAAAGAAAAGGCACATCATCCAAACAGATATGTAACAAGCAGGTGCCATCTTATAGTATATTTTGAGACTTGGCAACCTATGCTACTGTCTTTTGTGATTCCCCAGCTCTCTAATCATCCTCCTCACCATGCGTGAAGCAAAATATGTCCTCTTCCAAGCAGGTTCATTACAGCTCCAGTTGTTTTCTTCTTCGTAATGAGTGCTCTCAGTGGACACAGGCATTTTCAGGCTTGTGGCTATTTTTACCCGTTGTCTGTTTTATAACATCTAGCACCCTTTTGTATTCTGTAATCCTCTCTATGTTGTTGAATTACTTAAGGGAATTACACCTGTGCCACCTCATATTTATACCTCATTAAACGGGAAGTCATGGATAACCTCTTAAAAGTTCCTAAACTGTCAGGTGAATTGTCAATAACATACATTTTGCTAAACATGCATGTTAAACAAGTCTATATATGTTTTCCTAGAGCAAGGTACATCATTCAAAGGTTAGATGTCTTTAATCAGTGTGAGATTAAGATAACAAAGACCTTCTTTACCCTTTATCTTTACCAGGTTTTGCCAATAATTCTGGGGCTGATGGTATGCCAGGTGCAATTTGGCCAGGATATACAGATCGGTTAAGCAACTCCAATCCTGGGGCCAGTGCCCTACAAAGTTTTGTTTTATTTCTTGCTCCTGAGAGCTGTCTATGGGACAAAAGCAAACCATTCTGAAGCTGGGAAAAGAGGGAGAATCCATTCCACTAGAATTCAGCATAACCAGTACAACAATTTGGGATGTCCTGAAATAACAAAAAGTGAAACTACTGGCATACTAAAGACCAGACATCAAGCAGGTCTGCCAAGAAAAACAACAGCATTTGATGACAAAAACTTTACGAGAACTGGGAAGAAAAACCCGACACCAACTGTCAGTGATTTCAACAGCTACCTCCACAGGGCAGGGTGAAAGTATTACCTTACACAGTGTGAAGAAAAACTTGGAGAGCAGAAATATGAAGGCCATACCACAAGATTCAAACCAGTCATATAAGCAGTAAGAATCAAAGCAGCAGTATGGAATTTGCGAACAAAAAAAAATACAAAGATGAGTCAAAAGAAATTTCCCGGGAATGAAGATTAACTTCCACCTCCAAGTGATGGAAAGGCCAAAGGATCTGATCATGATGGGCCAAACACTGTGGAGATCATGTTATATGGCTTGTGCATTTTATCTTTATGATGGTAGCAGCAGAATGAATTCAGATGTGTATAAAAATTCTGTCTACCACTTTACAAGGAACTCTATCCAATGAAAATAGGAGGAACTTCATCATGCAGCAAGACAATGATCCGAAACACACTGCCAGCTCAACAAAGAACTCCATCAGGGGGACAACCATCAGTGGATGGTTTTAGATTGGCCAAGTCAATAACCAGACCTTAAACCAACTAAGCAGCATTTCACCTCCAGAAGAGAAGAGTGAAGTGAGAAACAAGCTAAAATAAACAAGATGACGCTACAAGCACGTAACAGTTTGGTGATGTCGCTTGACGCAACCAAATATTAAGCTCTATTTACTTTATAATACTATATGGCCTAAAGATTAGATGTTCTGTTCTGTCACTATGTTCTCAGTTGGTCAGCACATCGAGATATAAATATCAGATAATGAAACCTGAAATTCTGATCTATCGTTTCATCTTTTAATCTCAAAGAATAGCAAATTCAAAAGAACTGGCCTTGCGTTTCCAGCATATACATTCAAATCAGATGGACAATGTAGGAATGACAACATTATTAACAACATTATCTGTTGCTGTTAATTCTCAATATCCATATCAAAGTCCATGGAGGTGTCACAGCCAGAGAAGCAAGTCATCAATAAGCTTGAAACATCAAATTAAATTAAAGGTTTTGTAATTTGGCAGGATCCTAAAAACAAAATAAAGAAGATACAGATGAGCTCAGGACCACCAAAAGGCTAAGAATACCACAGAAAACAACTGTGGAGGATGACAGAATAAATTCTTTTACTCGTGAAGGAAAAGAAAAAACTTATTGGGCAGTACTCCACTGTGCAGATGGACAATGGCATGAAGCACACTTCCAAAGCAACCCAAGACTTTTTGAAGGCAAAGTAGTTGAAGTGAATCACCTGATCTTAATCTGACTGAGAATTCATTTCACATGCTGAAGGCAAAACACCCCAAGAACAATCAGATACTGAAGAAAGTAAATGCCTGGCAGAGATTCCCCAGGGAAGAAACTCAGGTGTAGTCTAATGGGTTCCATATTTCAAGCAGTCATTAATCAATAAAGGGATTTATGACCAAGCATTCAAAATAATAATTTCATTTATGATGTTGGTTCTGGTCCCTTATAAAGTCTGAGGTCATATTTGATATCTAATGAGGTAGATGGCTAGGATAACAATAATTGGGTCCGTGTCCAAATACACAGTATATTTTTAATTAATGTGTTCTTATAGAAAGCCTAAGGCTAATTTAAAATAATGGCTAATTTAAAACACCATACTTTTTGGTCAGAATATTTCCACTTGACTAGCTTAGTGACTTAGATGGCTGAAGGTTTCATATCAACGCACATATACAGGGGAGACGACATGCCAAGACATGATACTAAACAAAGCAGACCAACACTGTCCTTTAGCAATGAGATCAGAGTTTCAGTGAGTGGCTTTCTGACCTCCATGGTGATGTTGCGTGTGGCAGTGGGTTTGCACTCCAACATCTCGTCATTGCAGCAGCCAGCACAGCGCATGAGCACCACACAGGACGGAATGAAAATGTGCTCAATGTCATCGGGATACTCCTGATGGACCTCCACTAGCATCTCCCGCGGCCGGCACATCGACTTATTGTAGACATCAGTAAAGGGTACGACTGCAGAGGGATACAAACCGGTTGTGTTAGAAAGTTGGTGATAATATTGTCTTCTTTTCAATAAGATTAGTTCGGAAGTCTATACAAGTAGATACAAATTATAATAGTGTATTATCTGTGATTATTTATATTTAAATTTCAAGTTCTGAAAGTTACTGTTACACTGATGTATTATATTTATTCTGTATAAAATAACAAATACATTGACACAGTGCAGATTATCCTGATTTTTGTCAACTACATGGATATAAGCCGTTTGCTATTCGTCAGTCCTGAGGCTTCTCTACACAACGATCTGTGTACATGATCAGTGTAATCTGAGTAGGCTCCGAGTATTGGACTCAAACATCATGTTCCATCACAATTCAATATGTTGACGTGGCCGGTTTTTGGTCTGGACCACACAGCTCTCCTCTGATTTCTCTTTGGTTCTCTATTATATCTTAACGATGGCAGAATTCCTCTACACACATAACAATAAAATGTGTTTTTATGTGTTTGAACGCTATAAATAAGTTTGAGAATCAGTGAAGGAGTTTATATATTTGCATATTTGCCCAGCAGAGGGTGCCCTATTCATGCAACTTTAGACATGTAATAAAACTTATTGCTTAAGGAATAATGATTTTATTTTATTCCTTAAGCATCATTCTTAACTTACCCTCATTTGTGCTGCCTCCATTCTCTTTGGGGATATAGGCACTCTGCGGAAAAGAAGTTAATGTAGTCAGAATTTGAACTGACACTCTTCAACAATATTACCTTAACATAAAGGAAATTATTTGATGCAAAATAAACTCAAACAACACTATTTTAATAGACAGAATTTTCTCACTATGTGGTTATTCTCAATTAAATTCTAATTATACATTTACTACATACTGTCTTTGGATGCCCTCCTTTTCCTGGTTTCTGTCATTGCATTTACTGCCCTACCTACAAATTTAGTTTAAAAAAAGGGTCTGGCTTTCTCAGGTACTGTAATGTCATTCAAATATCATTGATGATGCAACCTCTGTCATTCATTGCATGTCAGTTCCTACAGTGACGTAATTTTGGGATCGCTGCCAAAGCCACTGAAAGCAAACGCTCTCCAGCTGAGAAAGGAAACATTCACTAATCCATGACAAGACACGGGTACGGACTATGTGAAGCTATTAAAGCATTACTCCTGTTCATGAGATTGTATCGTATGCTGGTTGGCTTGAAAACACCATGCTATCCTGTATCCGAATTAATGCACCTTAGATTGTCTGACAATGTCCGTTTCAACTTATGAATGATGGCATAAAAAGTAGGCTTCAAACACGTCACATGACTTGGCAAAGTTCAGGACTCTAAACCGGGTGTTACACAGGTTTGGTGTTACATTTCTCACGCTGTCAAGTAATTTCATATTGTATAAATCTAACAAAATAGCTGCTATTGATAGGGTGCACACTTTGCCCAATTCCCAATGGCTAAACAATGATCCAGTTGTCAAACACTCCCACATAAAACTCAGTGTCTTGTTCTATCATGTTTTGACTTGCAAACAAGCACAGTTTTTAATTTATTAAGAATACAAACTGTCAAAAATAAATCAATTTTGAGTAGCCTAAGACATAATATAAACTCATACACGGTTACTCATGAACCAGAGTATTACTGAAATTACTCAGCCTGAACCAGAAGCAATTGGTTGTGTAATTCTGTTAACATTACAATCCACTGCTATCTCTGTAAAGCCTTTACCTCCCTGCTATCCTCCGTCATGCTCCAAACACGCTCCAAGTGTCATAATTAGCGGAACTAATTTATATTCACCCAGCAGAAATCCCCGGTGTTGAATTGATACCCCCAATGCTGAAAACCTACAATACTGAATCAACAGTTACAGTGTCCCATTGTGTCCAGTTGGACTTAAATTAACACTGCAGATATTGTATTCACCGCTGGGGATGTTGCTGTGCCTAGTGGAACTATTCATCTTGTGCTAAGTCACTTGATACTTTTTAAGGCAAATTGTGTGTACAAATGTGGTGCATACACTATGTCAGTAGTTGTTATAAAACAGGATGTTTTAGATTAGTTAGGGGATCTACTGTGAGCCACTGTGATCATTATTAAGACAATGAAAGGTAATCTAAGATTGAATCTGATGATTGCCTGACAAGGTTGAAAAGGGGACAGCTGACCAAACAATCAGAACACATGGGAGGCTACTATATATATATATATATATATATATATATATATATTACAACACAGTTCATAGTTCATTACAAGTTTAAAAGTTTGCCTACAAGCCTAGTAGAATGAACAACTATACATCCCCTGGACAAATGCACAAGCGTTTATTCATGATTGCAGGTATTAATTTGACACTAGGCATTTTTAATTTGTTAAGTGAAAGGACAAAAGTCTCTAAACGTAATGTTCACGCACTCTGGGTTTAGTCTGGACTGGCACAGCTCCATAAGCACACTGCGCCTTTAATATTACCAAGGTGGCTTGACGAGGCCTTCACAAAAATCACACTCCCCCCTTTAGTCGAACACGCACGCTCGCACGCACGCACACACACACACGCACGCTGGTAGTAATTACCGTCCAACCTTCAAGTACTCGATCGTTATCTCAAAGGAAACGCGTGATCAGAATAAGCAATCTTCATTTTGATTAGGATAGTACACGTTTAGTGAGGTGTAGACTGGAACACGGTCAGTGACCTCAGTGACAAGGACGTCCTTGTCAAACGCGCGACTAGTGTGATCGAGACCGCATGACAAAAGTACACAGTGTGAGCGCGCGCACACGCAAAACTTACCTTGACAGCTGAGAAATAGAGGAGCGTCACACAAAACAACTGCAGCAAGCGCACGGCCAAGTTCATGACTGACATGGCGCAACGCGAAAGTCTGATTACAATCCTATCGTATGATAGGCGAACTTGTTGAAAAGCATCAGAGAGAGTCTCAGAAAACAGGGCAGACATGGATGGAGCTTCCTAAAAGATGAGGGGTCAGGAGAACTAATCAGGCTAAAGTCTCATTTTGGTCCCACGAGACAAGACACCTGATGGAAAAGGACGGGAAAGGACGTCTGGTTCAACTGTTGCCGATGATTTTCAAAATATCCAGAAACGTCAGAAGCCACGACGCGAATCCACTCACATGGTCCCGACGCAAAAGGAGCTTTTGCTCAAACGGCTTTACAATCCACATCACAGTAGGCGAATAATCCCATGATTTGACTTGTCATTCGTCGGGTTAATTTTTTTTTTAAACGAGTTCGAGGGGAAAGTCGGACTCTGATGTAACTTTGAGCAGTGGTGGCTCCGTGAATCACAACCTGGCAGACCCTCGCGCAATAGCCCTAAGTGCCCGGTAAAAGCTGGTATGCCTCTATCTTCTGCTGCCGAATAAAAAAAAAAACTTCGGATTCCGCTTCCTGGTAGGTTTTCCAGCAGTTTTCCCACCAATGTTTTTTCTTTCTTTTCTTTTCTTTCCTTTTTTTTTTAAATCTCTGAGTCGGAGACGTAACACCGCCAAGCTAAAGCGCACCGCTCGATGGGTTTCAACTGTCGGTCACTCGGCAGCGCACAGAGGTTGAAACTCTACAGGAGCGCTCTGATTGGTCCGGTCTGCACCGCGGTGGGCGGGTCTTCCAGCTTATTCCTTTTTGTAGGATCGTGTCAACGCTGATGTCTAGTGCGGCTCGAAAGTACTTTATATTTCATTTTATCTGATATTACATAATATTATTTTAGATCTATACATAATGGCTTCTGAATTTCTGCACCGCAACTTAACCTAATGAGTGTGATCACATCACCTTATTAGACTTGAACGCAGCGTAATTACCATGTATCAGTTATGTCACTGTGTTATAAGTGCTTTCCTAAATTACACCCCTCCAATTCATACTTTACACCGAGCTCCTCTGGCTGAAATAGCAGTAGGCTTCCGACTGTGTAAGGAGGTATGCGCAAACTGAGCCGGAGTGTTACACTAACCACATGACCGCAATAGCCGTAGCCTTTTTCGGGGCCGGTCTACCATAATCGGAAAATTAGGGTGTAATCATATCATATTCGTCATCGTGTGTGTGTCTATCGCCACGTACAGGTGCGTGCGTGCGCGCGTGCGTGCGTGCGTGCCAGTCTACCGGATCGCGCTGTGCACGTGATCTGAAACGGAATCATTCATTTTCCGACTGAACGGCTGCGTCCAGAAAATGCACGCTACAGTTTTTAATAATGTACTAACATAGTAACCAGTAGTAGAGCTACAGACCTAGGCTACTAATTAGTGCGAAAGTATGCGCTTTTGGACCGAGCCATCCCTTTTTTGGGGAATATGCATGAAGTTACCGGTGCCCTGTAACTATCCAACTGTTATTTTAGAGTTATACCCTAAATAGACTAAGTGACTTAATCACAGCGTGCCTCTTTGTGTTGCCCCCCCCCCTTCACGAGCCAACAAAAACAAAAGAAAAAATAGAATAAAAGTTAATGAGTTCTTCGGATTTTTCATGTCACTATGAATGAAGAGCTATTTCAAGTAAGATTATGATAAATGTATTCTACAGGTTAAATATTTCCAAATAACGTTTTCCCTAAACTAGTGTTCAGGCTCGTCATCCGGCAAAACTGTGTAGTTATTTCATACTGGGCTGTGTGCCACCATCTGAGAAAGTCACAAGCCTCCCATGCTTTCTGGGTCCAAGTCATTCATACATTTTACTCTATTCATAAAGAGGAGGTGGCGCCCTCTGCTTGTCTCTGAATGTATATTATTTCCTGAATTTATGAATCATAGTCCTGGATATGTGTCTTGATTAGTAGACGAACTAATGATCAAGTCTATCTTCATTTGAACGAGGCAATATTTCAGTTCAGTATTTGGAGACAAACATATGGGCGTGTATCCCTTGAAAGAAAGAATGCTAGTTGACTAACTTGGTAGAAATGTTTGGCAGATTTCTATTTATAAGAAAGGAGTTTGCATTTCTTTGATACCTGTTGCTAGGAGGATTTTCACCACCAAATGATTTTAGACTTTAATTATAAAAAAGTTTTAAACTGTAAGACACATTTAGCTCCCATATTTACCTCTTACCATATTTATCTCGTTCTGTCAAATAATGATTGATGCCCCTTATCATCTTTCTCTCTCTCTCTCTCTCTCTCTCTCTCTCTCTCTCTGTGTGTGTGTGTTTGTGTGTGTGTGAAATAAAGGCAGTACACACACACACACACCTCTGTTAATACTGTTTAGTCTGAGTTACAGGTGCAGCCTTGGGCTGGTGTACTGTGTGAAATAGGTTGAGAGACGACAAGAAACAATATGCGATAACACACCAGTAAGAGAAACAGCCGAGTGTCTTGTCTGGACAAGTGTCTGCACATCCGTCAGTGTGTTGCACATCAAATTTTAATTGGAAAATAACAGAGAAAGATTGGACCCTCGTTACTGCTGACTCGGTTACAATGTCGGCAAGGACAGAACTAATGAGCTTTACACTCCCATTACATTTCTACTCAGGACAATCTCCTTTCACATGCACAAAAACAAAAGCACACACTCACACACAAACCTACCTGTCATGCCTGGTGCATTGTGAATTAAAAAGTTTGACACAATAAAAAATAATGTCCAGTTCTTGCTTGTGTATGGATCTTATCCAGATCAGACTTATCTTTATTACCACACTAGTAATTCCTCAAAAGAGAAGAGATCTTTATAGAATTTTAGAAGTGAGGGCCTCAGATACAGACATTTAAATCATTATTACCCCTCACAGGTTGCTTTAGAATTAGCTAAATGTTTAACAGCAGTGTTTCCCCAATTGTGGTTCTGCAGTCCTCTTACAGAACACATGTTAGTGTTTTGCTGCCACCTCCTTCTTAATTTCATGAAGGAATTGCTAATGAGTTGACAAGTTGAGCCAGGTGGGCAGAGAAAACACCAAAATGTGCATTATGGGGGGTATTAGGATTAGTGTCAAGGAACACTGCTTTATAGTTTGAGTAGGCCCTCATAAGAATGCAAACTTTATTCTAAGTAAAAAATTTTACAATATTTTAAGCTAATAGGGCAGCATGGTGGCTTAGTGGTCAGCACTGCTGCCTCACAGCAAGAAGGTCCTGGGTTCGAACAGGCAGGGGCCTTTCTGTGTGGAGTTTGCATGTTCTCCCTGTGCCTGCGTGGGTTTACTCCAGGTACTCCGGTTTCCTCCCACAGTCCAAAAACATGCACATTAGGTTGATAGGGAATTCTAAAATGCCCATAGGAGTAAGTGTGAGTGTGTGTGGTTGTCTGTCTATATGTGTGGCCCTGTGATGGACTGGTGATCTGTCCAGGGTGTACCCCTGCCTTTCACCCAATGTGTGCTGGGATAGACTCCAGCAGACCCCGTGACCCTAATTAGGAATAAAGCGGGTATAGAAAATGGATGGATTTTAAGCTAATTTGTTAGCTGTATAGCACAAAGCATTTCAAATCAGGTACACAGAAAGCCTGTAAAACATAATTAATACAATAAAGCTAATATCAACAAATAAGTTGAGTTTGAAAAAATATATTGTTGTATTCAAAGTGCAATTAAGGACTTTTATATTGAAGTGCGTAATGTCCCCAGATTATGTCAAGTCTACTGTCAGTTTTAAGGGATACCTTAGTGTCTATATGTGCTTAGAATATATAACACTGCATGTTTGGTTTTCATGCTCAGTTCCATGAAAGGTAAGCATGCAGTGTTATGTAATTCAAGATACCTGTTCTGTTCTTTCAGACTCTTGCCATCTCTCTGAAGTTGCAGATTAAACCGGTGACCCGTAGTACCACACCAAGCCCCAGGAGAATAATAGATCTTCTCAAGCACATAAGTTCACCGCTGGACTCTTCTTGTGATAACCCACATGCTGCCCAACTCTCACTTCAGACCTGTGTTTCACAGGAAGTTCTGGCAGATTCTTGGGCAGAACTCAAAGCAGATGAATTCCGTCATTAAAGTTAATCAACCAATAAATCACTGCCATTTCAGCAGTGGAACATGTGACCTTTAACCCCTCCAGCTGCGTAGTGCGTGCAGAAACAGTGTGGTGCACATCTTCATCAGTACGGCAGAATTAGAAAAAAAATACCAAAACAAATACTAGACATTTCTACAATGCTTGGATTCACATAAATGCAATCAACCTTTCAGACACATCATAAATAGTAGACATCAGTGGAGAAGCTTATAAATAAGGTGATTGATAACTTTTATGACAGGTCAGTGAAATGGCTACAGAAGAGCAGGCATTGCCATAAAAATTGTCATGCAAAGCAGATAAAAAAAAAATGATAAGATTACATTTACAATGTAAATCATTTGATCCCAACAGCAAAATATATTTTTAGATTTTCTGGTGGGGTTTTTTAATTACTTTGGGTGCAATATATTTAACAATTTCCCCCTCAACATATATGTTTTAAGATGTAAAAAATATATATGTTATTTCTATATGGCTGTGGTATACTTCAACATGGTTTTACTGGTAAATGGCTCAGTAGTGCATGAGTTTGGTTGCAACACAACCACAGTGTGGGTCATCGGTCAAGTTTTTTAATGTAACCTCAATTCCAAAACAAATCTTCACCCTTAACAAAGTTGCTAAATTCCATTCGTTGAGTTTTTATTTTTTTTCCATATCCACCAAAGAAGTACATGCTGGTATATGTCATGCATTTTCTTCACATATACAAGAGCTGGACACACCCTTAATAGCTATTTATTAGACTATGGATGATGTAAGATTGCAAAAACATGAACTCATACTAATCATAATTATTTTGATTTCAATATTTTCACTAGACTACCCTACACGAGCAAAGATTTGTTTGCGAGAGTGAGTGGTGAGCATTTTGCTTCATACTAGTGTACAGAAGTTAAATGATGAACCACAATCAGTGATTGCTTCATTTCACCCGTATCTGCCTCCATTATGCAATGGAAATTAGTGGTTGTAACCATGTGCCTTGCCGAGTGGGAGTCATGTGAAGCAAAGACACACAAGTGAAAGGGAATTCCACTGACTGTGTAAAAATACTGTACATTTAAAGGACGCTCTACAGGCCACACCGATCATACATAAACATATGACATGCTTTTAAGCATGACTTTCAATGTAGCATATCCAAGCTAAACCATGTGTCACTTGAAAGGCAGTTTATGGATATGGATGTTTTGAGCAGTAGTAGGGGGCCAAACCTTTATGAAACTTACACCACATTCTCAGTGGACCGACACCCTGAAAATATTTCAGGTCAAAGAGGAGAGATGTAACATTTTTGGAAGGTTCCATAACCTTTTAAACAGGTGATTTGTGTTGGCCTTAATCATTGATAATATAGTATGTACTGTATGGAAGGTGTTTGCTTTATATGGACTTTCTTTTGCTGTTAAATGTGATCATTGTGTTATCTATCTTTTCTAATATTCCAGAATAACTGGCTGAAAATTTTGCAATGCGTCTCTAATGTTTTTTTCTTCCTTTTTCCTTTCTAATTAATTGATTGATTGATTGATTTATAGTTTATGTATATATAGTTTAGCAGACCTCAAAAATACTGAACCTTGGGGAATGATTCACCAAGGTTTAAAAAAATATGTGTCTGACAAATTTGGCTTAGACTTACATCAGGCAAAAAGTAATAATATACAGTAGCTGAACATCTACCTCTGTACTATAACACTGGCTAATTAGCAGTTACAAGCTTAAATTACTTTATGGTCAGCTGTTCTGGACCAATGCCACAAACTACTTGTGAGGTGTTGAAAAGGAAACTACATTAATTTTTGTATCATCAAATGAGAATGCTAAGACCTTGGTGTTGTTAATTTCAATAATACACCCACCCACCAGTTTCCCACACCAGATTCTGCAATTCCTGCACCACATCTGTCTCCATTACCACAACTCCAGGCCCATTTTCATCTGCTTCCCACACTCATGCACAAATTCAAATTCATCTCCCTTCCCCCATCCTGACCATGTTCTACAGAGGAACCATCGAGAGCATCCTGAGTAGTACCGTGCATCACTGCCCGGTAGATTTTTGGGAATTGCACCGTCTCAGATCGCAAGACCCTACAGCAGATGAGGACAGCTGAGAAGATCACTGGAGTCTTTTTCCCCTCTATCATGGACATTTACACCACACGCTGCATCTGCAAAGCCAAAAGCATTGTGGATGACCCCAGACACCCCTCACACACACTCTTTGTCCTCCTGCCGCCTGAAAAGAGCTACCGAAGCATTCAGGCTCTCACAACCAGACTGTGTTAACAGTTTCTTCCCTCAAGCCAACAGGCTCCTCAACTGAATTGTATCGAACACACACACACACACACACACACACACACACTCTCTTCCTCAACTGGGTGAACTGATCTGTTCTGAACTCAAAACTCATTATAAGTGTTTACATGTTGCACATTTACTCAGTGCTGCTGTTGTGGTTTTGCACACATTTCAATCTGCTGCTATTACAGAAGTGTATATGTTTACAAAAACCCTCTTTGTTTACAGTTCTCCTATTTTGCATATTACACTGTATAACATATTTTACAGAATGTATACTGGTCGGGGCTATTTTGTGTATTTTGTGTATCTGTCCTGTGCTGTTTTGTTTTGTATTGTCTTTAGTCTCACACTGTTTGCACACAATGCACTTTATGTGTCTAGAACAACTTAATTTCAGTCCATAGCTCTGTGTTGTTATGTAGCTCTTTGTTGTTCCATGTAGCACCAGGGTCCTGGAGAAACATTGTTTCTTTCACTATGTACTGCGTCAGCTATAGATAGTTTAAATGACAATAAAAGCTTCTTGACTTGACTTGACAGTGCCCATCACCATTACCATGCTCATCCATCCCCTTACCATACCAATACTTATGCCACCATACCTCACTGACCCAAGCTGAATATAGCAGAGCACTTAACAGAAAAAGTCAGCATGTGGCATTTGCACTCACAACTACCTGAAACAGGTCACCTGCAACCTGTGCCAGTGTGCTGATGATTATCTTCATTGGCCAGCAGAGCATCGCCTAAAGTATGCCTTTTAAAGACCGTCGTCTTTCCATCAAAATCCTTCACCTCCCATGCTCAAGACCTCTACTCTCATGACCTGTTGCCACCATGCAGGGAAAGAATATACAGTGGCTATAAACCATCCATCCGCTTCACAAATGATGAGTTTGCAAGGCTAACAAAGAACATATTGCCAGATAATGATATTAAGCACCTTAAGTATCAGATTCTGATAGAACATCTAAGAAGGTTTAAGGAAGCCCTTATGATTTTTTACTTTAACTCATAATATCCACATATAGATTATGTGCTCTTTAATGGAATGCTACAGAAAATCACAGAAGCTGTCATTTTGTTATGGATGGCCCTGATGTACAAAGCGGTGACACACAGTCATTCAATAAGTTTGTGTTGAGGATTCTTGCCCTGGTGGGGATGCTTGACCATATGGCCTTTATAGGTTACATGTTCAAGACTCTTAACTATGCTGACACATGACTTGCAGTCTAATTTTAAAGTTTAGATCCACCCACACAGACAGCCCATACCAACTCTACCGGACTTTGCAGATTGACTTTTGAGTTTGAGCAAAAGTACAAAAGTCTTCTTTTGAGAAAATGTTTAAGAAAAGGGGAAGAAAACTGTTTTGCGTAGTGCTGATCAACTTCCTATGTACTACTACTGTGCATTCATGGTTAGAGTTCCCAGGTTCAATCCATATTTTTGCCCATACTGTGATAGTAGCAGCGACTCAGTGTGCTAACTTACCTCGTAGTAAAAAACTTCCTGGATTAAATCTAGCCATAGATGCTGGAAGTAAGGTTGCAAACAAGCAGGCAGTGTAGTGCAGTGCAGAGTGAAGACCACCATTTACCAGATGTGCAAAGTCAAATATTTGACTGCTCTTCATGACCTTAACAGCTATCCTCTCAAACAGAGTGGGAAAGCTACTGCAGTGGCTAATATCCCTAAAAAAAACCTGTATCTACAGAGATCTAATAATGGAAAAGGTCTCCTTCAGCATGGAACACACTTTCTGCTGACATATGCCGTCCTAAATGATGATGGGTCAGAAAAGACAATTCTCCTTCAAGCGTCCACACGGCAGCTGGGATTCGTGGGTGACCAAGAAAATCTTTCCCTGAGGGCTGTCAGGAATGACTCCTAGGTCATTTTTGGAGCAAAGGTTACATTCACTCTCTCTGGCACCACAGCCTAAAAAGATTGTTACTAATGAGGATATAATCAGGAAACTTCTTTAGAGAAAACCATTAGGGAAGAGACCTGTCATGCCTTAGATAAAAGTTCCCAAAGAAGCTTTGCCACCAAACCTAACCAAACCAAACCAGACAACTGGTTGCAATACCTTCCCACACAAAAAAACGCAAGAAAGTTAGTAGATAAACTTTGAGCCTTCATAGAACCAGGAGGCTTCATACTATGTCAACGTGCAAGCAACATCCCCCAGGTCATCATCCATCTTTCTCCCACAGAAAAATCAACAAATGCTCTGGTGTTCACATTTGGAGACAGCTGCTGCTGAATATACCTTAGGTCTGCATTGCCATTGTCAGACTGATACTCTAATATACAATTGTCATCCACACAATTACCAGTCACCCACTATTGCCAATACACCAGCACACTTGACAATAATTTTATCAGTAGAACTAAGATTATTGTGCAGCAGCTCTGGGAAAGAGGGGGATGACCCTTGTCTTCCTCAGACAATTGACCTAACAGTAGAAACATTTTTTGCCTAATCCAATAGGTTTTTTTGAGGTGAGGGAAGTTTTATCTGCTGAGAGCCCAGTGGTATTAATGGCATCCAGGTAGGCAATTACCAGTCACCCACTATACTGATTATCTACTTCATCATAGAAAGCCAGTATGACACATTGGGCTATAATATCCCACTTACCACTAGAGCTCAAATTATTGTGCAGCAACTCTGGGATAGACAGGGATGACCCATGTCTGCCCCAGGCAAATGACCCAAAAGCAGAAACGTACCATTAAGCTGAGGTTATTTTTTTCAAACATGCCCAATCCACTAGTTTTCCAGATGAGGACAGTTTTATTTGCTGGGAGCCAAGTGCCATTAGTGCCATCCAGGTAAGCTACTTATCCGAGCACCAGAGCTTTCCTCTGAGGGGCTCATTAGTGTTGGAGGCCATCTGGAGCATAGTGAAGTGCAGGACTAGGTGACAGAACCCCAAACACACCCTCAGTCACTTCCTAATAAAGCTTTATGATGAGAAATTGCATCACCCCAGTCCTAATATGGTTTTGCAGAAATGAGGAGATGATGTGAGTATCTGTGAGGCAATACAGTGTCAACAGAGCAATTATGTTGAATGAACATGTCAGAATTGCCAAAATCTCTGTGCTGTCTTCTACTATTTAAGCCCACCTTTTCTCACACAGGCATTGATTGCTTTAGGCATTTTCATATAAGAGTGATCAGATGCATTGAGAAATGTTTAGGGATCATCTTCAGATGCATGACTACAAGGGGACCATATCTAGACATGTTTTATTTTATAGAAAGTGACTTGTCTCTGATGGCATTTCATAGAGTATTTGCATTCAAAGGGAAGCCACACAAACTAGTGCCTTACAAGGGCACAAATTTCAAAGCCAGAGAGAATTGAATTCTCTTTCCACCCACCAGGGGCACCACACTTCAATGGCAAATGGAAAAGACAGATTAAGTCTTTATGTGAATCATGACACTCAAACTGACTCTCTGTATCACCTCAGTGCTGAGAGATGTAGTCCAAGAATTCTGCTAACAGAAGTAGAGGGCATACTGAATTTCAGGAAACTCACAGATGTCCTCTCATGTGGCTGATTCAGACATGGTTACTCAAAACAGACTTTTACTGGGGTGAACAGGTTCAGACTCATGTAGTGTTTCTGGGCTCTGAGCTTCTAACCTGCAAATGCTGGAGGCATGTTCAAATAACAAAATATTTTATAACCACTTTTGGTGTCACTTCATCAGGAGGTACTTACCAACACATAAAGAAGAGAACTACAGAGACTGATGGTATTAAGGCAGGAACAGGACACATTTGAGCTCTGTGGTCAGTGAATATTGTGATTCAACTACAACTACATGGGACTGGTGGAAAGGTCAGATCTTTAACAGTACAAGTAAAAGATAAGTACAAGTAAAAGGTTTCTGTGCCATCTCTACCTGATAGTGAGCCTAGATGAAGAGTCCTTTTCCCAGTATTCAAATGTAGTTGATATATTTGTGGGCAACAACATTGCAAACTACAGTGCATTAATTGTTGCGTGTGGTCATAAGATTTGACCTCACAGCACGAACTACATTCCTACATTCAAATTTCTTTTCTGGGCTCTGAGCTTCTAACCTGCAAATGCTGGAGGCATGGTTTTAATAAAAACTTGGTCAAATATTTGATAATCTCTTTTGGTGTCACTGGTATGGCCCACAATCCAAATCATCATGCATATGGGTTAGCAAAAAGGTAGGGATTTCTTTCGATTTGATTTAAAAACAAACAAACAAACAACACCCAGAAAGAACAAAAACCCTGTTATGCCTACGACTAATGTTAACCTTAAATATTTGTAACTTCCTACAAGGTAGAGTTAGATTAACTACATAATGAATTTTTTCTTTTCATATAATCTAATTCAAGCACTCTGACCCTATCACGGGCCAATGCCCCTTTCCATGCCATCTAGTCAGGAAAGATATTAAAGCCAGTAACCCTGTACGAGCCTGGCTGAGAGCTGTCGGATCATGGCGAGCTTATCACTGCTCTGTCAAAGCCTGACTTGTTCAATGAACAGGACTCAAATTCTCCCCCAAATGCATTAACAAAAAGAAATTCTTTCTGTTGCCTAAAACTATGGCTGACTGAATGCAGAGTTTCTGTTACAGTGTCAGCAGTTTTTACAGCTAATCTTTCTGAAGCAGTATGCCAAATAATCTATATATATATATATATATATATATATAGTCTGTTTCTCTCATATAAAATTGATGATCATTAGCACCTGCTTGGTATAATTGGTTAATCATACACCTGACTCTTATATATATATATATATATATATATATATATATATATATATATATATATATATATATATATATATATATATATATATATATATATATATATATATATTTATATATATACCTCGGGAGATATATATATATACAGCTCTGGAAAAAATAAGAGTCCTTATTATAGCAAAATAATGAGTTTCTTATATGTTTTTGTTTTTCTTACAGTTGCATGTACTGGTGAGATGAACAGTTTTGTTTCATTTTTTGTGAACTGCTGACAATATTTCTTCTAAACTCAAAATATAACTATTGTTATTTAGATATATATTTAAAGGAAATGACAACACATCAAAATAACCCAAGATCATGCAGTATTTGCAGAGCTTTAATAACTCAAATAAAACAAAATGCAAATCATTTGTAAACAAATTGTGATAATGCTTTGGATGAATAACATGAAGAAATCAGTATTTGGTGGAATAACCCTGATTTGCATGTGTTTTGGCTCCACCAGTTTTTCACATTGCTGTTAGGTCACTTTATATCACTCTTTTTGCAAAAAAGCAAACAGCTCAGCTTTGCTTGATGGTTTGTGACCATCCATCTTCCTCTTGATGACATTCCAGAGGTTTTCAATAGGGTTCAAATCTGGAGATTGGGCAGTGCTCTCTTATTTTTCCAGAGCTGTATATATAGACAGTATTAAACCTCTTCATGTATTCTTTCCATTTCTGTCAGGTTCACTTACACTTGGACTACTTAAAATTCTTCTTGCAGTTTTTAACACCTTGCTTGGTATTGGGGAAAAATATCTTCAAAACAACAAAAGCCCTAAAATCTATCATCATATTGTGTAGTAGGTGTTTGTGCTTTTATCTATATGCTGCCTGCAGACATAAGGTGCATGGCCAGAATGTACAAGTCTGGTCTCATAACAACACAAAATGGAAAAAAATTCCACTGTTTCCCAATGTACAGACGCTGCATTTTGTGGCCGTCTTATAGGAAGTGCTTCTTCAGGCCGCCGTTTAAAAGACGGGGGTGGCATCTAATAGCAGCAAGAATCTGAACACATCTTTGCTCACCCTCACTTTCCTCCTGACAAGACACCCTCCTTGTCCAGACAGGAAAAAAATGGTATTTATTAACTTCAGGGTTATGCATGAACACTATATCATGTCACAAATAGAGTACTTTACCTATCTATGTGACTGATTGAATTATTATAGCCACAACAACTGACATGAAGGATGCAAGTGGAGGAGATTATTCAAGAAACAAGTACGGAAACATAGTTAACCAGGGCAAATTCAAGGAGCAAAGTAAAAACAAAGCAAAAAACAAAGTCAAACAAAGATTATAAAGATTAGAAATTATGGCTCTGGTAAACTTCACAGACACAAATGTTGGTGTGAGATTTTCAAATTGTGAGTGCGAAGATAATGGTTTACATGATGAGTCTGTGAGTGGTTGCATTTGAGATCAGAAGTCTGGTGACCTTCACAGTGGTTTGATTGTCTTTTGACAATGATTGAGAGTCTTGTGTTTGTTCGTGTGATAAGACAGTTGGCCAGAAATTGTGGGAAACATAGATTGCTTGCTTCGCTATTACAAAGGAGATGAAATCTTTAGAGATTGAAACATTAAAATATTAGACACGGAAATATTAGAATAAATATGCAATGCTAATAAACTAAATTATACATTTAATAGCAATACAATAATACAGTAGATAATAACACTGGCTTTTCTTTTGTGTTGCTTTTCCCCATTTGTCATACAGTAGTTACTTTCTTAAACATTACAGTTCTTATTCAACAAATCCATGACTAATAGATGTTATAAAACATGTACCTGAGACTAGTGAGTGATTCACCATCAAAGCTGAAGCAAAAAAAAACAAAACAAAAAAAAAACATTTTTCCTGGTTCTTCTTAGAGGTTTCTGTGGATGAGTAGGCTGTCATTCCTTAAGCTTTCTCTAAGAAAATGGTGGGTGGGTAAAACCAGGAAACAGAAATGAATGGAAACTACAGTAGATGAGACATTGGAAACATTGAGGTCTCGTCTGGGTAACTACAGTTTGTACATCATCTTGTTAATGCAGTAAATGACTATGGAAAATCTGAAACTGTATATCAGGGCATACATTTTTGGCAAAAGGTCTCTGGTGAACAGCTATACTCAGCAGAACAGGTACGTTTTCAATCTTCAAACTCCTTGTAACTCTCTTGTAGACATTGATGGGCAGATTGCCAATCTTGGAACTGCTCTTGGACAGGCGGGGCATCAGTGGGTGTGGTGTTTCAAGGAAACAAAAGATGCTGGAATCCTAGAACACCCTGGCATAGAGTGAGTTCAGTGTCTGAATGAGTAGGCAAAATATCTGAAAATGAGATTTCTGCTGTACATGTTGGAATTATGTCATTTCTGACCTCTGCACATTTAAAAATATGGACACCGCCATGTCTGTCTTTTGCTAGCACTGTGATGAGTGATGTATGTTTTCTTCAATATATATTATTTGCATAGATTATCTGCATAGATATACAGAATAGCTCATTTAAATGTAAGAACTGCTAATAAACTGTTACACTGAAATACATCAGGGTAGTTATGCAAGGTTTGAGTGAGTACTCTGTCCAAATCCAGTCTCACAGTTGCGGAAAAAAAACAATTCAGCATAGTATTGTCTGTGGTTTCTGGTTTTGTGTTGGCCGAGTGAGACCGAGTATCAGCTTTAGTGTTTTGGATCCTGTGTTGTTATGTGCTAGTAAACTGACATTGTGTGAAAAACAGGACCCACTGGGCTTGCTGGGTGTGATCCTAATTTACTATGTCATAGCTCTGGTGAACATTATAAGAGAATGCTATAGGGAAATGGTCCACTATTAGGTTCCCTAGCATTGGTATAGCATGCCTCACAATTTCAGAAGTGTGTACTTTGCTAATAAATTGGAGTGTGAAGACTCTCTTAGGACACCATCATTACTAGTTATGAAACCTAATACTTTTCTGCTTTCACAAATAGGTAGTTTTCTAACAGTCAGGTCCACTTTAGGGCATTTGACTGAACTTGATGTTGTAGTGATGACAAGATGCATGATGCATTAACCTTGACGTTGATGAGAACATGCTTTCAGTTTCCTCCCATGAGGTTGCAGGATTGTGCACTTTGAACCAGGAAAGTCCCAAGGCTATGAAATGAAAATTGAAACTTTTCACCTTATTTAAGGGTATAAGAAATAGTAAAGTAAGTAATAGTAAGAGAAATGGTGACTCCATGCAATGTCTGCATGGATTTATACCTGTTTCCTTTCACAGTGGTTGCAAATGTAAAATTATGCACTGAATAATATTTTGGCCAGTTTGTGGTATAGTGGTGCTGACAGGTGCTGGTACTCCTCTGACCCAGAACATGCATTATTTTCTGGTCTGGTAAGTGAATCTGAAACCCTTGTTAACCAGCCTATGCAGAGATTTCCTCTTTGGTTGCCTGGGCTGTGTATTCAAGCTATTAGTGAACTTGTTCCCATACCTGCTCACTCTCTCAGTACCAAAACAATTGATGAGATTATTCTGTGAAGAGGAATATAAGTGATGAAATCAATAGCCAGGTGTGACCATGGTCTCTGAGGCATGGGTAACAGCCGGTTACGTACAAGGTCCTTTGGCTTAAGCAGAGTTAGGGCATGAGGAGATAAAATTATGGATGTCTCAGAGCATATGAGGCCACTGGTATTTGCCCTGGATGAGCTGGTGGGTCCAGTATGTCCCAGGTTAAGGAGGTGTTGCTGTGGAGCAGTGGCTAAGGAGATGTAGGCCAGGTAATACGCTTGTCTTGAAGGGGAGCAGGCATGCATCTTTTTATGGCTGCAGATCTATTTTCCCCCTTGCAGTTTACCACAATAATGAGCTTGGGTTTTTGCACAAAACCTTTGGCCATATCTTTTCCCTGCTGGCAGGACATGGGTGTTCACACCACCATGGTTCTTTCAATCTCTCGGCCACTCTCCCATGTAATGGCCACCAGAAAACATGTTTGTGTCAGAATTCA
Source organism: Hemibagrus wyckioides (assembly GCF_019097595.1). Classification (NCBI taxonomy): domain Eukaryota; kingdom Metazoa; phylum Chordata; class Actinopteri; order Siluriformes; family Bagridae; genus Hemibagrus; species Hemibagrus wyckioides. The sequence continues at coordinate 4,875,997 of NC_080728.1, forward strand.
GCATTCTTTTGATTTTTAGAATAGATCAAAATTTCACCTTTCATTGTTTCATATTTAGTTAATCAACTATGTAAACTAAATATGGTATCTTTGGTGGCAGTCCACTCAGGTTTTGGGTGAGCAAAAGATAAGCAACAGACATTCCTAAAAAAAAAAAGCCAAGTAAATAGCACTTAATATTTGGTTACATATCACTGTTTTGCAACCAAACTGTTGCATAATTTCTGTAAAGCTTTTCCAGGATTGTACCCCAGCTTCTTTCAGTTATTGTTTGTTCTCTGGGTTTCTCCATTCTATATCCTCTTTTGGAGGTGAAATGTAATGCCTACTTAAGGTTTGGTGATTGATTTGACTACTCTATAACTGTCCATTTTCCCATCTGATAAAGTCATTTGTTCTTTTAGCAGTGTGTTTTAGCTCATTGTCTTACTGCATGAAGTTCCTTCCAATTAGATTGGATGCATTTTGGTGTAAATTGGCAGACCGAATGTAAGTTCCATTATCAATAAAGGTTAGTAAGCCTGTTCCAGAAGCAGCCATGCAGACCCATGACACTATCTTCACTGCTTGACAAGTGAGCTTCTTTGTGGTCATGAGCAGATCTTTTCTTTCTCTACACTGGTCTTTCTATTACTAATTGTGGCTCATCTCTGTATTCTGTTGCAAATTCCAATCTAGCCTTCTGATTCTTACTGCTGTTGAAGGTTTTGAGGAGTATGTCATTAAGCTGGGCAACATTCACACTTCTACCTCAACTCATCCAAGATTCATTCTGAGTCTTGTATTAAGGCTATTCCAGTTAATCATGGAAATAGATCCTCAGTATTCCCCTAAGTTCTGTATGTTACAGAAAGCATTGCCTGTTAATGTGGATCCCGAGGTATGCAATCTTCAATCAACTGTGGGGTCAAGGCATGAGCATGAATAACCCCATTCACCCCAGGAAACTGGGGATATGCCAGTTCCAACCTAATATTGGAAGACTACTACCACTGCCTCATCAAATGAGAAGAGTCAAAGTTTTGAGACCAAATCCAAATATGGTCTCCTTAATGCTTATAATCTTGAAAAAAAAAAAAAAACTCATATCAGTATTTGGTCATGCCATATGGGCTAGCTAATACAGCTACAGCAATCCAAGCCTTCATGAATGAAATTCCCAGAAAATTCCTGAATCAGGTTGTGGTTGTCTATGTTTACAATATTCTGATCTTACCACCAGAATACCCCCCAGAAAAGATCTACATCCCTCAAAACATGTGAGAACAAGTCACACAATGGATCCACACATGCCTCAGTTTAGAACACCCAGGAATCCAATGCACATTTAAACATGTGGAAAACAGGATCTGGTGACCATCAGTGGCCAAGAGCATCACAAAGTTTGTCAGAGCATGTAATGACTGCATCCACAGCAGATAGTAGACATTTACTTACAGGTCTGTTTGAACCTCTGCCCATCCCATACCTTTCATGTCATCACTTCTCTATTAAATACATCACCAATCTACCTGTCTGAAGAGATAACACTACACAATCAACTATCATCAATTGTTTTTCCATCTCCTGCCATCTACTCTCTTTGGGTAAGACTGCCACAGCAATAGAAACTGCCTAGATGAGTTCAAGAGAGGTGTTCCACCACTGTGGTCTATGAGAGGACATAATCTCAGACTGAGGAGTCCATTTAACCTCACAGCTATGGAAGCAATTAAACATCAATGTCAGTGTTTACTCTGGCTACCACCCACAGTTCAATGGCGTTGTTGAATGCCTGAACCAAGAAATTGGGAGATTCCTCAGAACAGGCACAGAATTCATTGACACACATCCACCCCCTTTCATTGTGTTTTCCGCTACCAACCCCCACTGTTTCTGTGGTCCTGAGAATACTCAGAAGACCCACTAGTAAATGAATATATGTAAAATAGCATGAAATAGACCTGGGAGGCTGCACACATTGGTCTCCAGGGGGTCATTTGTCAACAGAAGACCCAGGCTGATAAACTTTGCCGTCTTTAGCTACAGCTGCAACCTGGGTAGATGGTTTGGCTCTCCACCCACCATCTCATAACATTATGAAGGTCCAGTCTCTGATTTATTGATCAAATTAAGATTATAACACAAATCAACCTCTAACATTTATAACTACCCCCAGTTACAGAATAGCTCCCACATATCTTGGTACTCAATCCTGTTTACCCTTCTGTGCACAACCAGGTAATTGGAGCTGTTCACATTCAGGTGAGTTCAAAGCCATTATTCATGTGTTAATCTTATTTCATATGACCCTGCCTTGTGTCTGTGATGACCCTTTTGGATTTGTACTTGGTTCTAGAAATACTGTGATTATTGCCTTTGACCTTTGCTCCACTGTCTCACTACTCTTTGGAAAGGATTGAGATTTCTTTGCATTGCCCATAGCCAGTTGGTTTATTCTGCGTCTTTGATTGTGGATATGCAAATGGATCCTCACAATTCCCCTGACGTTAAAATAAGATGTACTCCTGGAGCTAATAAAGATGAACAGATTTTTTTTCTTAATGTACTGTGTTCATATAATTTCAGAGATTGATGTTAGATCCTCATATACTGCTTCTGCAAGAAATAAATGATGAAATGTAACTTACCATTTAATAGTGGGTTTCTCCTATGATTTTTACTTCATACATTCAAACTGGATTTTCTAAAATATCCTAAACTCTGTTATTGTTGTTATTACTGTAATAAATGAATAATATAACAGACCAGCATCTTAATAAGTTGTTATTGAAATTTGATTTATTAATGACACGAATAACTATACTACAAATAAATGTCTTCATTACTTGTCCTATTATAATATGTCCTAAATATGTAATTGCCAAACATGCTGTCCTTATTTACCAAACATGACATTAAAAAATGATAGCTCATACATTTGTACATAGTGAATTCCTTGAGGATCTCAGAAATGTATCATGTGTTTGTGTTAGGGTTAGCATTCTTTGCCAAGAATGCTCTGTTGCTTTGCTTTGATAAATGAAACTTAGTTTTGTGGTGTAAAAGTGTACCAAACTATCAAATAGACCATTATTAGAACTTTTGTATCTCACAGTTTGTGGTAAAGATGGGAATCTATTTACAGTGGTTAGATTTAAGATCAAAAGAGCATAATTTCATGATATTTCTATCGATTTATGTTAAAAAGCTTGAAGAACTTGAAGTTCTGTTGCATATCCTTTGCTTGAAATAAATGCATCATGCTGGAGACCCTCATCAAACTATTGCATTCTTCTTTTGTGATGCTTTTCCAGACTTGTATCACAGCTTCTTTCAGCTGTTGTTTGCTTTGGGTGTGCGTGGGGGTCTGTCTTCAGTCTCTTCTTCAGGAGGTGAAATGCTGCTCAATTGGGTTAAGGCCTGGTTATTGATTTAGCCAGTCTAAAACCTTCAACATTTTCCCCGATGGAGTCCTTTGTTGTGTTGGCAGTGTGTTTTGGGTCATTGTCTTGCTGCGTGATAAAGATCTTCGCAGTAGAATAATTTCTCTGTAAATTGGGAGATAGTATGCTTCTGTAGACTTCTGAATTCCTTCTGCTGCTACCATCATCAATAAAGATTAGTGAGCCTGTTCCAGAAGCAGCCATGCAAGTCCAAGCCCTGACACTTCCTCTACCATGCTTGACCTATGAGCTTGTATGTTTGGGATCATCAACAGATCCTTTCTCTCTCCACAATTTGGCATTTTCCTCACCTTGGTTGAGGTTAATCTTGGTTCCAGAACTTCTTGGTTTCTTAGTGAATTCCAGTATGGTCTTCTTATCGCTGATGAATGGTTTGTATCTTGTGTTATGGCCTCTATATATCTGCTCTTGAAGTCTTTTTCAAATGGTGAATTGTGAGACCTTTGCCTTGTCTTCTGGAAGTTTTTGGCAATGGCACTGATCTGTTTGTACACCAGTGGCTTATTTCTTTTTTCAAGACAGTCCAAATTGTTGAATTGGTTATGCCCATTGCTTGTGAAATGACTATTATTGATTTTCCATCTTTTCTCAGGTTTACAATAGCTAGCTTTTATCACACTGGTTTTTATGTTGGTTTATCCTTTTTAAGAACAAATATCCATTCAAAGTCCTGGTTCAAACCAAGTATATATATTCAGAGCTATTAACTGTTTAAACAGTCAAACAATTAAACAGTCAAAACAAGTATATTGATTTTATTGCATGAATTATTTTTGATCACTTGAATAATGGATGGGTTCAAAACTAAAGATGTCATATTTTACATTTTTAACACATCTAGATGTAACTAAGCATCTTTTATTATTTATTTATTATCTATAACTTCTTTTATTATTGGTTTGCTTTTAGTCCCATAGCTAGACCACTTTCACCAGTTATACTGTTAAAGGCAAAATTTCTCTTGGAAATATCTTCCAGAAGACATTTACTGGAAGTGAAAAGGAGGTGAAGTAGAGTTGGCTGTGTTCATGCCATTAGCTCTTAGAGGCCACAGTGAAACTTGAGCTCCCCTCAGGGCAAATCCCACCCCCATCCCAAATTGTGACAGGACACTTTACGAGGTACAACTTCTTGCTAGGTGGCCCTCCTCTATTTCAAGGGCTTCAGTGTGCAACAGGAAAAGTTAAACTTCTATAACCTTTATTTCCTAATGGTAAAAATAATCAGAATAGGACCAGAAAGTTTTCTGAATACTTTATTATGATTGAGATTACTGTTGGTGCAATGATGCTGACATAGGACTGAATCCCCAGTGCAGCTGTTTCCAGCAGTCTGTCAGTTGACAGTTCCTTACTGGCCATGAAATTGATTAGAATCTTGTATGTAAAATGTAGCTGCTTAGTCTTGTAGAAGAACCTACAATACCCAGGATACTCCAACAGAAGCATGTCTGGATGTGATGTATTGCAAATCTTAAAGCTACAGGCATGACACATTTGAGACTGGCAAAGAACTGTCAAATATGTGCCATATAATCTAAATAAATCTGGTTTACATGATGATAATTGATTTGACAGGGTCTCCAAGGACTAATATAACAAATTTGACTTGAGAAATAAAGCAGTCGAACAACCATACAACAGTGATTTTGAAGGCAAAATGACAAGGGATATTTGACGGCAACTTTAACCCCTTAAAGTCCCAAGGTTGTCCTTTTGGTGTAGAAATACATAGTATTTCTATACATTAGTACATTAGTTATACATTAGTACTGTAGTGCTTGCATTATTCATAGTAACTGGTGAATACCATACTTTCAGGTGAACAGTAAGTTTTAGTCACGATTTATTTACACAGCTAAATGAGTAGGATCATTTAATGACTTAAAAGTTAACCATAAATGGTATTATGGAAAGTTGAGAGTTTTGGCCAGGATTTAAGCAGTAACAGGGCTTTATGATATGAAATGAATAAATATCCTTCAATCTCTGAATTAGTAGCTCCTTTAAAATGGTAATGCCCATGTTAGATTGTGTTCAGATGTGTAGTTCTAAATGGTAAATGAACTGTTTCATGCGATTCTGGCTGCAAAGGTTTTTGCTATGCCACAACTCCCACAATGCTTTTTGCTATGAATGTCAAATTAGGTGCTAATTTGGCAACAGGGCTGCACCTAGGTTTGTTGACATACATCTTAACCACCACAGCCGGTGATGTAAAAGTTGGCCTGATTTGGATGCCAGCTGTTAGTAGTTTCAAGCCAGTGGTCAGTGCAAATGCCAAAGAACAGAGTGCAGGCACTCGTGATTTTTGACAAAAGTTTTGAGAACATTTAAGCAACGTTCACTCAAGCTTACAGAAATTCATTCATCTTGGATAATTGGAAATGCACCCCTGACATTACTGACAGTATATTTGCACACTTAGGCCAATTTGTCATGTGAGCACAGGGACGTCAAAAGGAGGTCATAAGAATCAAGTGGCTTTCAGCCTTTTCAAGGCTCAGGGGATTTCAAATCCAATCAAATTTGCCATTATGTTCCAAAAGATTCATTACCCCTTGACAAAGACACAATAGAGCATACCTCTGTTCAGAACAATTTTTCCTAGTAAACATTTTTTCTAACTCACAAAATGGATGTAAGATTTCATATTATTCTGTACTTCAGATGAATTAATTGATCCCTTCCATTTCTTATCTTCTTGAAAAACACTAAGTTGTTCATGTTGCCTTGTAACCACAGGATTGGTGTATGATGGTTGATCTGCACAATGCCTACTTTCATGTTTCCAGTGCTCCAAAACACAGATGTTTCCTTAGGATTTCCAAGAGAAAGCATTCCAGTTTAGAATTATACCCTTCTCTTCTCTCTCTAGTACTGTGGATATTTATGAGAAGCAAGCAGGCAGCCCTATCACCTCTGATGGCAGAAGGCATAAGGATTCTGTCATATTTGGATGCTTGTGTTTGCCCATTAAGAAACCTGAGAGACATCTACTCACTTAGTACACACTGACGCACTCAGTCCCACAGTAAAATGAAAGAAAAGCTCCCTAGTAACAAAACAGTTTGCAAAATGATCCCGTCTGAAGCTTGTTGAGGACATCAACAGTTTTAAACTCGACTACTGAAACTTGCTTGCACATTATCTGTCTCCTTCAACTGCTCCAGACTTTGTTTTCAATCTCTCCAAGTTCCTCACACTACCCTATTGCTATGTTCTCTCCATGTAGCTGCCTGAATCAGTTTAAAAACACTGATACTAGCCTATAAAGACATTAATGTACCTGTGCCCATTTAACTTTTGGCTCATCAAACCCCAATCTTCACCACAATCCCTCTGAACCTCTAGCAAAGTTTGATTTGACTCACCGTCTCTTATGGTACAAGGAAAACACACATCAAGATGCTTATCTGTCCTGCACCCAGGTGTTGGAATAAACTCCCACTGTTCAAAGGCATACCTCTTCACCCTGACCAGTAAAGGAGCTTTGAAAGATGAATGAATGCATCCATCCCTTGTCTATGTCTGTGTATTGTGTTTATTTTTTACATCTACAATTATTACTGAGTTATGCCGCACTTAATTCCCAGATTCTTCTTATATAATATGTCTATGTGTGTGTCAATTTCTTCTATGATAAATAGTCTGAAATGTGGCAAGAGTGTGTCTAAGGACTTAAGGACTTAATCAGTTGCTGCTATTGTACATTGTAATGTGAGCATTCTCTTGAGCCTCTGGTCTAAAATCAGGTTTCTCTGACCTAAATAATCATTGAGCAGTCTGGAGATTTAAAATGGACAAAATGGTGCTATTACAGTTACACACAGTTCCGACAAGTGTATATTGAAGTACTGACCCAAAACAAACACTTTTTTTTAGGTGACATTGGGGTGCATGATGTGATTGTGTCCCAGACAGAGAGAGAGAAAAAGAGAGAGAGAGAGAGAGAGAGAGAGATTTAACACCTGATTGGCTAGAAGTATCTGTATTAGACTCAAGACATAGTTACATTACTTGGAGACAATATAGGTCAGTTCATTTGCATTGTACACATGTAGACATTTGCACTGCATTAATATCTCCACTAAGTGCTAGTTTCACAGAATAAACCTCTGGAACTTTGTCACTGAATAGTTTTCTATGAACAAAAACAAGCAGGTGTCATTCTGCCATAAACATATCACCATAATGCCATAAATCATATGAAAAAGAACAATTGCTAAATTGAACAGATATTACATGTATCAAGGGACTTGAATGTGTAGACAAGGCATGGTAGGTTACTGAGGGCAGGGAGATGACTAAGCATGCTGAGTATAGTGTTTCCATCTTCTTTCCAGCAGCGTTGTGGAAAAGCCTTTCGCGGTTTCGGTAGCAAACAGCCACAGTTGCTGCCTTTTCCACTCAAAGTTGGAGGAACTTAGACCACCACCACTCTGTTTGTATTCACCAGTCTGAACATAGCTCAGCATGCATTTGTGGGAGACTGCTGTGGTCAACCAGTGAAGTGATCCATAACTACTCCGTAACATACAACAATTCTGCCCTTCTGCCCTTAACCTTGGTACATATGACTAGCTAATTTAAAGCACTAAAAATATTATAGAATATTCAAATGAAATCTTGGAATATATTGAAAAAAAAAGAAGGTGTTATGCTATTTTCTAAACCTATTTTTTTTCCAAGCAAAAGCTACATCTCTTCGCAATAGCAATGTAAATGGAAAAAAAACCAGAAGGACAATAGATGGTTACATGATTTATCGTGTACAAGTTAATTGTACAACACACGGTATTTCAAACCGTCTCTCATTCTGTTTATTGGTTTAAGGTTTAAAAATAGACCCTTTTTTATTTATCATTCAACTTCTCCCACAATCTTCCCACAATTTTCAATTTTCAAGTCTCTTATTGTCCCACAATGAAAATAAATAAGTGGCCTAAGATACACTACAATGGCTTACACTCAGACTAGGTGGTGAGAGAAAACATCATTGACCTAGACCAACACTAAAATTGGTCCGTCCAAACAACCACAGTATACACAGCTTAAACCACGTCTCATTAAAGCGAACAGAGTGGAGAGGACAGAGAGAAAAGGTGTGTGTGTGTGTGTTACTAACAAGACAGCAACTGGGACAAAGCACAATCCATGCTTTGTTTAACTGCAGGTGTATCTGTGTGAGATTTAGACACAGGTGCTGTTTATTTTTGCTCATTTTTATGCTATCTTGCAAAAAAAATGTCTGATCTTTGCAGACCAGATAATCATATTTCTTTTTCATAAGAACCAAAATACAGTTGGATCAAGACTTTGAAACTACAAAAGGAAACCATACGTCTGATAAAAGATGTATGGGCTTCCGAATTGTGCTTGAGGTTCATACAAATGACAAGATCACTTCACAAACCTTGATTATATTACAGTATCTCCATAGTTATTAGTATTCTATATAATAAAAATCAGCCAAAATGAATAAAACATGGTCAAACATGCATGGTGTACTTTTAAAGAAACGTTTTTTTTTAACACAGAGTCATGCATTTTCAGCACCTTTACAAATTTAAGATTTTCTGACGCCTGTCATGGACAGAATAAATCTGTTCCTGAAAGATCTGTGGAAAAGGCTGAGAAGCAGGATATGGATTCATTTATGTTCACAAGAGGTTTAATAAATATCCCTGTAAAAAAAAAAAGCAATCCATGTTATCCATAATGATAAGGCAGACAGAGGTCAAAACACAAATGATGAAGCTCCACAAGGCTGAACAGTAATCCAAAAACAGATCCAATCCAAAGCAAGAGTTCAAGGAGTTCATATGTTTTTGATACTGTATTATCCTCCCAAACAAGGTGTTTAGACTAAAATGGTACTTTTAGCCCCTGACCTAGTGATCATGAGGATGAGTTTTTGATTCTGACTATGAAGCATTTTGTCAGTCACTCTGAACAAGGGCATCTTCTAAATAACATAAATGTAAGTAAAATATATCATGAATTATATGCTCAATAGATAGTCACTGGCAAATATCAACAGGTAGATACATAACAGAGGTAAGGTACATAACAGAGCATGAAAAAAAAAATGATAGTAATCCCACAAAATGCCATGGTTTCCAGCTTCAATGTTCTTTGTACTTCTCCACCCAAGATTTTCCCACAAATAACGCAATCAATCAATTAGTCTCATTGCTCTGAGGCAAATCCCTAATGTGGGCCACAGCAGTATTGCCCCAAGGAGGTGAGCATGTCCAGTCTTGTTATAAATTCATTAATAACTTTCACATTGTCTTTGATCACTCTCCAGAAAGCTTGTATAAAGGACAACACCTCCTCACACTAAAAAAAGGGGCCAAAACCACTGAATCATGTGCGGAAGGCAGTGAATGGAATGAGTAAGAGCTATTGTATTGTTCATCAAAAGGACTGTAGGTCCTCACTGAGCTAGCTTGTTAACAATAATCGCTCATACTGCATTGAGTCAACCCAATTTTTTTACATTTAGCCTGCTGTCATAAAACTGATTCTACACCATTCATATAAGCAGCCTGTTTTTCCCAGCCCTCGTTGATACAGGAGCAATCAAGCATGGCTAAAGAACTCAAAGACATAGCTGCTCAATTCATTCATGCACGATCATGCCTTGAATGCCTGACCTAAAGGACTTGCCAATTAAAGGGAACCTATTTGCTTCACCCAAAACAAGTGCTTTACATTCAGAGAACTTATAATGTCTGATCACACTCTTTATCGTCAAACTCCCATAGCTACAGCAACATAACCTACATATGTCCTAGTCTGAGAGAAAAATGCCCCTCAATTATTTTAGCATCCACCACTATTAAAAATTCCACCAAGTATCTAAAATTCCCTCCTGTGATTCAGAGTATTCAGTGGTCTACAAAAACTGCCCACGTGACCCTGCCATAGACATGATGTCTAACATTAAAATGCCCTATTTAATTATCTCTTCTCTGCCTCTGAGAACAGAACTGTATGAAGGAGTACATTATTAAGCTCTGAGACAGGGATCCATATAAGCATCTACTCAGAAAGGGGATAGTGCTTTGGTTCATGTCTTAATTACAGGGTTTCAAACCAGATAGTCACATAAAAACCTGATACAGTTTCCCATCAGCACAGTAGCTTAGTTGATAAACTGATAAATAGCAGTATTTTTTGCCAAGTTACATCTCCTAAACACCAACCAAATGCTATAGATCTGGGAATGCTTACTATGACTATGTTGTAATGGTTTCTGGACCTTTCATTATGATCTAAGCGTTTATAATCAGTGTCTTTAGTGACATTATTTGCCTTGCATACATCAACAACCTGCTTCAAGAAGATCCTTGATAGACTTCTTGATAAGCAACTCATTATTAAAAAGAAAATGCAGATTCCATATGCCTCAGACAACATCAAGTTGGAGATGTCCAATGAAGAAGCCGAAGTATCTGACTGGCCAGTTGCTAGAATTGTTAATGACCTTCACAGATTCCTGGGATTTTCAGATTTTATGAGAGGATTATTTGTGGATTCAGATCTATCTCTGCTTCACTCACATGCTTACTGAAAAGGACACTTGCAAAATTGTTTTGGATTTACATGCTGGACAAGTCTTCCAAAAATGTTAGCATTCACCTCTAAGGAATCTTTTTGAACTTAGTGAAAAGTGTGATGTCTTTATTCCAATAACAGCAGTAGCAAGGCACAAGTAAAAAGCACCTCAGATTCAACAGAGTTAACCCAGACTTAACCCAAAGCATTTACAGCATTTATATGATACTGTATACCACTTGAGCAGGAATTATCCCTATTAGTCTCTTTTAATCTTCTCCCATTGCCCTTCTACGATTTGGTCAACTTCCTGGTTTGCTCTACACCTTGATTTAATTAACCTTTTGGCGTAAGCGTGAACGTGAAGCCAGGTGTGAGAAGGTTGTTTTGTCGCTATGATGATTTACCACAACCTATCACCTTATGGTGTGGGTGACTAGAACATGGATATTTGTGTTGATAAATCATTTAATCAAATCCATTTGTCTGACTTTGTTGTCCAGTTATTTCTACCACACCAGAGATGTCATCCTTAAGCAGTGTTTCAAAAACATGAATAGCAGCAATGCTATACAGTTGACCAGTGGCTTTCTTCTCCGGTGAACTACTATGATATTGGAAGGAGAAAGCTCTCGGCTGTAATGTTGGCCTTGTGGGAATAGTACTACTGGCCGAGTACCCTTACACTGTATTTCTGCAATTTCTGAGAATGACTCACTTGTACCAGCCAGGTTTTAGGAATACACTGTTAGAAAGATTTTCATCCACCCACCCTGCTGCCCCCAGAAACCAAATCCTGGTAAACATCTTCCTCTAGTCATTCGTTCAAGCCCTTGGGCACATGGTGGTACTGTTTTTTTTTCACCCATTTGCCCCATTCTCAGTAAAATGCCACTGTCTTTGATATTGTTGTTTGATTTGATATAAAATTTGACATTGTGTCTGACCACAGCTGCTAGTTCAGGTCTGGAAGTCATTTATGAAGAGGTTGGGGATTTCATCCCCAATCTGAAAGCGAGTTCAATGGGAAAATCAGGATTCAGGATTTCTCAGACATTTCTTCTCTCAAAACCAGATGATTTGTCAAAAATCCTGCCCCCTTCTTTTACAAGGAATGTGAACAACACCAATACCAATACCAATACAACTTTATTTTCCAGCATCTTTAGCCAGATAAGCAACAAAGGACCACATGACCCAAGCACAGTTGCCTGTTCCCAATCACACTAATGCTTTCCATAAGGATAAAAATAAAATTAATAAAATACTAATTAAATACTAATTACTAAACTAAGTTATTTTTATATAGCACTTTTCTCACCAGGGTCTCTTTACAATTTCGGAAAAAGAAACGCTGAAAGGCACAAAAAAGTCAGCTAAATGAACAACCAAATAACAGAGAGGATTAGCAGAGTCCTTTAAAATCTGACACGATCAAATTTCAGTGCCACTGGTGGCCGACAATTATGCTGCGTTTTAGACTGAAAGTTGAATGAACCACAGAATATACTCCACCTGTATTGTCTTTGAACTGCAGTCGCCTCAGTCGGCTTTCCACAGGAATTAATGGAAATAATGAAATTAAAGGAATTAATTCCTTTAATTAATTAATTAATAAATTAATTAAAGGAATTAATGCTATATTATATTATATTTGTGCTATATTAAATTATATATAATTGGTGCTATAATGAATTAGTCTGTAAGGAACTACATTGACCTATTAGTTCCTCAAGAGCTCTTGGTTGTTGTTGTAGAAAGGACATTATTTACAGTTACATTATTTATTGTCCAGCGTCACCTAAATGAGAATGAGGTTCTCTTCTGAGCCTGGTTTCTTTCAAGGTTTCTTCCTCATATCATCTCAGGGAGTTTTTCCTTGCCACCGTCACCTCAGGCTTGCTCATTGGGGATAAATGTCAGAAAATTGCAGGTTTAATCAAATAAAAAATAAATAAAAAGGCAAAATAAGCAAGAGATCATTTTTGTCAAAATTAGCTTATTGAACCAAAATTTGTATAACAGTATATTGTACATAGAAATATTTGCAACTTGGTACCTTCTTACTTACTTACTTTGTGTCACATCCACACATATACTGATGCTTTCAAAATTATTTTACTACTCAGTTTCCAAAATAAATTATCATCCACATGAACATTTTTTTTAAAACATGCAAGTGAGCATGCCGCTCCAGTGATCAGTGACTGTATGCTGTAAACCGTTATATCAATATCCATAAGATCCATAAGTGTGTTCAGTTACAAATTAAGAAGAAATGAGGGAAAATTCCAGCAGTTCTCAACAACCGCCAAAAGTTCGAAAAACAAAACTTGACAAACACAAAGATGGTTTTGTGTGGAGGATTGTTTAAACTGATTAAAGTTAATACGTCTCTGTAGAATGGTTTGCACTGCCAGAGCAGTAAATTCAGAAGCAACAGAATCGTCAGAATGTATCATAGTCTAGCTTCTCCTCATGAGGGTGTAATACCATAACAGAGGAAAATAAATTGTAAACACATTAACAAATAAGAAACTACAGACCACAACTAACAATGGGTCAGCGGCCATGATAATGCTGTGATGTTAGGAATTTCCAAAAATTTTCCTTTTCAATTTTTCCATGCAGTTTAAAGTGTTCCTTTTAAGGAAATTTTTTGAAAAGCTTTGTGTGGACAAAACAAATTATAAATAAATAAAATACAGCTCTGGAAAAAAAAATAACAGACTACTGCAAAATAATCAGTTTCTTATGTGTTTTTCTTACAGTTGCATGTATTGGTGAGATGAACAGTTTTGTTTCATTTTTTGTGAACTGCTGACAATATTTCTCCTAAATTCAGAATATATCTATTGTTATTTAGAGTGTATATTTAAAGGAAATGACAACACATCAAAATAACCCGAGATCATGCAGTATTTGCAGAGCTTTAATAACTCAAATAAAACAAAATGCAAATCATTTGTAAACAAATTGTGTTAATGCTTTGGATGAATAACATGAAGAAATCAGTATTTGGAGGAAAAACCCCGATTTGCATGAGTTTTGGCTCCATGATCTCCACCAGTTTCCCACATTGCTGTTGGGTAACTTTATATCACTCTTTTTGCAAAAAAGCAAACAACTCAGCTTTGCTTGACGGTTTGTGACCATCCATCTTCCTCTTGATGACATTCCAGAGGTTTTCAATAGGGTTCAAATCTGGAGATTGGGCAGTGGTCTGTTATGTGGTCTGTTAGTGGTCTGTTTTTTCCAGAGCTGTAGGTGTATATTTGAATACTCCAGTCATTCCTTTAATGCCTTCATTGCATGTCAATGCTTATGTGATTGTATTATGAAATTAAACAGGTGTTCCATAGCTATAGTGAATGTGTAATAGCAACACTATTGTGTTTATTACCAATGCTAAATGAGAAGTATACAGTACTGAGAAGTATTTTGTAACCCAAGAAACAAACAGAGAGCCAATGCCAAATTTCTGTAATGCATAAAAAATATTCCAGGCAACACCATCAAAGGTCTTGTCTACAATCCTGAAAAAGAGAAAAAAGAGAAAAGCACCCTTGGGTGCAGAAAAGATGAGAGAGACTAAAGAAAGTTTTTAAAAGAATGTCTAAGAATAAAAAATGAATGTCCTCTTTTAATAAATCACAGGAAAAAAAAATACACATATAGGTGTCAGACATTGGGATACAATTTGTTTTATATATATATATATATATATATATATATTTCAACAGAAAACAGTCTGAAAAATATTTCCTACTTTTTTATATTGACCTTAAACTTGCACTTTAAATGAATGAGCTATGAGAACAGTGATTCAGGTTTATTCAGGTTTATCACGTTTTATGCATTTAAAAACAAACAACATTAACAGACACCAAATTACTAAACACAAACAATTATACTTCCTTAAAAGAAATGGTATGAGTGGAGAAAATAAAGACATTTTAGAATACATGACTGGTTTCTTTCTTGCAACCAAAGAAAGATATGGACAGTGTAACAGAAGCAGGTTATGTGGTGAGTGAACTGATTACTAAAAGTCTGTGGCCTTATTCTAAATATCAGGTTATGAAGGAGCGCTGGTTGCCCAAATACTTGCCCCAGAAAAGCTGAAATATCTTGAGAATATTAATCTTAGTCTCGCCAGACTGTCGGGCTGGAATATCTCGCCATGGCACGAGATACTGAGAAATTTGAAAATATATTGCCAACAATTTCGATTCTTTCTTCCTTGCTATAAACAGACATGAACAATAAACAGCCAGAAATTTTTGTGCAGCATGTTTTGTGACAAGAGAACGTTTGCTTTCAGTAGCGGGCATGCACAACAAGACCAGAGATGATGAGATTTATGAAACACTGATAACAACAATGCAGTCCTATGATTTAACTACTGACGAAAGTGACGTGACAGCCTTGTTGTGGTCACATAAGGGATTTATCAAAAAGGAAACGACAAGATTTGGTCAGGATCCAAGCAATTTTGTAACATAATGGCACAATATTTACCAAGAAAATCTCACTGTCACTTTTTCTTTTTTGAACTGTGCGATGATAAATAGCATTTTCAGCATTAACTTTAATGTAACTTTAAGTTGAACAACAACCATTTCAGGGAACTCGAGATTTGGTTTATTACTTTGAGGAGCAAAGGCTAAGCAGGAAAAACATGCTCAAGAAAATATTATGAATTCAGGAATGCTTAGAAACATTTCAGGGAAATGAGTTGTAGGTTGTTTTGGGGTTCATGGTGTACATCATGTACAAGTTCTCTGTCAGAGCACAATGTTACACTGAGACCAGGTCCTGGTTGCACTCCTTGCTTGTGTACAGTTATTTGAAGGCAAATTCAACCTGAAAGGGAAAATATACAGCTTTTTCTTACTCTATGGAATGACAATAGCTCTCAAGAGGGGACAACAGAAGACAAAAGGAAAGTTTCCCATTAGAAAGAAGCCGAACAGCACCATTCAACATAGAAGTCAATAAACTTCAAAATACGACTTAGCTAAAGGTCAGACCCAGCAATATGTATCTGTTGGAGTTTTCTGGAACCACATATCACTTACAAAAATCTGTTACTTGCGAAAAGCATTCTTCAAGAAAAAAGAAATTAACTTGGAGACTTGCATGTTGAAACAATGTCATTCCCCCCAGACATTCCACAGCTGGTGAAGACCAAACATTCTCAACCCTTGCATTGAAACTGAGATGAGGTGAGTCTAAGATCAAATTTCCATTGATCTTTTGTACCACCAGCATACGACTTATTTATTAGGCTTGCTTTAGTTAGTCCAACACAGTCTGTGGCCCTCAGTAGGTATTAACCTGGCCCTCAGTGAGAAAAATGTATCCTATCTTGGATTAAACAAGAACTCAACTGTCCAGACATTCAGCAAATATGTCCTTAAATAATGGAGAATTTCTGTAGAAAAAAAAAACAAACATCTGGGGCAGTAGATATCCAACTTTGAGGACATTTTCTAGCAAGGCTTATTTAGGGATAGGATCGTCTACAACTCTCCTGGAAACCTTTATAAATGGATTGCTGCTAAAAATTCTTCATCAAACTTCAGACACTCACTAAACCACTTATTAATATTCAGTTGGATAGAGTCAAGCTGGTCTATCACATAGCTAGCAAAAGCATGTCTCAGCTAGTGCCTCAAAGAGTTTATTATCATATTTATATGTTACATGTCTCAGGTTTGTTCAGGTTGTCCCAAATCAAACTCAGTCATCATTTTTATATAATGAGGGGAAATAATAATGGACCTTAATGATAGATGAGCTTGGACAGACCTAGAAACTTGGCCATTCCTGATTCATATGTAGGAAGAAAAGGCATCAAAGAAATTTAGGGAACTAAAACTATTTCTATCTGTATCTGTGTCCATTTAGTGCTTCATATTAAACTTTATTTTAAACAATATGTAAACTCAAAGCAGTTTCAGCATGGCTCTAACAGTTCCTCAATCTCAGCTACGTCACTCAAGTTCATAATTTGCCTAAACTATTAATGAATGCAGTACCTCTGCAGTATATTCAACTTGCTTACTTGGTTTTACTTTTAGTTCTTTAGTTTTTTCACCAAAAATACTCTAGCAAGGCTAGCTAAAGCTAATAGCATAATTTAAACTAATTGATTTCACAAAGTGCTACAAGTGTACATGCTAAATTTTCCATATTGTGTCCAGGCTAATTGGACATAAAACCAAATATTCATCCGGGACAATAACATCAATATAGCTTGTGAATGGACTAGAAGTCCAGTCTTATAATGACGGGTCACACAAAAAGGGAGAATTTAACTTCTGAGATACATGTCATTCCATGAGGTCTGTGGTGCAGCTACCTGGTCATCTTAAAAGATCAACATTTTTCCCCAGTTTGCTAGATATAATTTGCCCAAGTGCTGAAACACTGGCCCTGGAATTTTAAGAGGGATTCTCTGTCACTCAGAACCCAAGCTAAACTCTACAAGAAGGTTCCAGAGGAAATGGTGGCCACTAATGATGAAAGTACTGTATATATCCGTCATATGGTGACCATGTGACTTTATGTTAAATGTCTAGACATGTGTACACATGTACATATGAAGAGATGCAGGTGTTGAAACAGTGCCTCTGGCGGTTCCAAGAACATGTTTACATACATAACCTAACATGATCCAGGGAGATGACAAGATCTTGATGTGGGGATGCTTCTCTAAGTATATACAGCAGCTCAGTCTTGTTGTGATTAAGCTTCAGGTAATGATTTGCCACCCATTGTGAGATATAAACCAGGCATGCTGAGATTCGTGCAGAAATCCTGCTGAACTCAAGCATGGCCATTCTCTGTTTTCATCCTTTTAATCTGAGGAGGGAAATTGTCATGCCTTTTTTGTCGCATTTAATGTCTCCTAAAGAATTTTAGGAGAAACATCCCCAGTTACGTGAGAATCTTTATTACAAAATCATGAGATTAAAGGGATGTGATATGGGCAAAGAAACAGAAAAGTGTCTGTTACTCACCATGTGCCTTTATACATGCAAACAAACATTCTACATTTTAAGACATGAAAAAACCAAAGAGAAGACCAAACCCAGTGAAAATCTATATGAATGGATGTATCTATTTAGACATAAGCTCACTAAACCATTACACTGCAAAGAAAAAGGACTTATTATTACAATAAGACAATTTGACAGCCCCTCCCAACATCAATATTAGTAGAACCACCCCCTGACTGCAGTTACAGCTGCAAGTCTTATGAGATATCACTCTCATCGGGATCTTCCTATTGGATATTTTTCTATTTCTATTCCTGCCAAAAAAGCTCTGTCAGATAAAATGCAGACTGTTGCTGAACAGCAACTTACAAGTCTTGCCACTCAATTTAGTTTGAGGTCTGAACTTTTGCTGGGCCATTCTAACATGTCCAGGCTCAGTATGCTTATTGTCACCCAGTCCACCTGTCCATTAGCCAGTTCCCTATATTTAACCATTTTTTCCCTGCTGATGAAAAGCATCCACACAGCATGATGCTACCACCAGCATGCATTACTGGTGTTCTGAATGTGATGAGCAATTTTGGATTGCTCAAGACCAGAGAACTGATTTTCACTGAACATTGCGATATCAATGGCCTTTTATCAATCATGTCTATCTTCTTCCCTAAACAGTCTTCCCTAAAGCTCAGCATTGAGGGGTTTTCAGTCTTGTGAACACTAACTCTAATCTGATCATCGGATTTCGTCAGCTCTTTTAAAGTTATTCTTGGCCTCTTGGTTGTTTCTCTGACTTAAACCTGCCTTACCCAGTCTCTGACATTTGGAGGACAGCCACCTTTATCTTATCAAAACTGGAGACGTTACTTATTCATAGGGTCAGATTTATTATAGATCAAATTAACAGCACTTGAAAATGAGCAGGAAATGTAGCAGATGTACTCAGTCAGCTTATCCTTCAGACCATGGGTATATTTTCTTTAACTAAAACATTGGCACTACTTTATTCATCCAATAGCCTACATCCCATGTCCACATTATAATTTCATGACTTTTATTTTGTATCTCTGGGCCTCATTAAGTGCGCAATTAACTGTCAAAAGATTCTAATAAAAAAATAATTAAATAAATATAATGTGTTGGCTCAAATGCTAGAACTAATTTGGTTGAAAGTCATATTCTTGAATGTAACTTTTTTGCATCAGAATAGTGCAAAATTGATGAAAATGTAAAATTGAATGATGGTGGATGGAGTGACAAAGATACAATGATAGGACAGCAGATTGCAACTGATGAAATTTACATTAAATTGTTCTGACCTCTCCCTTTCGCTTATTATCCTTCTGGAAATCAGAACAAGTTGCTACTCATGGAGCTGAGCAGAACACATCTCACTCAGGAGGAATGTCAGATGAATCATGGTGTTGTACCTACAGTATATTTTGAAGGTCTGAGCCCCAACTCTAAAGACAAGTCTAAAGACAATTGACTCTGGCTTCAGTAAAGCTCAACCTTCATAGAGAGTCAGCTGTTCCTAAGAAGACTGACATACCTTAAATGTATTTGAAATGAATTGTACATGTTTCTAAAGTATGTACAGGTAAAGGTATGAAGTAACAACACACATTTGTAATCCAGAAAACACACAGGTCAGAATACGCCAAAGGATATTTCCAGAGATATTTCCAGAGAAAGCACAGCAAGACTCTAAATATGGGAACATTATACACATATTAAAGGCTCAAACATTATTCAGCACAGATCCTGGCAAGAACTCAGAGAGAGAGAGAGAGAGAGAGAGAGATTCATATCTTATCCAAACATGGCCATTTTTCTTAATTTGTGCTCAAATTCTTTTATTTCACTCTAGTAGTCTGTAGTTTGGTGTATAATTTCACATCACATAATAAATTCAGCTGTCTCATTGTGTACATTCACCCACAATTTGATCTGGAGTTATTATCTTTCTCTAGTATTTTAGCTTCTATCAGTTCATTACTAATACACTCATCATCTCATGTTTCCTTAGCAGAGCATACACTCAAAACCTTTGAAGCAGTCCATACAGGTCCAGGAGATATGATTCACAGGACATTCATTTAAAAAAAAAAAAAAGATCCCATCACAATGTTAGAACTGCACAGTTGCAGTAATTATTGGGGTTTTAATATCAACTACTGGGTGCCACCTCCATAAGTACACATTGTATTAACTGCAAAGACTTGCCTTTCCTGAGGGCAAACTACTAAAGCTCAAAACATCATTAAGAGGCATTGGAGCTACAGGTGAATTTATGTGATCAAATAAAAGCATTGGCTATTAGCACAAACAGCATGTTGGAAGAAAAGTAAAGACAAGAAAATGTTACCCAATTGTAAGAAATTATGGTGGATCATTGATGATATGGAGATATTTCATGGCTATTTTTAACAATAGCCATCGCAGTCTTTGAAGAGAACAGACCACATGCACAAACTTGAGAGTGCCTGAAAATCACTCTGTCTGTGTATTTATTTTATCTCCTTTGAGGAGTCCCAATCTTTCTCTCTTTCCTCTCTCTCTCTCTCTCTGTCTCTCTCACACACACACACACACACACACATACATACATACATACACACACACAATACAGATTAATAAATTTGAATAGTAAGAGAACAAAAAGGTGTACCAGTCATACACAATGTATGAAAGGCCAAGAAAAAACCACTTGTCTCTTGCTGTCCTGAAATGACATACCTAAAGATGTGAATGAACCATGTCCTGCACTCGTCCCTTATGTTATGAATGGAGAAAGGATTGTCAAAAGGGGTAATGACTTACAGGCAGCATGCCAGCCACTTGGAATACCTGAAACGTGATGAGTACAGGAGATAAAATGAGTACAACAGCCCTTTGATTTACTCTCTCGGTCTTCCTTTCATTTGGTTTTACACACACACACACACACACACACAAACTCAATAAGATGGCTTATAGCAAACATGCCTTCTGGTCATACCTCCCAGATATTCAGAGAGCAAACTGGTACTGAGTGGAAACAAGCCACGGAAAGCCATCAGTATTTCAGACCACTAGAACAGTGAACAAATCAAATTTATAAAGAAACAGCAATAACAATTGACTGATCATATAATAATATAATTCATGTAATGTGTTGGTGGAAAAGGGAGATAAGTGGCCACTTTGTAGGCTCACCACCTGCAAGATGAAGGCTGGGTGTCAGGTGTAAGGTCAAACAAGCATTCAACAAGGCTTTTGCTTGCATACAACAAGATTTTATAAAGAAACATGGCTTTTTGGGAATGTGGACTGTCACTTAACTGTCAGGGAGAGAGTCAGTGCATGATATGAGCAGGTATATACTATAACGGGATTTATATCCACACACAATATGGAATCAAGAACCACACTGAGGGTTGGCTTTCCTGAATAAAGTGGACCTCTGACACACACTTATTCACAGTTGACTATACTGTCCAGATGTGATTCCCTTCCAGGAAAACTGAAGTGCCTTGGGTTCTTATTCACAAGTAATGGAAAAAAGCACAAGATTGACAATAGGAATGGGTCAGCACCAGCAGTTACTGCACTAGCCTGTTTTTCCCTAAAGCAGAAGGTCAGTATATTGGTCAACTTACAGTACATTCTTATCAACACCTATGGATCATAAGCATTTACATTTGGAAGACATCCTTATCTAGAGTGCTTTATCTCATTTATACAGTTGTACCGTAGAAGGTTACGAGCCTTCTCAAGGGCCTAGTAGTGGCAGATTGGGGATCTTGGGATTTGATCTCTCAACCTTTAATCAGTAGCCCAGCGCCTTACTCACTGGGCTACCAGTTCCTTATCTGTGGGTAGTGCTGCCTACAATAAGGTTGTGAGTGCAGATGATGGAAATGAGGTCTTCCATAAGGTTACTGGCCTTATTCTCTGAGATAGAGTAAGAAGCTACAAGAATGCCTTCTGGTTGTCTTTAGCTGGACTTTTATCAGGCACATCCCACAGGACTGGACACAGGAGTAGATGCAGGATCCATTGGAAAAACTATATCTCACAGCTGGTGTTTCAAATCTGGGATCCCCCATGAGTTCCTGGAGTCTATGGCCAAGGATAGAGAAATCTGAGATGAGCTTTTCAGTCTGTATATCCACCACAACTCTGAACAGAAAAATGAGTGAATAAGTGACTGAATGAATAAATGGGCATATGAGGAAATGAATGACTGAATAGATGTTATAATTTAACACAACAAATTTTGCACAAAAAAGCATACAACCCTCCAGCCTCTGGGAAATTACAGATCTGAGAAATAGCTGTTACATTCAAGTTATAGTTGCCCTCTTAAGTCTTTGGTTTCCTCAGCAGTTTGCAGTGTGTTGTGTCTCTGTTGCTTTACACTACAGTAGGCCTACAGTACTTTATCGTCCTCTGTAGCTGACTTTCCCAGAGCAAATGTACCTTGGCACAGAACCAGGAGCCCATTAGTGGACAAAAAGCGGAGCAGGCACTTACTACAAGCCTGATTTGTTTGTTTGAGATGGAGTTTAGCACACATCAAAGTTCCGTCACCACGTGTATTTAATGAAACAAGACAGTCACATGATGGCAAAGGGTATTATTAATGCTGCTGTGTGTCCAAGAGTGAAAGTATAAAAAAAACTGTTGGCTCATTTCGCAAAATGACAGCAAATGTGTTATTTTACAAATCTGAGACAGAAAGAGATAAAGCCATCTCAGCTTCCCCCTGAATCCATCAGTCTAAAACTGGAACTTTATTACTTAAACTCCTTTTCTCCTGCCTCATGGTGTGACCTTACATCCTCTTTGTCCAGCTCCAGCTGTGACCTGTTCTCCCCCAACAATCTCAAGTCCTGGAAGTAAATGCTGAGACAGTGACTTGCTACTAATATACAGCTTTTAAAGAGTTCACTAACTTTAAACATGCTTATCATTCTTATTTCTTCATTTTTTTCTTTACACTTTCCCTTTCACTTTGACTCGTAAGGCTTCCATGCCATAATGACTCCATGTTTTCAGTAAAAGAGACTGGACAAATGGAGAAAAATGACTTCAAATCTCTGCTGCCTCGCTTAGAAAAAATGACACAAGCCACAAGGAAACGTTTTTTGAAATATTACTCTATATAACTCTGTGCTGGACACCTAACAAGGGTCTACATTGGAAAGATGAGCAGAAATACAGAGCTTCAGCAACAGCATTCTTTATTAAAAAAATATTATAAATTTATTATAAAATTATATAGATATAAGAAAACAACTGCACATTCTGGGGTTACCATGGAAAGAGATCATGAATTTTGGGTAGATTGATTGGATAGGATACCTTATCTTATAATATTTTAAGTCTAGATAACTAAAGATTTTTCAAGCTATTCAGTTATCTGATCTTATTTCCAAGCATTTTGTGTACAGGTAGCTATAGCTAGTCAACTTAAACATAGTTGTCTATGCTGGAATCGGCATCTAGCTACAGCTGCCACACTACAGTGTAGCCTGCAAACATGGCCACCAAGGACTACAACTCACATCCATCACAAACACTCTTATGTTCACATTTACCCAACAACTGAAGGCACAGACCTGCACTCTCTCTTCCTCAAACTATATAAGTACCTTTACTGCACTATAATTCACTATAATTCTATAATTCACTTTATGAATTATATACTATATGTTGATTTTCACTAGTCATTACAAAGCCTTTTGAATGTTGATTGTTAACCTGGTTCTTTATTATGTTTTTGATTTCTGGAGTTTATGCTATTTGTTTATCAGATAAACATTGTCTGCACCTTGACCAGCTCAGATTGCAGATGGCACAGCTTGGAGCCACCACCCAAGCTCCACTACTTCCACCAACTGCAACCCCCATTCTGCATTGTTGCTCATAGCGCCGCCTGGCTGGCTGCAAGGGGTTCATGTTACAATGCTCACTAGAAGCTAACAGGGGGTCCCAGAGCATTTGAGGACTGCTCAAGTCATCAGTCTGTTCACTGACAACATACTGGCCTGGCAACAGCTGTCTGGTCCCAAGGAGGTGAACAAATAGCCTCCTATGAACACTTCCTGCAACTTATTTAATGTTTGTTTGACCATTATCCTAAGGGGTAAGGAGATTTGGGATGACTCCTTACCTTGAAACCGATGTGATTCCGCAGCAGACGGCCTCTGAAAAGAGCAGACACTTAAAGCTGCCTAGCACCAAGGGCTCATAGCTGACCTCCACACTGGTCTAGCATGCTATGATGTCCAGGTATCCAAGTATGATCATTTGCTTAAATGCTCAATTCAGAAACCAAGCTGCCAATAAGACAAACATGCCCCCAGTACTGGAACTCCAAAACTTAAAACCCATGCAGCTGGGCCAAGTCAAGTTGAATGACATGGATTACCAGAGGCAATGTCAAGAGAGACTGTTTTTTACCAGGCAGTGCCAAGCACCAAGTGCAGCTCTCTCACACATTGCATCAACCCATTACACTCAGTGTCTGCGCCATGCATCATAAGAGCATTTCAGTCCTTGTCACCATCACACTCAAGTTCCTGGTGGTGTTGGGTTTCCAAATGATGCAGACCCATGATACACAGATATTCAGGAAAGACTTGTGCGCTGTTTATTTTACTGTCCAGGCAATTGCCTCCATGCCTCCTCTATCACAATTGTGGCACAACCACCACAGAAAGCTCTAAACCTTAAGTCCTTGTGGAAGTTACTACAGAGGATCAGGAATAGAACAAAGTATTTAACAAAGCCAAATCCAGTGGGTTTCTAGATCCTAAGGGAAACCACACCCCCTTGTAACCATATATACTCTGTCAGCCAAAGAATCCCAAGCCATGGAGGAATATATTGAAAAAGTCCACAAACAGGGGTACATAAGACTCTCCATGTCTCCAGCCTCCCTTGGATGCCCATGCATTGATTATCAAGGTCTAAATCAAATCTCAGTTACGTACCATTATCCTCTGTCTTTAGCTCTTGAACAGCTACCAGTTTTCACAAACATTTACCTATGCAGCGCCTACAGCCTGCGCCACATTTGAGACAGGGACAAGGGGACAAGGAGACAATGATTCATTATTGAGAAAGATGCTCAATTATTGTATGTATAATCCATTTTTATTCTAACTTTTAGTCAGAAATAAAGGAATGATTTCCCTTTCTGAAAAGGTAACAGACTACAAAAAATGAAATATTATTTTTTATTTTATAACTGCAAGAATTTGTTAGTAAAAGGAGTAAGGTTAGGGCCTTGTGGAAATATGTAAATTATACAGTTTTAAATAGAAATGTTTTAAATGTTTAATTCCATGAATATTTAGTTTTACTGCCTGTGTGAACTTTTCATGACTATTGGCCGGGTTTCAACTTCCTTTGAGTGAGTGCAGGAGACAAATTGTATCATCAGACAGCTCATGTTAGTGGTCTTCACTGTCTAGTGCTACGTGCAGCTAAGCAAGATATAAAAGTGATTTAAAACCCTTTCCCCATTTCCCTTACTCCACACACAAGAGCAGATTTATCCAACTGTCAACAAGCTCTCGCTCTCTCACCCCTGGCCAGGCCAAGGACATCTGTTTTCTCTCCCAATTCTACTTTCATTCATTCTTGCTTGTGCTATCCACACCATCAGCCTCTTTTCTCTTCATTCATTATGCCATCAGCTTTCTTTGGCCACAGCTCATGGCCCCCCTCTGTTGTTTTAAATACAATAAATAAAAATTTTAAATATAAAAGCAGGAGGAATGACAAAGACATCAATAAAAATAAAAAAGGGACAGAGTGAATAGTGCTAAAAAAGGAACAGAGCTTTGGTCTGGCCATATTGGAGTCTCTCAGAAATTATTCACCCCCTAGTGATTATTACACTCTCTCTCTCTCTCTCTGTCTCTCTCTGTCTCTCTCTGCTGTATTGCAACATCAAATTAAAGTATATTACACTGGGATTTTTTTCTGCTACTTTTGAAATTAAATAAATCTAATTTTATCATTAGATGTCCTCAGAATTATTTCAAAATGAACACTGCTTAATTTATTAGTATTCACCCCCAGAGTCAGTGTCCTCTTGCAGCAATTACAGCTTTGCGTTGTCTTGAGTAATTCCATGGAGAATGTTGGTGGACAGCAATTGTTTGAGGTCATGCCACAGATTACATAGAAATTGATTTATTGGAAGTGGATTTAGGTCTGGGGAAAATCTTTTTTTTTCTTCAAGACACTTATTTGTAGTGATTGCCCTGTGCTTTGGCTAATTATCCTTTTAGAACATATATTTTCAGCCTAGACATTGATTTCTGCCTGACTGGAATAGTCAATAATTTGTTTGTGTTGCTCTTGATGCCAGCAAGCTTTCCATTACTTTCTGCTGAATAGCGACCCCAGAGCATGATGCTACCATCAGAGTGTCTGATGGTGAGAATGGTGTTACCAGGGTGTTGGACTGCATTTGTTCTGCTTTTAGATCAAATAGCTCACCTTTAGTCTCATCAAAGTGCAAAATCCTTTACTCTAGGGGTGTCTTATTGTTAGCCTTTTCTCAGAAGCCACTCTCCCATAGAGGCCACTCTAACACAGAGGCCAGATCGGTGAAGAGCTGATAATATTGTTGAGGTCTGCACCGGTTCTACTATTTCATCCAGTCAAGCTCTTTAACCCCTTCAACCTTGTAGTTGGACTCTTGGACACTTCCCTAACAGTTGCCCTTCTCGCCTGAGCTCTCAGTTTGGCCTGATCTCTCAGTTTGGCCTGATCTCTGTAGTGTCTGCATTGTGCCACGTTTTTCCACTTAGTTATAATTGATTTCACACTGCTCCACAGACAGTTCCTTGGTGTTCATGAGAGTAGGACGTAACTGATCTGCAGTTTTAGCTGTGAGACCTCCCAAATTCAGACATATTTATTGTGCAAGCATACAATTGGGCACAGGAGGATTTAAAATGAGCTCAGGTGTGCCATGTTCAACATACACTATTTAAAGTGAGTCTAGTGAAAAGTAGTCCTAGTTTAGACTGTGAACGAAAAGGGGTGAATACTTAATTAAATTATTAGTTTTTAGATTTTTTTTTATTTATATTCATTTAGATTTTTCCAAATAATTCTGAGGACATCTAAAGACCTAATATTATTTCAAAACTTTATTTTAATATTGTTTTAATCTCAGTATATTAATATTTTTTGTTTTTAATATTAATATAAATCTTTTTTTCTTTTTTTTTTGAGACATTTTGAAAGGAGCAGAAAAAAAGAATCCCATAATAATAAACTTAAACTTGATGTTTCCGTAACAAAATATACTGGGGGCTGAACTACTTTTTTGGATGCATGGTGTCTAGGCTGATCAGTGGGCAATTTTCTGTTCATGCCTCTGGGTGCATTTAGCTCAGGGTGTCTGTAACAGAAGGGGAGGTAAAGCAAAAGGAAATGTCACTGGCTAATTCACAAGCCTGTTCTACTATTACCCCTAGCTCATCAATCACAGTAGAGTCTGGGTTAGGTTCAGGGGCATTATACAGAAGAGACTGGCAGTTATAGCAGCGCTGCCTTAGCAACTGCTGTGTTGGAGTGATACAATCAGATTTGGGTTATAATGCGTTTGGCTCAGTTTAATATCAGTGGAGGCCAAAAAGTGAACAAAATCCAATTTAGACAGAACACACACACACACACACACACACTTTTAACACTAGTCAAAGCTTTTACATCATTATGTATAAAATATTCATTCACTGAATTGCCTCTATATTTTCTTTATTTAGATACTTTCCCTAAATATCAGTCTGCTCTAATGTCTTTATGTCTGTATATGCATCAAGTGGTTACATAATGTATCACATCTTGTGAATACAAGCTGGCTTCAGCATGAGGTGCCATGGCCAGCTGAGGCCTGTGAGGGACATTCACATGGCCCTGCAGCTGCTGTAAGCACATTAAGAGCTGTAAGCAGCTGTAAACACAGGGCTGCTCGGGCTGCTCAGCTCCTTTCTTCACTCTCTAAACATTTTCTTTTCCAGTCCATAAGTTTGGACGAATCCTCTTGGTATTTACACCATGCTTCCACCCCCTACTTTTCTCTCTCTTCAAAGTAAAACATGTATACCTTTTAACCTGTTGTTTTGGAAACAGAGCTGAAATGTTAATATAATGAAATGTTAATATAATAATAGGTACATTTTGTCATTGGATTTGTTTAAATTGAGTCAGAAATGGATTTAATGTAATGATTCCTGTGGTTTTCTGAGTGAGTCAGAAATTTGTTCAGCAACAATGTCAAGGTAAGAAATACAACACGGTGGAAGCAAGCAATAATCATCCATTCCTGTCTGTTTCAGTCTGTCATTACACACTGGAGGGACAGCAGAATTTTTTGCTTTAGCTTGTTATTATTTTTTTGTGCTTTTACTTTTATTTACTTCTTTTTTGATGACTTGACAGGCGAAATGTGGCTTTCTCTCTCTCTCTCTCTCTAAAAAAAAAGGTGAATGAGTAAGGTCCATATGGGCCAATGAGCCATATCTTACATGACATGCAGGCTGGTGCTTCTGGGATTCAGAGGAGAAAGGCTTCAAAGAATCCAGTGTGTGTGTGATGTTTTGAAAAAAGTAATTTATGTGTTAAGGAGCTAACCATGATAGAAAATTTAAAACGTGTACATAGGCACGTAGTCACTCTATCCTAAAAAATACAAATAGATGACCACATGAAATAGTGAAACTTACAGTACCTCCATGCATTCTTTACGTCTACACACCAGTCTGTGATAGAGTCTTCACATACACTAAAAACAGAAATAATATTCTTAAAAAATTGTCTCAATAGACCAAGATTTCACAACAATGCAATAACTAGAGGCCATACTGGAAAATCATCTTGTCATAGATGTAAAATGAACGAAATACAGATTCCATAAGACATCTACATAAATGTGTTGCAGTTGGGAATACTGATATACTTTACAAAATGCTTTCAGTGCTGATCCTGGAGCTCAGGCAGAGGAGTATGACAGGGAGTGAAGGCTAGTTAATTACTTTTTGGAAAGGTAATTTGCCATGTAAACAGCTCCCAGCTACAACTACGTCCACTGTCTGAGCGTGTACATGCGTGCATGCTTGTGTTTGTGCCACTCAAAGATTTTGTGTATTCACACTCACTAAATCAACCGGAGCACCGAACACTGAACATCTTTCAACTCTAATCACACTTATGATCTGTTGTTTTTCTTTCTCTTTCTTCTTCTTCTTCTTCACATAACCTAAGCATCAAGAACACATCTCTTTTTTTTTTATCATTTAACCAAACAATGACGCATACAATCCAGCTGAAGATAACGCTTTAAAACTCCAACTAACCATGTAACATTGTTTAGATATGAGTTGTCTGTACATTTGCAAAAAAAAAAGAAAATTACAGCACATTTATCTGAAATGTACTGGCTTCTAAGAAAAACCTTACGCAGCCCAAAATCTGTTTAAACACAAGCCCTTTCGTTGTGTGTGGTGATACCTGTTTATATCCTAACTTAGCTGTTTGCCTGTTTAGGCTTTGACTTGGTTTTGTTTGGGGGAAGTATACAAACACACTGATAGCACACAATTATCAGTGCCAGAAAGGGTTGTGATGACCCACACCGGCGGGGGTCATTTAACAAGAGCATTAATCTTACTGCCGCTTTAAGTTTTAAAGCCATTTAGAGTTTCTGCAGTCTTATCTGCAAATCCGAGGAGACAGAACAACTGGTTACCAAAGACTATGAAGAAAAGAAGAAAAGAAGAAGAGGGGGAAGAGGAGAATCTTCGCTGTCTAAGTAGCTTAGATGCTTTTATCTCTCTCTCTCTCTCTCTCTCTCTCTGTGGCACATCAAAGCTGAACAGTGCAGATTAGTGGCCGTCAATTCACCTCTTTTCAGGAACTAAGGATAGGGGAAGCACTGCCGTACTAACACATAAACATACATACAACTGTAAGTGAATTCACACATGCAGGCTCCCTACCACCTGGGGAATTTAAGAGGAAGGGAGTAGGGGAGAAAGATTTCTGCAGGGATTTCAGCAGCCTAACGTGACAATTTAATAAGATGAACTAAGTAACATATGACGTCATCTTGGCGTGTGTGTCATGGATACACAAACATTGCCATAAACACACACGAACACAGTAAACTTGCACACACCCACATTGTCCAAACAATTATTCACATGTTTTACAAACATAACTGGCCTGTGGCAAGCAGCTGGACAACCAACATGCGTTAATACTGAATTCCAACCAACAGCCAGAGAGTGAAACAAACAGTAAAGCACGTCATGTTGTTAATGCTATTTGGGACAAGTTGATGCTGCCGCTGACAAATAATCTAACTGGACATCCTGAAACGTCTCCTCTGAGTTTAAAGTACGTTGCCATCAACATACTTTTCAAGAAACTTACATATGCTTCATTCATATTTGGTTGCTGTCACTGGTCACTGTCACATATGTCATCATCAAGATTTACTCAGTTCTTATAAGGTTTCAATTGAAACATTCTTACTCATGTGAAAACCATTAACATTTAAAGACCTATGCTGCATGAGATTGATGCCAGGTGTTATTTTCTTCACAGTCAAGTCCACTTGACATTTTCTCATAACTCTGCAGCCCCACAATCTCTGGCTTTCTAGCAATGCCCTCAACCTTTTTTTTTTCCTCACAGCTTATCATTAATATTTTTCTAATTCTGTTCTGCGACGATACAAATTCCTGTTGCCGAGAAATCACTTTACCAGGAAAATGAACTTGTATCAGCACTGACCAGATGTGACCTGCACTTATGGGGTAACCGCAGACCACAGAAACTGTACTTGTGCCCTTATAACTCAATCACAGCCAGCTTCAGACTTTGTCGCACTGAGCGGTCGTTAGCACACACCTCTGAAAGGTTAACTAAGTAGCACCAATTTAAGCATACCACCACTACACACACTCCATAATCTGTCAGTGTATATCATTTTGCGCTGTGGGAATGCTGGTCTCTGGGCCTTGAGTGGACTAAGGAATTGGCTGATAAGTGGAGTAGAAGTGTTCTCTGTGGTGTTGTAAAATGAAGAACTAGTCAGCGGTTCTGTCATATTTCACCAATGCACAGACAACACAGAGGGAATAGGGTCCCTAGTAACACCTTGGTTCATAAACCAGCCCAGATGTTCATCTGATTTAGAATGGGGAAAAAAGGAGGGGAAAAAAAAGAAGAGACATAAACCTGTTCTTTTCACTAAAATGCCTGTTTTGTAAGACACATGTCCATGTGCATAAATATTTTACTCCTGTAAGACCAAGATGTTGAAATCGGCAACATTTTACTGGCTGAAATCTTGGCAATGTCTCGGTGATTCCACATGTTCAGGGTGGTTCTGTTGAAAGCAAAGCATCTTGGTAACAGAACAGAACAAAGGATATCTCAAAGTTTCCCAATAATTGCATAGACATAAATGTGACAGCGAAGATGAGTGACCTAAACACTAGAAAACTAGAGGTTAACTATTGCTCATATATATTGATGGATAGATATACACTGTTACTGATGGACATTAAATGTTTCATTGCAAACATACTCACACTCTTGCTAACAGGTGCATAAATGTACACACATACAATAGCCAGAGACAAAACAGTGGCAGTAGAATGGATCATACTGAACACTGTAAATGTGGCACAAGTCAGTTTGTGAAATTTCTGCCCTGATAGATCTGCCCCAGTCAACTGTAAGTGCTATTATTGTGAAATGGAATCATCTGGGAACAACAACAACTCAGTGAACATCTAAAAAGTGCCTTTCCCCTGTTGCATCACTCACTACAGAGTGATTCCAAACTGCCTCTGGAAGTAACAAGAACTTTAGGAAAGGGTTTTCCATGGCTGAGCACCACACGCCTAAGATCACTATGCGCAATGCCAAGCGTCAGTGAGAGTGGTTTAAAACACTCGGCCACTGGAATCTGAAGCAGAGTAAACATGCTCTCTGGAGTGATGAATCTTAGCAGTCTGATGGACGAATCTGAATTGGGCGATTGCCAGGAGTACGCTACCTACCAGAATGCACACAGCCAACATAAAGTTGAGGAGGGGTAATGGTCTGGGGTTGTGTCAGGGTTGGGGCCCCTTAGTTCCAGTGGTAATGCTAATTCTACAGCATACATTTTAGACAATTGTACGCATCCAACTTTGGGGCAACCATTCGGGCTTTTTCCTGTTCTAATGCCCCTCTACACAAAGTGAGGTTCTGTTTGTGACATGGTTTGATGAGTTTGGAGTGGAAGATCTCGAGTTCGAGCCTGCTCAGGGCCCTAACCTCAACCCCATGGAACACCTTTGGGATGAATTGGAATGTTGATTCCAAGCCAGGCCTCCTAATGCAACATCACTGCCTGACCTCACAAATGATCTTTTGATTGAATTGGCACAAATTCCCACTGACACACTCTAAAATCTAAAAAAAAAAAAAAACTTTCCCAGAAGACTGAGTGGAGGAAGTTATAGCCACAAAGTGGGGACAATTCTGAATGAATACCAATGGTTTTGTAATGGCATTTCCAAAAAGCTCATAGAGGTATGAAAGTCAGGCGGCATTTTTTGGCCATTTACTGTAACTGTGTTTCCTCTAGGATCAGAGAAGCAAGGTTTCTTTACAAAAAATGGCTTCGGTTTTTTCCAAAGTGACAAATAGTGTATCCTCTTCTGGTTGCCATGAATACTTCACAGGGGATAGATATTCTCCAGAAATGTTAATCTTTAAACAATAAATGCTTTTTAATCATCTTACACATCAACTGCCCCTTCAGAATAAACCTGTAAAACCTATTTCCACAGCAGGCCAGAATGGTGGCTCTGGTTACTGTCTGTGGGGAGTTTTACACATTCTCTCTCTGTGTTTGTGA
This sequence comes from Hemibagrus wyckioides, assembly GCF_019097595.1. Classification (NCBI taxonomy): domain Eukaryota; kingdom Metazoa; phylum Chordata; class Actinopteri; order Siluriformes; family Bagridae; genus Hemibagrus; species Hemibagrus wyckioides. The sequence goes on from NC_080728.1 coordinate 4,908,947, forward strand.
GTTCTCAGGTTTCCTTCCTCCTCCTATAGTAAATTGTCTTTAGGTGTGAATTAGTGTGTGAGATTTGTTGTGCCCTGTGAAGAACTGGCATTTCATTCAAAGTGTATTCTCACCTCACACCAAGTGTTCCTGGTATAACCTGCAGATCCCCATGACCTGGACAAAGTGGTTAGAAGATGAATGATTGATTTATTCCACTGAGGGGGATCTAGGAAGTTCTGTATTGGTATGAACCTTATGCAATTTGTAAGAAATTTTCTGCTATGACCACCCAAACACAAACATAGCTGAAACAGATTACCAGAATGCATGGGTTTAGAAAGTGAAGAATGCCAAAAGAAACTGGAAAAGCACAACTATGTTAACTACGGCTTTCAACTTCCCAGCTTTGGTATAAAACCTTGGCTGTGTTTTTGAAATATTAAAGTGTGTATCTCATTGTTGGTGAAGTGGAGAAGTTTGAGATGTAAGCGAAACAGCAGAGATTATCTTACACAGATTATATACCCATATGCTTTTGGTAACTCGGGCCCTGAACATTTTCTCACACAGATGAAAGGAAGACAGCACCAGTTCATTTTAGGGGAACCAAACAGCATACTATTCTTAGCATGCACAATCAAGCACAGAAATGGGTATACGTAAACACAAAAGTATACAATGACCATATGGATAGCTTTGCTTAACAGGCAGAACAGTGAATTTTTTGCCAGTGTTTTGAATGATTTAGGTTTCCTTTTGTGCAATCCTGTAGAGTCTGAAACTGTTTAACTTGGGTGAGAACAGCAAGGTAGTTTTCAATGAATTCTAGTACATTACTACACAAAAAATTTCCTCAAAATCTGCTGTACTGTACATCATTTATTGTTCTGCGGCTGAGCTCTTTTATTTAATTATTTATTCACAGTAATTTGATATGGCAGACAAGCCTCTACTTGGGTGGTTTGTGTGTTTTCCCTGAGAGTACAATAAGCTGAAAGCATCGACAATGGGATCCATAGTCATATGCTCTCTTTCACTCTTTGCCCATGTGAAATAGCAGTAGACCTGAAGAGATGCTCTGGTGACCCTGACACTCCTTCCTTTATGTTTCCTTTCAGACGCTGCGGCCAAAGTAAACTGTGGACCTCGACAAAGAGAATTCTACGGCGAAACGAACACTTTAGGCACTTTCTTGAGACAATGACAGATTAAATTCTTCCTGGAAAAGGAAACTAATGACTTTAGTAGCCTAAGAGTGAGGGACAGTAATGTACTGCGTTTCCTTGTCTTTGGTCTCTAGCAACCACATTACACAGTGTGCTGTGCCAAAGAATTTGATACGAGAAAGAAAAAAAAAATGCTGGCAAAGTGGAGGGGGATATTTGTAGTATTGCAAAAAAAGGAAACTTTTTTAGGTTTGTGAAAAGTAGTAACTCTATTTACAAAGCCTCAAGGAAAGGTTTTCCAGAAAAAGTACATTAAGGAGATACATTTCCTAATGGGAAACACATTGTGTCTATATTTTGCCTTTGCGAATTGAATTTGCCCATGTTTGTTTTGTTCTAAGTGCCAGATCAGTTCTGCTTTCTAAGTCATTTTTTTCTTGTAAATAACTACAATGATGGCACGAGTAACTGGTGCTGATTGCTGTAGACAAGACTTAACATTCAACAGAGCCTTTCTGTTTAATATCTTACTTTCTATGCATTAGTTTAAGTGAGGGATTGTAATGAGAAACATTAAAATAATTTAAACATGCTTTCCTATTTCATTCCCTCTGTAAGATTAAAAAAAAGCACATGGTGTTAAAGCACACAAGCTTATAAGTAAAAGGCAAGTGCAAGAAATTCATATCTAATAAGTCATTATAATCCAAGAGCTCACACATGGTGCCACAACTGGTTACGTTATTCCTGAAAGTATTTGCACATGACCACCAGGACACTCTAAACAGAAAGGTAATTGAATTTCCAGTCAGAGGTCCTTGAGCTCTTAGCAACATTTGGAGCAGTTCCACTGCAATCAACTGCCAGGGTCCTAGCGTTACAGGCCTTCATCAAATCCGTGTTGAGGAATTCCTGTGCATGAGAATAAAGACCTTGTTATTTAAGGTACCACATACACTGAAATATGACTTCCTTTACAATCAGAAAGTGACATCATTTAAGAAATTGAACATTTCTGGGTCATTCTATAGACCACTGAGATCAACCATATCATATGTATGATTTAGGTTCAGTATGGGAAGATATTCTGTAGCTTAAACTGATATCAAATACAAAATAAGATAAAGTCTGACAACTGGATTGCATTCTGGGAAATGTATAGAACACACATTAGAAATTCAGTCTATAGTAGGCTAAAATATTTATTTATTATTTATTCTTAATATATAAATGTCTATAAAGAGTCAGCTAGGCATTGGGTTCTTGTCAAAAGTTGAACTAAAGCTACTTCCAAGACACCAAGGTAATGGTGAATGATGGTGTGACGAGAACAAAAAAATGCTTTGTGATTCTCTGTAGAATCATTGTAATTGATAAATGAAAGCAACTCCTTCCTAAATGCCTCGAACAACACACCTGGTACGAGAAGAGTTTAATCTGTGGAGAGTAAATAGACAGTAAGTTTACTCTTTCATTTGAGTTCTAAGACGAAACATCTGTAAGGGCCCCATGTATCTCATGCACAGGGAAAAGATGTAGTCCAGACAAAATCCAATTATAAGGGCCCTAAGAAAGTTTGACATCCACTGTACTGTAGTAGAACCAATGTCTCTTACGCAGCACTGTAGTTTCCGAAAACATTAACCTTTCACTGATGTACATTTCTGTTGATTGCATATTTTAATCTAAACTGAAATGTAAGAATGTCCAGATGACACTGAAACAGCATGCATTATAATCCTAGACTCCAAAAAGACTAACTCTCCAATCCATCCCTCTGGGAGAACGGTTAACCCTATTTAACTGACCTTTATGTCAGTTATTTTGTTGATTTTTTTCAACAGTGGTCTGTCTGCCATCTTAGCCCAGGTTCCTCCTCTGAGACAAAAGTGTCTAGTTCACAAAAAATCTAAAGGCTGTCAGGTGTAGAGACCATATGGCTGAATTTACAGTTCCTGCAAATGTATGACTTTTGATTGACTATAGCAACGAGCTACTAAGTCATTATGCTATTCTTAATTTATTAATGATGTCTCCGGTAACTCTACACTCTCAAAGATAACAATGCCGATATTAATAGTAATATTAGCTCCACTCTTTCATCTAAACCCCTATTGATTTACTTATACTTTGTCCTCTTTTCACATATCTATCTAGTTTCATGATAATCCCGCTTATTACATTTCGGAACTCATTTCCAGGATGTAGACCACCACTTGCTCTATTGATCCTATCCCTACATCACTCCTAAACATGCTTATCTACAGTATGCCTGTACATAGCCTCCATCATCAGCATTTCATTGTTAACTGATTTTCTTCCTTCTCAACAAAAAAGCTATTGTAACTCCAGTCCCTAAAAATCCCGGTGGTGGCTCAGATGACATCCAATTAGCGGCCTATTTATAATCCCATTTTTCAACAAAACATTTTATAATGCCCGGTTTCAAAGCCGCTCCAAAACTACACATCCATATACAATTTGCTAGAATCTCTTCACTCTTCAGATGAGGTCACAAACCTGAACCCGCATGTATTAGCGTCATAAATGGCCTACTGGTGTCTTTTAACTCTGAAGGCATTAATTATGTTAGCATATTTGATTACATTTACAGCATGTGGCATATTTGATTACATTTACAGCATGTGGCACCCTTATCCAGTGCAACTTGCATTTTTATTGTTCACCTGAGCAGTTAATGGTCAAGCACTTAGCAGTGTCAGCTTGGCAGTGCTGGGATTTGAACCTTTCACTCAGTACCACTGAGGTACCACTGCCTATGGACAAATACATGGGCGTATCAGGATCACACTGAACTGGCTTAGTCTTATCTATCTAACCACTCTTAGTTTGACACTCTCTTGAGGCTTGGGGCTTGTGAAAACAAGGTATCCCACAAGGCTCAATTCTGGGCCATCTTTTATTCTGCAGTGACATAAGAGAGAGACCATTGAGCCAGTTTTGCTGATGACACACAAAATTTGCATATCCTCCAAACTTGACCCACTAGTCCAGTCTGCTTACTTGCTAAGAGACTTTAAAACACAGATGCACCTTTCTTAATAAACTTCATAAGTCGTGATCAGGACAGGTATGTTAATTAGTGAAGCAAACAAAATGAACTTTGCCTTGAACAATTAGTATCCACATCCTCTCTGGACTGGAAGCTTGCTGTCTTGATTCATACCTTATTTCAGTCACAGTATAACCTCCCTTTTACAATAAAATACAAATAATAAAAACGCCCTTTTTTAAATCCCCATGATATTGCTAAAATTAAACCTCTTTATCATTGCAGTGCTTAAAACTGAAAAATTAGTTCATGCATTTGTTACTTCCAGGATAGATTACTGTAATGCATTACTTATTGGTCTTTAAGCTAATATTATTAGTTTGCTCCAGTATGTACAAAACTGTGCTTTATGCATTCTCCCACATACCTCCCTATAAAAACGCATAACTCTTATTCTGCATACCTTTTCTTAACACCCCCGTTACCTTCATGACCTTATTCGGTCCTACACACACATCAAACACCTCCCGTTAATGTCAAATAGCAGGATTATCTAGCAGGCAGAACACAATGGGTGACAGCGGGGTTTTAGGGAACACTCTGCTTGATTAGCTCAAACTAATGCTTTTTATTTATTTATTTATTTATTTAATGCTGTAATTAATCTACATTCTTTGTATGGGCTGATGCTTTTGCTTTGGGTCTAGAAAAGAACACTATAAATAAATTCATTATTATTATTATTATTATTATTATTATTATTATTATTATTATTATTATTATTATTATTATTATTATTATTATTATTAACAACTACCCGAAGAACCTTTAAGGACAATTATTTTACTTTGGATTAATGTTGAATTAAGTCCAACATCCCAGCATTTTACCATCGTACAAAATGTAATAGCTAATGTATATCGGCTTAATGTTGACTTGCAAATCCCAGCATTTCATCAACGTACAAAACGTAATAGCCTGAGGCTATGTGAATATTAATTCGGGTGGAGAGGGATAAAGGTCAGAGCTCCTCCATCATAAACTTTGTGATAGTTTTGGCATTGTAGAAGAAACATATTTTTGCCTCACATAATGTAGGTATAAGTCTCTTCCTGCCCACATGTCTGTGGTGTTAAAGGTGCATCTGTTTCGCATTAGCCTATCCTCCTGAGGATTCTGCTTATTCAACATACATATTTTTAATCAGAGCCATACTCCCAACAGGAGGAAAAAAGCAAGTTAATGTGAAAGAGAAATATATAGTGAGCAGTGTCATGTTATGGTTAAAATAAGAAACAGCATGCAGCTACATGGGCAAGTCTGATCCAATGAAGCAGGGAACAGAATTTTTTTTATATTGTCCAGGGCTTTCTTACTCTTTCTTACTTTATAGAATTAAGAATAAGAAGATTTATTCTAAAATGATTCATATATTTCAGTTATTGAATGTCAGACTAATAAATTCTATTCTGTTTTAATAAATTAAAATAAGTGTAAAAGACTAAAGTAAGCTACACTTCCTGTTTGTGTTTTTCCAACATTTTTATTACTAATAATATTGATATAACATTACAGTCCACAACATACTGCAGCCAACTCTAACACATGGATAGCAAAAGTGCTTGCTTTTCTCTAAAGCAGAGAGCAATTACTCTTCTACAAATCTCCGTTACAAGCAAAATTGTGAAAAGAATGCTTATAATAACAGTTTATGAATATTAAATAAACATTTTCTACATATCTCACGTCTGCACACAAGCCTGCTAAAGTGTCTTGTGTGTTTGTTCTTTAGTATAGCTGTATGGGGTTAAGAGTATATCCAGCACATGATAATTAAGCTCCTGTGTAATGCATTTTTTTTAAGCAATGGCACATGCAAACATTTTACAAAGCGTAGAAATTATTGAATAAAACAACCAAGTCACGTACTGTACTGTTATGCATATTGGGCTCTGGTCCAGAAATGGCGGCCTGGCCGAGCTGTATGAAATGTTAATTTGGTTCGGAGACAGTGCCGAGGCTTCTTCTGACAGCTCAAAATAGCTGTCTCCTTTGTTTCTGCTTAGCGTTTCCTGTCACAATCTAAGGGTGAACCACTGATGGGATCCAGATGCAAGTTGTAAGAAACGGGCCTCATCTTTCTCATTTATTTGAATTCCCACCCAACACCCCCAACATCCCCAACACCCCCCCACCCCCAGTTCCATGATCAAGTATCTGAAGTGCAAACAGCTCCCACTTAGAACTTACCACAAGTTACAAAAACACACGATGATGACATTCGCCTTGCTGTGTGGAGCTGACTTTTTCTGCATTCAATTCTATGTGGATTGATGATCTACATAACTTTATTGTACATCTTGTTTATTCAGAGTGATGGGGTGAGGTATCACGTATTCCCTTGTACATGCTCCAACAGCTGTAGAGATCCTTTAAAACCTCTACTAAATTAAATAAAGTGGGACTCTTTGATGCGTATGTCCCAGTTTTCCTCTCTCACACACATGGAAAGGAAGAAGCGATTTCATAAACTTGTCTCAAAGACATTTTTGACTGTCAGCTTAGTGATGTTGATCACCATGATGATGATCCAGTGCTATTGGATGTAGCTGTGGTGTTGCGTCAATTAGTTCAAGCGGATTATAGAACCAGTTTATGCACACTAACTGGTCACTTTAATAGGAACATTTTGTTCTCCTATTCATTCACGCGATGTAGAAAGTACAAAGCAGCTGGTTTACTGACACTGATTAGGAAAACACTGGTGGTTTTCTAAACTATAGTTGTCCGGTTTAAGTGAGTCTGTGCCCACTGCAGCCTCAGATTTCCTGTTCTTGGCTGACAGAAGTGAAATCAGTTGTGTTATTTTGCTGTCTTCTGCAAAATGGTTCAATGTGTTGTGCCTTCTGAGATCCTTTTCTGTTCACCACAATTGTTATTTAAGTTACCGTCACCTTCCTGTCAGCTCAATCTCGTCTAGTGAAAACGAGCTGTCGCAAGGTTGAGGGGAAAAGAAAAGTCATGTTCATTAACATGGGAGCCTGTTGGAGTTGTTGGATTACTTGTGGGCAGCTTCATTACTGTGTTCATTGTATCCTCTTTAGTTAATTTATTATCCAGGTCTGTTTATATTGATTCGTCTGTACTGTATAAAAACAATACTTATTGATTGCGAGTTTTGTTTTATTGAACGCTGTATTGTTCTTTTCTGTGAATTAACTATCAGGTTTTCCTACGCTTCCCCATATGTTAGTTTATTGGAGCTTCTTTCCGCTTTTCGGTTCAGCTTATCCCACATTTTCCTGATTAGCAGGCCTGTGGTTAAGTTATCCGTAGCTAATCTGCTTCATTAGCTGGATTACTAGCAGCAGACTGACTCTTCACTTCCTACTTCTCTTTGCAGTGCAGCTGAGTTTTGCTTTGATCACTTGTCTTCTGATGGGCCACAGACCTGTGATACCTGCTACTAATGTGGGAGCTTTCATGTGGCTTTCCCTCACTATACCACATTCTACCACGTCACAACATGCACACACATTTACAGCCTTTGGTAGGCACCCTTATCCAGAGGGACTTACATTTATCTTATTTATACAGCTGAGTAATTGAGTTTAAGGCCCCTGCTCGGGGGCCCAGTGGTGGCAGCTTGGTGGTATTGTTGAGTTTAAAGGTGTGAACTCACATTTTCCAATCTAACAGCTTAATCACTGAGCTACCACTTCCACTCGGTTCCTCTGGGTTGGCAATACATGGGCTTCTTCTCGCCATTTCCCTGTATCTGTGCTGAGCAAGTCTCCCCAGCACTTAATACAGCTCCCACAGCCTCTTGCACTAACCTAAGCTTCATCTTTTTATAGTTTTATGTAATGAATAAACAACATAGTGTTTCTTTCTTGACACTGAACAGTATGGCGTGTGAACCAGGATATATACACTTCCTATGTTAGTCCATTGTTCTCTCTGCCAAGCCATTTTTATTCTCTCTGCAATGCAGTCAGTTTTTTTACATATGAACTTTAGAGCGTCTGTGACTTCATTGTGTTAGGCTGTTTATAGCTAGCACACTTGGTTAGCCAAATTGCTAAAAATAGACAAATTTTGAGTAGTGCATTAATCTTGTTTTCTCCATTGAGCCATTTTTACTCGCTCATCCACTGTTGTCGGATGAATAGCAGGTCTGTGACCGCATTCTACTAGCCTGGTGTTGTTTTTCAGCATGAAGTGTCATGGCTATGAGGATGACCTCTGTGTTAATTGCGCAGCGACACCAATTATCCTGCTTCCAAGCCAAGAAAATGATCAGAGTTCCTCTCAAAGCACATTATTTCTGTAGTCATGGAGATATTTTCTAGCTCACAGTAGACCAACAGTTGAAGCATTATGTTCCACTCTGGCTTTAACAGTGCTGTGAGTCTGATTTAGCCATTACCAATATTCATGCTCTACTGGTCTTGGAAAGCCACCTTCACAATGCCATCGGTTCCATGTTTTTCCTGTGTGGTTGATATTACATCCTGATCACAGTAACCATCAGATACGTAGATAAATCACCAGGGTGGCACAAGATTAAAAGAATGCTTTCTGCCTTACTCAGGAGCTTTGTAAGTGGGCTTACTGACAGTTTGCGTCACTGAGAGCAATTTACTTAGCATGGCAGCGCAGTGGTGTAGCAGATGCTCTGATGAGGCAGCACAAACACACAGGAGAGTAATGCTCGTACACAGAAATGGTGTAGAGGATCTGGGAAATTCAGCCAGGCAGATGGGCCTTTATGCTGACACAGAGTCTGTCACTGTCAAGTCTGAGTTTCTTTAGTGGAGCTGAACAACCCCTTGGAAAAAGATGCGGTAATGTTAGACTGATCCTTGTGGACTACTGTATATGTTGCCACCCTCTTTTTTGATTCAACATTCCAAAATCGAAAACCAGAGGGAATTTAATTCATACAGCTGCTCTTGATATTGGTTAGAATGCTCCCAATGTAGACACATTATCACAGGTAGCACCTCGGCCGGACTCTATCCGACTGAGTTTGGTATCTTGGAATGGTGGGTCGATGGAGAACTGAGAAATTATCCTAAATGCTAGAACTCATCATGAGAACTTTGTTCCCTCCAGTGAAAACCGACCCAAAAATAGTGTGTTGATTCAATGACTAAAGTGCTAGATCTTTTTGGTCATCCCACTGAGTATGACAATCATATCCAAACAGTTCTGAAACGGTTCTTTGTGACGTTATGATATAAGTTTTCCAGATGTTAAACTCCACTCTTGGTAATAATGGGGTGAAAAAGAAACATTTCCTATAAATATATAAAAATATAAGTGGTTCTATGACCACCAGGGTTTCCAGTCACTCAGAAACAGTTGCAATTCAAAGGAACACAGCAAGGAGGTTTCAGAGACAGATAGCCACTGACGGTGGTGTTTTATAGTGAATATTACATCATATGGTCATCACAATACTTTGTGGTAAGGCATGTGTACACACATGCACAAGAATCCAGGTATCCAGGTGTTAAACACCGCCTGTGGCATTTATCTAATCTCCATAAAACCAGAGTTACAAATGGAACTAGCATTAAGACTTTCAGGTATGAGAACATTTTTTTTCTGAAGATTTACTTACTATAACATGTACATTTATTGCAATGTATACAGTAAAGTTGTAAATTATAAATAATAAAATAATAGAATAAAGATAAAAAAAATATCTGTCTGTCTGTCTGTCTGTCTGTCTGTCTATCTACAGAATCGCAATTAACAAATATCATTAAAACAAAATTCATTGAAAAAAATCTCTAATTTAACAATTTACACTCCTAGGGTTGTAAAGTTTAATATATGATGTATGTCAACTATGTGACACTTTAGTTGCCTTAAGCGACTGTAATAATAGTAATTAGATTGCAAAATTGCAGCCCAGGTGAGAGGATTATTAAATGAAACATTTTAGTCACTGAAGATATATTTTATGGCCCAGCGTATCTAATCAACTCTTTAAGGAGTCCGGAATTTTTATTTAGGCTTAAATACTGTCCATACACAACTATAACAATGATTTATATCAGAGTTCACCATTACAAATGATAAAATGTAATTATTCAGGGCTATGTCTAATAGTAATTGCCAGAAGGTATATTCGTAGCAATATTGAGATATTTCTGCATTCAATTTGCAGGCAGTAATTTCTCACCTTTTAACCAGGATTAAAGTAATCTTGCCCCAGAACCATATGTTGGGTATTGATCCTCGTCCAAGAAAAATGAAAATTAAAGCTATTGCTTCCAGGCGTCTGGACAAGAAACGCAGCCAAAAAGATCTTCCATAATCGGGTCTCCTGGGAGTGATGTGCAAGTGTTAGCTCCCACCTGTCAAAGTGAATACACAGGCGAGATGCTTGCCACAGCATGAAGCCTAAGTTGCATGGTCACACCCGACCCTTTTTAAAAAGACAAACCATTCTGTACGGCTTTACTTTAAAATATCATTACCTTGGGGTAGGCAACATGCAAAAGTGGTAAAACTAACATGACCTTTCATCAAAACCAGCGCTTGTTAAATAAACCCAAGAGTCTAAGGCTGTGAGGTTCATTTCAATGTCAGGTTTCCTTTCGGTGCTTCAAACAAAATGTTAATGAAATAAAACAAAGCAAGCAGAAAATGTTGTAAATACATCCCCAGCACCGTTCCATATGTACCTAAGGGTCTGGCAGAAGACCACATAGTGTAGTAAATGGACGCTGATGGAGGCAGGAGGCCTTATCTGGGAAAGATATGGTTAGAGGTTCCTGCAGTGAACAGTGCAAACAACAAATAGGAAAAACATGAAACAGCTGGCATACATAAACTCTGGCCCCTGGCATTTAAAAACTAAGCTTTGAACCTCAATAATGAACCTTTAATTCGTAAACGAACCAAAATAATTGGTTTCTTCCTATGACGACTGTTCCAGAGGTGTCCATTCAGCTCTGATCTGCAGTCAGCTGTAAGTCAGCTGTAAACTTTTACAGGGGAAAGAGTGGTTTTAGGTGGTTATGGGTTCTAGCTTTCTAAAGTGGCTCTTTTCCTCTGCTGTAGAGCTTAACAAGCAAAGAACAGTTTAATATGCTAGATGAAACCTTTATTAAGAATGTAATCAAATATAAATTTGGTCAGAATATGCATAGAGACTGAACATTTTAATATTTTAACACTACAAAGGAGGTTGTCGTTGGTTGTCATAAGATACCGTTGATGTTGATCTTGGTAAGATGATAAGATTTGTGCTATTACCCTTACAGCTTGGCTCTACCAGGCAAATAAAACAAAAAAATTGAGTAAAATCAGAGTAAAAGTACATTATATCATTTTAAACATTCTCAAATCTTCGACTTTCTGCAAGTGGTGAAAGTTCCTATGTTAAACAGGAAGTCCAGTGTTTATATGTCTCTTTCTTTTTCTGCTGGTTTCCTATTGTCTTTTACCTTTTTTGCAGTAGTACGTCTCCTAATTAGCCAGATGCTTCAGCCTGAAGAAGCACTTGATCGACTGCCTTCCTCTGTACAGTCATTTCTCAACACCTCCTGGCAGCCCTCAAATAACAACACAGGCTACGTAATCAGGCTGTGGCTTTTTTGACGTCCCGGTCACAGAAAACGCATTGCACATGGAAGTTAAGGACAGAGAGAGGAACAGTCTCAAGTTGCTGCAATGAATGACCCCCAGCTGAGACAGAAAAGGGGGCAGAGGACAAAGATCAGCAGGCTGAAACAGTGCTACACTCTCCAAAGAGCTTTTTCACAGAACTTGGGCTTTGAAATGAACAGTACATCCCACGAGTCCATTCGAGTGTCCTTCATTTTTACAAACTGTAGACTCTTTTTTTATTATGGTGCATGTGAAATGAGAAATAGGGGGATAGTAAATGTATTTTAAAATACTAGACTGTTTATCTATTTCAGCTGGTGTGGTTTCTATTTACTGTATTTTAAAGATTTGTGCTAGTGTTATGGTGGAAACAGATGCCATTTATCATATGCCACTTATAATTGCCCACCACACTCCATATAAGATTAGGTGTTGAGTCTGTTTGCTATCTGCAGCCCTAATTTTAATGCTATCTACCATCCTGATCCAAATAATCAGTGGCCTTATAGCCCACTCTTACAGGATTAGATTGTCAGTAAATTGTATTTGTTTTTTTAAACACAAACCAGTGGGAGAAGCTGCACAATGTTGTCATGGTGTGTGAATGTCTCAACATACAGGATTGTCCAAGAAAAAGTTGGAACCATTTTGAAGTCTCCTGGTAGAGATTAGGAAAGCCCAAATTGCTGTAGTAAACCTCACCTCAGTCACCATACCACCCCCTGTTGGCTTCTTGTTAAAAAAGCATGACTTATGACTAAGATCTTCTCTGCACTTTGAATGGATTTTGAAGTATTTAAAATGGTAAACATCTAAAATTCTGGGTCAGGTACATCCATGGATTAAAATTCCAGTGTGTCTGGTGACGGTAAGATTTCCTCAACCCCATTCCCTCCTCCCCTCTACATAATTCACTGTGGGATTCATGTGGCCAGACTTTAAGTTTAATAATTTATGGGGTCAAAACGGCTTTACGTGGTCAGATGATGATGATGATGATGCAGTACTCACTGACTTTTCCCTTCACTTTAATATTCTAGTTATGTAAGGGTTATGGTTTTAATAAAAGCATCAGTGAGGAAGAGGATCAAGTGCTTACTCTGTCTGAGAGAGAGAGAAAGAGAGAGAGAGAGAGAGAGAGAGAGAGAGAGAGAGAGTTTGCATATATATTCATGTCATCTGAGTCTGCTCTGGTCATCTGATTTTTTTGGAAGTGCTTCTCCGGGCACCATGGAAACGGCCCGAGAGAGTGTGTGGAGTCCTGGTGGGAATCGCAGCGGCGGCTCTTTACTCCTGACATCATCATTCAAAACCCATTTTGATACTTACAAATGTGTAAAAAATGAGCTTCAGAACATCTTGTAACCCTTCATATGTACCATAGTGCTTTATCTGTAATCTGATCCGTATCACTCTGGTCTTTAGACACAGACAGACACACTACTATAAACCTAAATAATACAAAGAGCACTGTTTTTTATGCTTCACTTTTTATTTCTAACATAAATAAATAAATACCTTTGCTTGACTTGTAAATGAGTTGTACAGGCTGCTGCTCACTTCACATATATAATGGGCTACACTATAGTGTTAGCAGAATAAAATGTCAAAGCCTTTTCTTCATACTGAATGAATATAATGCACCACAAAATAAAAAAAAGTCAGAAAGTAAAGTGTTGTGAAGAGTGTAAACGCTAAACAGAAACAATGCATAGCAAGCAAAACCGGAAGAGGGTAATAATTTCAATCCCAAACATGTAAGCTCTCAGGATTCTATCATTGTCTCACCCGTGCTGAGTCCTGCATAGCATTAACTCTAATGGGGCTGGCAGACGTCTTGCAGGAAGGCAGAGCCTAGGGGAGAGAATAAGACATTGAAAGACAGAGAGAGGCCTGACTCTCCAGAGACCTCTCAAAGCACATTGATTCTTTCAGAAGAGACTCTGCCACTCTGCACGTACACCCCGAATCCTCTCCAGCCGCCTGGCCTCAGAGTGTGAGAGAAGAAAAAAGGGGAATGAGAGATGGAGAGAATAGGAGGGAAGGCGCAAAGAAAGGCACGAGGAAGGGAAAAAGAAAGGATGAAAGAGAGACTTTTGTTGCTGCTCTGATGGGCGAAATTTTCCGTCGCTGGCATGCTGACATTTCCCAGATTTCTGATCACAGTGAATGCACATAAAGTATACTATGAGAGTCTGGATTTCAGGAAAAAACCTAAAAGCAGACATATGGGGTGAAATTGATTTTTTTTCTCTCTCTCAGCACATCTAAAAAGAATCCTTTATGCCAATCAACATTCAGTTGATTTCCTTGCATCCACGGTTTATAAGACATGCAACCATCAGTTGCATACCAGCCACCCATCAATTTGGCCAGTGATGGAATTTCCAAAGATATCTGGTCCAAATAAAATAATACCAGTGAAACTGTTGCATCATTACATTTACCCCACTGTCCCTCAACAAATACTTCATTGAAGGGAAATGTAAAAGATCCATGATAGAATCCATGCTTTTTCCACTACCTGTATTTCTTTATGTGTGTCACAGTAATCAAACATGACATACATACAAATCCTGCACGTAAAACATAACTGTAAGATGGCTCAGTGGTCAGTATTGAAACTTCACAGCTCCAGAGTTCAAAAAACAAAACAAAAGCTTACTGGTACGTTAATTGGTTATACTAAATTACCCCTATGTGTGAATGAGTGTGTGTGTGTGTGTGTGTCTGTGTGTGTGGTATTCCCACCCAGGCGGTACTCCCTGCCTTGTACTCAGTGTTCCCACAATAGGCCTAATGAATATCTGTCTTTGGAGCAAATATGTTAGTGTTACTTAGATAATATTTATGTCACTAAATATGAGTGCTGCTGAAATGTTGTATCTGTGTTAACCTTACTGAAGAAAAATGTCAGAGAAATCATCAGAGAGAAACTTACAATTACAAGGTTGCATTTTTGTTTGTTTATATCAATATGCATATTATTATATGTTATTTTAATATGCACATTATCTTTCTATGTTCTTCTATCTATTTTTTCTTTCTTTAGGCATCTATATAGGCATCTGTGTAGATAGATAGATAGATAGATAGATAGATAGATAGATAGATAGATAGATAGATAGATAGATAGATAGATAGATAGATAGATAGATAGATAGATAGATAGATAGATAGATAGATACTTACATACATACATACATACACAGATAAAGACATACATACATACATAGATAGATAGGGAGGTAGATAAATAGATAGATAGATAGATAGATAGATAGATAGATAGATAGATAGATAGATAGATAGATAGATAGATAGATAGATAGATAGATAGATAGATAGATAGATAGATAGATAGATAGATAGATAGATAGATAGATAGATAGATAGATAGATAGATAGATAGATAGATAGATAGATAGATAGATAGATAGATAGACAGACAGATAGATACACAGATAAAGACATACATAGATAGATAGGGAGGTAGATAGATAGATAGATAGATAGATAGATAGACAGACAGACAGACAGACAGACAGACAGACAGACAGACAGATAGATAGATAGATAGATAGATAGATAGATAGATAGATAGATAGATAGATAGATAGATAGATAGATAGACAGACAGACAGAGAGACAGATAGATAGATAGATAGATAGATAGATAGATAGATAGATAGATAGATAGATAGATAGATAGATACACAGATAAAGACATACATACATAGATAGATAGATAGGTAGGTAGTTAAGTAGGTAGGTAGATAGATAGATAGATAGATAGATAGATAGATAGATAGATAGATAGATAGATAGATAGATAGATAGATAGATAGATAGATAGATAGATAGATAGGTAGGTAGTTAAGTAGGTAGATAGATAGATAGATAGATAGATAGATAGATAGATAGATAGATAGATAGATAGATAGATAGATAGATAGATAGATAGATAGATACACAGATAAAGACATACATACATAGATAGATAGGTAGGTAGTTAAGTAGGTAGGTAGATAGATAGATAGATAGATAGATAGATAGATAGATAGATAGATAGATAGATAGATAGATAGATAGATAGATAGATAGATAGATAGATAGATAGATAGATAGGCAGACAGATACCATACCATAACATGACTAGAGTTCCAGTCCCAGCTGAAGAGACATGATGCTATAACATGATGCTGCCACCACCTTGCTTCACTGTGAGTATGCTGTTCTTTAGGTGATTATCGGTCTTGTTTTTGCACCAAACATGTCTTTTAGAATTATGTCCATCATCTTCTTCCTATTCTGCCACATAGTTTGGGCTGATTTAGGTGATTAAGGCGTATTTGTGACAAAAGGCTTCTGTTTAGCCCCTCTAACCCAGATATGTGAAGAATAAGGAGAGATTGTTGTCAAATGCAGGAGTGAGCAAGACGTGCCAGATTTTCCTTGCAGCTCTTTTGATGTTGCTGTAGATCTCTCAGCAGCCTCCATGATAGGTTTATCTTCTTGTCCTTTTTTTTTTTTTTTCCAAAATTTGGTGAAGTCACTGTGGTGCTGCAGTTTCTCCCTGGTACATCTAATGATCCGAAATACTTTTATTCTCCACTCCTGACTCCTCTTTGATGGCTTCAGCAGTCAGTAAGAGTCATCCAGATCCAACCAGATATTAGATTTAAGGGGTCACTTCAGTTCAAATTCTAATTTTATTTTTCACATGTATACAAAACTGCTCTATCAACTGTCCATGTCAGAAAAAATAGAATCAATCTGAATAAAAAAAAAAGAATAAAATAATAATGAAAATGTACTAGGGAAATTAGATTACAATAAAATAAAAGAAAAAAAGAAAAGAAATTTACAGTGAAAAACTGAATTTGCTAAACAGGTGGGAAAGGAAAGAAAGTAAATATAAAATATTTAAAGAAGTATGTTATATGAATAAATTAAGAATATGAATTTGTAGTTAACTATTTTCACTGAAGGAACCAATGAAATGTAAAAATAATGAAATGAAATGAAATGAAATGAAATGAAATGAAATGAATTATTAGTAGTAGTCAGATTCCCCTTTTGCAATATTACATTTTGTCTGGAAATCTGAAACTATTCAGCATTTCAAATAATCAGTAATAAAGCATTTCAAGAATAGGGCAAATACTTTTTTCCTGCCACTGTATAAACTTTGCTGTAATCTCAGCTGGCTGAGATTGTAAAACTGTGACTGTTCCTCTATGTTCTGCTAGTGGCTTCAAACTTTCAGTCAGATAAAACCAAAATGATGTCAAGAAAATCCTACAGAAACAATGCATATTTATTTATTTATTTATTTATTTATTTATTTATTTATTTATTTATTTGAAGTAAAATAGAATAACTTCAGTGATATGAGCTGTATGATATTTCCTTTTGTACATTAGATTGTTGATATCTATCTATCTATCTATCTATCTATCTATCTATCTATCTATCTATCTATCTATCTATATGCATGTATATATATATATATATATATATATATATATATATATATATATATATATATATATATATATGCATGTCTATCTATCTATCTATCTATCTATCTATCTATCTATATGCATGTATATATATATATATGCATGTCTATCTATCTATCTATCTATCTATCTATCTATCTATCTATCTATCTATCTATCTATCTATCTATCTATATGCATGTATATATATATATATATATATATATATATGCATGTCTATCTATCTATCTATCTATCTATCTATCTATCTATCTATCTATCTATCTATTTTTGTAGTGCGAAACAACATACAACTATTCAGTATATAGTCCTATAGTCCTATCCTATCACTATCACTACATAGGCCTTTTCCATTACTTTTCATATCATTCCTTATGCCTCTGAAAAAGCAAAACTCACCATATACACACTTCTTTTTGCCTGCAGTGTTGATCTGATTGATTCTCCTTTAACTTGTTCTCAGCTGAGTTTACTATTTTGCATATCAAAGCCCCCATAAGAAGGCAAACACTTAAAATGACATTTTCTTGGGTTGTCTTTCGTCTGGGAATGTGACGGATTACGTGTTGGAGAATATTGGACCCACTACAGCAATATAATGCCTGCCACATAAATACATATACGTACACAGAGCGCCTCACTGAATAAACATTGATTAGAATGTTGCTGAATGTCTGTTCACCTTTTCTGGATTAGATTAGTAAAAATCTGGTGAATGTTTAGCTGTAGAATTACCTCTCCAGCTCTTTGCAACAGATCTCTAGTGTACATGTTGCTTAGAGGTCTAGACTGTGGTCTATAAATCATTTTAACAGTGTAAATATTAATGAGACGTTACCTAAAACATATCTTAAGAGGTCATATTTCACTTAATCAACAATTTCAAAAATATGTTTTTGGTTTAAAATCATACAAATGTGTCTTGTTAGATGAAACAACTTAACAAAATCCATTCACAGTGTTCATTTGTGTTCATTAGCATTAGATAAAAGATCTAGATGGTAATTCAACACTGAAAATGCTAATTTAGCTTTAGGCTGGGGGGTTTCTTTGTAAAGAAAAGTCCACCGAACTATTTCCCAAAATCAAGAAGGGGGTATGTTATCGACAAGATTTAACCAGTGACAAGGTTTTGCAATCAGGACGGTTACAAAAAGTTGGGGTGGGGGTGGAGTGGTTGGAGTAATGTGGATTAAGGGCCATGGGAGCAGCAAAGAGGGTCTTTAGTGAACAAATATTGTCCTGGAGAATGAAAGTTGTCAGGGGCAAGGGGCCCAGGGGATTAACCTGTCATGGTGCCCCAAAATTCCAACCGGGACCCTTGCTTGTAGATATCGTAATTCAGTGTTGCTGATTACATTCACTGACACTAGGCTTATGAAAAGAAAGTGATGCAGGGTCTATAGTCAATTGCTTATCTCTGTGCTTTTGCATGAAGTAATAAAGTTACAAACTCTTTTATCATTGTGTTCATCTGTATGTGGCCTTTTTTAACATATTAAATTAATTGCTTATTTTTAATCACATTGTACTCTTTTTTTGACCACACCCTCTTATTGTTGATTAAGGAAAGCAGAATAATTGACAACAAAATACTCTTACAATTAGAGAACAAACGCTCAAAATGTTACATAGATAGATAGATAGATAGATAGACAGACAGACAGACAGACAGACAGACAGATAGATAGATAGATAGATAGATAGATAGATAGATAGATAGATAGATAGATAGATAGATAGATAGATAGATAGATAGAAAGACAGGCAGATAGATAGATAGAAAGACAGACAGATAGAAAGACAGACAGACAGAAAACCTTAAATATAGAACACAATAAGTTAAATTAAAGTGTAGATATGAAACCCAGTTGTGGAGTATTCATATTTAGATCAGTATTAACAGTACAGTACGCATGTGCAAACTGGCAGTAGACAGTAAATATAAAGAACCTTGTGAGTCTAGAAAAACGGATTAGGGATTTAAATGCAGTAGAACACATTTAACGGGAGAAAAAGGCACAAATCCAAATCATCAGGCAAGCTCAAGGTCAAGAGACAGGTTTGGGTCAGGCGATGAATAAACAAGACATACTGAGCAAAAACAAACTCTGGAGTCAGGGAAAAAATAAACAGGTCAAACCAGAACAACAAACATGAGTTAACAGGCTCCGTATTGTCAGGAAAGCAGGACAAACTGAGTGTGTGTGAGACTGACCACAGGTGTAGGTTACTGGTCTACAAAAGCAAGCTTACTTTATGCTTGGAGGCTCACAGTCATCGATATGAACCACATGAGTAAAATTCTAATGACTTGATTGGAAATCACATATCACTTCTGAGTCCTTTGGAACATGTTCAGTATCATTCTAGAACCTTTATTCGGTCAAGTTAGTCTAGTTCCCAACAAAGCACAGCAAAAATGCAGTAAGCAGGAGATCAGAACTTTATTCATGCCATGGTTCTGCATAATATCATAGCAGTATTGTGATATAGATTATTTTCATGTCTCATATTATTAAAAAAAACAAAAGAAGATGAAGCCAAATATTTGTCTAACAAAACAGTCTCCTATAAGAATGCTTCAGTAGGAACAACAACAATACCTATAACATACTGTTTTTTAGTACACTAAGGAGCCTTTAGATTTCAGGAGGATCGCTAACTGCTAACCTAGGACCTTCAGACATAGTCCCAGTGTCAGATCTTTTTGTTATAAGCTGTCTTTTTTGTTCCATAAAGCCAATACAGCATTCAGCTGTAAGCATGTGATAACTACAGTGAAGCATGGTGGTTGTAGTGTGATAGTATGGGGATGTTTTGCTGCTTTGAGACCTGGGTGGTTTTCCAGCACTGAAGGAAGCATGAATGTGGGAATGTATGAGAAAATGACTTTTTGGAAAAATGAATGTCTGGCCTTAGATCTGTATCTGTTAGATGAGGCTAAAGAGTAATTGTCTGATGCAGCAGGAAAAATATTCAAAACGAAAAAGCAAAGTTTGCCAGTGTAAATAAGTATATCTAATAAAATTAGTAAGAACAACTTGTTCAAAGCAATGCAAGAATAGTAAATGATATGAGATTGCACAACTCAAATGATTAAAAGCAATCCATTTCTGACCGCTAGGGTTTTACAGAGCAGAGACATACTAAATGTATCAATTCATTTTTTTTTGCTGTTGTTATCAGTAAGAGTTGTCCAGATCTAACCAGATATTAAGTTTAAGGGGTCACTTCAGTTCAAATTCTAATTATATTTGTCACATAAACAACCATACACAGTCCACAGTCCAACATCAACTGTCTATGTCATAAAAATAGAAAAAATACAAATAAAAAATAATAAGGGTGAAAATATGCTAAGAAAATTAGACTGCAATAAAATTAATATATATATATATATAATAAACAATAAATAAAATAAAATAAAATAAAATAAAATACTTTTGTGAGTATTCAGATTTCCCTTAATATCTTCCCTGTAATATTACATTTTGTCTGGAAATCTGAAATTATTCAGCACTCCAAAAAATCATGAATAAATCAGTAGATGGAGAACAAAGAATAAGGACAAATACTTTTTCCTGCCACTCTATAAACTTTTTGCTGAAATCTCAGTTGGCTCATGTGAATACCTACAACTGTTTGCAAAACTGTGACTTTTCCTCTATGTTCTGTTAGTGGCTTCAAACTTGGCAATGAAAAGTTGTATGCTCCCTCAAAAATAGACAATGGTCTATCCACACAAAATGTCAGGGCGGATGGTTTATCCGAATTTGGCATTAGTTCCCCGAAGTCTGTGCTCATCACAACAAGTGGTTGGAAGTTACCACCACATTCGTTTCCACCAAACAAGGAGCAGTGAAATTTACAGAGCTTCTAAACAGTGAAAGGATACAAAAGGCAGAAAAGACAGTGCAGCAGACTGTAACACCAGTCCTGCCTTAAACCCGGCTATTAAGCTCTATAGCCTGAAAATTCCACAGAAAAGTTACTATAAACCCTTTTCATGTCTTCTGGCTCAGCCTCAATTTTGCAATCTGAGAACAGAAACCATATGCTTAACCAAAACTATTTTTCTTTGGAAGACCTTAGACCACTGGATATAAGTGCCTCACTGATTTAAATAATGCATTTCATACTTTTTAATGGAAAAAATGTTGTTGTTGATCTTTCAGCTGCTCCCTACATGTGTTAGGGGTCGCCACAGTGGACCAACTGGTCCACACAACAACTTGGCACAGGTTTTATGCTGGATGACCTTCCTGACCCAACCCTCCCATTTTTATCTGGGCTTGGGACCGGCACTGCATCCAGTGGCTGGGGCTCAAACGCAGGCTTTATGCATGATGGGTGAGAAACCTACCACTGAGCCACCAGCACCCTAAACTTCATAATCGAAAAATACTAAAAAATGTGTTCTGGTCAAACTAGCTTTGCATCTAGGAGAAAGTAACTAGTACAATAGTAACTAGTAACTATTGTAAAGATGAAACACAAACCTGGTTTTAGTCCCTATTACATTTCCTGTATGTCTTATTTATAATGATCAATATAATCAAGAGGGTCACAATCATATAAAGGAATAGAGATCCTTGTTTTTATAATTATTGTATTATAATATATAATATATAATAATAAAAAAAGTCAATTTAATTGAGTATTTTTTTTTCCCGTTACTTAGGACATTTGACTGTTACGACAAAGACCTCTACTTTTTACACAGTCCAAAAAATCTACACTTTTTTGCAAGGCAGATTTGAGCAAAATTCTAACATATTCGACAACAACAACAACAACAACAACAACAATAGGTAGTTATTTATAATCCTTCTAACGGTATTTTTTTTCCTCTCAAACCTAACCAAAGGTTTATAGTATCTGTTGCAACAAAAATTGTTAAATACATTTAGTATTTGTGTATCATTTGTTTTCACCTGATGTGACAAAAATATCCGTACTTTTTAATGTGAGTTTATTTTAATTCCTCACACAAACACTGCATCTCGGTGCAAAGTCTGATACATTCTGCAATAAATGTGATGTGGATAAAACAGCAGGCTATTTCAAGCTTCTGAAAGATATTATGAACCAGGGCTCAGGGCTCAAAAAGTAAGTTAGATAAAATAATTGTCTGATCAAAACTATTCACTTTTTTAGTGTCTTTCTTGGTAGAATTTTAACTACCATGATCCTTGATCAGCTCATTCAGCTTACACAAATTCATTCATCATCAACTCCACAAATACAGTGGACTGGTCAACCTTCGACATGAGATGTACAGCTTAAATGAACCATTTTAATAAATCTAGAAAATTCTCAATAATACTGTCACACACCAAAGCTCTTTCAGTTCAGAGCTCACATCATGTGGATAAAATACATGACGGTCAATTGTTACTTGAGGTGAATGCTTCAGATTTTTTTATGAGGATTTAATGTCATGTTTCAACAAATTGGAAAGATTATTTTAAAGACATTTAATGTAATGTTTAGTAACATTTTAGGTAAGAGGGGCTTTCTGCATGACAGGACCCAGTTCAGTAAGTGTTCAGCTAGGGGACTAAGATGGCGGTGTGTTTCATAACATGTTAATGTGAGTGACTGAGTAAACTGGAGTGAAATCAGTGAAAAGGGATGCATTAAGATCACTAATTAACATCAGTGTGAGATTTCAGCTTTAGAAGATTATTTATGTAGAGATTTTAGAAGAGCATTTCCACTTTTACTTTTTTGCATTTGCACTTCTACCAATCTGAACGGAGATGATCAGTCACGTGACTACAATATGAGGATTTAACTATAAAAAAAACAACAAAAAATCAAATATGAAATAAATAAATAAAAAACACGATTAAATTAAATTAAATTGACAATTCAGTAGTTATTTACATATAAACAAAGTAGAAAAAACAGAACCGAATTTGATATGGCATAAAAGCGCAAGAAAATAATAGATAGATAGATAGATAGATAGATAGATAGATAGATAGATAGATAGATAGATAGATAGATAGATAGATAAATAAATAAATAAATGTGTCGATTTCTGCCGGGAGCGTTCTGAGCCAGTGGGCGGGGTTTTAACTCAAATGATACGCCCATTTCTTTGGAGCAAGCGGATTTGCGCAGCAACCAGGAAGAGAAGGTCGTGAGCAACATGGCGGCGCTCTGTGTGTTAAAGTCTGTAAGGACAGCGCTCACTGCCGTGCACTGCGCTGTCAACAACACTTTAACACCGCGGTTATTAAATGGACCCCAGCTGTCGTTTTTTGGCTGCACGTCGAGTCGTGGTATCCGGCAAGGTACATTTTATCGGCTGTTTATTTAGTCTGTTAGTCCGTTCTGATAGACACGTGTGCATGGACTAAATGATAAAAATGTCTCCCTGAATCTCAAGCTGCACAAAATAAGTTTATATCCTCTGTGTGTGTGTGTGTGTGTGTGTGTGTGTGTGTGTTGTAAGATAAAGAGCTGAAGGTGTTTGGGCAGTGAATACCTTTTTTCTGCAATCTGGAGAATGTGATGTTTACATGTCAAATTAAGTCGATTAAAGGTTCATAGAAAATTCCTCAGTACATGCTGCATGGAGATTCACCATCAAGTCCATTCCAGTTCACCATATCCTTTACTGTTCATGTTTAACTTCAGATTGATCCTGAGCATTAACATCACTTGTACATGAATTCAAATCATATCATATCTCTCTTTATCATCAACAACACAAGTGTAGAAGTGAGTGAAATTCTTTAGTGCAGCTCCAGACATTGCATTTGAAAATGTGTAATGCTGATTATATATATATATATATATATATATATATATATATATATATATATATATATATATATATATATATATATATATACATATACATATATACATATACACACATATACATACATACATACATACATACATACATACACACACACTACCGCTCAAAAGTTTGGGATCACTTGCATATTTCAGCTATGGAGGAAGACTCCATCAAGCCAGTCCATCTTGTGGGAGATGCTCCAGGAAGCATGGGGTGAAATCTCATCAGATTATCTTGAAAAATTGACAGCTAGAATGCCCAGGCTGTAATTGCTGCAAAAGATGGTTTTTTTGATGATGGCATAGTTTGAAGAAAACATTCATCATTTCCATCAAAATCATTATTTCTAACTCTGACATGTCAACATGTTCTTTTGCTACATTTTCTATTCAGACTAATTTCCTGTGTGTTTCCTTGGAAAACAGTACAATTTTTGAGTGATTCCAAACTTTTGAGTGGTAGTGTGTGTATACATTTTATATATACATACATTATTTATATATATATTTATATATATATATATACACATACATACATACATACATACATACATACATTTTATATATACACACACAGTCAAGCCCGAAATTATTCATACCCCTGGCAAATTCTGACTTAAAGAAAAAATTATTACTCATCTTTTATTTACATTTGAACAAAAAGTGGCATGTCCAAAATTATTCATACCCTTCTCAATAATCAATAGAAAAGCCTTTATTGGCTATTACAGCAATCAAACGCTTCTTATAACTGCTGACCAGCTTTTTGCATGTCTCCACTGGTATTTTTGCCCATTCATCTTTAGCGATGAGCTCCAACTCTTTCAGGTTGGAGGGTCTCCTTGCCATCACCCTGATCTTTAGCTCCCTCCACAGATTCAGGACTCTGGCTGGGCCACTGCAAAACGTTAATGTTTTTGTCTGCTAACCATTTCTTCACCACTTTTGCTGTGTGTTTTGGGTCGTTGTCATGCTGAAATGTCCACTGGTGCCCAAGGCCAAGTTTGTCTGCAGATTTGCCTGATGTTGTTGTTGAGAATTTTGATGCATTGCTCCCTTTTCATGGTGCCGTTTACTGTGATTAGGTTCCCTGGTCCACCGGCTGAAAAACACCCCCAAAACATTAGGTTCCCACCACCATGTTTGACAGTGGGGATGGTGTTCTTAGGGTTGAAAGTTTCTCCTTTTTTACACCAAATGAAGGCTCCATCATTGTGGCCAAACAATTCAATTTTTGTTTCATTTGACCATAAAATAGAAGACCAGAAGTCTTCTTTGTCCAGATGAGCATTTGTAAAGGCCAAGCGGGCTTTTGTGTGCCTTATCTGGAGAAGTGGTTTCCTCCTTGGTCTGCGTCCGTGGAACCCAGTGGTGTGCAGTGTCCGTTGGACTGTCTGCCTTGAGATGTTGCCACCAGCAGAGCCCAGATTCATCAGGATGGCCTTGGTGGTGATCCTTGGATTCTTTTTTACCTCTCTCACTATCCTCCTTGCCAGCACAGGTGTCACTTTTGGCTTCCGACCACGTCCTCTGAGATTTTTCACAGTGCGGAACGTCTTGTATTTTTTAATAATACTTTCGCACTTTCTTGACTTGTGAGCAGCCACAACGCGCAGCCGCAGGTCCTCAGTGAGCTCCTTTGTCTTAGCCATGACTGTCCACAAACCAACAGCAGAGAGCTTCTGTTTTTCACCTGTTGAGTTGATTAAAACAGCTGTTCCCAATGAATCAGGGTAATTAGGGTGCTTTAGAACAGCTTGGACTATTTGGAATAGTATAGAACTTTGTATTTTCCCACAGACTGTGACAGTTTGCAAAGGGTATGAATAATTTTGGACATGCCACTTTTTGTTCAAATGTAAATAAAAGCTGAGAAATATTTTTTTCCACAATGATGCCTCTTGGACATCGTCTTATTATCTTTTGGGAGAAGCCTGTGTCATTTCCGGTCAAAAAAAACTTGCTGGTTGAATAAAAGTAACTTTAAGTCAGAATACATACAGTCTTGGTACATACATATATACATATCTGGCATGACAACAGAAAGCATTTAAATAGTAAGACTTAACAATAAATAATAATAAAGAGTATGAATCTGCAATAGAGGATTTATGTGCAGATTTGTGCAGTATACACTCTATATACAGCTGTATAAATTAAGATATATATGCATATGTATTTACATGGTACTTGAGAAAGAGGAGGCAATTAGAGATGGAGAATGAATTACAGAACACAGGTAATAATTCCTGTGTTAGCTGTTCAAGCTGGAGATGGCATGGGGGAAGAGTCTTTAATTTAATTTTATTTATTTTTTTACTACATTATGACTGAACAGCTTCTGTAAAAGCCAAATGCAAAAGTGAAGATGTTTGATTCATTCCCCAATAATTCAGTTTTTTTTACCTGCATTTTGCTGAAGTCATCAAGTCTGTGTCCATGCTTTTATTTTACACACTAAAAATACACAAATGGTGCTTGCGCCACTCGTGCACAAGAGATTTATCCAAACTGACACATTGAGATGAAGGTGTTGACAGTTCATAGTTTCACGTCTTGCTTTTCAACATTATATTTATTAGCTTTGCGGTTACTTTCACTCAATATGAGTTTGGATCCATTTTTGCTAGCAGTGACTCACTTGTGAGTTCAAACTCCTTATTTTTGCTTTTCCAGGAGGGGGGGGGGGGTCATTTTATACTTTTCTTGTTTTTAAGTACTTTACTGTGTGTCTAAATTGATCATCAAGATTTTTTTATACTAAATGGCACCACATCCTGAGTGCGATTCTATCAAGTGATTCAACAGGGAACAATGACGCTTCACAGCTCTCCCCTTGTTCTCCAGTTTCATTCAGTAAACATGCCTGTAGAAGAAGAAACCTTTATTTGTATCAATTCTTTTCTTCACATATCCCAGCTTTTGGAAGTTGAGGTGAGAGCGCAGGGGTAGCTATGATGCAGCATCCCTGAACCTGGAGCAGCGAGGATTATGGGTCTTACTTATTGGCAGTTTGGCAGTGCTGGGGCTTGATCCCCTGACCTGATCAACAACTCAGAGCCTTAACCATTTGAACCACCGCTAATGAAACGATGACTCTGAATTGCTCAAGGGGTGTGTGTCTGTGTGTGTGTGTCTGTGTGTGTGTGTGTGTGTGTGTCTGTGTGTGTGTGTGTCTGTGTGTGTGTGTGTCTGTGTGTGTGTGTGTCTGTGTGTGTGTGTGTCTGTGTGTGTGTGTGTCTGTGTGTGTGTGTCTGTGTGTGTGTGTCTGTGTGTGTGTGTCTGTGTGTGTGTGTCTGTGTGTGTGTGTCTGTGTGTGTGTGTGAGAGAGAGTTCACTCAGAGTCTATTCCTGAGGTCGGAGCTCACATCTGGTGTGTCATGATAAGCTCCAGATCCACCAGTACCTGTTTCAGTATAAACTTTTTACTGAACAGAAGGTTGGAGTTTGACCCTCTGCTAAGCTTCTGCTGTTTGGGCTTTTGAGCAAGGCTCTTTACCTTCTCTGCTCCAGAGCTGACCCTGAGCTCTGATTCCAACTTTCTTATGAGTGGAGTTATGTAAGGAAAATGAGTTTCACCCTGCTTTAATGCATATGTGACAAATTCTCCTGCTTTTAAAGAAAACCTACTCCTTCTTCACTCCATGACTCCATGTCCATCCAGATGTAAGAATGGACACTAAACATATTTGTTTGTTTTGTTTTGTTTTTTCCCCAGTTGTGGAAAAGCAAGAGGGGAAAACTACAGTGGTAAGTCTTTAAACATATTTATTTTTATTTGATTCTTACATTTGTTTCATACCCCCCCCCCCCCCCACTGATCTTTTTTTTCCTTCAATTTGTAGATTGAGGGTTTAACAGTGACGACACCCGAGAGCCCGCAACCTCCGAATCCAACTGCAAAGTGTCCAATTTACCGCTGGAACCTTCAGAACAAGTACACGTACACAGTGAGTGTTATTGACAGTCCCTGTGTAAACACGCTTTCAAACTAATTTCCAGTCACAGCCTTTTTGTAAATTGTTAAACATGGTAAGACCCTTGGTCTCTAAATGAGTACAGATTTACAGCATAATAAATGAAATGGAAACACTGAAGGGGCTGTCAGAGTGTTGATGTGTCCAATCAGAAAGGAAATGCGTTCACTGTGTTTCTGTAGTCCAGGCCTGAGAACTCTCTAACTTACTGTAAGGTTTTCTTCATCCACCTCCTCAAAGTTTTGATGAGCTAGATCAGGTTTCTTCCAGCAGCAAAGCCCTGGACCTGTACACAGCGCTAGGTTTTTTGAGTTACAGTTCGGAGCCCTAGGTCTAAATCAAACCAACACGCACTTTATTTTTTTTTATTAACATTTTTTTTTTGTCCATTAATAATTCTACTAGCGCAACTATTAAGCTGCATATTAGTTGTTCGGTGTACCTTTGGAAAAGCGCTAGCACCAATTTAACCGTAGTCCATTTTTTTATTGTTTTAGCTCCCTACAGCCAAGTGCCTCCATTTCCTCTGTAATAAAATACGAACACACACACAGCACTAATGTGAGCTCTGTGGTGTTGCTCACACACAGTGAACCCACAGGCTTTTTTTTTTGCTCCCCTGTCTAAATATTTTCTAGCTGTCTCCAGACAGAAGAAGAGGTCTATGGGATGTGGATACACTAACAGTTTTTGCTTTGTATTTAAGGAGCAGTTTGTGATTTTTAGTGATCTCTTGGGCATGGGTGATGATCAGTGAAAAGACAAGCCCTCTCTCTCTCTCTGTTTCTCTCTCTCTCTCTCCATCTCTTTTGCTCTTTGTCTCTTCTTCTCTGACTTTCTCTCTCTCTTCTTCACTCTCTATCTAACTCTTTTACCCCTCCTCTCTCTCTCTCTCTCTCTCTCTCTCTCTCTCATATATGTATATAATATTATATATAAGATTGCTTTTGCACAAGTTTAGAATTTTCTCCTAAACTGTATAAAATGTAGTGGCACTTTGTACACTGCACATATTTCTATTTTTAACTCTGCTGTTCTCTCAGTCATATCACTTACCTGTTTCTCAATCCACAGGATGTTTTATTACTGAGTCAGTTCATTCGTTCTGATGGAGGGATGCTGCCGAGACGCATCACTGGCCTCTGTGCTCAGGAACACCGTAAGGTGTTGGTGTGTGTGCAGATGGCCCATCGTGCGGGTGTGTAACGTTACTGGCTTTATGGAGTGAACAATGGCGTGTGGTACACAGGGTCGTCAATTTGTGCAGACTCTTCTAAAAGCAAAGTTCAGCATCAGGGAATTTTACAGAATTTCATCTCCTAGCATTAAAGACATATGAAATGACTGTCTACGTCTATGAGAGCTGTACTCATGATCCATGCACATGAATTCTGGGACTATGGCCAAATGTGTGTTGTGATGATGTCACATGAATCATCTCGGTGCAAATCTGCGGCCATTTTGACAAATCCCAAACTCCTCAGAATATCACATTAATTTCTCTGATCGTTAAATCCTAGAGAGACTACACATCCTCACAATTAAATGCATGTATACATCTGACTTCTTATAAATTCCAGTCAATTGGTTCCAGTGACCAACTGTTCTGGAAGTTTAGTCTATAACATGAAACAACACTGCAGCATGTCAAGCTCTGTTATTCAGAAACGTTTTAAACGTCGTTTAAAGTAAATGAAACGTCTCCTTAAAATGTCTCTGCCTCTCAGCACACGAGCCGTCCTAGCGTATCACAACGAACACATCAATATAATCCATGCTGTTATAGAGAATTCTGACCAATCAGAATCAAGAATCCATCAGCGCTGTGATATAAACCACAGCTTGTACCACAGTGAGGCTGAATTCTCAAATCTGATCACTCGTTCCGGCTGTAACATGATTGACGGGTTGGAACATATCTGTGCTTGTTATAATGTTATTCTTTGTATTGTAACAAGTCATTCATAATAACTTCATATAGCAAATGCTTCACAGGTTAATGATACATGGATTTATACAACATGGCAGTGTTTAACAAATAAAAATCTGACCTTCTGATACTTATTCAGCGTTTATGGGAGGAGTCGGAGATGTCAGTGCTTTGTAACAGTCATTGTGCTCTGCACTTAGGCAGCATGGGAAAGCATTCAGGACGGAGGAGTCGGACACCACTCATCGTCCACGGACTGTAATTGGTTCTGACCCTTCGGTTGTTCGTTTGTTCTCTATTGAGGTTTTATGTCTTGCACATATAAATGCTTTGGCAACACACTCTACAATTTGTCATGCCAATAAAGCTTATTTGAATCGAATTGACACAGACACACACAGAGGGAGAGAGAAAGAGAAATAAACAGATAGAGAAGGAGATAGATAGGAAGGGAGAGAATGAGAGTGTGAGAGAAAATCTGTTTATGATTGTTCTTTCTTTAGTGATAGCAGGAACTTTCTCTTGGACGTTCCACTACATTCCATAAATATTACCTACAAGTGATTTATAAAGTGACGTTCTTGAAAAATCAATCGCTGTAAACAGAGTGATAGCAGAATAACACAGTCCAGACCGCACAGTCATATGAAAATACTCAGCACTCCTCTTGCTCGACATCACCCCAGCATGGCTTCTTTTCATATTATCACACATATGAAGCATAATATCACTGATGCTATTTCAGACAGTTTGAAGTGAATGTATTTTGAGAAGAAATGGAAGTATTCCCTCTTTCTCACTGCCTCAGGTCTCCTGCCAGACCACAGACCACGTCTTCCTGAAGGCCACGTACCAAAGCCCAAATCTAACCCACCACTCAACAGGTATGTACATCCTATCCAGCACCCTAAAAACCTCAGTGCTTTGTTCCTCTGAGTGAAGCCTTACATTAATTTTTTACAATATGTTTGATTCAACTCTCTGTCCTCTGCACCCTACTCTGAATTTATCAGTGTACAGCACAAACACTGAACAGCACTTGCTGCTACAAGAGCATTAGTGAGATCAGACACTGATGTTGTAAGAGTGAGGAGGTCTGGGGTTCAGTCGGTGTTCCAGTTCATCCTAAAGGTGTTCAGTGGGGTTGAGTCAGAGTCGGGGCTCTGTGCAGGACACTCCAGTTCCACTTCCACTCCCACCTTAACACACCATGTCTTCATGGAGCTCAGGGGCTTTGTACACAGGGGCATTGTCATGCTGGAACAGGGTTTGAGTCTCTTAGTTCCAGTAAAGGGAAATTGTGAAGCTACATATTACAGAGACATTCTGTACAATTTCATGTTTGTAACTTTGAGGTAACAGTTTGGGAGAAGAAACGCATACGAGTATGGTGGTCATACTTTTGGCTGTATAGTGCAGGAGTTTATACTTGGCACAGGATGCTGGTACAGTGGACATGGATAAGGTGCTTCTGTATGTGAGGAACCATTATCTAAACATAAAAACCTTATAATTAAGATGCAAATGATTTTGATGTTTTTAATCATCTTGCTTGCATGCAGTTCATGATATAGAACATAAAGCTGGGATGAACCTAGTATTAACGTAAATCTGATGCTTTTTTTTTGAAGGTACCTGACTCGTTACTCTGTGAAATCGGTGAAGCCCATCTATAGGAAAGGAATGAAGTGGTGTAAGAATCGTATGCCTGTGGGACATCCGGCCCTCAAGGACAACATCAGATACAGCCCTAAGCCGCTCTACACAAAGCACTGACGCATTTTCAGACACAACAATGAAGGCGTCAGTGTAAGCAGGACAGCTGGAACCTACAGAGATCTGCACAGTGATGATGACTTTTTTTCATGGCCACGACATGCTGCTTTTGATGCTCTGTGACCTGTTTGTTTCACATTGAGATGTAACAGAATTTAGATAGAAACTTTGACAACTGAGTTTGAGGGGAAAAAAAACTTCTGTGGAAATGAATGTATCATACATTACTTTTTTTTTCTCTTTAATATGCCCTTACAGTCACCTCATTTACTGTTACAGATTCTGTGTTTGTTGGAAGCTTGCCCTCATTTCCCGAACTACAAATGCTCTGAATAAAAAATCAGTTTTATTTACCGCACAGAAACATCTGCAGCGTGGGGCTGTGTGAGTGTATGTGTGGGGGTGTGAGTGAATGGGTGTGTATACATGGTTACGGGTGGAAAAATCATCTGACAAGACGGTTTAACACTTTTCCTCAGGTTGCAGAACATTTACCTGTTACACAAGAAAGCTCATGACTCAAATAAGGAGTTGGATTAAGCTGTCACTTTAATCTCTCTACATCATAAAAGGCAGGTCCAGGTTCTTGAGGCCGTCTCCCATGTAGACGTAACCGTATTGGGAGGTTTCCGGTACGTGGAAGAAGGTCAAACCGAACCACAGCAGACTCCGGATCACGCAGACTCTGCTGCCATGTTCAAACTGCAAACTCCATGATCCTGTGAACAGAAAAGTAAATCAGTGCTCCTTTTGAATCTACTCCCATTTCATTTCACATTCACTTTTACCTAAAAAATTCAGTCATCATTAAACAGGAATTAATCATAAAGTCAAACCAGAGTTGAAATCCACAGAACTTCACTGTGATGTGACTCTTGAGTGAAGTAAGACCTATCACAGTTCATGGGAAACCAGTGCATTATCAGAAAATATGTATCGTGCTTTTTTGACTATGACTAGTTATCCCATAATGCACTGCTCCATTTGGAACAGACAGTTTAAAGCAATAGCACAGTGATGCATCTAACGTGAAAACAGACCGAAGGATCAAAATTCTTGGTCAAATATTTATGTACACGATGCGATTATTTATAATCCAATCTCCAGCAGAGAAACTGACCTAAGGAGTGAGATAGACACGTGATCAATAAGCTCCCATAAGCTTTCTTGAACCGTAAATACCAACCAATCTACTGAGCATGGAATTTGTTATTTTCTTGTGTAACTGAACTTTCATACCATGCGTCCGTCCTTTCTTGTAAACGTTTAAATAAATAATTAAATCCTGAGTACCTGAGTAACCCTTAAAATCCAATACTGCATGTAAAATAGAAATAGCTTAATTTTACATTATCAAATCCATTCACTGAGCACTTTATTAAGAACACCTGATCAGTTATCTAATCAGCCAATCATGTGGCAGCAGCACAAGGCATAAAATCATGCAGATATGGCCAATAGCTTCCAGTAATGTTCACATCATCCATCAGAATGAGGAAGAAATATGATCTCAGTGATTTTGACAGCCGCTTGATTGTCACTGCCAGACAGGCTGGTTTGAATATTTCTTGAATTGCCTGATGTTCATACAAAACAGTCTCTAGGGTTTATCCAGAATGGTGTAATAAAGAAAGTGTCAGCTCTACTGACATAAACGCCTTGTTGATGTGAGAGGACAATAGAGAATGGCCAGACTGATTCAAGCTGACAGAAAGGCTACAGTAACTCAGACAACCACTTTGTACATCTGTGGTGAGCGGAAAAGCATTTCAGAAAGCATAACATGTCAACCCTTGAGGGTGATGAGCTACAACAGTATAATACCACATCGGGCTCCAGATGTGCACAGATGCTCAGAATTTGGCACCAACAGCATGAACCCATGGACCCAGCCTACTGTGTGTCATCAGTTCCGGCTACTGGAGGTGGTGTAATGGTGTGGAAAGTTTTCTTGGCAAACTTTGGGTCTGTTAAAACCAATCAATTATCACTTGCCACAGACTATTTGAGTATTGTTGCTGATCATATACTTCCTTCATGGCCACAATTTATCTTCTCATGGCTTCTTGCAGCATGTCACAGAGCAAAAGTCATCTCAAACTGGTTTCATGAACATAACAATGAGTTCAGTATTCTCACTGCAGCCCTTCCAGTCATCAGATCTGAATCCAGTAGAACAGTAGAACAGGACCATAAGACAAACATGTACCAGAAACTCAAAGGAATGTTTCCTACATTTTGTGGAATCCAAACCACAAACAATTGAGATTTAGATTATTTGGAGTGCAAAGCAAGCCCTACCCAGTATTAGTATAGTATTCCCAATAAAGTGCTCAGTGAGTGTACATTTCCCATGTATCAGGGTCAACTGAATGTTAAAACCTCCAGATAAAAATGTTAATTTGGCTTTTATGTGGTATAAAACCAGGGGAAGTTTAAGCTAGAACATGATGCTCCTGGACAGTGTAGGGAAATGGGAAAGCATCCAGATGAACCCATTCACATTAAGAACATGTTTTTGTCTGTATGGGAGATGTAAGAAATGCCTGGGAAGTAAGCGCAGAGACAGTTGTGAGACATGAGGAAAAGACAAAGTGTGTTGTAAGTGTTTGAGTAAATGAATTTCGAGACCAAGGCCAAGTGTCAGGGCCACTTCTTCAAATGCTAACATACAGTGTAATGATCCAGTCTCAAAGTTCAGGCATTTTTTTTATATAAAAGTCCAAAGACTAGCTTAAAAGAATTCTTTAAATATCTAATTTATTACTTACTTTTTAAGTAATCCTATATCATAATAGAAGGCATTCACTGGTTCACAGTGTTTGGCATTTTCAGTCTATGGTTGGTGACTGGAACGGATGAGATTGTGGAGTGAAAATGGACCTAGACATCACTGCAGAACTCATAATGGCTAGAAACAGCCCTGTCATGTTGAGTGATGGCTCGCTAAGTACCCTAAGATATAGATTTCTAATAAATAGTCTTCCCACCATAGATTAGAGCCATGTTTCTGTCTATTCCAAGGACGACCTGAGAATATCCAAGCAGATTCTCCCCTGACATACTGTACTATTAAGATTCCATCTGGGTAAGGAATATGAACAAGACCGACCATGGAATGAGAAGAAGCTCAAGTTAAAAGTTATTCAGACTGAATCTCACTGGATTTCCATGCTAATACACGCTGTATGAAGTTATCAGCAGCTCAGCAGTTTTAGTAGCTCTCCTTGCCAGACACAGCAAAAGTTAAATCACAGGAATAATGTTTATTGTTGTTGTTTTCTCCTTGTTGTGTCAGGAAAAGTACCAAAATAGGTGGGAAAAAGCAATTGAGTTATCACTCATCCAGAAAAGTTGTTCCTCTTAGGGGAAGTAAAAATGAACAGAAGAATAAAGAACAATGGAATCACAGTTCACAGCACTATGCCTCCGTTGTGTCTCGAGTCAGCCGGTTACCGATTTACATCACTCAATAGATGGAAGATTTCCAGCTACAAAGACCAAATCATAGACATATTTACACCACTATCACATTTCACTTCCCCATTAGTGTCATTTGACTGTCAGCATCATCTCCTCGATTGAATTTGAATTGCACACAGGATCATTATTCAACCCATTTTTTATTATGTGTAAGTTATGTGTACTGGATACCAATTTGTTTAAGTTGGACAGAATTATTCAATACTCAGATATTATTTTACTGTGATTCATCAGGAAATGTCAAGTACTGTGTAATGTCATGGACTCTAAAGTCATGATGGTGTGCTTTGGTATCTGACACCAGGATGTTAGCAGCAGATCCTTCAGATCCTATAGTTGAGAGGCGGAGGCACCACAGATTGTTTCAACACATCCCAAAGAGTTTTAAACAGATTGAGATCTTGGGAATTCAGAGGCCAGGGCAACACCTTGAACTCATCTTCATGTTTCACAAACCATTCCCGAACAATGGGCCTCGTTTATCAAGCTTTTAGTAACGATGTCTGTAAGTCTTTGGCAAACTGGACTAAAAAAAAATTCACAATCGCTGATTATCACTGTAAATGCATACATACTGTACGTTGATCAGATCAGCATGTTCCCTACACAGCTCGTTTGCATCTAGTGCCGCCCACAAAGCTCCAAGGTCACATGCACACTCGGCTAGGAGCATGAAATGAACAATCAGGGTAAAGCCCGAAGCATAGAAGTGGAAGTTATTTAGATTCACTTCTATGCCAATAAATATTTATGATAATATATAATATCAATGGCAGTGGTGGCTCAAGTGTAAGGCTCTGGGTTGTTGATCAGGGTTCAAGCCCTAGCACCACCAAGCTCCACTGTAGGGCAATTGAGCAAGGCCCTTAACCCTCTCTGCTCCAGGGGTGCTGTATCCTAGCTGCCCCTGTGCTCTGACCCCAACTTCCTCAGCTGGGATATGTAAAGAAAAGAATTCCACTGTGCTGTAATATATGTGTGGCGATAATAAAGCCTTCATGCCCTCAGTTCTTCTTCTTCTTCTTCAATAAGCATGCACAGACAGACCAGCAAATCCTTTTGTTAGAATTGACTGATTTGGAGGATGCGATTTTGCTCTAGACTCCAATGCACTTCTATAACTCTGTATTAAATAAAGTCATCTGCTAAATGCTGTAAAAATATAAGCAATTTATACCTGACCCAATATTTCAATTAAAAGTGCAGTAATCCACACAAATTATATGATTAATAGTCAATCCAGCTGAAGTTAGATAAATTATTATATTAGATTTCTTATGAATATACCCAGGAGCATGAGTAGGTTCTGAACGTTTTTCCCCCGAATGGACAGGATTTTTACGCTCATACGTGAATAAATTTGTTCATTTCCAGCATGACAAATGTGACACATCCACTATGGAATAGCATTGCTGTGAGAGAACACACTATTCACTCTGATATATCCCAGACCTTGACATGTGCCACTGTTATGAGATAATCAGTGTTATTTGCTGAATCTGTGAGTGTGAGTAATGTTTTGGCTCATCAGTGTACTGTATCTATAAAAGTTCTGTATATACGGTATCAGTTAAAAAAAAAATTTATCTGTAAAGGTTTCACCTTTGGGAATGTCGTCACTTAGAGGATCCAGGAAGTCGATGGAAGGGTTCAGATCAGCCATTTCCAAAATGGATTTCTTCTTCAGGTTCTTGGGATTGGTGAAGTGTAAATAATTGTTCAACTTGGCTGCCTCTGTGGGGTTCAGGCCTAAGGATAGAATACAGAAGAATTATATGAATGGTATTACACATTCTTTCCTGCATTGTACTGACTCACACATAATTATTACTAATTATGAAGTATTATTTTCAGGAACGTAACCCACAGTACTACAAGGTTTGAAACAGTTCAATTTCTCCTTGAAAAATGTCTTAAACCAACCCTCGGAGAGAGAGGTACCGAGCTGAGTCACAGCACGGACTAATACTCACAGACAGCTGCATCTTATCTCCAAAAAGTAAACACAGACCCACACACACAAGACGGAAATCACGTAGTAACCATACCCTCAAAGCTGCGGTTAGTCTGTACAGTGCCATGAGGGCTCTTAATGTATGCGCCACGTGGTACAACAGCCACCTCTTTATCGATGGTAAACACAGTCACAGCTAGCCGCCTCTCTTCACTCACTTTCACCTACCGAGCAGAAACACAGCATCACTGCAGCATGTTAACAAGCATGAATGTTATTTAAAAGTGCCTTGTAGATCATACTCCAGTCTTGAGTCTAAACAACACAACGTAAACATCTCATTTATCACAGATTTATGTTTACTTCAGGCTGGCTGAATGTTCTTTACAGATACCAGCTTTACAGATTACACCATTCATTTGTATTTCAGTGTTTTCAGTTTCTACAGCTTAAAGGACTTATAAATGTAAATAAGGAACATTTAGTCAGAAGATCATCCAAGTCATTTTGAAGCTTTTCTTCTCTCTAGTGGTTATGACTGTGTTATTACCAGGAAAATGAGCTGTCTAGTAACTGTCCAAAAGTATTTCTCTGGCTCACCATGACTTCCTCCTCCACAGCGTCATCTCCCTCTCCCCGATGCCGTATCTCAGTGTGCTCATACGTGTACGCTGGATCACCGATAAAACGCCCCTTAGCTGCTACATCCACCTCTGCTATCAGGGCCTCAGTGGCATGAGGGAGCAAGTGCCAATCCATGCAGTTAAAACTAGATAAAAAGAAAGGTTAATC
Organism: Hemibagrus wyckioides; assembly: GCF_019097595.1. Classification (NCBI taxonomy): domain Eukaryota; kingdom Metazoa; phylum Chordata; class Actinopteri; order Siluriformes; family Bagridae; genus Hemibagrus; species Hemibagrus wyckioides. The sequence goes on from NC_080728.1 coordinate 4,946,993, forward strand.
TTCAAAAATGTATTTAACAGTAAGATATTTACATGAGAGAGGTTTAGATATACACTAGAAATGTAAACAGTGACCATTTCATTAACATCCATTTCTGAATGAAAACATTTTTAATGTGTATTTTTTTATACTTAACAAAAGCAGCTTTCATTTAAAGCTTTGAGAAAGGAAGAAGGGGCGATCTTTAGGGGGAACAGAACAAAACATGTACAAAGTTTCACCAGGAATGCTATTATGAAACGAACATAGTTGTCTTGCTTAAAACTTTTCTTAACCACTAAATAATCCCATGTGTTATTTCTTAGCACTAATGTCTCTAGTACTATTCTAAAATTGTGAAATCTAGTAATATTGAGAAGGTGCCAAACTTGTGACTGGTATTGTATGTGGAAGAGGTGTTACAGTGTATCTAAGAGAAAAAAAGAGGTGCCTGTAAGCAGAGAACAATTTAAGAAGGAGAGCGTAAAGGTTCTTTGGCTCGCAGACAAATCCTGACATTTCCCTGACCAACATTACATCTAGATTACAACAATTACAACTTATGTCTAGATATAGACATATATATATATATATATATATATATATATATATATATATATATATATATATATATATATATATATATATACACTATATTGCCAAAAGTATTCGCTCACCCATCCAAATAATCAGAATCAGGTGTTCCAATCACTTCCATGGCCATAGGTGTATAAAATCAAGCACCTAGGCATGCAGACTGTTTTTACAAACATTTGTGAAAGAATGGGTCGCTCTCAGGAGCTCAGTGAATTCCAGCGTGGAACTGTGATAGGATGCCACCTGTGCAACAAATCCAGTCGTGAAATTTCCTCGCTCCTAAATATTCCACAGTCAACTGTCAGCTGTATTATAAGAACGTGGAAGTGTTTGGGAACGACAGCAACTCAGCCACGAAGTGGTAGGCCACGTAAACTGACGGAGCGGGGTCAGCGGATGCTGAGGCGCATAGTGCGAAGAGGTCGCCAACTTTCTGCAGAGTCAATCGCTACAGACCTCCAAACTTCATGTGGCCTTCAGATTAGCTCAAGAACAGTGCGCAGAGAGCTTCATGGAATGGGTTTCCATGGCCGAGCAGCTGCATCCAAGCCATACATCACCAAGTGCAATGCAAAGCGTCGGATGCAGTGGTGTAAAGCACGCCGCCACTGGACTCTAGAGCAGTGGAGACGCGTTCTCTGGAGTGACGAATCACGCTTCTCCATCTGGCAATCTGATGGACGAGTCTGGGTTTGGCGGTTGCCAGGAGAACGGTACTTGTCTGACTGCATTGTGCCAAGTGTAAAGTTTGGTGGAGGGGGGATTATGGTGTGGGGTTGTTTTTCAGGAGCTGGGCTTGGCCCCTTAGTTCCAGTGAAAGGAACTCTGAATGCTTCAGCATACCAAGACATTTTGGACAATTCCATGCTCCCAACTTTGTGGGAACAGTTTGGAGCTGGCCCCTTCCTCTTCCAACATGACTGTGCACCAGTGCACAAAGCAAGGTCCATAAAGACATGGATGACAGAGTCTGGTGTGGATGAACTTGACTGGCCTGCACAGAGTCCTGACCTCAACCCGATAGAACACCTTTGGGATGAATTAGAGCGGAGACTGAGAGCCAGGCCTTCTCGTCCAACATCAGTGTGTGACCTCACAAATGCGCTTCTGGAAGAATGGTCAAAAATTCCCATAAACACACTCCTAAACCTTGTGGACAGCCTTCCCAGAAGAGTTGAAGCTGTTATAGCTGTGAAGGGTGGACAGATGTCATATTGAACCCTATGGATTAGGAATGGGATCTCACTTAAGTTCATATGCGAGTCAAGGCAGGTGAGCAAATACTTTTGGCAATATAGTGTATATATATATATATATATAGATAAATAAAAAACAAACAAACGAACAAATGAACGAACGAACAAATGAACGAACAAATAAATAATAAATAAATAAATAACAGAACACCCACCCAAAAATGACTTTATAAAGCAAGCTTTTACGGCTGGAACTCTCTTAGAGATATGTGTCTATTAGACTTCCACATCTAGCCACTGGGATTTTTGCCTATTCTTCAGGGAAAAACTGCTCCAGCTCTTATACATTGCGATAGTGAACAACAATCTTCAAGTTATGCCACAGATTCTCAACTGGATAAAGGTCTAGGCTTTTACTAGTCCATTCCAAGCATTCCCTTTAAAGCACTCCAGTGTACCTTTAACCTTTACCTTTCCTCAAGATTTGACCTGTATTTATTTCCATCCATCTTTCCTTTAATCCTGACCAGTTTTCCAGTCCCTCCTGATGAAAAGCATCCTGACAGTATGATGCTGGTTGCCACCACCATGTTTCACTGTGGGATGGTGTTCTCAGAGTAATGGGAAGTGTTGGATTTGTGTCACACACAGCATTTCCCATGATGGTCAAAACGTTCAATGTTAGTCTCATCTAATCAGAGAACCTTTTTCTACTGTTTGAGGAATGTGCCATGTGCTGTTTGGTGAACTCTTTCATGCAGCTCTATTTGCCACTCTTCCATAGAACCCTGCTCTTTGGGGTGAACAGCTTAAAGAAAGTGGTGTTATGGACAGACACTCCCATCCCCTCTGTGGATCTTTGCAGCTGCTGTCTTTGTGTTGTCTTTGTTGTATCTCTGATTAAAGCGCTCCTTGCCCGGTCTGTGAGATTTGGTCGGGGGGGGGGGGCTTTCCTTTGTGAAGTTTTTACTGGTGTCCTATTCTTTTCATTTTGTCATAATGGATTTAATGGTGCACTGTGGGATGGTTGAGGTTTGGGATATAATTCATAACCTAATTCTGGTATACATTTCTCCACAACTTTGTCTCTGATGTGTTTGGAGAGCTCCTTGGTCTCCATGTTGCTTGTTTAGTGGTTTTGCAGACTCATGGGCCTTTCCCGAACATGAGATTATACTGAGATCATGTGACATTTTGATTGCATACAGGTGGAGCAACTACTTATGTGAATGTTGAAGTTAACTGATTGGAGCAGATCTTATTTAGTTCAATACATATGCACTCACAACTTTTCAGCTTTTAATTATTTATGGTATTTGCACAGTATTAAGGTATTTGAATTCCACTTCAAAAAAGTTGTGACTTGTAGGAAAAAATAATAAAATCCACTTTAACGCCATATTGAAATGCAGCGTAACAAGAAAACCAGCGAGGGGGTTGAATGCTTTGGCAAGGCACTGTACATGAATATACAATACCTCTCAACCAATCCCCCAACCCATCCCCCCACACCCGCAGGTCAATACTTGTTTGTTTTATGCATTTTCATTCAAATTTCTTCATCTCTATTAAATTAGATATGTTGGTGAGCTACATTTTAGGTCATGCCATAATTTGTCATTGGGATCATATCTAGGCTTGGAGTTAGCCATTTAAAACACAAACCTCCTTTTTTTCAAGCTATTTCTTTAGTCCTGTGCTTTGGCTTATTGTCCTGTTGGAATGTAAATTTTCTCCCTAGTCCAGGGTTCTTCAATCTTATCCCCAAAGGGCCCCTTACCCACAAATAAGATTGAAGGACACAGATTTCTGGCTGACTGGAACAGGTCCTCCTGTTCTCCTTTTAGCTGTGAGACCTCCGAATGTCAGAGATATTCAGTGTGAGAGCGTACAACTGGAAGCAGCTGGTTACTTTGTGCTAACATATTTAGTGTGAGTACTCATGAAAAGTAAATAGGTCTTAATTTAGACTGAAAACAGGATGCTGTTTTTACATTTTCTACTATTTCAATCATTTATTTTATTTTGTTTCTGTAGAAAGCTCCTGTTCAAAAGGAGCAGAAAAAAATCGAGTTCTTATATGCTTATGATGGTACAATACAGCAAAGAAAGAAATAATCATTAGGGGATAAATCATTTTTGGAGACTCCATATATAGCAATTAGTATACAGCTGGAACTCTAAACACTGCACACAAATCCGGTTATATATATATATATACAATGTAAAGCCAAAAGTTTGTGAACTCCTGACCCTCATCAGTATGTGCTTCCTGATTTATTCTCCCTTTACTGTTATTATAAGCTCCTCTCTTCTAGGAAGCCTTTCCACTCATTCCACTAATCAGCCAATCATGTCACAGCAGCACAGAGCATAAAGTCATATAGATACAGATTAAGAGCTTCAGTTAATGTTCATGTCAAACATCAGGATAAGTAAAAAAAGTCAGATCTCTGTGACTTTGTGGCATGGTTGTTGGTGTCAGATGAGCTGGTTTAAGTATTTCATAAACTGCTGATCTCATGGGATCAACAGTTCTCTAGATGGAAACATCTTGTAGATTAAAGATGTTAGAAGTAAACGGCCAGATTGGTTTAAGCTGCCAGGATGTATATAGTAAATCAAACAATAATCACTCTTTACAACCATGGTGAGCAAAAAAGCATCTCAGCATGCACATAACATTAAACTCCGAAGTGGAAGAGCAGAAGAATAAAGTACTTTATTGTAGAATAAAGTGTTGTATTATTAATTGCATTACAGTATTATTACCTTTCCAGCTTTAGTGAGTCTGTGGTTATTCTGAGATGCTTTTCAGCTCACCACAGTGGTAAAGAGTGTTTATTTGAGTGATAGTAGACTTCCTGTCAGCTCAAACCAGTCAGGTCATTCTCCTCTGATCTCTCTCATCAACGTCTGTCTCATCAGGGGACAAGGAAGCCTCTCCTCTGTTAAGTTCTCGTTATTTGTCACATATACATTACTGCACAGTGAAATTTTTTCTTCGCATATCCCATCCTTGGTGGTTGGAGTCAGAGCGCAGGGTCAGCCACAATGCAATGCCCCTGGAGCAGCGTGGGATGGGGGCCTCCAGTGCCCCTGGAGCAGCGTGGGATGGGGGCCTCCAGTGCCCCTGGAGCAGCGTGGGATGGGGGCCTCCAGTGCCCCTGGAGCAGCGTGGGATGGGGGCCTCCAGTGCCCCTGGAGCAGGGTGAGATGAGGCTCAAGGTCCCAATTGTGGCAGCTTATTGGTGCTGGCACTTGAACCCCAATATTCCAGTCTAAGACCCAGAGCCTTAACCACTTGAGCTACCACTGCCACCCCCACTGCTTCTGTTCTGGCATCTAGGTGGGGAAATAAACTTCCTTCCTCTAGGGTTAGTCACTGGCAAATGATGACTAAAGATCTTCATCAGGAATTACTTAAATCATTAATTAAATTTTTTTTATTTTTTCTTGCCTCTGAGCTTTTCATACTATCTTACCTCCCCATTAAACTTTTTAGACAGTTAATACCCATACTCTGTGACCAAGTGATGGATTTATTGATAACTGCACGTCTATAAGTCGCTCTAGATGAGGCTGTAAATGTAAATGTAAGTGTATAAGGTGTTTCAGCTTGCAGACCCTCACCTCACAGGATGTCTTCTTGTTTTTTGCACCTTTTACATGTATCCTGTGTAAACTCTAGAAACTGTCGTGTGTGTGAAAATCCCAGGAAATCAGCAAGTTTCTAAAAGACAGCCCTTCCGGCACCTCTGGCACCAAAGATCAGACATTTTCTTCATTCTAGGGTTCTTCTAATTCTTCTAAATTTGAGGTGAACATTAACTGAAGCTCTGGACTTGTATTCATAACAGTCATCATATAGCAATAGCATCGCATTTCATCAGCAACTGTATTGTTTTATATGCTGCATTCTTTTAAAAAATATTTTGTCTATTTTTTCTAATGCCATGCTATTTCATTTGCTACCCTGCGTGCACAACTATTTCCACTTTATCATATTTTATTTTATCTCATTTTTATTTTGAATCTCATTCTATTTTTAGTTTATTTCATTGCATTGTGTTCTATATTACTAATAAAAAAAACACCTTGTATGATAGTGTTTGTGATCAATAACATGCATGATTTTTTATGCACTGTCCTGCTTCCACATGATGCATTAAACTGCATGCATGTGCAGTGTTACAGTACAGGTGTTTCTCTTAAATTAACAGGTGCATGTATTTCTTACCTGTATAAACACTTTCTATCCTTCATTTCATCTTCTCCGACCCCCTGAGCAATGAAATAATCATTTTTGATTCCCATGATCTTTCCCCAAAACAGGACTCTGTGAAACTTGTAATTCCTCTTGAGGATGATCAGTGAGGTGTGCAGTGCTGCTCTCTGCTCGGAGCTCAGGGTCAGTCCGTTCCCACTCACTAAATCCAAAGAATAGAGCAAAGTGCTGGAGTCCATCTCTGTTACCTGATATACAGACTTTATATATGTATAATGATTAAAATAATCGGAAGCGGTTAACAAGATAGCGCTAGCTTGGAGCCTGAGCGCGTGCTTGGGGTTGCTAGGGTAAATAAACTTCCTGGATACTAGTTGCCGTAGCAACTAACGACACGGAAACGCGTGCGTAGTAACGGCAGACCTTGTTTATGATTTTTTTTTTTCGTCTTTAGCTTTTTATTATCATTATTATTATTATTATTATTTTATTTAAAATATTTTATTTGACAACAGAGAATTAAGAGTGTCGTGTAATGGCATGTAGCCTCATAAGCGTGCATATTTGAAATTTCTCTCGCCTACTACGACTTGTGTGCACGTGCAGCTGATTTACCTAACATGTATTTTTAATCTAAAAGCTTCTATGAGGTGACAGAGAGGTTAAAGCACCATATCTAAGTGCAATATTAAAATAAGCAGGCATGAGAACAAGGACTTGCACAAGAAAATACACAGAAAGTGGCAGAAAGTGTACATCTATACACATACACTATCTGGCCAAAGGTATGTGGACGCCTGACCATCACACCCATATGTGTTTCCTACACAGACTGTTTCCACAATGGCATTTGAAAGCACACAATTGTATAGAAAGTCTCTGTGTGCTGTAACATTAAAATTTCCCTTCACTGGAGCTAAGAGACTCGAACCCTGTTCCAGCATGACAATGCCCCTATGCACAAAGCCCCTGAGCTCCATGAAGACACGGTGTGTTAAGGTGTTAAGGAGTGCAAGAACTGGAGTGTCCTGCACAGAGCCTTGACTCTGACTCAACCCCACTGAACACCTCTGAGATGAACTGGTACACTGACTGAACCCCAGACCTCCTCAGTGTCTGATCTCACTAATGTTCTTGTAGCTGATTGATCACTAATCCCCACAGACACACTCCAACATCTAGAGAAATCCTGCACAGAAGAGAAGACTGGCATAACACAGGGAATAAATCTGGAATGTGAGGCTTTACAGTGTGTGTCACATACACAACTTTGAAATAAAATACCTAGGCACTTGGTAAGAGAAACCAGCCTGTCACAACACCTCAGTTACAGCATTATCCTGTAACTGTGCCTTAAACCATGGCAGGAATTTCTTTGATAAATGTTGGCTGAATGTAGGTCTAAAACATTTAATAACAACATTTGGCTTAGAGGTTAGCACGTTTTCCTCATACCTGCAGGTTTGGGGGTTAAATTCTTGTCTTTGCCCTGCATGTGTGAGTGTGTGGAGTGTGTACTTCAGGTGTCTACTCTGGGTTTTCTGGTTTCCTCCTCCAGTTTAAAGACGTGTTGTAGGCTGACTGTCTTTAAATTGTCCATGGTGTTTGATTGGGCTCTGTAATGGGTTGGTATACTGTCCAGGGTGTCTTCTGCCCTGTGCCCCATGTCCCCTGAGACTCCAGGTTTCCCACAAGGATAAAAGCCACATAAAATGAATGAATGGATGGATGGATGGATGGTTGGATGGATGGATGGATGGACATTTTAGTAGTAAGGTGAATACTTGGATAGCAGATATTTTCAACATTTCTATTACTAAGCCCTTGCAGTGGAGTGTACCTATGTTTTTCTGTCATGTTACTCACTGAGGAGATGTAAGGGCAAGGCAGTTCAGGTTTTATTGTTTAATGTGGAACACTTTCTGCACGTCGCTAGTGAAACTCAACGCCGTTTTTGCGTATTGCATTTCACAGTCTTTCACCGCTCTGATTGCATTTCACTGATAAATCTCCCAGTGAAATGCAGTGCAGCGACGTAGATAGAATTTAATGTCGGATCACATTCACTGCTGACGCAAATTCAGCGTCTAATTCTTAAAAAGCAATCATCTTTTCTTTGTTTTATGTTAAGGAGTGACATACGATCTTGATATTTTCAGTGAAAAAAACAATGAGCAGGGAATTGCATTAGTGAGGTTTTACTTTCTCAGTGTTGTATAGTGGTCATAAATTAGTCTTTGTACTGCAGTTCATGTTATTAAACCCATCACATGCTTTTCTTCTTGGGTACAAAATCTCCTCCATGCTGTACACATACACCTACACGTACGTACTCACACGTAGAGACTCAAAACAAGTTTGTACCTGCCTTAAGGTTGCTATACAATGTACAATATTGGTAACTTTGAAAGAAATCCCTGTTCCTGAGCTGGAAATCTTGAAATGTGAATTTTCTATATTTCCATGAATGTGTATTAAATTATTCCCAATAGTCTACTCTCTACCTTTCATAGCTTTTCTCTCGGTTGCGCTGCTTCCAGTAGTGTATATTTATGATAAGAGTATTTATCCAATCATATTTCAGCCAGTGTCTGACATCATGTGTTGCCAGAGTGAAAGAAATCTGCTCTAAGGCCTTTAGAATCAATAGTGCAGGCCCTGTAGCTTAAAATAAGTGGCAATGAAACTGGTCCATTAACCAATCAGATTTCGAGTTGGCGTCACTGGGGCCATACGATTACGTCAGCAATTTCCCATCCTTTGATTGGATAATTGGAGTAGTCAGAGGCAGCGAACTGCACAAACTAAATAAAATATATATATTTTAACTCACAATGGCTGACAGAGGAGAAGAAATCGATTTGGTGAAGGCCTAGATGTGAAATGCACGGCCCGCCACTGTCTGAACTACATTCAAACTCCACACAGTTCATGCTGCCCTGCATTTCCTGTATTAAGTCCATTAGGATGTCTACTTTATTTAGTTAAGAGAGCTTTTATTTACTCTATCAGATTTGTTTGTGCCGTGATTGACTTCCCAAAAGAAATGTGTGTTGACATGAAATGTATGGAGTTGTGAAAAACAGCCTGATTATCTTTAGCCTAGATATATTTAAACTCTACAAATCTTTGGTGGACTGTGTTAGTTCATGCTTCCGGGGCCAAAAATAAGCTGTTATTAACAAGATTAGTAAAAAACAGAGCTTTTAATCCTAACCCTTAGCAGTAGATTACTGCAAATCTGTGAAACACACAAATGGCACAAGGCATTCGATGTTGTCGTTCCCATGAATACAGGCATCATAGAGGAGGTTGGATATGACACAGAAATGTAGATGTCTAATATTTGCTTGTGGCTAAACAAACAAAAAAAAAATTCCACCAAATCATAAAAATGTGTACAAGTAGGCTTGACCAAACATGTTGAGTAATTAAGAACACATATTTGTACACATACAAAAAATGCTCCTTACTAAATACAGGCATTTATGCCATTTTTTATTAAAAAAAAGACAAGAAAAAAACAAAAACATGTGGTTTGGCCTAGAAAACCTAGAAAGACTTCCAGTGATCGAGATGAACCCTTAAAAGAAAGTACACATTAGAATATAAACATTTACAAATAAGCAGGATTTAATTAAAGTTTAGTAAGTGTTTCCTGCAAAACCCTGCCTCTCCCATGCCTCATTAACCGTACAGCATTGCTGGTTAGGTTACAAGTTCCTGCTTGTAAATGATGTACAAATCTTTAGAGAGTTTTATTAGATCATGTTGTCCTGCAGGGCCCCCAGTGTCTAGTACACCACTGAGCTGAACCATAAACCTGGGAAACCCTCCATCTTCGTTAAATTATTTGGTTAACAGGCTAATCTGAGAACTTGTAATAAATTGGCTAGCCTAAGTGTTATACAGCACACAGGGGAGTAGGAAATAAAGCTGAGCCTTCTTACCGCTCCTGTAAAGTTTCTCCTTTTTAATAGTGCTGTTTCACCTGTGTTCACCATCGGTTCTACACCATCTAAGAGAACTTAAAAGAACTTATATGCGCAGGAATATCTGGATTTAATACACTTTCTCTGTGAAAATGAGGGTGAGCCAAATCCTGATTGGTTGCATGCACCATGTACATGGAAGCAGAAGGCAGTAAATCTCGCCTCGTCATGTGTCTGTGGTTTATTTGAAATCCTAGAGGAAAATGACTGGCTTGTGTTTGATGCATGCTGCTCCACCCCGAATGGGATATTGTTTTGGCGCTATATACCAGCGCACTGGATTTAAACCAGTGGTGCAGACTTGGAGGATAATGCCTATATTTGAAGAGACGGGAATTACTCACCTCTTTATGCTTAGACCTTCTGTTTCTGGGAACCAAATGTTACTACATGAAGTAACACAATTTTGGATTATGATGGTAGACAAATTCACATGCAGAAATGAAGTCTGCAACCCAGACATAATGCAGATGTGTGCAGTTCCTCTGTTTTCTTACAATACAGCTTAAACGGATTTATTGCAATAAATGTTTATAAGAAAAAATCATCCTTGTTTCAGGATTGTATTTTATTAAATACTTTTGGAAGATATAATACAAGACTGCCGGCCATAAGTTCCAACCACGCAAGACCACAAAACAAAGCTTTTTGAATGCTAGAGTGTTTTCAGACCTGTAGAGCTGTGCTTTCTTCCGAAACAGTGATTCATTTTGTGTATTTTTTCTCTTCGTCTTGCTTTTCATCACACAGCAAAATTTCATAGCGTACCGAAATGTGTTTATGCAAAACATTTGCGCTCAAGCTGGACAGTCAGCAACTCTGTGAGTTATTAAGGCTTCCTTTTCAGCTGTGTTTGTTATAATTGAACAGCTTGAACAGGAATCAAGGTTTCCTCAGGACAACATTGTATTAAGTCACTTGTTCCAGAGAGGTTATATGTCATTTTTAACCGAAGAGGTGTGATTTGTTTTAGAATTGCTGTGACCACTAATAATAATGCGTAATACATCATGCAGTGTGATACGGGTTGGTCCGTAGGTCTGTACGGTCGGGTTGCTTTCTCACCACAAGAGTTTGTTTGCATTCGGATTAAGATCACCTCGGTCAGGTCTCTCAGCCTTGTTTTCTGATTGTTTTGGTGCGGATCTGAGCCTGTTTGCGCTTTTGTACCCGTGTCTAAACCACTTAAATCAAAGGAGGAAATGAAACTTAAGCTGACTTAACACTAACCCTAACCTTATCCTCTCTGACTAGGTGTTAAACCATTTATTAACCGGAAACGTAGCTAGTTATAGCTAGCTAATAGCATAGCTATTATGTGCAGCTGAAAACTTGAATATATATATATAATGAATTTGTGGACTCATTTTTTATTATGGATGCCAGTTTAAAGGTGGGAGAAAACCAGAGAATGTAGAGTAACACCAGATATGACAAGAAAATGTGAAAACTCAGTAACCCGAGGTCTGAATTCAGGATCAAAACCTTAACCTGGATCTGTGAGGCTGCAACCAAACAGCATGTGTAGCAGTACAGCATGTGATACAGTAGCTCTTCTGTGGGATCAGACCAGACTCCCAGACCATCACTCCCCATAACGCATCAATAAGCCTTGTGTGCCCATGACCCTGTCGCCAGTTCACTAGTTTTCCTTCCTTGGAGCATTTTGTTAGGTACAAACCCCTGCATGCCGGGAACACCCCACAAGAGGTGCTGTTTTGGAGATGCTCTGACCCAGGCAACAATTTAGCCCTTTGTTAAAGTCGCTCAAATCCTTCCACATGCTGTTGCCCATTTTTCCCGCTTCCAACACATTACATTCAAGAACTGAATGTTCACCTGTTACTGGTTTTAATGTCATGGCTGTGACAGCTGACAATGCCAGCATTCTAAACTGCCAGAGGACATTTAAAGACTGTTTTAAGTTCTGTTATTTCCTTAAATGGCAGCATCAGCAAAACAGGAAGATGCTCCAGGTTAGCTTCTCTGAACATAAAAATGTATTTAAACCTCGATTTTATCTAACAAAAAAGTAAAAACCTCACTTTGACTGGTTCAGACAAACCGCATACCAAATTTCATTTTTTAGTGTCTCAACCAATAAATAAATAAATAAATAAATAAATAACAAAAAAAAAAAAAAAACTTTCCTAGTCAGTGACAGATAAGCGAGGCAGTAAGTTGTGGATGAGAAGCCAGAAGCCTGCTTGATGAAAAACAGGCTTGAGGAGGCATCTTATTGTGTGGGTGTGTGTGTGTGTGTGCGAGAGAGAGAGAGAACACACTTTAACAATAGGCAGATTCACTTCTCATAACTTTGAGATAAAGAGCATACCAAAAATGGAAGTAAAAAGATACACAAGACAGAAACAAAACACGATTTTCTTTTGTCTTGTACTAAATACAAAGACGTCAGATTTTTTTCCCCCTGATACACTATAGACTTCTGTTGACATGAAGACCAAAATAGCAGAAAACAAATGCATGCCTAAGAGAAATACCAGTCAAGTGAAATCAGCTTTGTTGTCACATGTTATACATGAAAACAATGAAACTCTTGTACTACAGCAGTGTTCTCCTACAGCTAACATAGTGCTTATGACAGACCAACATCCAGAGAAAATACAGGACACATGAGACAGGTGCACAAGTTTGAGAGTGCATGTAATATACTGTATATAGCAAATTCTGTAGCATGATAGAGAATGTAATACAGTGCAAGTAGTGCATCTATGCATAGTATTTGAAACGTATCCTTTATGCCCAGAAATATACAGACACCATGTGTATATATTTACTGGATATGCCACTCCACTCACTTTTCTGGGAAGGCTGAAAGATATTAAAGTGTGTCTGTAGGAATTTGTGTCCATTCAGATGGAATAGCATTAGTGAGGTCAGGAGGAGGTGCTGAAAGAGTTTTGTGAAAGAGGGTTCATTGAGGATTTCGGAGGCTGAAAATTATGCCTCAGGCTCTGACCACAACTGATGCAGTCTGTGATAGTGAATGCTTTTGGTATGTTGTGGTTTATGCTTATAAACCATGTAGAACAGTAACATTTTAAATATTAAGGTTAAATATAGAATACAAAAATTGGCACTAGGAGTCAAAATGTTTATGAACATCTAAGCGTCACATCCATGCCTACTGGGTTTCGGATGTATTCTCGCAGTGTTTGCTGTTATAATGCTCTCCACTCTTCTGTGAAGGTTTTTCACTAGATGTTGGAGCGTATCTGTGGGGATTAGTGAGATTAGACACTGATGTAAGAGTGAGGAGGTCTGGGGTTCAGTCGGTGTTCCAGTTCATCCCAAAGGTGTTCAGTGGGGTTGAGTCAGGGCTCTGTGCAGGACACTCCAGTTCTTCCACTCCTTAACACCTTAACACACCATGTCTTCATGGAGCTCAGGGGGTTTGTGCACAGGGGCATTGTCATGCTGGAACAGGAACGGTTCCTCCTCGAAATGTTGCCACAATGTTGTTGGAAATGTCTTTGTAGGATTAACATTAAACTTTACTGAATCTATGAAAAACAGCCTGAGACATTTATCCCTTGTCCACTAAACATTATTGTCAGAACTGTGCATTCTGTAAGGTGGCTCTCTCCCGGTTTCCACCCAAACACACACTCGTCCATCAGACTGCCAAATACTGATTCATGACTAGAGCTCAGTGACAATGTGTTTCACATCACTCTGTGTAAAGGGCTTGTGTTTCGTGTGCAGCTGCTTAGCCATGGAAATTCATTTCAGGAAGCACACAACCTACTTCTTGCCCAGATGTTGCTTCCAGAGGCAGGCTAAAACCAGTGTTACCAGACAGGATGGATTCCCTTTGAGTCTCTTTAAGAAGCCATTAGAAGATAAATTGTGGTCATGAAGGAAGCATATGATCAGCAACAACACCCACATCGTCAAGTCATGATTGATTGGTTTTAACAAGAAAACTTTCCACACTATTACACCACCTCCACCAGCCTGGACTGGTGACACACAGTAGGTTGGGTCCATGGGTTCATGCTGTTGGTGCCAAATTCTGAGCATCTGTGTGCCTCAGCATAAATCAGGAGCAATCAGACCAGGCTGACAGTCTTCAACTGTCTTCAGTAATGTTTTAGTCAGTCTGTGTTGACTGCAGCCTCAGCTTTCTGTTTTTGGCTGATAGAAGTGGAACTTGAGGTCTTCCACTGTTGTAGCTCATCACCCTCAAGGTTTGACATGTTGTGCTTTCTGAAATGCTTTTCCACTCACCACAATTGAACAGTGCATTACTGTTGCCTTTCTGTCAGCTTAACCATTCTCCTTTCATCAACAAGGCGTTTCTGTCTGCAGATCTGACAGTCACTATACGTTTTTTTCTCCCTTTATTGCATTATTCCGAGAAAAAGCTAGAGTCTGTTGTGTGTGAAAATCCCAGAAAATCATCAGTTATAGAAAATACTCAAACCACCAAATCTGGGATCACCAATCATCCCACTGAGATCATATTCTTTTTCCCCATTCAGATGGTTGATGTGAACATTACCCCAAGCTGTTGGCCATATCTTCCATGATTTTATGCATTGTGTTGTTGCCACATTAGATAACTGCATGAATTTGTAGATGTACAGGTGTTCCTAATAAAGTGCTAAGTGCGTGTATGTGTCCATAATTACATAATATATATATATATATGTATAAGGATATGATTCCTATTAAGATATTCATTTCCACTTAACCCATTGGCATTGCTGTAAGAGAGAGAGAGAGAGAGAGAGAGAGAGAGAGAGGTAAATGTCAATGTGAATTTCAGGAAATGAACATTTACAGAGAATTGTGCACATCTTTGCACAATCTACACGATAAACAACTCGACATGAATTCTACTGAGCTGTGAACATTTTGGCTAGAATGACAAACAAGAGGATAAAGAGGAATAAAAACAGATGGATATAAAAGGAAAATGCATTTGTCTTTTTATGAACTGGAGGGATTTTGAGTATTTTCAGCAACAGATGGAAACTAAAAACGTTTCTAAGCTACAACATGTGCTTTTTATAATTGGTCTGTGGCTATGAATATTAAGTATTGCTCCTATTGGGCCCTGGAGCATCTGTTCAGGACAAAAATATCTGCCAAATGAGTGGGATTGTGGTCTGTTCATCACCCATTCTATGTATTCTATGCTATTTTGAATCAAATTAAAGCAAATTTACACATTTAAACATGCTGTCATTATGAGACTGAATACTTTCTATGTATCTCAGTGATCTGGCTAAAGAACATAAAACTTTACTTAATAGTGGTAGGCACCGGATGCTCGAACTAACTATTCTAGTTATGAACGCTATATTATTATGAGTAAAGAATGAGATTGAGGAAAGAAAAGCGTAGTTGAACATATGGTTGAAATGTGTTGGTTCGTTTTGAAATATCCCACGCTGCAATCTGTGTGCCGTCCAACCAACACACCCACACTGTAAAAACAATTACTCAGCTACAGGATTTCAACAATTGTAGTCCAATGCCAGCTGGAGCAGAATAATCTGAAGTGTGTACTAACTGCCGAGGTGAAGTGAAGTCTGTAGCGGCACACATGCCATGTTTGAAAGAGACCATAAGCATGGCGCACGGTGCTGTAGACGAGCAGCTCAGGATAAGGTTTGGAAACAGAGAATGTCGACATGATCCAGAAGAACAGCAAGACCAGAGCACTCCCACTCCTGCTCTGAAATACACTCTGGCTATCACCCCTGGTTCCCATGATCTTTCCTAATGCACTGGCGCAGAGACTAGGCTGTTTTTTTCCCACTTATCGACTCCCTCATGTCTTCCCGTTAGGTATTAAGAAAAGGGTGTTATCTCTTTGATATCTTCAAGATTGTTTGATTGAGTATGGCACAAAGGAGAAAATAAAACGTGTCAGGTTTTGTTTATCTGATGTATTGTTTCCTCATAAATTATAACCTGAGCCAAAACTTAACTTGACTTGAAAACCCTTGTCTGGCTATCCACAAGTGGAAAAATCTTCAGATCCTCACACAAGCACACGATTTATAAAATATAATAAAAATAATATTATAAAAATATACTGTGTGAACAAAATGGCCAGAGTCATAATATACATCCGGTATCATTTCTGAGTATATTACACAAATCGGGTTGTGTACATACACTCACTGAGCATCTTTTTATTAGGCACACAATACTAATACCGGGTAGAGCCTCATTTCTTTGTGGCTTGGATTCCCCAAGATGTTGGAAACGTTCCTTTCAGATTCTGGTCCATGCTGCAGATTCCAGAGATGCACTTTCTCCCGTTCTACCACATCCCACAGATGTTCTACTGGATTCAGATCTGACTGGAAAGACCAGTGAACTGGTCGCCATGTTCGTGAAACCAGTTTGAGGCGACTTTTTCTTTCTGACGTGTTCCATTATCATGCTGGAGCTGTTAGAAGATGCGTATTCCATTTCCTAATAAACTGCTCAGTGAGTGTGCATCCAATATATACCAGTTTTGAATGTCAAAGATGAATGCTCTGAGCAATGCTGAGATCTTGCTGCACCCCCACAAATGACTAATTTTAAAACCACTTAAAATATGTATGTGCCATATTCATGTGTTGTCAGTTCTATTGAAACTCTCTGTACGCTGTAACATTACAATTTCCCTTCACTGGAACTAAAAGACTCGAACCCTGTTCCAGCATGACAATGCCCCTGTGCACAAAGCCCCTGAGCGCCATGAAGCCATGGCGTGTTAAGTTGGAGTGGAAGAACTGGAGTGTCCTGCACAGAGCCCTGACTCTGATGAACTGGAACAACGTCTGAACCCCAGACCTCGTCACTCTTACATCAGTATCTGATCTCACTATTGCTCTTGTAGCTGAATGATCACTAATCCCGCTCCAACATCTAGTGGAAAACCTTCACAGTAGAGTATAGCGCAGTATAACAGCAAACACTGTGAGAATACATCTGAAAACCAGTACACATGGACGTGATGCTTAGATGTTCATAAACTTTTTGACCCCTAGCGCAAAATTTTGTAGTCACATGACCCACCATAATCCCCCCCGAGGCAGCATTTTGTGCTATTCTATATTTAACCTGGCTGGCTATTTAAAATGTTACTGTTCTACATGCTTTATAAGCACAAACCACAATATACCAAAAGCATTCACTATCACAGACTGCATCAGTTGTGGTCAGAGCCTGAGGCATAATTTTCAGCCTCCGAAATCTGTATGTGATTTTCATCTGAGGTTGCAGCCTGCTTAAATTGTACCTACTCCATATTGTGTTTTAGGTTCACCTTCTGGTTATTGCCCTGCTAAACCTCTTGGAAATTCTGAAGCTTTTTTTATAATACAAAGTAGTTTCAGGCTGTTGCATTTTACAGGAAATAAAGCTAGAAAATCATTATATATATGAGAGAGAGAGAGAGAGAGAGAGAGAGAGATAGATAGATAGATAGATAGATAGATATTAATTTAATGACGTTATGTATAACAATTTCTGATGCTGTGTACATGATGTGGTTTAGAATAGAAATCTCTCAGAGAAATGAAATATATATAAATTTCTTTGTCAGAAAGACGGTGTCATGATTTCCCCGGTTTACATCAGTGGCGTTCATGAGAACTTTACAGTAGACGACACATTCACAGAGACAAGGCAAACATTAGACTGTATCTCACATCAATTGTCCTCATGTTCCTACTGAAAATAAAACACTGGTGTTGAAACAGACGTATCAGTTTATAGAGTCAGTGCGGCTAAAATCCTGGAGGGTATTTGTCAAGCCTTTTTCTGTTTACTATTATGATACAGATACTTGTGTCTGTCTGTTTGTTTGTTTGTTTATTAGACAAATTGGACATGCACACGTGCTCCAGAAAAATATCCTTATTAAAATCTGTTCTAATCTCTGAAAGGCATTTTAGAAAAACAGTGCCATCTACAGAGTCTTTTTCAAATTAGCCCAATTTCACAAGGAGCGCACGTACACACACGTACATTTGTTCACACTTACATACACACACCCACAACCACACCCACACACACACACACAATGCACAATGAATGAAACTCAGACATTGTATTTGTAAGAAATCTGTTTTTAAAATATTAGAAAGCAGGATTTTCAAAAGCAAGAATATCAAATCAACATATATTTAACAATCATTTTACATTTCTTCGACAATACCTTTGATTTTGATTCTCATTCATTACATTGACAGAAAATGTAATCAGTTGTTCCGGGTACATTTGTTAAGCCTATGAACTCATTTGGTTAAAGTAACTTTTAACCCAGACACAAAACAGCCGTGATTCATTTGGCTCCTTCTCTTCGGTAAAAGCTCCAAGAAGCTTGTGCAACATTCGAGTTACGCCCTTCAGTAGAGCACTGAGTAAACTAAACTTGATGAGGAAGGTTTTAGATCTTTGTTATTGAGAAACCCCCAGAGCAGATCAGTCCAGTGTCGGGGATATTGTTAATAAAACACTCCCCTCTCACCATCCCTGAATTTATTCTAGCCGTACAAAGTGTCGGTTTTGCTGTGATGTGGTTTTTGTCTGGGGTGTAAGCACGAGGTCAGGGCTTTCAATACATCACAATGTTTACTTACAGCCTCACACTGCCGGAGCGGATGACGTTAAATAATTACGTCAGACGCAGCGGCGTTAAATCATTACGTCACTACGCTGGAGTGGCGGTGCAAACTATTTGTTGACAGGATCGCTCTCATACTTCAACAATACTGCAGTTATTAACTCATGTTTATTGTTTGAGAAATGATCATAGACACCCCACATCTGGAAGGAAGATTTCTGTGATGTCACCTTCATCAAGAGATTCATTTCAGGTTCTCAGTGTGCTCTGTAAACCGTCGCCACCCTGTTGTCTCAGTCTCTTACACTGTCGGGCTTGCTTCGTATATTAATTGCATAAAGCCCTGAGAGTTAGACTGCTTTTTATCTGCGAAGTGGCGGCCGTGTCGTGTGTCCTAAGCTTGCTGCTCTTCTTGAGAGCTGAGAACAGCTGGGCTCGGGTCTGTGGTGCCGTAGGAATGGTGGTGGCTGACCTCTGCACGAGACTCGGAGGCAACTTCAGGGCGCAAAACCTTGGGAAGGTACACCTGCAAGAGACAAACCTATGGTTAAGAGCACTATAGGATTTTGGCAAAAACAAACAAAGAAGCTTGTTGAAGCACTTGGGAAGATTTATTCTGGTAAAAGGGAAATTCCAGCTGTCATGAGATAGTGAGAAGAACAGCACACTTTCATCACAATGCTTTTCATTTCACAGCAACGAGAGAGAGAGAGAGAGAGACATAGAGAGACAGAGTGAAATATATATATATATATATGGAGAGAGAGAGAGAGAGGAGACAGAGAGAGAGACAGAGAGAGAGTGAGAGCACAATGGAATCAATTAACTAATGTAGGTGGGAGCTTACAGAGCCAGTGGAACTTTCTGAAGTTGCATCAGGGTCTTCATCTTCATCCTTAACCTATTCAGTATGTGAGCACACACACACACACACACACACACACACACACACGATTCAGGAACACTGGATAATGCAAACTGCTGCGTCTTGCTTTTTGTGTTATAAATATATGGTGGCTTGAAAAATCTATTCACATTACAATAAAAAAAAAAAAACTCATTCTAACTCTAGACTTAGCTCTGGACTAAAATTTCCCATTATGGAAAAATATATCTGTTTTTGCATGCATCTCAAAATGATCATATATTTTCAACAACAGCTTTATCCTGATCAGACTCACAATGGATCCAGAGCCAAACCTGGGAACACATGACATTCATTATGTAAGGAAATCACGCCTAACGAGCAACATTTAAGATGTACAGTATTCAGACAAACTGACTGGGGTTTGTTTTTTTTTTCAGCACAAAGCTTGGCCTTTACCCAATGTGATTTTAGCTTAGATTATAAGGATGAAAAGCAGTTGGTTTTTCCCAGGCCACCACACATACTTGTGCTTTGTAGCAACAAATCTTAATCATGAACTATTCCTTAGAGAAAAAGGGATTGTTTCAAACAAATGATTGATTGCTGCAGAAGAGACCTTTTTTCCCCCTGCTGTGCTAAAAATATCCACATGAAAATAATCTTACGACATAATTATGAGGACTGAAGTATTTGAAGTGGCCGAAGCAGGTGTAACCGATGCCAATGAAAATGGTCACACACAGAACCACCAACGTGAAAAGAGACGTGGCAGCCATGAAGCCTGGAAAACAACACACATACAATTAAAATATGCTAAAATGGTCTAACAGGTTAAAAATGATACGTATCTGTGGTTTCTTTTCACCTGTCTTCAACAGCGAGAAGAAATAGAGCCAGAATAGACAGATGATTGGTGCTGCAAGGGCTTGATTGACAGCTCCCAGGTGCACCTGTCGGTCCAGATGGGCAGGTAGGTAGGTGAAGTACAGGTTGTGTTTGTCCACCAGGTGCTTTAAGGTTATATACAGGAAACCTGCACATGCACACAGACACTGTATTTGTAAAGCCGGACACATTTGTTTCTTGAGTGTGATGTAGGGAGTAAGTCCAAAACTAGTACAAGACCTGAGATCCGGTCTTAAGCAGGTTCCCTTTCCACGGATTATCCGACAAGCTGCTTCTACAACTCAAAATTCACCTGTGATAAATTCAGTTGACTGGACGCTTTTAATCTGAATCGTCCAGAGATCTGGGGAAGAGAATGGAGATACGGTCCCCTCCAAAAGTATTGGAGCGGTAAAGTCGACTGTACTGTTTTTGCTAGACACTGAAGTCATTTGGGTTTGAGATCTACAGAAGAATACGAGACGTCAGATCGGAATTTCAGCCGATGTTTACATCTAGACGTGTTCGACAACTTCGAACATGAACCACAGAACCATGCAGCTTTGGTGCGAGCAATTGTGAGTGAGCAAAAGTACTGGAACGCGCAGATTTCAGTTAAATTCCAGTTAATATTCGGTTGCATAAATCTGTATATCGTGATGCGTATCATGTGTCACAGAAATGCCTCTCTCTTCGTGACATGTTTTGTTAAATCGCCCACACTTAATCCACTGATGAAAAAAGACTGAATTCTTTGGCCTTGATATCGTGCGTGGTTCTGCAGACAAGAATGGGAGAAGGTCCATAAATCACAATGTGTCGAGATTCATCAAACCCAAGAAGACTTGAGACTGTAATCATTTTTTGTGTGTGTATGTGTGTGTGTGTGTGAGAGAGAGACAGAGAGAGAGAGAGTGAGAGAGATATTTAGGGATTGTATGTTTAATAAATGTAGAAACCTGAGATTTTTCATGGAAAATTTTAATTGGTTGATTTAAAAGCAGACACACACACATCCACCAACCCAATTTTATCTTGTACCTGGCATCATTTATTTTAAAGAGGAGTTGCAAAATACTCCTCCATGGATGGATGAAGGGACTGTGAACAGGTAGGACTTTTGCTACGTGGCAGAAAAAAATAAATAAAACTGAGCCGATTTTAACTTAAATTACAAGTGGCAGCCATGTAATGCTGACCCATCATGACTGTCTGGCCACAAATGATGGTCCACAAACACAGTACCTACCTAATGTCATACACTCCTCCCAAAAAAAGCCAAGCACAAAGAGTTATTTATTCAGGTTCTCTGTAATGCAATACGTGTGCAGGAATCTGCAGAACGATAAAAATAAAAAGAGATGTCATCTGGTAGATGCTCATCCACACTGTCCTTTCCAAATTGTGAGTTAAAAGACAAGTAGAAGCTGAAGTGTGTCTATATCTAACAGCATGTCCATAGGAAAGAATAGTATAGAGTGTCTTTACTGTCATTTTATACTGAATCTTGAATTGCTTTCTTACTGGATGATAGATAGATAGATAGATAGATAGATAGATAGATAGATAGATAGATAGATAGATAGATAGATAGATAGATAGATAGATAGATAGATAGATAGATAGATAGATAGATAGATAGATAGATAGATAGATAGATAGATAGATAGATAGATATGCTTTATTCATCCCAAAGTATCCATCTATCTATCTATCTATCATCCAGTAAGAAAGCAATTCAATATTCAGTATAAAATGACAGTAAAGATACTCAGCACTATTCTTTCCTATGGATGCTCGTTCGATGTACAGTATGCATGCACATTTAGCCTTTTTTATGATTACAAATATATATTACACATTTATTACTTGCTTATTAAAATCAGTTACATGCTTATTAATGCCATCTACAAATGCTTATGCCCCAGTACCTGAATCTCTACTGCCTGTGATTGTATAAATAAGTTGTCATCAACACTTGACAAAGAACTTGATAGTAAATTGTTTTGGGCCATAACGTGAATGTTGGCAAATTAATTCTAATGGCGTGGGCCAAAAAGAAAAATTGTAATCATTCCACATCTGTTTATAAGTACACTCCTCCCAGCTGCCCTTGATTATCCTTACAACTGCTTTGATTAGTACAATTACAAGGGCGATATCATTATGATTATGGACTATTATTTTTTCACAGGTTTTTAAAGCTGTGCACAGCCAAAGGGCTCTTACAGTTTATTTGTTTATCCATATAAATGCACAGATCTAACGATGTGCAAAGGGATAGGCAGAAGATGTTAACTATTGTGATTAACAGGAATTGTCTGAGCCGAACACATTCCTCATCTCATAGTGCTTCACAACTGCAGTCATTGGTTTCAGAAAAGATTTGTTATGTAAAGTGTGTACTTCTCTTACCGAAGGGTGCTATAACAGGACAGGTGATGCTGTAAGCCATGATGACCGTGAAGACGCACAGAGTCCAGCCGTACATTGCTCCGTATTCAAACTGGTATGCCTGATTCTTCACAGAACAACCAGAGCAAAATTTAATACAGAAAATACTTTACAGACAAAGAAAGATCAAGGTATAATCTAGTTTTTTATTTAATGCTTTATTTGTAGCATCTTGTGCAAATCATGCATGTCTTATCCTGATGTTCTAAATACTGCAGATTCATTTGAATTCATTATTTTATCAAATAAAACATAAGTCACACACGTACCTGTTTAACATATTTTCTCTCTGCAGCAGAACTTGCAAGAGCCATGCGTACAGTATAGAGCAATAAACTCGGCAATCTGAGCAGCTCCATCCCGGAGCCTACCAATGCAGCAGCGATCACATAATTCACAAAGAACGCACCCTGATCTGGTAGAAACACACACCTGTGGCAAAGAATGAGAATCATCTCTTATTTTTGTGTAGCATACTTTAGTAGTCTAACACAAAGAATACATGAATAAAATAATATTAAGACGATTAAGTCAGGTAAAGGTGACATGATGGAAAGAGCAGAGAACACGAGCGAAACTTACTCGAATCTCAGCTTCCGATCTGACTGAGAATCAAAGAGCCAGCGGAAAAACACATCTAAACTGGGGGGGGGAGAAATGATACACAATAATGTAAAGAAATTTATATTTTAATAAAAAAAAACCTTCATGAGGTTACTAATGAGAAGGTAATAGATAAATAGACAGACAGACGGACGGACGGACAGACGGACAGACGGACAGACAGACAGACAGACAGACAGACAGACAGACAGACAGACAGACAGACAGACAGACGAACAGCCAGACTGATAGAGAAATAGACAGACAGACAGACAGACAGACAGATGAATAGATAGACAGACGGATAGATAGACAGACGAACAGCCAGACTGATAGAGAAATAGACAGACAGACAGACAGACAGACAGACAGATAGATAGATAGATTCCAAAGGGAAATTTACAAAATAATAATAATAATACATAATTATATAAGGAAGGATTGGGGAGGAGAGGAAGAAAGAGAAGAGAATATATATCAAATATAATAAA
The DNA here is from genome assembly GCF_019097595.1 of Hemibagrus wyckioides. Taxonomy (NCBI): domain Eukaryota; kingdom Metazoa; phylum Chordata; class Actinopteri; order Siluriformes; family Bagridae; genus Hemibagrus; species Hemibagrus wyckioides. Next base: position 4,970,885 of record NC_080728.1, read on the forward strand.
TAAAATTAAACTGAATAAAATAGAACTGAATAAAATAGAACTGAATGCAGTTGTATTGTAATGTAAGAGAGAATAGAATAAAATTCTGTATGTAACAGGTGTAAATGACCTGCAGTAGAATATAAACACTAACCTGGTGAGGCCCAGCGAGGGCAGGATGAGCACCATAAAGAGCAGGAAGATGTAGAGCTTGTACATCATACTCATATTCTCACTCGACCTGCATGCACAGATTACAAATGGCTTTCTGCACATCTAATTGTGTGTGTGTGTGTGTGTGTGTGTGTGTGTACCTGGTCCAGTGGGACTCCAGCAGTGTAGAGTAGTAGACTATAGTGGGCAGCAGTGCTGAGAAGGACCACAGGAGCAGAGTTGGGAAGAACTGACTGATAATAGCACTCTGGTAGGATCAGATACACAACAGCCGTTACTACAGTGTACATACAGTGGAACACTAACGCTAGAAAGGCGTGTGTGTGGGTGTGGGTGTGGGTGAGCGTGAGCTACAATGCAGTTGTGCAGTCACACACATTTAGGTAGTGGATGGGTTTTGTGACATTGAACTTGTCAATGGTAGAGATGACTATGGAAGGAGTGGTGAGGAAGAAGAGCAGGATGAAGAGTAAGGTGTTCAGCAGCAGAACTCGAGCCCACCACACCCAGCGTGGCATGGACAGGTTCTCCCTGAGAGAGAAAATGACATCATGACATTACAGAAAAGCCATATAAAACAGGATAAAGTACAAGAGGAGGTTAATAATTATACCAGTAGATGTTATTCGGATGAGTCGCATAGCTCACGCTCCACTGTTTTACTTTCAGCAGTTCGCTACTGGACGAAGGCTGAGGCTCTCTATGACAGCAGCATGATATTTCTCTCACTCTTCCCATTTCCTGAGACCCAGCTCCACATTGAAGAGCATTGAAATCCTTCAGAATGCTGAGTTAGGATGAGAGAGAGAGAGAGAGCAGGAGGAGACAGCACGCATATTGTAATCATAAATTCCTTCTCCGCAGATCTCGCAGCTCATAAATATTTTAATACACTTATAAATGCAGACTGCTGTCAGGACAATTGTTCAAAAATGTAAAGCTTTCGATCTCGGTGCGGTTAGAAAACACACAATGCATTCTCACTGATCTCATCTCCCTTTGTTGGGTTTTATCCTTCAGACTGTCCGCAGCAATAATATACTTCTGTTAAGCAGATCTGAATGTTTTTATAGCACTATTTAATTCATCACTATTTGAAAATGTCTAAATGACTGGACAATAAATCTGAAAAGCAAATAATAACTTTCATTAAACATGTTTATGCAATTATTTGTCCAACAGCAACTGGAAAAATCACTGTCCAGCAGACAGAGCTGCCTGCGTGTGAGTAAAACACACATTATATAGAGAAAAACATGACTGTTTGGTGGTGTATCATGTTTAGGGCCACTGTTTAAAAAATAAAAATAGATTTTGAGAATAAAATTGTGTATAAAGCCATAATATATTGAGATAATAATCATAAGGAGGGAAAAGCTGCAATATTTTGCATGTGCATCCGATATCCTGACAAATAAGTCAAAATAATTTAAGAATAAAGGTGTAATAGGTTATTTCAAGAAAAAAGGCAGTGTATTAAGAAATTATTTTAATTAATTTTAATTAAAATATTATTTTAATATATTAATAAATTGCAATATTTCAAGAATAAAGCCGTAATACTATTAGAAAACGGCTATAAGAGCAAGTCTGTGTTAAAAATGAGGTAGTGGTTTTACAATTCAATGAAATCTCAATCTTCTGGTGCACTAGCACTGGGTTATTATTAGTATTAAAAGAAATTAATTGTTTATTTAAAAGAAAGAGCCACAAGAATTTGAAGGATGCTAACAAAGATGACCACCATGACACTGATGATAACAACTAAAGAAGAAGAAGAAGAAACCTTGCATATCCCAGCTTGTTAGAAAGCTGAGGTCAGAGTTCAGGGTCAGCCCTGATACAGTGCCCCTGTAGCAGACAGAGCTTGGGCTTGAACCTCTGACCTTCTGATCAGTAACCCAGCGCTTTAACCGTAGAGCCTCCAGTGCGGTGTATAAGTGCAGAGTAACAGCTGTAACTCTGGTGCACTCAGTACAGTAATTGAACACACAGTGCATTATGGCATATGGACTCGCCATAAGGCTTGTGCTGATGGTTCACGTGCCATAATGCACCGGGGACTTGATGCAGGACGTGCCGGTGTTCCATTCCATCGAGATCGATAATTTTGATTCTCACTGGCTCCTGTGCAACTGTACACCCTCTTGAAAAGGCATGCTAATGTGACTGTCTGTCAAATCTCCATCACCCAAAGAGACAATAACTGCATCAAACCCTCAACATCCCTCAATTTAATACACAACAACCTTATGACAGATATATTTTATTTTTTAAACAGCAGCCCTTCATATGTCTTCCACTGAATTCAATTCAATTTATTTGTACAGCACCTTTGACAATGGACATTGTCTCAAAGCAGCTTTACAAAGGAAGAGAAACAGAAATTATTAAACTAAATTATTAAACTATTTTATCCCTAATGAGAAAGTCTGCGGCGACGGTGGTGAGGAAAAACTCCCTGTGATGATATGAGGAAGAAACCTTGAGAGAAACCAGGCTCAGAAAGGAACCTCATCCTCATTTGGGTGACACTGGACAGTAAATAAATTTTAAAAAATGTTCTTTCTACAACAGCAACCAAGAGCTCATGAGGAACTATTAGGTCAGTGTAGTTTCTGAGTACATTATAGACACTAATTCCTTGCTGTCACAAGCTGACCGATGTAATGGCAGACCCGTGATGGTGTGAAAGTCCCCAAGTGGCTCTGTCCATGACTGAAGCACACTGTATAGAAATTTCGGGCAACTTTTACAGATAGAGCCTTAATTTGTTCAGTTCACCAACAGACACTGTTAAATGAAGACTTACTACGCAGCCATGGACTCAGTCTGGAGTGTGACGAAAGCCATTCCCAGTGGACGCTGCACATTATTCTCCTCATGCCTTCTCAATTCTTCATCGAACTGAGCCACCTGAGAACTATAGTACTCTATAGCATCAATCTGGACATCATGCACACACACACACAGACACACACACAGACACAAACACACATACATGTTATTTCCAGTCTCAGCTCTTTGTAAAGTAAGGTAGGGTTTGTATTGGAACATTATAACATAAAATGGTCTAAAGAAGTTATTTTGTTACCCCTTTACACCCTTGGCACGGGCAGCAGATGCAGAGATGCCCACAAGGCCGGGGGTTGATGAGTTCCTGCTGCCCCTGGGAGTCCAGGATCTTGCGGTAATACAGCAAGTTTTTCTCTGCTCGCTTCCTGTGTACGATCATCAGACAAACTCACCTGAATCATTTTCTATTCCTATCAGGAACATTGTACCAGCTAAAAAAACTAGACTGTAATGCAAAGCGTAACCTTTTCCAGCACATTACTGAACTGGGGCCAAAGTATTATATTCATCATATCCTAATTTTTTTTTTGTCTGAGGGAGTGCATGCATGGGTCATTTATGTAAAAAAGATAAACAGTAACTGTTGTGAAAGGTCACTGGGACGAGGATGTGATAAAAAAAAAAAAAAAATAACAGAACATTACAGCAAAATATTTGCAGCAAAACAGTGAGGACTGAGTATTGCATTAAAAAATAAAATAAAATAAAATACTTACTTTTCAGTTGACAGGTACATCAGCTTAGTCACATCGTAGCATAAACGAACATCCTTTACCTCACAGGATGGGTATGCCTCTCTACATTTAAAATAACAACAATAATAATAATAACAATAATAATAATAATAATAATAATAATAATAATGAAGGTGTGAAACAAAAGACAATCATAACAGCACTAACATTTTCAAGCTTTAATAAGCCACATGGTATTTATTGCTATTTTTTGAAATGACTGGAGAAAGAGAAATAAACGAGGCTCTCTCGAGATGCCGAGCTATTTACTGGCAGATGCTGAAAAGTTTTTGCACTTACGTAAAATGAATCCTTAAACTGTCTTCGCTGGCGGTGGGAGGGACAGAGCATACAAACAGCGTTGTTCTAGCCTGGGTGAAAGAGAAAAATGCAGAACTAAAATGTTAACTAAATCCATGTCTTTGTGTGTGTGTGTGTGTGTATGTGTGTGTTTGTGTGTGTGTATACACTCACTGTCTCTCTTCTGGTTCCTTTCATTAGTGAGGTGTGATGTCTCAGCAGTGCCACCGTGAGGACGAGATACACAACTGCAAACACTGTGTGCAACCAAAGCAGATTATCCCTAGGAAAAAGCGACGAAAAACACACACTCGACTCTTCAACCAAGTATAAAATTATAGATGGAATTATTCTATTATATTCTATTACAGAATTATTCTATAAAAGATTCCTCCTGTAGTGCTCCATCAATGCAAATTCAAGATCGTGTTGCTTTCAAAAAAAAAAAAAAAAAAAAAGTCTTTTTCCAGAGACATGTGGCTTCTGTACAACTATCATAAACAAATCGAGACAAGCTTATGAATTCTGTTAGGACACAATGTTAAGATTATGAGCCCTTTTGGAGATCCATCACTTTGCAGAGTTTGGAAATGTTTTTTGTTCTTTTTTTCATTTGGATTTAAAGTGCTCATGCAGCTTTTTTTTTATTTTTTTTTTATTAAAACCACAGTACTTGTTCGAATAAGTTAAAAGTTAGAGAGATTAACCTCTGGCCAAGCGGCATTCATCTGACAGTGCTTAACAAGGACACTGTGTTTGATGGTCGATTGAGTATCATTCCCAGACATCACAAACCGGCACGTACTGTCCCTGATGATGTGTTGTCTGCAGGTTCATGGCTTTAAGGTTCTCCGTCTCAACCTCATGCTCTCATGGCCTTCCTGCTTTAAATATAGCTCTCAGGTCAGTGTATTTCTGGGCTGTGTGAGCTGCTGCATGACATGGCAGGTATCTAGGCGGGTGACTTCTAACAGGATTACTGTCACCGAAGGACAAAAGGCAGACTGCATTTACAGCCGTACATTGCTGAGCTTCAACACTGCATTTGAGAGAAGGTCATAACTTGTCTTTTTATGACCTCCGACTAGGAAAAAAAAAAAAAAACAGAAAACAAATTGGAATTCCTGCTTGGGAACTGGGAAAGTCCGGAGTTCAGCGAGTTCGCCAGAGCTGAATGACAGTAAGCAAAACAGCACTTCTCATCTGTAAGTGAGTCATGCTGGATATACACGTATTTGCTTCAAATCAATCACAGTAAGGATGTATGAGCTCGTTATTACATTTGACTCATTACACTTAGCTTGGTCGCTATATATTTTTCCCTACTTTGTAGGTTAAATACACAGAAGTAATGTAATTTGTAGTTCTTGGCTTCCCGCAATAAAAGGGTTGAATTTGTTTCACTCTTAGGTGATGAATTAACACAAGACGGAACAGGTTACGAAATGTTTCTGCTCTTCGTAAGTGGTTTACATTGGCCCTTTACATATCGTTCTAATACAATCGATGCTGTTCGCGTAGGAATGTATTCAGCGAAGGGATAAGTGGCTATAACGAGGCTTTAATGGCAAAATTGCATGCTCCATATTCAGATCTCAGGCATAATTACAGAATTAAGCGCTATTCAGAAGTGGCGCAATCTAATGCATATCGTATTCGTTACAATAGAGAGCATATGTGCATGTGTGTGAGAGAGGCATGAAGCGCATGATGGCCTGAACATGAACACCTAATGGGGTAAGAATAACATTCTTACGACGATTCATTCATTCGTTTATCTTCGGTGAGCGCTTTATTGAGGTCAGGGTGGATCTCAGGAACACTGTGTGTGAGGTGGGAATACACCCTGGGTCAAACACCAGTCCATTTTTATGACACAAAAGCAGTTCACTGCATGTCCTACTGTTTATTGTTGCCTATGTGTCCTAGAAAAGCTGAATCTGAATAGCAGGTAAACGTTCACACCTAGCGGCAAGCCATCCTCATACATGTTTTTGGACAGTGGGAGTAAACCAGAAGACCCAAGCAAACACACATGTAGAACATATGTGAGATCGCAGCACCTCCACATGTGACGAGCGGCATGATGAATGATTTTACACTTTAGGAAACGTAATTATGTAATCTCTCTTTCTCACACACACACTAGCCAACTTACCCATTCTCAAGATTTGCGATGGTTGTTCTGCCAAAACTGTAGGGGTCTTTCCCTGTAACACAACAGATTTCAGTCATGTATTGCTGTCAGTTCACGCACGCATGCACACACACACACACACACACACACACCAGATAACCACAGATGCAGATGCTTTTCCTGTTTTCCAGCCATTTCCTTCGAATTAGATCCCTAAATAGTTTCTAATTAGATCAAGTGTTTTTCAAGGGCAATTCCATTATTAACACACCCAAACGTTATTTCAGACATTTCTATATAAGGAATTAAGACACAGCTTCTTACACACTCAAAGGAAAAAGGAAATAAAGTAGCAAAGTAGAGATTTCTATAGATTACATAACCGCTAACATCCTGTCTACTTAGATCAAATTATTCACATCTTCAACTGCGTGATGCTGAATCTAGTATGAGTGATTGCAATCAAAACTGTGTGTGTGTGTGAATAAACAGGCGTATTACACACCCAGCAGGTTTCCAGACAGATTGACTGGAAGGATGACAGAAACAGACAGCACACAGACGATGAGCAGGAGAACAATAAGATGACGCTGGAATGACAGGTAGTGCACAGCATCCATCCCACACCTCTCTTTCACCATTGTTTGACTGCAGACGTGCGCACACACACACACACACACACATAAATCTCCCTCCAAAGTTACCCAACCAGGTTGGATTTTCTCAGTTTGTAAATGACACTATGACTCATGATTCATGAATATTGCTTGATCTGATATGAAAACACACAAAGGAACAGTGTGTAACATTACAGGACTCACTCCATGGTGATGATGAAGGTCAGCCAAGAAAATAATCCCTATGAGAAAGTAATAGGACATCACACACATACATCTACATAACGAGGATGATGATGATGATCGTAGTGTGTTTACACAGAGAGAGAGACAGACAGACGGATGGACGACACTCAGACTCACCCTCTCGTGCTCGCTCTCCTCAATGGACATGAATGATGTCATCCTACCATAACGCCGTTTAGAAATCTCATTAAACCTGCAATTGCCAAAAGTCATTACTTTGATTTATTTGAAGCAGCATAAGAGCCAATTATACGCACCATTAAACCTTATTTAGTCCCCACATTACTTTATTCTACATTTTATATGCAATTAATATATAATTCACACACACCTATATCTATTTTATATACAGTATATGTATTGTGTATACATACAGTGTATATAAAAACTAGCCAATTGTAGTAGATTTATACTGCAAATGTGGATCAGTCTTAATCTGCTCTTAAAAGATCTCAGTAACTAAACCCACTAAAGTGGGCACATTCGCTGCAGTCCAAATCCGAGTGTGATTTGTACCAGTACTCTTCCCTCTAAAGTACTGGTCTGGTTTCAGACTGGCTTGATTCTATCGAACCCTGCTGCATTTGTGTTTATCTTACATCATCACAAACACGCATGGAGAACATAACGTGACTAGTTCTTGTTTTTTGGTGCTATTATGTGCAAAAACGTTCCACGACGTTCCTCTATCGCTCATGCTACACATGTGTTGTGGAAACTAATGCGCTGATAGTCATCGGCTTGCGCAGGTTACTTTGCTGGACAAGTGCAGACCTGAGCTCAAATTCACAGGAATCTTCCAGTGCAGCTGTACTCTCACTACCTCCTACAGGTACTCTCGGGTTGCGCTTCCCGCTCCACATGACAGCTTTCATGTGAAACAAGCTCTGTTCCAGACTAAACTGCCAGTGTCCAGATTCCCAACAACCAAAAAAAATCCTGCTTTCTGTTTTGTATATGCACAGTGTCGTATTTTTGCATATTTGCCATACTACATGCCTACAACATGTAATATAAGTCAATAAGAACATGCGGATCATTACATTTACTGAAGGAAAACGTTTATGCAGCATCATCCATGTGGAAACAGTAACAGCTGTAAAATTTGTGGTTGTGCCACAAACTGCAATCAAAAGCTTCTGATGGCTGCACATCAGACTTTTAGATCATTGTGGAGGAATCAAGTCCTGACACATTTTACTAGAGTTCATCTCAGGACCTTGGCTAGGCCACAATAAAACCATAATTTTGGTTTCTTTTTAGCTGTTAAGAGCTGGACTTGCCCTTGTGCTTTGGATCATTGTCTTGCTGAATAACACAACTGCATTTGAGCTTCAGATCACAGACTGATGTCTGGACATTCTTCTATCTAACTATCAGTTAGGTGACAATTAGCTTTCAAGCAGTTGGTTTTGTCTTTCAATAAATAAAAACTGATTATAAAAAATTATATTTTTATTTATTTATTTATCTATTTAAGATAACTTAATAGCCTCCTGGTGGTCCAGCAGCAGGATCCCGCGCTCTCATTGCTGTGGTCTGGGTTCGATTCCCAGGCAGGGCGCTAACACAGTCACTGAAGAGTTAACTGCCCAAGCCCAGATTACATGGGAGGGTTGGGTCAGGAAGGGCATCTGGTGTAAAACCTGTGCCAAACTGAAACCTGTGGACCAAACGATCTGCTGGGGTGACCCCAAACAGGAAGCAGCTGAAAGAACAACTCAAGTTAATCTTAATCTTATATGAAATGTTGTGTGACAAATATGCAAAATTATAAGAGACCAGGAAGAGTAAATACTTTTTTTCATTTCAGGGTAAAAAGATATAAGATTTACACAGTATTGATACACACCCTTCAGCTTCAGCTACTAGCGCAATTCTCCCATAATCCCAGAGTTTCTTCCGGATACAGGAGAAGACCAGCAGCAGCACCTGTGGAAATGCACAATTTAGAGTCATAACTTTGCTTAGGATAATCATGATGCCCTTGTGACTCTTAAACACACAACCCTTGAACACACAAACTCTTAAATACACAGCATTTGTGTACAATGGCTATAAAGTCTCTGACACTTTATGGCAGTGTGATAAGTTCCAGACTGAGACAATGCCACAATGTCACCAAGCTGTATGTTTAATGGGCTGTTTGCTTGGGTTCAGGCCGCAGGTTCAGGTTCAGAGACCGGGTTGGTGATTGAGGCTACCAGGTTTGACTTAAATACATTGTGGTATTTTAATTTTCTCTGAAGCACCAACCTCAAACTGAATCATGAATCATCCCCCCATCTTATTTCACAGTCAGGATTTACGTAGTTTTGATTGTATGCAATCTTTCCTTTCATCAAAAATACAGATGGTCAAACAGTTTGGTGGTATCGAACCACAACACATGAGTCAAGCTGCACTTCCCATAACACATACAATGACGTGATGGATTTTGTTGACTGTTCTCAGGAATGGATTGTTTTTTGCAATTTTGTCTGGTTGTGGTGTTGTTTATGTATAAAGGTTGATGTTGAAACACTGAAATGCTAGGAATCAACTCACGAACTAGCATATGACTATTACTCAGACAATAGTCTATTAATCTTCCCTTTTTCCTGCACGCTTTTCAGGAGAGAGGCGAGAAACTCACTATGAAGACGATGAAGTCGAGCAGCAGAACGACAGGCACGCCTCCGAAGTTCACGCCCATCAGCACCGTGTTCTGGGTGGCACTGAAGCAGCTGTTGTGCGAAGGCGTGGTGTTTACCACCAGCGTGGTGGACCTCTCCCACCACGGTGACGCCATAGAGACTCCTGAAAAGAAGGATGAAGCTGTAAGATTGCCAGCTCTGGGTCGATGTTATGCACTAGGAGAGCTATCATTATTATTTTATGTATAATGGTATAATAACTGCACAGTTCTACAGCATCACAATTACCACAGCACTCAATGACACAAGACAGCAGAACTATTAGATATTATTTGTATATTAGATTTGTATTTTTATATGTAGTTGTCTCCAACCTGCCCAATTGTTATTATAAAAACATTTCCAGGCGAAAAGATCAATCTGGCCATGCTCTCAGGGTGTCTCTCTCTCTCTCTCTCTCTCTCTCTCTATCAATCACAGCAACACTAGGCAATCACAGATGTCTGTTAGCTCACGCGTGAGGATATGGGCAGACAGAACTTCTCCGAGTGTGTTACACTGCCCCCTGAACCTCCATGAGCAGCAGTTGGAAATGATGCAGTCAGCTGAAATCTCATACCGCAGAGGAAGTAGGTGTCTGCCTTCACACGGTTTGGTTGCTGTTGTGTGATAGAGAGGAGCTGCTTAATAGGTTTCTATATCTAACTTAGCTTAAATACAGTACACATTTTAAACAGCAGCTACCAATTATAGTAAAGGTGAAGGAGCTTCCTAAAGATCTAAAGTAAACATTATTAAACAAATTTTGATGGGAAAAAGCTACCGAGACCTTTTCTGTCAGTACAATTCTTTCAATAATATGCAAGAGGAAAGTTCCTGGAAACAGGTCTAATCATCCCAGGCAAAGATTTCACACCAAATTCTCAGACCAGTGATAAAGCAGGTAAGAGAGAAGCCAGCGGTCAGTGAAAAAAAGAAAGTGTTGCAGGACGACCTGAAAAAGCAGGAAAGAACGGCTACGCAGAGAACAATAAGCAACAAACTGCTAATAATAGTCTCCTGAACCTCATGCAAAAAACAAGCACAAAGATGTCTCAAATTTGCACACGAGCCTTTAAACAAAAAAAAAAACAGTCCTGAGTAATAATTTAGCCTATCATTTTTGGAAAAAAATCAGCATTACAGAAGGCGTTACATGGCATCAAGTAGAGATATTCGAGAAGGATTTAATCTCATTGGCCAAGAAACTGAACATGTGGAGATGATGGATGTTTTTAACAAGACAACTCCAAAAACACAGTCTAAATCACTCAAAACTGGTGTTTGTATGACCTAGATAATTTCCCAAACCTTACTTTTGGAGCATTTTTGAAATGAATCCAGCAGAGAGACCAGAGTAGCCTTGGGGAATGAAAGATTTGCCAAAACAAAATCCTTTTGCCACAACAATGCACACGTAATGCTAATTACTCCTTACTCACAGTCTCAAAGTTGTTATTATCAACAGAAAAACAAGCATTGAGTCTCTTATGCTCATGCTTCAAAACTTTTTGTTCATATCTATAAGTACAAAGTGAAGAGACATTGTGTGTAAATATGAAGTGGATATATGCACTGGAAGTATATTAAATGACAAACAATCATTTCTGAATACTAATTTCCCCTCACTGTTACATTGATCAGGCATAACATTATGACAACCTGCCTAATATCGTGTTGGTCCCCCTTTTACTGCCATAACAGCCCTGACTTTTCATGCACTGTGTATTCTGACACCTTTCTATCAGAACCAGCATTAAGTTCTTCAGCAGTTTGAGCAACAGTAGCTCGTCTGTTGGATCGGATCACACTGTCCAGCCTTCACTCCCCACGTGCATCAGTGAGCCTTGGTCGCCCATGACCCTGTCGCTGGTTCACCACTGTTCCTTCCCTGGACCACTTTTGATAGATACTGACCACTGCAGACCGGGAACACCCCACAAGAGCTGCAGTTTTGGAGATGCTCTGATCCAGTGGTCTAGCCATCACAATTTGGCCCTTCATCAAACTCACTCAAATCCTTACGCTTGTCCATTTTTCCTGCTTCTAACACATCAACTTTGAGGACAAAATGTTCACTTGCTGTCTAATATATCCCACCCACTAACAGGGGCCATGATGAGGAGATCATCAGTCTTATTCACTTCACCTCTCACTGCTCATAATGTTATGGCTGATATGTGTGTACATACTGTGTATGTAGTACTTATTTCATGTGTGGTATATAGTCATATGTTAATACCAAACGAACTACACACTTTAATCATCATTATGTACAGGCTTGAAGAGTTGCACAGGCAGCACTTGAGTGTCTCTGATATCTGATTATTTTCCTTGAACAATATAAATTCCAACTAAGTGCTGTAATAAATCCAGCGCCACCTTCTGACCACCATCTTTTTTTCCCCAGATGATAAATGACACCTGTTGACTCTCTGTTCCTGACCAGGTAAAATGCCTGCCATCCTTTCTGACACCTGGTTCTATTTAAAGCATGGCTACGATTATTCCCGAGATCTTCCAAAGTGTCTGCGTGCTGGAGCTTCAGTGACGTCATTCATGCAGCAACGACACACAAAGAAGCTTTCATACATTTCCACGCAAGCTTCCATGTTGCACAGGTGGAGAAGCAGGACAGAGAAGCTGCTTTCTGATGACTAGGACGACTCATGAAAATGAAACTTTTAGATTATTACCAAATGTTTATTTTTATCCTTTTATTTATTATATAGCTGGATGAGTCTAATCACTACAGGAACTGAGTCCATGGTTTTATTAATAGGTAGATAAAAGACAAGCACTCGATTTCTAGTACTACACTTTACAAAGATCTGGAAAATGATTCTTGCTCTAAACTACAACATAGCTGGAAAGCACAGGTAGCAAAAACGGCTCTTTTTGATCGTGTAACAAGATTTATGCGCTGCCTTTATAACAGCTCAAAACACTGAAGCTGCATTAACCAGTCAAAAGGTCGAAGTAGATTATCTGATGCATCACTACAGACATATTTGTTAAATGACTGAACATACAAGAGGAAATCCCAGCTTGGGTTCAAATGTGAACACAAGATGTCTTTGATGCCCTCTAGTGGATGGCTGTGGAACAACTCTAACCCCGCCTATTCCCATGTTAGTGAATGGGAAAAGACCCAAACACACAAGTTACATCAACACAAATCCTTCACTGATAACAGCTGACATGGAGATCTCCCCAAATATTTTCCTTACACATTAATGTTTCCTTTTAAAGGAGTTATGAGAATAATTAATAGGGTGATTGAAAGCATGTCTCATGAACGTACACATACTGTCTAACACAAGCTCTAACACAAAGCCATGTCCAGTTCTGCTCTGACAGACCCTCGGTGGAGGAGTTCCTCTCAGCTTCTCTGCTATGTTGCTCATAGTGCCCGAGTTAACATGTTGTATTGACATTATGATTATAGTGAGTGAGCGAAGTGATAAACCAAGGCAGCTAACAATAACTAAATTATAATATAATACTGCCTGTATGACCTTAGCTTTACACCTCAATATACAGCAAAAACTTGTATATTGAGTTGTTCTTAAGTTAAATTATTATCATAAATATAAAAGCCCCTGAGCTCCATGAAGACATGGTGTGTTAAGGTTGGAGTGGAAGAACTGGAGTGTCCTGCACAGAGCCCTGACTCTGACTCAACCCCACTGAACACCTTTAGGATGAACTGGAACACCGACTGAACCCCAGACCGCTTACAACATCAGTGTCTGATCTCACTAATGCTCTTGTAGCTGAATGATCACTAATCCCCACAGACACGCTCCAACATCTGGTGACAAGCCTTTGAAGAAGATAGAGAGTGAACCTGGAATAAATCTGGAATGTGGTGTTCAACAAAGACATATAAATGTGAAGGTCAGGTGAACACAAACCTTTGCCCATACAGTGTACCTTACCTTACCTTACCTTACCTTACCTTACCTTACCTAACCTAACCTAACCTAACCTTAGCTAATACTTAAAGTAGCTTGGTAAATTTCTTAAAGCAGAGCGTTAAACACCCCCCCTATCCATTCATAAGAGTAAATTACCGCAGGTGTCCATGTGAACCTCTTATATATACACTCAGTTCAAAGAAACCCCCTTTTTCAACTGTTATATTAGCGTGCTCCAAAAGCATGTCATCATACAGAAAAATATTTCTTGCTTTTCAGACATGGGCTGAAGTTTCCTCTCATTCCGGTGAAATGACAGGAGAATGTAAACTCCGCCTACCTGTGAATAAGTGTGCAAACATGTATGAATGGTGGCCTGTGATGGACCAGTGTATAGGCCTTTTCTTCCACATAATGACCACCATTCCCAGAATAAGCTGTAAACCTCCTACAACCTTAACTCTACTCAAACTGCAGAGCGCAGGAGTCTTTTACATTCAAGGCAATTTTCACTACAGTGTAATGGTAGCTCAAGTGGTTAAGGCTCTGGGCCATTGACCATAAGATCGGGGTTTAAGCCCCAGCACCGCCAACTGCAACCATTGGGCCCTTGAGCAAAGACCCCAACCCACCCTGCTCCAGGGGCGCTGCATCATGGCTGACCCTGCACTCTGACCCCAAACCCCCAAGGATGGGATATGCGAAGAAAGAATTTCACTGTGCAGTAATGTATACATGACAAATAATATAACTGGCAATAACTAACATGAATTTCAGAGTTTTTTAGTATTCGGTTTGTCTCCTTTTTGCTTTAATGACACTGGAGTTGCATGAACTCCACACATTTATGTAAAACCTCATGATCCATTTGAGATCAAATCAATCAGTGTCGTCTGTACACACGCTTAAACAGAAGAGATTAGACATGAGGAAAGTCTGAGTCTTGAATAATAAACGTTAAATAAATATTACTTTCTTTGCTTTGAAAAATTTCAACATTCTAAAACCTGCTGTTTCTTTCCAGTTTAATTAAGTTCTAAATTATAATATTACCTGATAGCAAGCAATGTTGGGTTTCAATGGATACTGAGAGGGAGCAAGAGGAAGATAATATGTATATTGTCTATAAAGTGAGGTGATTATATTCCCTCCCTGTCCATTTTATTAAGAACATCTGCACATTTATCCAGTTGCAGCAGCACAAAATCATGCTTCAGTTACAGTTCACATCAAACATCAGAATGAGGAAAAAGTCTGATCTCTCTGACACTAACTGTGGCATGGTTGCTGGTGTCAGATGGGATGGTTTGAGGTTTTCAGAAACTGCTGATCATCTGGAATTTTCACACATAACAGTACACAGAATGGTGCGAAAAACAAAAAACCTCCTGTGAGAACGATCTTCAGGCTGAAACACAGTGCTGATGAGAGAGATCAGAGGAGAATGATCAGACTGGACTGAGCTTACAGGAAGTGTTTAACAACTCAAATAATCACTCTGTACAACAGCGATGAGCAGAAAAGCAGACTCTTACTTCATTCTCATGTCTGATGTGGACATTAACTGAAACTCTTGATCTTTAGCTGCATGATTTTACGCACAGCATGAGTGCGCACCTGTTCCTAATAAAGTGGATGGTGAATATATACAGGAACACACTGATCAGCAATAACATTGAGAGGTGAAGTGAATAAGACTGACGATCTCCTCATCATGGCACCTGTTAGTGGGTGGGATATATTAGACAGCAAGTGAACATTTTGTCCTCAAAGTTGATGTGTTAGAAGCAGGAAAAATGGACAAGCGTAAGGATTTGAGCGAGTTTGATGAAGGGCCAAATAGTGATGGCTAGACCACTGGATCAGAGCATCTCCAAAACTGCAGCTCTTGTGGGGTGTTCCCGGTCTGCAGTGGTCAGTATCTATCAAAAGTGGTCCAAGGAAGGGACAGCGGTGAACTGGTGACAGGGTCATGGGCGACCAAGGCTCATTGATGCACGTGGGGAGTGAAGGCTGGACAGTGTGATCCGATCCAACAGACGAGCTACTGTTGCTCAAACTGCTGAAGAAGTTAATGCTGGTTCTGATAGAAAGGTGTGACCAACATAATATGAGACAGGTGGTCACAAAGTTATGCCTGATTGGTGTAACTATAGTATGATGTCATTTCTAACCACACTATCCTGAGGGCGTCCTGAACGTTTCGAGATGTTGTGAAAGGGTTGTGAAATGTAACGTCTCAGGGATAATTAACACAACATATGCAACCGCCCTTTCATTAATCTGCAGCCATGTGTCTTCTGGATCTTCTGGGAGTTTACAGAACATATCACACCAGCTTCAGAAACTCTGAGATGATGCAAATGCAAATGATGTGAAATTCATCCAATCATCAATATAATGCTGTGTGAAATCCAGAAACAATGTCACGTGGGAATAAATCTTAACTTTATACACGGTAGATGAAGTGAAAACATGCTGTATGTCATATGACATATGGCAGCAACCCCTTTCATTTCCTTTTCCTTAGATAATAGACGTGTTTAAAAAAAAAAAAAGTGTAAATAATGTTTACTCCTAAATATAAGGTTTAAACCTGAGGTCCTACCAGCTGTATTAACAGAGCAGTACTGAAGTTTCCTATTGTACAGCGTGGCTAATAGCTCAGCACTGATGCATAAACCGGATGAGTTCATGTGAAAAAAAATAATTAAAAAAAACCTGTCATTTTACAAGCTATGTAAACACTTGGTTTTATAATAAACAAGCGCGTGCCTCATGATAAACAACACAGAAAAACAAACCTCAGCTCGGTCCGTTTCTCAACTCCTAAACCCGCACTGTAGTCCTCAGTGTTGCTCTCTCCTGTCTGTGAACCGAAAACAACACACACACATCCGCGACACCGCAGACATTTTACGGCGCCGGACGCGTAGTGAAAGACGTTCCACTTCAAAGCTGTTACATTTCCCACCCGTATTTCGTCAGACCCCGCCTCCTGGTTTACGATAGAATTTCAACACTTGCTCAAGGATTGGCTGAGTTGTACTGCGCTGACCAATCCGGGAGTAGAAGGCGGAAAACGGGTAGGCCAAATAACTCTGCTTAGTCAGGAAGATTACTGAGTTTTTCCCGTCCAAGCTTTTCAGCGAGGTTTTTCTTTCAGCCCTGAAATGTTAGTCATGGGCCCTTGTATCACACACACACACACCCATCCGGCTTATAAGAGCCTTTTAACAGTGAGGAAATTAAAAACTAAACAAAACTGAAGTAAAAAAATATATATATACTGATAAATTCACACCAGGAAAAGCTTCTTAAAGTGAAACAAACCCAATATGAACGTGTGAACAAATGTATGGCAAATCATTAAAGTATAATAATTAAGGATAATAATAAAGAAAACTAAATCTGTTATATGTATAATGAATAATGAGAAAGTGTGTGTGTATGTAAATTTCCTTAGCACCTACTAGGACCCCACAGTGTTTGTTTGTTTGTTTGTTTGTAGTGTCTGGTGAGCAGTTTTCTGTTTGTTTTCTGGTGTAGGTTACAAATATTTAGGTACAACATTGACCGAAACACACGGTTAGTCTAACTCCGAGGTGTCCGATCTTATTTATCGCTGTGTTGATGCAGCTTTTCATTCCAATCAAGCAGAAGACACACCTGATTCCACCGCTGATCTTGGCTTTCTATAGAACATAGGTGTAAAAATAGGCCACATCAATTAGGTGTTGACAGATGTGGCTTCTGCCTTGTTGGAATGAAAACATCTCCACCCACACTGGCTTTGATAGATCGGACAACTAGTTAGATCGGTCTAAATTTACTACAATTTAAAGAGACACCATTAACAACTGTTTCATTATAATACGAGAATAAATCTCGTCTTATAACACAGATAAGATAAGATAAGATAAGATAAGATAAGATAAGATAAGATAAGACTTTATTGATCCCACAGTGGGCAAATTCAATAGTCACAGCAGTTCAACAGACAGTTAACATGCAGGTTTTTAAGCTAAAGATAGAAAGAAAGAGAATTAAAAAGACAGATAGTAAAAGAAAAGAAATTATGTAAAAATTATAAAAGAAAATAAATAAATAAATAAAAAATATTGCACAATACAAATAATAATAAACTAAATAGCAATAAAAAAAAGTAAAAGAAAGTAAGATTATATAAAATTATAAACATATAAAAAAGTATAAATATAACATTATAAAATGGTAAAATATTGCACATTTGAACATCACTGTAGTGTTGTAAAGTCTGATAGCCGCTGGTATGAACACTGAGGGTGTAGCAGTCTGCTGCTGAAGGAGCTACACAGGATCTCCACAGTCCCACACAGTCGGACTGTTTAGCAGTGTTGTGGACTCGAGTCACATGACTTCAGTTGCAAATTTGTTGACTTTTGACTTTTGACATAAATAAAAGAAGATTTGCGACCCCACTTTGACTTTGTCATCGTCTGTGACTTGTGACTTCACTTGGACTCGACCCCTTTGACCTGAAATGACTTAATACTTTTTTCAAAACAGGATTATATATTCTAAATAGAGTGCACTGAATCAGCTTTTTTTTTTTTTTTACATCAACATACCATACATTTTCAGCAAAATCAGCATCATTTCCAAGGTTAACATCAGACAACTTTCACTCAGAACAGCAATGACAAAGTCCTGACATTTGAAAACCTACTGCTGAAGATAGTAGCCTTCACCTACAAAGGTTACGTTGCTTTACAAGAATCTGTGGTTAAAGAATATCAGACACCAAAGTAACGACTTCAACCTCAAGATTCGTCTCTTGTTGAGCTAAGAAGAATGAAAAAATTCTTTCATTGTAGTACTGTACCCTGTTGTATTGTACCTGGCTGGAGTACACTGAAGAACATTGGACATGTTTTGTACTCTGGAGCTGCATTTGTGTCTGAAACCACAGCTGACGCACTGCAGTTTACTCATTTGATTGATATAACAATTATGAGCATCTGAGACTTTTAGATGTACAAATAAGTACAGATTGTATCAAAATGGTGCATTAATCACTAATTCTCACAAACATTAAACTGCACTATGGGTACATCATTTCATAAAAAGTTACCAAAGTAACTGAATTAAATAAAGTAGCGTTTATCCTACACAGGGTTGCAGGGAACAGAGGAGACCCTGGACAGAGTACCAACCCATCACAGGACACAGTGACACACACTCACACACTACAGAACATTTAGAGATACCAATCGGCCTACAACTCATGTATTTAGACTGTGGAAGGCAACCCAAGTAACCCAAAGGAAACTTCTGAAGCATGGGGAGATGGGAATCAAACCCCCAACCCCGGAGGTGATGTAAATGTGATGTGCTCCATAAACAAACAAACAAACAAATAGACTACATCATGAGGACATAGTTTTGCATACAAATAAATAAATAACTAAACAAGTAAATATTTCATTAACAAACAAACAAATAAATAACCACCAAAAAAGGAACATAGTTTTGCAAAGAAATAAATTAATTTATGGCATCTTGCAGACACTCTTATCCAGAGCAACTTACATTTATCCCATTTACCTCATCTCACCCTAACCCATAACACATCACACTCACAGCCACTGGACTACTGATCACACACACACACACACACACACACACACACACACACACACACACACAGACTCTATTAACGAGAATTTCACTCACCCACACTGCAAAGTAAACACTCAGTTTGTCACTCAGTGTTTGTTGTTCTGGTTTGTCCTGTTTATTTGTTCCTTGACTCCTGCATTTGTCTTTGCTCAGTTTGTCCTGTTTATTCATTGCCTGACCTAAACCAGTCTCCTGACCTTGAGCTGGCCTGATGATTTGAATTTGTGTGCCCTAAAAGTTCCTAACTCCCATTAAAAGTGTTGTACTGCATTTACATCAGTCTCACAGCCTCAGAAAGAAAGAAAGAAAGAAAGAAAGAAAGAAAGAAAGAAAGAAAGAAAGAAAGAAAGAAAGAAAGAAAGTGGTAACAATGACCAGGGCACCATTCTCACAATGCAGCATGACACCAAGTCCACATTATTTTCTAAGTGAATAATATTTTTTTTATTTTTTTATCCAAAATATATGCAGCACATATTAAAATTCTCATTCATAATTCACAGAATCAGTAAATCATTCAGAATACTTTCTGCTGGAATATTACAAGGAGTGCAGCTAAAAAAGAAACGTGCAGCAGCTCTATAAGAACAAATCCAAATCCTTTTCTGCACTGTAACAGATTTTCCTCTCTCAGGATTAACGTCATGTCTGAGCAGCTCTGAGTTTAGCCCTGTGCCTGCAGTCACACCCTGAGAAAAATACAGCGTGTTTGTTAAGAGGATGCATGATTACATGTGCTGTTATATGTACTTAATGAGCCATCAGTGGGCTCTTGGGATGCAATTTAATCATTTGTCTTCATATGTCTTATTCCCAATCAGAATAAAACCTTTGCCATCAGTGATACTCAGCTATTATAGTTTATAGGAGAGATTTTAGAAAGTTTACCTCTTACAAAGAAATGGTCCGATTCAGAGCAGCTGACAAAAGTTCAAATCATGGGGCAGTATTAGCATGGTGGGGAAATGATCCATATTCATATCAGTGCTCTGGAGTTGTTTAACTTGATTTTCTAGAAGGCTCATACAGATTAATGGAATTATCAGTGTGCAGCTCACACCTCTGTGGTTGCCAGATATGTCAGAATTAGTAAACCAGGTGCATAATATTTTCAATTATTATTTATTCTAGAAGCTCTAAAACCATGAACACTTTGTGGCATATGCAGAAACATGTTTCTGATTTTCACAAGATATTGCTATTTTTTAAAAAGAATCATTGAATCATTAGGTTCACATTTTTGGGTTCTGTTTGAGGTATTTTGCAGAGAAATGTGATACGCTGATGTTGCAAACACAACGCTGAGGAAGATACAAGTGCAGGTAAAACTACGTCCGTTAGACAAAATGTTCAGCTTCTCATAAACCTGGATTTGTCACGTATACATTACTGCACAGTGAAATTCTTTCTTTGCATATGCCATCCTTGGGGGTTGGGGTCAGAGTTCAGGGTCAGCTGTAATGCTGCACCCCTAGTGGGTTGGAGGCCTTGCTCAAGGTCCCAACAGTGGCAGCTTGGCAGTGCTTGGGCTTGAACCCTGATCTTCCAGTCAATGACCCATCTATCACCATCCCTAAGTTACCACTGCCCCAGTAGTATGTTTAACCTAGAATCAGGTGAAGATACTACATCCAGAGGACAGAGGTCTGCATCTGTGCTTCTAAAGCCAGTGTCAGTTTCTTTAAGCACATTTGAGTAAACAGCAGATTAATTTAATAAAATATTCTACAAAAAAAAAAAAAACTAGCCTTGAAATAATTTAAATTATTAGCCAGAATCATATAGCAAAACAATTTAGCCTACAAACAAGGCAGCCACAGATTTCCATCTTTCTAATTGTTTTCATGATTTTATTTATGTATTTTTAATCATTTATATTATGTCCTGTTCATAGCCTGATTAAGCTGTGCTTGTTTCAAACAACTGTTTTCTTTTTTTTTTACCTATTCCTAATATTGTGACATTATTTACTGTAATAAATAACCTGCATTTGCTTCCTACCACTCAGTGTCTGCCTCATGACAGCCAGTAACTATACATTTTAGATCCTGCGGTAGATACAGTGATCCTCAAAGTGATCTCAGAAGACTCCTAGATGTTTATGAAACATAGCCAGGGGATGTGTGATCTTTTTTTTTTAATATTGTTACAATAATGGACATCACAACCCACCATTATTGCAGATATTATATTTAGAACTGAGTGTTTTAGCAAGCATTAAAAATATATAGCCTGTTTTACTGGTCACTTGATTCGCATTGTTTTTAATCCATCAGTGTTTTCGGTCGGCAGATAGTTTAGGATGAAAAGGCTCTCTGGGTTTAGTAAACCTTCTGAATATTATTAGAAACAAGGTAGTACTGGGATTAGTATTTGAAAAGATAAATTATTTTTATGAGGAGTTTGTGGAATGTTGAGTACTTAAACGGGCGGTATACATCTAAGAAGGAGACAAAGAGAAAAGTTAAATCTTTAAACAAAAGCAGTGACAAAAAATTTACTCTGTTTGGATTAACCCATTGAAAAGGCCACAGTTTTTACCTTTTTTTTTTTTGTTCATGCCACATTTAACTCTTTTCTCCACTGGTATTTGTGCCTTTTTTTGTTGTGTTTGTGTTCAGCATTGAATGTCTTTGTCATGTCCAACTCCACACAGTGGTGGTTAATATGAAACTAGACACTTAGCGCTTCAAGAATTGGTAATATTTCTGTTTTTACCTGCTAGAGGCAATATATTCATAGAAAAGTTCCAAAAAAGGTTATTTCTTTACACATCTTTAATGTATATGGTGATATGTGATACAGGGGATGTGGTAGTTTAATGGTTAAGGTGTTGGACTACTGCTGGGATGGGTGTGAGTTCAAATCCCAGGTCCACCAATCTGCTACAGCTGAACCCTTGTGCAATGCCCTTAACCCTCGATTGTAAAAGTCCCTCTGGATAAGGGTATCTGCCAAATCCCAGAAATACAAATGATATCAAACGTATTTTTGCTCTCTGAGATGCCCCAAGTGCTTGTTCATGAGCATCTAACGTACAAACGTCTCACACTGAAAGTCCTGACTAATTTACTATCAGACTTTCAGCCATAAAATAATTCATTTATTTATACTGATGGAAAATGTCTTGAAAAGTCCATTTCTATTCCTCCAGTGCAATGAAACACTACTGTCCTGGTAATAAAAAAGGTTCATACTCAATATTGCTATTTATGAATATACAATTCATAGTTATATCAATTTTGAATGAAAATGCTGAATCTTGAAAATCTTGATCAAGTTTTTTAATAATAATAAAATACAATATTTGCAAATATCAGCTTTTTAATGATGGTATAATCGTAGATATTCCAGTCCTGTTATTCAATATTATATTGGTCACTAGAAAACATGTTAAACAATTTATTATTCTAACTGATGCATTAAACCCTTATAATCCTATCAGGTGATGTATGTTTAAACCAGTGTGTCCCTGATACTATATATGGTTCACTGGTTCATAGATGGTTCAAAGATTATTATAGAAAAACCTTTAGTAATCTAATCTAATAAGAAAACCAAATATTCACTCTAAAGGAATTCCTGGAGCTTTAAATAGTTAATATATATAAAACATGAAACTTCAAGGAAGACAATTTCCATCAAATGCAGACTAGATTTGCATAAATCCTGACTTTTATTTACCTTTTGTTGATGTTAATGATTTGATATGATAAGGTCTTTTTTTTATCACCTAATTATTTTGTTCTTAAATGTTCTTGTACTTCAGTTTATTAAGTGCAAGATACCTAACAGTGACTCTGACCATTTACTACAGTTACTCATGCTAGAAAGACAAGACAACATTTTAGCCAAAAGATAAAGGAAAGAAGAAAACATAAAGTGAAATACAGGAGAAATAGGTTTCCTTTGCAGGCTTTAAACAATATATTAAAATATAAGAGTTAGTAATGTTTAAATCAGATATAGTTTGGAAACCGGTTATCAAAGGATACTGGTTTCCTTTGGCAACCAGTTGCCATATTTAGATTGAATGTCAGGAAGATTGAATATAGAAAGGAGAGAGAGAGAGAGAGAGAGAGAGAGAGAAGGAGACCTGTGCTCTGTGACGATGCCCCTTCCCAATGAATCTTGACTGATTGACAGGTCTGCTTTATCTGTGCAATATCGCCCCATGCACGTTCTGATTCGTCTTACGGTTGCCTCGCGCGACACTGTCTGACGAACAAATTAACCCCGGCAGCAGGCTGGAGAAAGGCCCCGAGTCGGCTAATCAGTGCCTGATTACAGCAGCGATGCTCTGGGAGATGCACAGGCCAAGGGTGCTGCTAGTGATTGGGCTTTCACAGCTCTGCTTTTGTGTGCGTGGATTTTTTTTTCGTTTTCAATCAGCCCACAGCTCAAGTGGCAGCCGAGGAATACCAGCACAGCACACTTCTAATCAATGCAGCCATGAGTGGCAAATGAACAGTCCCGATGTGCGTTAGAGCATAAACATACACACGGATTCTGTATTCACATCCAGACCCTAGATTGCTTTTGTAAACTGTTATGCATGGAGCTGCCTCTGTTTCCTTTTTACGTTGGGAGGCAGCTAATTGAAGCCTACGCTAATTTGGACAAATGGTGCTTCTTGATTTCACAGGCATTTATCTGAATACTGTAGCTTTCAGCTAGGATTTTGGTTAGACCAAATAAATCCATGCAGCAACAGTATTTTACAGTATACTGACCGAATATTCAGTATATTACAGCATTAAAGCTGTACCTGTTTCGCTGGTTGCTTGATTTGAACTGGTTTTAATCCAAAAATACGTGTGTCAGTGTTTTGTGTCTCATCAAGACGAATAGATTTGGTTACGTTATATCACAGTGGATTTCTAGTGTAAGAATCAGCATGAGAGCTGCTTTACACCATTACAATTACAATGTATTAAATATGAAAACACCACTAATTATTTCATGTTTATATACAATATGTTTCCAGATTTCAACTTTTATATGTCATATACACAAGAATACAACAGTACAAGATGTAGTGGAATGTTTTCATTGAGTGAAATATACTAACAGTATTTCAGGACAATTACAATTAAATAGAATTTACTTTACAAGTGTGAAAAGGACAAAAGTGTATGGAATATATATGAAGATCGGTGGTAGAACAGTGTTATTATGAATAAAGGGATGTAGTGCCGATGTAGTGCGGTACATGTTGTGCAAAATAATCTCCGAACATTTTAAAGCTCTCCATATATATTCCCTTTAAAGATGTTTACATAGATAGGTTTAGAATGCCTCCTAAAAGGCTGTTATAGACAATAGCATTTATGTACCAACAAATTTATAGGAAGTGGGAAAAATATATTAATGCATATAAATGTAAAATGGTACTATGAATACTGGAGTATTGTTGTGCTTAAGGGCTTGAATGGCCTGCAGGAAGAAGCTCCTCCTCATTCTCTCTGTCTTTATACAATGTATTTCTAAGTATTTTCATAAATCAATACCAGGACTGATTCCGTAGGACTCGGAAATCTAAAATAATACAAAGGAGTTCACACTAAAACAGAATTTTAAGAGCTAAGTAGCCGGCTTTCCGACATGAATTTAATCCTAACTAATATCACACATGTTTTAAAGGGAATATGTGGAGAACTCAAAAACGTCAGAGTTTGGAGATACACATATTGTACAGTAGTCAGATATTTCCATATTTCCCACATCGCAGATCTATGTAAATGTTCATTACTGGAATAAGGGTGAATTGTGGGATATCATCTCCTCAATTTCCACAGCCCACACTGTGTATGTACAGTCTACCACCATGTCCCGCTCCCACTGGCTGTATTAGAATGATGTAATTTATTTTCTCCCATCACCGATTTAGCTCACTTCCATATACACATTTAAATCCAGCTGTTTAGGGAACATTTTCTCTCAACATGATGAGGACCGTTATCAGTTAGATCAGTCACCAATCTGATGAAAGGGAGTCATTTCCCAAGCAATCCAGGCCTCATAATATATATATGACACTCAGTCAGCACTGGTTATGTCTAAGAAGGATGGAGATACTTGTGGGATCTTGAACTCCTCCTGGAAGAATAATTACAACTCCTGTATAGAGTTTTCTTAGGTTTGGAATTTGCTCTTGGATACAAACCTTAGATTCGAATCTGAGGTCATTGTAAAACATTGATTTTGTGCTTCTTTAAGCATTTTTATTTGCCATAATGCATGTTAGGGTTAGGGTTAGAGGTCCTGACTATGCTTAATGTAATTTTAAATATGGATACAGAAAGATGATAACTGCTCATATAATTTATTTTATGTCAGTCAATATGTTTGTTTCTTCCATGTTAAAAGATTTTTTTCCACCATGGTGATAGAAGACAGAGGGGTTTATCGTGTGTGCAGCCTTTTTGTTTATATCCTTTTTAATAGATTTTCATTCCAGTGAAGATGATTATGGGGAGATTATTGGTTCGCATGTTTGCTCTGTAACTCCGCCTCCGCCCTGAGGATGGCTCCATACGGACAGCCTAATGATACATGAGATTAGTGTTGATGCTGCTGGTTAAAAAACCATGAAGATGGCTTTGGACTGCAGTTGATATGAACAGTTTAGTCTCCATCAGTGAACAGGTGATCACTTCAACAAAAAACTAGAATGCATTTCCTTGTTACATAACAATATTTTGTACACAGTGATAGAACGGGAATCATGCTGATGTCACTCAGGGGAGGATGGCTTCCCTTTTGAGTCTGGTTTCTCTTAAAGTTCCTTCCTCATATTGTCTTAGGCAGATTTTTCCCACCACCATCACCTCTGACTTACTCATTACGGATAAATGATAAATGAATAGAATGCATACCCTGAGTTGATATATATTTTTATATATAATGTTGTAAAGGGGGCAGTGGCAGCTCAAGTGGTTAGGGCTCTGGGTGGTCAAGCCCCAGCACCACCAAGCTCCACTGTTGGGCAACTGAACAAGTCCCTTAACCCTGTCTGCTCCAGGGGCGCCTTTATCATAGCTGCCCCTGTGCTCTGACCCCAACTTCCTCAGCTGGGATATGTGAAGAAAACTGTGCTGTAAGGTATGTGTGGTGATAATGAAGGCACCTTGCCCTCAGCTCTTCTTCTAGTTCTTCTTATTTCAATTGGTATAAGCAGCATAAATAAACAAAATGAAATTGAATTGAACTGATAAACATCAAGGCAAAATACAGACATACTGTATATGGTGAAAGGAATAAATAAATACACCACCTTTGATACGTCGCCTATAGAAAACTTCACCAACGAGTTATACAAAAACTTCATATTTAACTTACAGCAACATGAGTAATGATCTTGGAAGATGAGTCAGTGGATACTAGTCACATTCTAGCCGATGCTCCTTTAGATACTATTTTTAAATGATAGTCTCTTTTTTTGGGGGTGTGTTAAAGTAGATACATTTATTATAACATCTATGATAACTCACAGAACCCCTGACTCGAGGGCAGCTTCTTTCCTCAGGCTATAAGGAAAGCTTAAGAGCAGACACGTTGGCTTTCCTTGCTTTACTTCACCACACTGAACATCCTCTCAGTGGAACAATTACAGAATATACAGTGTCTCTTTTTTATTTCTATACCTGCATGTTTTGCAATATATGAATACTTAAAGAATGCTTTTTTAAACAATGAAATATTAATCCATGCTCTGATCATTATAGCACATAAGGAGCAGTTATGTATGTAAAAAATAGTAGCAGTTGAGTATGAATATCTTGTTAATACATTGTGTTAAATAATCAGGATTTGCAGCATTAATCATTTTCATACAATTAATGAATTTAAATAATAGAAAATCTGCAAACAGTTCATTTTGAAGAGTCTGTTTTGAAGGTATGTTGACCAGCACAAACGACTCTAAGCTCTAAACAGATACAATAAGGAATGTTACAAAATAAACCAGACAAATGGCTTCAATTTTCACCATTCTTTTTTATTTTTTAATACAGCTTACAAAAATATGCCAACTTATCCATCTTTATAACATTATACCAATAAATTAATTTAAGTGATGATGTGATCGTGATCTCAAAGCAACTAGTAGTGAATAGCTTTACCTCTTTATACTGTCTTAACCTTTTGATCAACCTTCATTGTGTACAAAAAGTGTAAATGATCATCATAAATACTGTGTAAGTCGTCATATGAAATGAGTCAGTATGGAAAATGTGTTCATTTTGAAGAGATCATGTGTGTTTTCCAGCACAGGCAATTCTATCCTAAACCCTAACACAGAATATGTAATAAAGAGAATATTATACAGTATTATAAATAAGGATAGAACCATTTGGAGACTATCACACCGTCCCTGAACTGCTGTTGCATCTTTCAGCTCGCGACAAGAAGAAATTAGTGCTAATGAGAAATGACATTATCAACATTTACATTATTTACTGGTCCAGTGTCACCCAAATGAGGATGGGGTTCCCCTTCGGAGCTTGGTTCCTCTCAAGGTTTCTTCCTCATATCATCTCAGGGAATTGCTGTATATATTTTTATACATAATGCTGTAATTTTCGATTGTTAAAAGCAGTATAAATAAATAAAGTTAAATTGAATTGAACTGATAAATATACAGACTTATGAGCTCTTGGTTGCTGTTGAAAAAAGGACATTATCAACAGTTACATCATTTACCGTCCAGTGTCAACCAAATGAGGAAGAAGTTCACTTCTGAGCCTGGTTCCTCTCAAGGTTTCTTCCTCATATCATCTCAGGGAGTTTTTCCTCAATACCATCACCTCAGGTTTGCTCATTAGGGATAAAACAGGGATAAAATAGGAACTTAACTTTAAACTTTTATCATTTTCAATGTTTCTATATTCCTGTAAAGCTGCTTTGAGACAATGTCCATCGTTAAAAGCGCTATACAAATAAACTGAATTGAATTGAATTGAAAATGAAATATATAGCTCAAGAGTAAGTTAAAAGCATATAGTTTACAATATAGCTTTCTAAAATATTTTTAAATATTTTTCCTAAATACATTTGAAATGCTCAGTCACCTGCACGCTCGGCTCAACTATACCATTTGAGCCTAAAAATTAATAAATAATTATTTTATTTGGAGCATGTGATCTCACAGCAGCTAGTGGTGTATGTCTTTATCTCTTTATATAGTGAAAGTTATTTAAATACCTGATGGGTTTTTTTTTAAGCTTCACTGTAAGTCACAATATTTGTAAATGATAAGATGTTAAGCAACAGAACGAGTTAACAAGATGTTAAATATCACCAATATCAATAGCTGTTACGACTCAACGTGCAGTATACGCTGCATTATTTGCTGAAGCATTGGTGCATGTATTCCTTCATTGTTATGATGTCATTAGTTAAGCTTTAGTATGCAGGATTTCTTGTTTGTGGAAAGACTTGAAATATGCTATTGTCATTGTATACAGTACAACAAAATTTAGCATGGCAGATAGGACACAACGCTCCTGAAAGGAATTTTAAATAAGAAGTTAAAAGTGGAGAATTAAGCATAAATAAACAGAGTACATTGTAAAATATAGACAGGATTGCGCAGAAGTGTAATGAGTTTTGAATAAGGAATGAACAAGGTTTACAGTACATATTACTGAACACATCTTTTTGCAGATGTTGATGATTGTATACGAGCATTACACAGTATGTTCTTTATAATACTACATAACTTTTTATTATTCAGTTGATACCTATTATTATTTTGCATGCACCTTATGATAGGAGCTTGTTACATGCTATTGTTTTCATACACTCTGTATTCTGGAAATATGTCTGTATAAAATATAAAGCTGACTCTCTGTGCATTGGAGCTGTCAGTGAATTCTCTTCAGTCCTCGTGCACTAGTTCAGATCATTTTAATAAGGATTAATGATGTAAATGGGGGGAAAAAATTCTGTTTATTTTGCCAGCAGAGATACAGTACAAACAGTAGGTGAGTCCACACAGATTTCCTGGGCTCTGTTCTAAACTATGACCGCTAGAGGGCAGTACAGCATTTGGCATCATCTTCATCATCATCATCAACTCGAACAGCATCAGGGACGTGAGAGTGAATTTAACACACTTACAGTATATGCTCATTTTAATAATTCTGTATATTTTGGATATATGGATAACATGATGTCTATTTAGATCTCGTGCATTTGTGACTTGTTTCAAAATGTGTAGAAGTAGAAATAACATGAATTCAGCTTTATTTTGTCCTGCACCTGATCCCAGGGGCACTGGGTGGAAAGTGAGAACACACCCTGGATGAGATGTGAGCATCCTGAGGAACAGAGTGGTGCTGATGGGGCAACTGGGGAAAGTTTTGTCAGTCTTGGATGTTTGTCATTTCTCCCTCACAGATATAACGTCATTAAGATCATTAATATTTACAATCTGCTTGATAATACTGTGTCAAGTGTCTCATTGTGAGGCAAGACTAATTAGCAGAAAGATTTGAGAAGGTTATTAGTAACATCATCGTCTGGCCAGCTGATCTGATGTAGAGAGAGCTTTCATATGCATCATGGATAGATTCTTGGCATTAGTAACTCTCCCATGCTTGTGTTTTTCTGTCTGTTTGTTTGCTTCCTGTAGGTGTGAGTGTTTACGTTCATGTGTGTGTGTGTGTGTGTGTGTGTGTTTTTGTTTAGAGCGTGTGTCGCTTTGACAGTTCCTCTGTCGGATACCTCCTCCCCTCCTCCCTCACTCTCTGGTGTAGAATAACTCCACCAGATTACCATGAGATTACCATATCATTACCATCTCATTACCACACCATGCCTGCTGATGATCTCTACTGATATGGTGTCAGATTAAGTCTTGCTTTTATTCTCCTTTTTCCACTCTGGCTGTCTTTTTTTCCCCCTCTCCTTTTCTCCACACTGGACGTGATGTTTAGACAAGTCATCAAATTATGTGTTTCATAAGGTATGGTATCAGTGTGTTCACTGGAATTAATGGCAATTAGGCATCAATATCATGTGTCTAAAAACAGTGGAGAGCTTCTATGTAGGTAATGCTGCCTAAGTGAATAGAAATAGTATAATAATACTATCACTGCTAGAGTAGTAGGTCTAAGGTACAAGCTCACGTTTGCAAGCTGATGCATTATTATTATTATTATTATTATTATTATTATTATTATTATTATTATTATTATTATTATTATTATTATTTAGTTAGTTATTGGAGAGTAGTTATTATTTATTTATTTATTTTAATATTTATTATATAATTTAAAAATAAAAATAAAGCCAACTATTAGAAAATAAATGTGTTTATTTATTTCTAAATTATTAATCATATCCCAGAATTTCATGCAAACATAAAATATGACTTGTGCTACAGATAAAACCTGAAAAAGCAAAACTAAAAAAAACAGAAGTTAGTTCTAATAATATCTAATAATATATAATAGCTCTGTGTGTGTGTGTGTGTGTGTGTGTGTGTGTGTAAAAAGAGAGACCTTCTAGAATATATTTACAGTTACTACTAGCAGTGTCTTTACGTCTTCTCTAAAGACTTAACATATTGAACCCCTCCACATGCACCTATTTTTAATAAAGCACTCGTTTAACGTCCCATTAGGATCTGAGAGAGAGAGAGAGAGAGAGAGAGAGAGAGATTTCCATGAAGATTTAGAAAGGTTTCCTGAGGTTTCCTAATGTTCCATATACATACACAATATATAACAGTGTTTATTAAAGATTTATTAGCATGTAATAAAACATTAGAAACTCAAGGTGGTTAAAAATGGTCAATATACTATATACACACTAAATATGTTTATATCCATTTACCGTCCACTTTTTTAGGAACACCTGTATACCTGCTCATTCATACACATACCTGAGACAGCAGTGAGATATAGAAAATCATACAATTATGAGATAATGATCTCATTAACGAGAGATGATCTGAGTTAGTGTTTGCTCGTACGACTCTGGTCATGAACCGTTACACGTCCTCTCAGAGCAGTAAAGTGTTTCTGCAAGGAGAACAGCTGCACACTGGATGTTTTTTGTTTTCCGCACCATCCTGTTCAAACTCCAGAGACTGTTTCTGAAATCTGCAAATCCACCCATTCAGGTACAGTTACAGAGATCACATCCTTCCTCCATTCTGATCTATGACGTCAACCTCAACTGAAGCTTTTGACCTTGTATCTGTGTGAATACAACAGCTTGCACTGCTGCCGCACGATCGGCTGATGGGACAATCGGTCTCTCCAGGAATTTGAGAGGTTTTTTTTGCTGCGGCTTTTTTCACAATCTGTGCTTTTTTCTGTGGAAAACAACTTGAATTGGTGAAACTGCAAACACAGAATTCTCCTTTCAATCTCGTAGCAGTGAAGACACGTGTAATGACTTTCTGTCAAAGCTGTACTAATGTTCCCCACACGTGACCGGAAGAGAGATTCGGCTGAATGTGTGTTGTGATGATGTCACACGACACGTCTCCACCCACATCTGCAGAAAAAGGGCTAATTTTACTTCATTTAATTTAACTGCAACCTCTATCATATATCACTTGATTTTACATTCATTTTGTGAAATCAGAAAATCCTGGCATACATTATCATGTATAATGACCAGGCATACATTATTAGCGTTCCTAATAAAGCAGCCATCGGGTGTATATGTTATGTTATATGATATACTCTATACAGGTTTCTCCCATTTATATATATATATATATATATATATATAGGTATATAGGGCTGTGCAAAAGTCTATATTTTAATACAAAGTTTTGCCTTTTGCATACTTGACTCAGCACAAAACATTGGAAATTTCCTAAAAAATGTTGTGTCCCTAGAGAAAATAATATTACATAACAGACAACTTAAGATAAATAACACAGAGAAGGCGGTTAGTATTTACCTGTGAATAAACCTGCACAAAGTACAAACTTCTAAAGACAGAGCGGTTGTCATGGCGATATTGACGTGGTTTCGTTGATTACTGTTTACTGCTCTTTTATAACAAATGGTTGTTTATGTGGAAAAGAAACATTTATTCTCATTATTATTTTTTTTCTTTACATGTATACATAGTAGAAATACTGTATACTGAATATTTCAACACCAGCACTAAACACCCCCCCTCTCATTCTCTCCCTCTCTCTCTCTCTCTCTCTCCTCCATTTCAATACTGAAGAGAGTTTTATTTAAGCGTAGGCTCGAGAGTGGTCGTGAACAGCAATTTTCCCTAAAGTGCTCCAATCCATCACAGGGACAGCAGTAAGTCCCAATGGTTAGGATGAGAAAGAGAGAGAGAGAGAGAGAGAGAGAGAGAGAGGGAAGGAGGGAGGGAGGAATTTCTTGCCATTTGGGAGTGCTATGGCAGTATGCTGCAGAGTATCATAATATTAATGTGGATTTTAATTTGCATCTTTCAATTAGCATCTCTCTCCTTTCCCTGGTGGTACGGAATGGACCGGAGCCATTTCCCAATTTTCCACTGCAGGCTACAGTTATTAATCTTCTTAAATGTAAATACTGCTACCCAAATGTTTAACGCTTTTGTCGGCGGCTTTATGAGAAAACTTAGGTGCGCACACAACATGGCGCTGCCCTTAGCTAGCGTGTTGAGTAAACAAAAGAGACGTATAGGAGAGCGGGGTCACGGGCAACGTGGATACCTTAATTGTGTTTGTCTCGGTGCGAAACATGATTAGTGTTCCTGCTCATTAACGAGCTGATGATGGGACCGACCCGTTCTGACGGAATGTGTAATGTGCTAACACGCTAACGCCTCACACGTAGCACAAATCTGCAACAGAATCTAATCAGCGGAGACAGCGCCGCGTGCCCTTAATTGCTTCACAGCAATTAGATTATTATTTTGCACAAGTTTGTGTGTGTGTGTGTGTTTTGGTAAATGATGAGTGTGTGGATGTACATATATCGTACTGTTATATGATCTCTATGATATATAATCACTATTCTCTTAGGTACCTGTGTGTGTGTGTGTGTGTGTGTATGAGAAAAAGAGACAATGCTAGATCTTTTTTCTCTGCAGAGATCTTTAATCTCCGTATCATTTTTCTCTTACACACACACACACACACACACACACACATATTCTTGATATGATCCAGTGGAAAGAAATAACCGGACATTCTTGGTTTGCGCAACGAGAAAGACATTCGTGGAAAAAAATATAGTGAACCTGTTGGGGTTTAGAGGATGTTCCTTTTTAGCATACTCACACTGATCAGTGAGACAAGTGAAGATCACATCAAGAGTAGGAGGAGAAGAAGAAGAAAAAGACGAGGAAGAAGAAGAGGAGGGGGAGGGAGAGAAAATGAGAGGATGAAGAGGTGGGGATAGGAAGAGGTTGATGGTAAATGGAAGAGGGGAGGGGGGAGATAGAGAGAGGGAGAGAGAGAGAGAGAGAGAGTGGGGGTGAAAAAAAAGTGATTGAGGAAAGGATAGAGGGAAACAGAAGGCCAGTGGAGGAAAGGGAAAAGGAAAGAATTCTTCACTAAATCACTTAGCTGTCAGTCGAATCTCTTTCTTTTGCCATTCGTCTCACTGTCTTTCCCTCAGCTGCTCTGGTGTTCTGGTGTAAATGACCACATTACATGTTGTTGATATTGATTTGAAGACCATGATACTTGTGGCTCTATCTCTCTATCTGTCTGTCTCTCTGTCTCTCTCTCTCGCTCTTTCTCTGTCTGTCTATCTGTCTATCTTGGCATGCACGGATATTTTTTATGCAGCCGCGTCTCGGGCCATTTTGTTTCGCTGCACTGAGTGAGTGTGTGTATAAAATAAGATTATGGATGGCTTTTTGTAAATCTCTCTTTTGTTCCTTTTTTATCACATCATACGTGCCAGATTTTTCATTTTCTGTGTGTCACACAAATCAAATGTAATACAAAGGAACACTACAATACGGAGCTTCACATTGCCCTTCTCTCTCTCTCTCTCTCTCTCTCTCTCTCTCACTCTGTGTGTGTGTGTGTGTGTGCCATAGCTGTTGTGGAGTGATATGAGCCGAGCACACACTCTGAAGTGAAAAGATATGAAAAAAGGCATTTCGATCCCTTTCTCTCTCTCTTTCTCTCTCTCTGTCTCTCTCTCTCTCTCTCTCTCTCTCTCACACACACACACACACACGTTCCCTCTGATAGCACTCTTCTTCTCAGGGTGCTTGTCAATCACCACGATGTCAAAACTGTTCAGTTGGGACAGGTATACTGTAGCACACGAGGCAGAAATGAGACGGAGGCCAAAACAAACAGCGAGAGGAGGCGTGATGAGAAATCAAGCAAAGTGAACCTGACTACACTACGCTCCATCCATCCATCCACCTCTCCTCAACCTCAACTCCCCCCTTTCCTCCTCTCTCTCTCTCTCTCTCTTTCTCTCTGTGTCAGTGGGTTTGACTGACAAGCTGCCAGAGATCAGTGTCTGGCTAAGGCGAGCAGACGGGCTGAGGGTGACAGACCTGGAAGAACAGTAAGAGGGTTTATCAGCAGCTCTTAAAGCGGGGATGGGGGGAGGAGGAAGGAGGGGGGGGTGGATGATAGAGAAGAAGGGAGCGAGGGGGGAAAAATGATGAGGGGAGGAGGTGAGTGAAGGAGAGGAGGTTAGGCAGTGGAACAGAGCAGCTGCAGCAAACCTTGGACGGGGGGAAATGGGAGGGGGGAAGCTCGTGCACTGCCGGCATGGGATGTGACTGGATTCTCAATAAGCCGCAGCCTGCAGCTGAGAAGCGGAAAATACTGCAAACACACAACTGTGCACACAACGTTAAAGCGAACACAAACAAGAGCCGTAAATTTGCTCTACAGCCTGGTAGAATTTCTGGATTTTTGCAGCGTTTGAACTCAAATTCTCAGATGTTATTAATCCTTATATTTCACCCTTCCTCATATTACAAATTCATTGGTCTCAAATTAAAGGAAAATAACCCTGGCTGTGTTCAGGTGCCAGTTGGAGATCTGAAAATTCGACGCAAAGTTTGTCTTTTGATGAGACATATCTATCCTGATGGGTGTGGTCTCTTCCAGGATGACTCCGCCCCCTCCATCCACAGGCTACAAGGGTTGATGGTTTGTTTAGTATGAACATGTTGAGTCAATCACATTCTATGCCTTCAAATTCACAGATTCAGACATGTTGGGCGTTTGGGGGGAAATTCATTATCATCCTGACATCAAGTCAGGGGATATCTTTTGGAAGAATACGAAGTTCTTGTTGAACAATTTATTCTTGACTTTGACCCAACACCTTGTACTGTTTTTTTCCCCTTCAATTTGTCGCTCCATCTGCAACATATTTTCAACTACAGAAAATGCATCACACACAAAAAAAGGACATCAGTGCACTCGATGTACAATCTCCGTGTCTCCTCTCGGGCTTACGCTATACCCAATTTGAAGTAAACCACTTAAACACACCGTCATCAAACTCAGCATCACATTCTTGTGTTTTTCCAGGTTACAGATTCAGCCTTTTGTTCGGAGAGCCCTGCACAGGTTGAGGAGAAAAAGCCTTGGGCCGATGCTGCGATTGCTATCTGATTGCCACTCTTTACAGATGCACATCTTGGACGCTGGCCAGAGCCAGTGAACAAATGACATTTGTGTCATCCATCCAGCCTACGGAACTTATAAGCCATGTTTAGCCTCAGTGCAAAGGGAAAAAAATCAATTCTGTCTTACAAGTGTGTTGGCTTGAACTCAAGTTCAGCTCTTGTTGGCTGAAGGATAATAAGGTTACAAGCAAAGCGTACAGATGTGTGTGTGTGTGTGCGCACGTGTGTGTGTGTGCGTGCGTGTGTGTTCGCAGTAAATAATGCTAAAATAAGTGGATATGACATCAGAGAAGCAAAAGTATCTGCACTGATACCAAAGCTGGTTAAGAGAGCACACTGAGCTGTTCTGCATCATTATCCAATCCCACACCTGCTGCAAAACTCCTCTTTCCTTTCCCTTCTTTCTGCCTCTCTTTTCTTTCACCCCTCTGTTGCTCTTACACACACACACACACACACTTTCTCCCTTCATCTCTGCTCCGCTCCCTCCATCAATCGCTCGTCTGTCACGGTGTGAAAGCAGCCAATCCATCACGGGTTAGAGTTCGGGGGCAACGCGACTCTGAGCATTTGAGCGTCCCCCTCCTCGCCCTCGAATATTCCTCCATCCTATACCTCCCCTCCTTTTCCATCCCTCCATCCACCCACCTGCCTGCATCCTCAGGCTCCTAAACGCACACTGGGCTCTGTGCAGCCGGGAAATGCATGCAGGGCTGATCATTCACTGAACGCTGTTTGTTTCAGTGATGAATGGTCAGGCTGTGTGTGGAACTACAGAGGTGGGAAGAACAAAAGCATCTACATGCAAAAGGATGTGATGGCATGATAAACGACCTGCAGCTCGTGCCAGTCCCACTGTACAAACAGGTGCACGGACTGTAGAGCCGAAAATGAAAGAGGTTTTTAGAAGTAGGGAGGGTATTACAGTTTGTACAGCATTCATTTGAGATTTGTCTGTAAAAAAAAAATAAAATAAATGGTTTCAGGTGAAACCTGTTCAGTCATTTGGGTGCTTTTTTCCAGCATGAAAGCATTCCCAGAAACATCTACGTATTCAAACGTATTATTTATGTCTCAGCTGAATACACTGAGGTCCTAGCTATGAGTAAACAGTCCAGAATGTGCTGGAATGTGGGCTGAGGTATGACAAAGTTATGGAAAGGACAATATCGATGCTTAAAAAATAGATATTTTGGCAATATTTTACACAAATCAGTGAGCAGTGGTGAAGGATGGGGTACAGGCTGAAATATAAAACATGATGTGTTCTTATAGGAAAAAAAACAAAGTGTTTTGTTCCACAACAATTAAAATTAAGAGACAAATTATTTCCTGTTACCATTTATGATATAGCAGCTGTAAACAGTCTCTCTCTCTCTCTTCCTTTATTTCCTCCTCTCTCTCTCTCACTCTCTCTGACTTTCTGACTCTCTGTCTCTCTCTGTCCCTCTCTCACTCTCTCTCGCTCTCTCTTTCACGCTTAATTAATAAATAATTAGATGACATTTATAAATTGAGAAACTGTAAATTCCAAAGATTTCTGCAAAACGTACAGACTGTAGACACTCCATAAACTGGACTTCCATAAACATCACAGAATTCCTCACCAAATGAACAAATAAACACTCTTAATTTATTAAAGAATAATAATAGGTTTTTGATCTGTGTATTATTAGCGTGGAACATCTGCCTGATAAGTTCGTCGTTTCTATAGGAACAAAAGAAGCACAAGAGCATAAATACAAACCTGTGATTTGCCTTATAGCCAGAGAACGCCAGTCAGAGCTACTGATAGAGATAATTCATTCACACTCACACACATCAGCTGCTTGCTGCGCAGTTATGAAACACACACACTGCACCGGAGTCAGAGAGAAAAATGACTGTCGGCTAAGATGAATGTTGGTCTTTTGAGGGATATTTACCTTGTCAGTGCTAATATGTCTGCATGTTGATTGATTTAAAGTGAATCCCTGTATTTAACAGTATTGTGTTTACTGTGATGCTGTGAGCAGCCATGTTGATTTGACATCACTCTCTGAACTCAGGGGTGAAGAGACCCAGAGTTGTGGAGGCGTTTCCTTTGGTTTGTTTTCTAGTCAGAGGTCAGAAATGATGTGTTACAACCTTGACTCGACCGCAGAAATAGCATGTAAAAGAAAGAAAGAACTAATGCCTAGAGTCTAGAGACGATATTGTTATGCTGGTCAGTGGCGTGTCGTCTGCCCAGGATGTGTTTTTTATCTAGCACAGAATGATTTTCTGTCAGTAAAGACTGGCCCGACTATGTCAAATCTGACATTCCTGCTAGATAGGCTGCTACAGTTTAATTAGCTAACTAGATTCGTTACCATCATTCAATAATTTCGTTTAAACCACTTTTTGAAATCCAGACACACTGAAACATGGTGTCATGATGTACAGAGAGATGAAATCTTTCAGCAAAGAAGGTAACAAGCTAGTCAGCTGTAGCATGTAGGAAGTGGCAGCAAAATTTTCTCAGAGTTCTCAAAATTAACCTTAAGAGGGAAGATTCAACAGATTTTAGAGCTCACTGGGGTCCAGCTAGCTTACAGCTAGTGAGCTAACTCTAGAGAGCTAGAGTTTTTCCTTTCCACAGTCACCTTAAATCTAAGTCTAATATTAATCTTGAACTTTTTGTCTACTATTAATATTAAAACCTTTATGTTCTATGTTTCTTATGTTCTGTAAAGCTGCTTTGAGACAACGCCCATTGTTAAAAGTACAGAATACAGAAAAAAATTGTAAACAAATTGAAGTTGCAGTAATGATCAGTTCCTCTAGTATTCCATGATTTTGCGAAACACAGAAATAAACACAAACACATATTCAGCTTAATTTCTGTCACATTTCTCTGTGGGTGAACATGAGTACAGCTCTTACAGAAAGTCATTACATGTGTGTCTTCACTGCTAGGAGTTTAAAAGAAGGATCCTGTGCTTGCAGTTTCAACAATTCAAGTAGTTTTCTGCACAAATAGCACAAAAAAACTCGACAACTTTAATCAAATTTTGGAAATTGTTTTGCATCGCAAATATTATAAAATCAAGCTTTTTTTTTGCTGCAACAGTCACATAAAAAATCCATGAAATAATGGAAGAACTGACTTATCATTTTCTTCCAGTTTGATTTATGCAATTTTAGACAGTTATGCTTTAGAGCCTAATCACTGACACTAGTTTAATCCTCTACGTTTATTTTTTCTTGGATGATTTTAAGTGTTATATAAGAAGTTGGAATGAACTGATCAGGGTCAAGTTTCACAAAAGCATCACAGACTAGAAGACCATCGTTAAACGGTAGAGCGAGAATCACATTAAACACTCTTTCTCACAGGTGATCTTACCTATGCCATGCTTTTAGGAGACTCAGCCTGGTATAGTTGTGTAATGTAGTCGAATTGTACTCCATGTTTGATGGATGGAACAATCCTGAAATATTCACCGACCATGCATAACATTATGACCACCTGTTTAACAGCCCTGACCCGTGATGCACTGTGTATTCTGACACCTTTCTATCAGAACCAGCATTAACTTCTTCAGCAGTCTGATCAACAGTAGCTCGTCTGTTGGATCGGATCACACAGGCCAGCCTTCTCTCCCCACGTGCATCAATGAGCCATGACCCTGTCGCTGGTTCACCGCTGTCCCTTCCTTGGACCACTTTTGATAGATACTGACCACTGCAG
Source organism: Hemibagrus wyckioides (assembly GCF_019097595.1). Classification (NCBI taxonomy): domain Eukaryota; kingdom Metazoa; phylum Chordata; class Actinopteri; order Siluriformes; family Bagridae; genus Hemibagrus; species Hemibagrus wyckioides. The sequence continues at coordinate 5,010,486 of NC_080728.1, forward strand.
ACCGGGAACACCCCACAAGAGCTGCAGTTTTGGAGACACTCTGATCCAGTGGTCTAACCATCACAATTTGGCCCTTCATCAAACTCGCTCAAATCCTTACACTTGTCCATTTTTCCTGCTTCTAACACATCAACTTTGAGGACAAAATGTTCACTTGCTGCCTAATATATCCCACCCACTAACAGGAGCCATGATGAGGAGATAATCAGTCTTATTCACTTCACCTCTCAGTGCTCATAATGTTATGGCTGTTCAGTGTAATTCACTATAGTTTTTTTAATACAATTATTCATAAGTACTTATAGTACACCAAAAATCTGAGAATATCTATAGACTATAGAATATCCTCTAACCTGTCCTTCTCTCTTTTCTTCTCATCTCTATCTTTATTTCCTCTCCTCAGGCCATTCACCTTCCTCTCTACTCTTCCGCTCTACCTTTATTGCTAAATATTAGCACTCTCCGAGCGTCGCTTGTCCAATCAAATCAGCAGACCGGAACTAACTGCTGTATAATGAACAATATGTACTGAATGGAGTTGAATGTATTTGTGGGCTTTTTTTTTCTGGAAAGATAGTACATGCTTTGAGCTACTCTACAGGTCTAAGATCATGTAATGTCATGTCCAAGGGGCTGTGAAATGAAAAGGCCACTGTGTTATCATGACACTATAGAAGAGATCAGAGAGAAAAAATAGAGAGAATGAAATGGCTGAAGAAAAGAGAAGGAGCTGAGGAAGGGTGAGAAAAGAGAAAACGAGACAGATGCTAAAGATTATTTTTTAAAAAGTGATCTCATATCTGTATCACTAGTTCAGGGTTCAAGATTTGATTGGTCTCTCTCTCACACACACACACACACACACATTCAGGATACAACCTGCAGTGAAATGAAAATCCGGCTTGCTCCTCCTTGGAGTGTGTGTATGAATAACCTGATTAAAAATAAGAAATTAATCATAAATCATTAGAAAAAGAATATTTGTACAGAATGCGGAGAGAATGACATACAAAATGGGCAGTTGTGTTAGGTGTAGTAATTGAATGCAGAACAACAGAGATGATGATGATGATGATGATGATGATGGTGATATAGCAAATTCAAACAGTATCCATTTATTTCAACAAAAACAACAACACTGTTAGGAAAAAAATTGTAGATAGATTGATAGAGAGAGAGAGAGAGAGAGAGAGAGGGAGAGAGAGAGAGAAGGTGAGATAGATAGATAGATAGATAGATAGATAGATAGATAGATAGATAGATAGATAGATAGATAGATAGATAGATAGAGAAAGTGAGTGAGATAAATGAGAGAGAGAGACAGACAGACAGACAGACAGATAGATAGATAGATAGATAGATAGATAGATAGATAGATAGATAGATAGATAGATAGATAGATAGAGAAAGTGAGTGAGATAAATGAGAGAGAGAGAGAGAGAGAGAGAGAGAGACAGACAGACAGACAGACAGATAGATAGATAGATAGATAGATAGATAGATAGATAGATAGATAGATAGATAGATAGATAGAGAAAGTGAGTGAGATAAATGAGAGAGAGAGACAGACAGACAGACAGACAGATAGATAGATAGATAGATAGATAGATAGATAGATAGATAGATAGATAGATAGATAGATAGATAGATAGATAAAGTGAGTGAGATAAATGAGATAGATAGATAGATAGATAGATAGATAGATAGATAGATAGATAGATAGATAGATAGATAGATAGATAAAGTGAGAGATAAATGAGAGAGAGAGACAGACAGACAGACAGACAGACAGATAGATAGATAGATAGATAGATAGATAGATAGATAGATAGATAGATAGATAGATAGATAGATAGATAGATAGATAGAGTGAGATAAATGAGATAGATAGATAGATAGATAGATAGATAGATAGATAGATAGATAGATAGATAGATAGATAGATAGATAGATAGATAGATAGAGAAAGTGAGTGAGATAAATGAGAGAGAGAGAGAGAGAGAGAGACAGACAGACAGACAGATAGATAGATAGATAGATAGATAGATAGATAGATAGATAGATAGATAGATAGATAGAGAAAGTGAGTGAGATAAATGAGAGAGAAAGAGAGAGACAGACAGACAGACAGACAGACAGACAGATAGATAGATAGATAGATAGATAGATAGATAGATAGATAGATAGATAGATAGATAGATAGATAGAGAAAGTGAGTGAGATAAATGAGAGAGAGAGAGAGAGAGAGAGACAGACAGACAGACAGACAGATAGATAGATAGATAGATAGATAGATAGATAGATAGATAGATAGATAGATAGATAGATAGATAGATAGATAGAGAAAGTGAGTGAGATAAATGAGAGAGACAGACAGACAGACAGACAGACAGATAGATAGATAGATAGATAGATAGATAGATAGATAGATAGATAGATAGATAGATAGATAGATAGATAGATAGAGAAAGTGAGTGAGATAAATGAGATAGATAGATAGATAGATAGATAGATAGATAGATAGATAGATAGATAGATAGATAGATAGATAGATAGAGAAAGTGAGTGAGATAAATGAGAGAGAGAGACAGACAGACAGACAGACAGACAGACAGACAGATAGATAGATAGATAGATAGATAGATAGATAGATAGATAGACTTTGTTGATCCCATGAGAGAATTCTTGCGTTACAGCAGCTTAGTCAGTAAAAAGATACAACACACACATACACACAAATATAAATAATATAAAATAAAATGGTATCTAGTATTGATAACACCAGACTCCTCCCTCTTATTTTTAAGTGTTTCTCTTATTTCACCTTTAGTTTTTTTTTTTTCAAATTTCATCTGTCATCCATAAGCACATCATTTCTAATCATCTGACAGTGTTATCTACATAGAGATAAAACTCCATACAGTAATGTCACTGATTTCATCTTCCACCCATTCTCTGAATTATGGATGTGTTTTAATATAAAAAAAAAATCACTGTTCTCCAAGAGTTCTACAGAGAAGCATTTTTTTAGGAAAAGGTCCTACTGGTCAGGTACAGAACCCCAGGGTTCTATCTAAGGAACTTCTTTATTTGAGAGTGTGGAGTCCTGAGAGATGTGTATAATGAACATGTCTGTGTTGTGGAGTCTGACGGCCTTGAGGGAAGAAAAGCTCCTCCTGAGACTCTTGCTTTTAGCCATCAGGTGAAGAGACAGTTGGCTGGAGTGCTTAAACATTTAACTCTGGAACTGCAATCCTTCTAGGAGTAAAAGTTTGTGCACCCTCAAAACACTGTAGAACTGAGGACTCGATCCTGTAGTCACTTCATACTGTTTAATGTAAAATGCTTTGATGAATGACTTCTCATTTCTGTTCTCTGACAGATTTATCAGCTTTTACAGGTTTGTCTAATAGTAATAAGCACTTTTGGGGTAGAGACACAACAACCACTGGGTCTGTGTAAGAACAAATACTGATTTTTCTGCAAACTTCTTACGTTAGCACACACACACACACTATGTGGGACAAAGAGAGGACACCTAGGATTCGGTTGGCTAGTGGTCTTTAATGAGGTCTGCCCTTGAAATTGAAGGGACATCGGGCATCTCTACTTCTTTGTGTGTGTGTGCATGTGTGTGTGTGTGTGTGTGTGTGTGTGTGCTCGTGGCTAAAATGAATGAGAAATCGAGTGTCTCACCTCTCTTCTGCTCCCTTATTGGAAATTGAATATGAGGGATTTGGTGAGTCAAATCCTCCTGACCCTCAAAGCTACTTTGATTGCTATTGGCCAGAGAGCAATCAATTCAGAAATTACCCAGCAGGCATCACGGTCCAGCATGACATTTTTAGTGATGTCAATTTTTTTTTTTTCCTCTCTCTTTTTCTTTCTCCTGCTCATTCACTATCTGGGCTGCATTTGTAATCTATTCGTATAATCTTAATAAGTGATTTACTTCTTATCTTCTTTTCCTCTGATATAAAATTAAAAGGTGGAAAATCACATGTACTGTACATCTTAACCATCTGGTGCCACATTGACACATACGGTGTCCTGAGGTTGCTTGGTTAGTTTTGTATTGAAGCTAAGAGCCTAGCATCAGTTACCTGTCAGTTTGTCTCACTCTCACTTTATACATGCCTCAAAGTTTTGAGACAATGTTTAATAAACTGCAAAATACTGGTGATGGAATCAAAGGAGAAAAGGAGAAGAGGTATAAAAAAGGATTTCTGGTTCGAAACAATTCTATGTGACTGTCTATGAAATGCATGTAGTATGAGGTTTACATAGGATCTGTAATTTCTATTCAATGATTTTGACCAACATTTACATTATTTACTGCCCAGTGTCACCTAAATGAGGACGAGGTTCACTTCTGAGTCTGGTTCCTCTCAAGGTTTCTTCCATCATATCATCTCAGGGAGTTTTTCCTCACCACCATCGCCTCAGGCTTGCTCATTAGGGATAAAATAGTCATTTTAAACTTTATAATTTTTTTCTCTGTGCTTCTATACTTCTGTAAAGCTTGCACTGCAGTCTATAAACATGCCTGCACTGGACTCCTCTACGCACAATACACCTGCACTCCAATGTTCAGTCACCGGACATCTGATTGCACCTCACCAGTTTCCAGTTCCCTCACAGCACACTTACATTAACTCATTTATTATACTCATTTATTACATTAACTCATTTCAATAACACATTTATTTATTTTTCAGCCATGGTGTAAAGTATTTGATCATTTTCTTGTGTTCTGTCATAACCAAGCCATTTATTTTTCCACTATTTTTATCCTTCATCTTGCATGCAGTTTGATTCTCTGTCTCCTCATCACTTGACCTCTGCCTGATTAACTTTTATTGGATTTTTCCGTTTGGACGATAAACTACATCTAATCTAATCTTCATCTGCTTCTTCCTCAGACTTCCTGTTTGGATGAATGAAATCATGTAAGCATTCTGATTGGTTGTGAGCTGCTGTCCATCATCTTATTACACCCCACAGTTAGCTATGTACACCTCACAGTTAGCTATGTACACTGCACAGTTAGCTATGTACACTGCACAGTTAACTATGTACACCTCACAGTTAGCTATGTACTAAACTAAACAACAAGCAACCTCACAGTTAGCTATGTACACCTCACAGTTAGCTATGTACACCTCACAGTTAGCTATGTACACCTCACAGTTAGCTATGTACACTGCACAGTTAGCTATGTACACTGCACAGTTAACTATGTACACCTCACAGTTAGCTATGTACTAAACTAAACAACAAGCAACCTCACAGTTAGCTAGGTACACCTCACAGTTAGCTATGTACACCTCACAGTTAGCTATGTACACTGCACAGTTAGCTATGTACACTGCACAGTTAACTATGTACACCTCACAGTTAGCTATGTACTAAACTAAACAACAAGCAACCTCACAGTTAGCTATGTACACTGCACAGTTAGCTATGTACACCTCACAGTTAGCTATGTACACTGCACAGTTAGCTATGTACACTGCACAGTTAGCTATGTACACCTCACAGTTAGCTATGTACACCTCACAGTTAGCTATGTACTAAACTAAACAACAAGCAACCTCACAGTTAGCTATGTACACCTCACAGTTAGCTATGTACACCTCACAGTTAGCTATGTACACTGCACAGTTAGCTATGTACACTGCACAGTTAACTATGTACACCTCACAGTTAGCTATGTACTAAACTAAACAACAAGCAACCTCACAGTTAGCTATGTACACTGCACAGTTAGCTATGTACACTGCACCGTTAGCTATGTACACCTCACAGTTAGCTATGTACACCTCACAGTTAGCTATGTACACTGCACAGTTAGCTATGTACACCTCACAGTTAGCTATGTACACCTCACAGTTAGCTATGTACACTGCACAGTTAGCTATGTACACTGCACAGTTAACTATGTACACCTCACAGTTAGCTATGTACTAAACTAAACAACAAGCAACCTCACAGTTAGCTATGTACTAAACTAAACACCAAGCAACCTCACAGTTAGCTATGTACACCTCACAGTTAGCTATGTACACTGCACAGTTAGCTATGTACACTGCACAGTTAACTATGTACACCTCACAGTTAGCTATGTACTAAACTAAACAACAAGCAACCTCACAGTTAGCTATGTACACCTCACAGTTAGCTATGTACACTGCACAGTTAGCTATGTACACTGCACAGTTAGCTATGTACACTGCACAGTTAGCTATGTACACCTCACAGTTAGCTATGTACACTGCACAGTTAGCTATGTACACCTCACAGTTAGCTATGTACACTGCACAGTTAGCTATGTACTAAGCTAAACAAGCAACCTCACAGTTAGCTATGTACTAAACTAAACAACAAGCAACCTCACAGTTAGCTATGTACACTGCACAGTTAGCTATGTACACTGCACAGTTAGCTATGTACACCTCACAGTTAGCTATGTACACCTCACAGTTAGCTATGTACACTGCACAGTTAGCTATGTACACCTCACAGTTAGCTATGTACACTGCACAGTTAGCTATGTACACCTCACAGTTAGCTATGTACACTGCACAGTTAGCTATGTACACCTCACAGTTAGCTATGTACACTGCACAGTTAGCTATGTACTAAGCTAAACAAGCAACCTCACAGTTAGCTATGTACACCTCACAGTTAGCTATGTACACTGCACAGTTAGCTATGTACACCTCACAGTTAGCTATGTACACTGCACAGTTAGCTATGTACTCTGCACAGTTAGCTATGTACTAAGCTAAACAAGCAACCTCACAGTTAGCTATGTACTCTGCACAGTTAGCTATGTACTAAACTAAACAACAAGCAACCTCACAGTTAGCTATGTACACCGCATAGTTAGCTATGTACACCTCACAGTTAGCTATGTACACCTCAGAGTTAGCTATGTACACTGCACAGTTAGCTATGTACACCTCACAGTTAGCTATGTACACCTCACAGTTAGCTATGTACACTGCACAGTTAGCTATGTACACCTCACAGTTAGCTATGTACTAAACTAAACAACAAGCAACCTCACAGTTAGCTATGTACACCTCACAGTTAGCTATGTACACTGCACAGTTAGCTATGTACACCTCACAGTTAGCTATGTACACCTCACAGTTAGCTATGTACACTGCACAGTTAGCTATGTACACCTCACAGTTAGCTATGTACACTGCACAGTTAGCTATGTACTAAGCTAAACAAGCAACCTCACAGTTAGCTATGTACTAAACTAAACAACAAGCAACCTCACAGTTAGCTATGTACACCGCATAGTTAGCTATGTACACCTCACAGTTAGCTATGTACACCGCATAGTTAGCTATGTACACCTCACAGTTAGCTATGTAAACCTCAGAGTTAGCTATGTACACTGCACAGTTAGCTATGTACACCTCACAGTTAGCTATGTACACTGCACAGTTAGCTATGTACACCTCACAGTTAGCGATGTACACTGCACAGTTAGCTATGTACACCTCACAGTTAGCTATGTACACTGCACAGTTAACTATGTACACCTCACAGTTAGCTATGTACTAAACTAAACAACAAGCAACCTCACAGTTAGCTATGTACACCTCACAGTTAGCTATGTACTAAACTAAACAACAAGCAACCTCACAGTTAGCTATCTACACCTCACAGTTAGCTATGTACACTGCACAGTTAGCTATGTACACCTCACAGTTAGCTATGTACACCTCACAGTTAGCTATGTACACTGCACAGTTAGCTATGTACACCTCACAGTTAGCTATGTACACCTCACAGTTAGCTATGTACACTGCACAGTTAGCTATGTACACCTCACAGTTAGCTATGTACACCTCACAGTTAGCTATGTACACCTCACAGTTAGCTATGTACACTGCACAGTTAGCTATGTACACCTCACAGTTAGCTATGTACACTGCACAGTTAGCTATGTACACCTCACAGTTAGCTATGTACACTGCACAGTTAGCTATGTACACCTCACAGTTAGCTATGTACACTGCACAGTTAGCTATGTACACCTCACAGTTAGCTATGTACACTGCACAGTTAGCTATGTACACCTCACAGTTAGCTATGTACACCTCACAGTTAGCTATGTACACCTCAGAGTTAGCTATGTACACCTCACAGTTAGCTATGTACTAAACTAAACAACAAACAAGCATAACCCAGAAGCTAATCTGTACAGCTCAAGAAGCAGCCATGGTCACAGAGTCCCCCAAAATGTGGCAGTAAGAACTAATAAATAAATAATAATCAGTGCACCATGTGGGCTCTGATTTTTTTCTTGCTTGGATTTCTGATAAATGATTCTCTGTCATGTTTTCTGCAGGTATAGGAACGGTTGTGATTTTAGAAACCCTTCCAGACATGTGGCCGATATCCTCGCCACCCCATAAAATACACCACATAGTCGAGTCAAGAAGCTTTTTAACCACATACAGCTGGTGTAGTACACAGTGACATGAAACAGGATCATGGTGCTGCATAAAGACACACCGCTACACAGAATTACCAACTACTACATCCCACACGTGTGTATGAGTAAAGCGCAATATATTAAAACACTACTGATGGAAACATAAAGGACAGTCAGCAGCAGAATGAAAATCTGTAGCTGCTCCGGACAGCTGTTATTGGAGAACTTGTATTTAGAAAAAAAAAACAAGTGTTTCAATAGTTGCTAGATGTCATGTGATGATTATCGCAGCAGCGAAACACCAGTTCACCTGGGAAATCACTGTATCACAAGACGCTGTCAGTCAAATACCTCAGCCTCATTAATCAAACTCTTTCCCAAGACTGCTGAGACTGAGTCAAGGTCGTGGAGAGGTCGTGTCACATGACTCGGAACAGTATACTTTGATAATGGACATAAGATAAATCTACACTAGGGTCCAGAGATGCTCACAGCACCTCTACCTTTAGCTATGAGAGAGAGAGAGAGAGAGAGAGAGAGAGAGAGAGAATGTGTGGGATTGTCTTTAAAGCTTAATTGGAACCAACCACTTGATAAAAGTCCCCGCGATATAGGTATGTTAGGAAAATCTGGGGATTTACTTGGTCTACAGTATTAAAAGAAAAGCTTTACCTTTTAAAAAAATCCTGAATGAACCAAAAGTTTTCCTTAGGTGTCGGTTTAATTAGCTCCATTAATTAAGGTCCTCAGAAGGATAGTAAGACATGTGTGTGTGTGTGTGTGTGTGTGTATGTGTGTGTGCTGCACTCTCTGAATCTTTTTCTTCTCTCCTCATCTCTCTGTTACTTCTATCTTCTTTTTTACACACACACACACACACACACACACACACACACACACACACAAACAGATTTCTGACAACATCCAGTGGGACACAGAGGCTGGTCATGCATATTGATGCCCATCTAATCTAAACCCTCTCCCTCAGCTCTCAACCATCTCACATACCTGCTCAGCTTGGCCTCTCTGATCCTCCGCTCTGCGTTTTTTTTTCTTTCTTAGCATGAGCCTGTAATCTCGTCTCTGCAGAATTTATGCGTCGACTCAAAAGCAGAAGCGAGTCCTTCGGAATCGACGAGTTCACCTACACATGTTACAGTGAGCGAGTTTTTTTGTGAGAGAAAGCATGCTACCCTTGTAGATATCATATTTATGTCTTAAGTGACTGTGTGTTTTAATTAGTATCATCACCATAAAGCTGCATTCATGCGCTGTTTGTGAATCGGGATTACACTGTGAGCTGTATTATGTGCAGTGTGTAAGCGTATTTATTAAAGATGGGCTCAATACGAGATGAAATAATATCAAAATGAGTGTCAGGATATCTTTCATGCTTTCTTTTAATCCATAATGAAAGAAAGCCTGGAGTAACAGGATGAGTGGCGTATTCCAGGCTTAATAATCACATCAACTCTAAAGAATGAGCAACACCACAGAATCTCACCAATATTTTTTCCTCCTAAGAAACGTATCATGTCACTAGTCTAAATCACGTCTAGGTGTGAAGGATCTTGCATCCCATCCTGGGTGTATTTACATTTACAGCATCTGGCAGACTCCTTTATCCAGAGTACATTTATCTCTTTTATACAACTAAGGGTTAAGGGTCTTGCTTAAGGGCCCAGCAATGGCCCTGGGATTTGAACTCACAACCTTCCCAGCAGTAGGCCAACATCTTAACCACTGATTTATGACTGCCTGAGCAAACACTTCCTGTTCCAGATTCCCAGGCTTCCACATACACAACAACCCTGAGCAGGATAAAGCGGTTGAATGAATAAATGAATGAATGAATATTACCGTAGTCCTGCTAGATCTGAAAATAGAGTCAGAACCAATCCAGACAGCAGTATCAGGTTGTATGAGATATTGGAGGAAACATATCAGGTATTGGATCTTGTAAGAACTGGAATTTCTGGAACCGGAATTTCATTTGGATAAGAATTTGGGCATTGTGCCTTAGTGGTTAGCACCTCTGTCTCTCACCTCCAGAGCTGGTGGTTTGATTCCTGTCTCCACTGTGTGTGTATTCTGCCTGAGCTTTACAGTTTTCTCTGGGTTCTCTGGTTTCCTCCCCAGTCCAAGACATGCATTAAATGCTGATTGGCATCTCTAATTTCTCCATAGTGTGTGATTGTGCCCTGAAATAGACTAGCTTCCTGCCTTGTGCCCTGTCACCCAATAGGATGAATGCACTTTTGGAACTGGAAATGTTCACACATGGCAGTTCAAGCCATTTGGGCTCCTGGTCAGAAGTTTGTGAGTACAAATCCTGGGACAGCGAAAATTCCCCGCTGCTGGACCCTTGAACATGACCCTTAATTCACAAAGTAAGTGATTTTTTTTGTCTAAAATCATTTATAATCAAAAACAAGAAAATGTTTTTTAAGCTTAGTAGTCTGTAAAGATGGATATCTGCTGATATAAAAAAAATGAAAGTGTTATGGTGTCGTCTTTACCGAAAAATATTCTACAGCACTCATCAACAAGGCAGAGCAAAATAATTCAAAGGAAGTGCTGAAGACAATGACTGAATAAAAAGAGAAGAATATGAGAAGGTTAAAGACTGAGTAGAAAGAGACTCTTTCATATAAAGTGTCATTGCTTCAGACTGATGAATTAGAGTCTGACACAAGAGACTGTTGTTGATCTGCTGAGTGTTTTATAAGGAAACATGCTCCTGGTCTGAGAATGTTCCTGTCTATAACTTACACTGCATACTGATGTGACTTACCTCAGAATGACATCATTCTTCAATCTGTGTGTGTTCACGCTGCAATGAAGAGAAACAAAACCCATGGATGCCTCTGTGTTCATTGAACTGTGAGGAGTGTGTGTGAGGAAGGCTTTTCACATCTGGGTGAATGGTAAACTCCGGCTAAACAGGATCCTGGGTTTGAGGTTTCACACTGCTCATGCTTTACCCGGGATTAACAATTAATCCTGACTCTTCATAATCTGACTCTACATTCCTAAACCCTGCTGCAACCTTCTGCTTATTTGCATATTTGTGCCTTAAACCACCCTGACTAGATAAATACTCTGCTTTAAATAACGGCTTGTCTCACGCTTTCACATCACTGAGGTAAAAAGTTCAGGTCTGTTGTTCTGTACTCGAGCAGCTTGTTATCTTTCACAGCTTTATCATCTGTTTAGGTCTTTTTAAGTAGGTTGTGTTATTGACCAGACATGCATTGATATCCAACTTCCACTATTTTTCAGTGTTATGTATTTCCCCCTCGCTACAGCGCCCACGTCCATGATGTTCAGTGTTTTACTGTCTGACTCTATCGAGCTGTTTTTGTTACTTGTTCAGCTACATCCTGGTTTTCGCGTGATATGAGGCACCGAGGCTCTGTTCAGTTTCTGATTGTGTTTCTGTTTCTAAGTATCTAGTCGTAACATTCTAACACCACATGCTTTCACACTCTACACGTTTATCACCACAATGTGGAGTGAACACTGTAAACACTTCAGAGTAGAGTTTCATAACC